>NC_139397.1:19190221-19922096 GCF_054392235.1 Sus scrofa
CCTGATTGAAAAAGGGAAAAATACCTAAAAAGACATTTCTCCAAAGAAGACATACAGATGGTCAACAGGCACATGAAAACATGCTCAACATCACTAATTATTAGAGAAATGCAAATCAAAACTTCAGTGAGGTACCATCTCATACCATTCAGAACAGCTATCATTAAGAAGTCAACAAATAAAAAATGGCCATCATTAGTAATTCTACAAATATAAAATGCTGGAGAGGGTGTGGAGAAAAGGGAACCCTCCTACACTGTTGGTGGGAATGTAAACTTGTACAGCCACTATGGAAAACAGTATGGGAGTACCTCAGAAAACTAAATATAGAACTACTGTATGATCTAGCAATCCCACTCCTGGGCATATATCCAGACAAAACTTTCATAAAAAAAAGATACATGCACCCCTATGTTCACTGAAAACTATTCATGATTTCCAAGTATGGAAACAAACTATATGTCCATCAACAGATGAATGGATTAAGAAGACATGGTACATAAACACAATGGAATACTACTCAGCCATAAAAAAGAAGAAAATAATTCCATTTGTAGCAAATGGATGGAACTAGATATTTTCATCCTAGGTGAAATAGCGGAGTTCCCATCATGGCTCAGTGGTTTATGAATCCAACTATGAACCATGAGGTTGCGGGTTTGAACCCTGGCCTCACTCAGTGGGTTAAGGACCCAGCATTGCCGTGAGCTATGGTGTAGGCTGCAGATGCAGCTCAGGTCCAGTGTTGCTGTGGCTCTGGCAGAGGCCTTAGACTACAGCTCTGATTAGACCCCTAGCCTAGGAACATCCATGTGCCTCAGATGTGGCCTTAGAAAAGACAAAAAAAGACAAAAAAAAAAAAAGGAAATACAAATACCATATGATTTTGCTTATATCTGGAGTTTAATGTATGGCACAAATAAACCTATCTACATAAAAGAAACAAACTCATGGGCATAGAGAAAAGACTTGTGTTTACCATGGGGGAAGGGGGAGGGAGCAAGATGGTCTGGGGGTTTGGGGTTAGTAGATGCAAACAATTGCATTTGGAGTGAATAAGCAATGAGACCCTGCTGTATAGCACAGGGAACTATATCGAATCACTTGTGATGGAACATGATGAAGGATAATTTGAGGAAAAGAATTTGTATATAACTGGGTCACTTTGCTATACAGCAGAAATTGATAGAACATTGCAAACCAACTCTAATATAAATTAAAAAAAAAATACATCTACTACTTAGACCAGGAAAAATAAGTTAGACATTTTGATTTGGTCAAATTGAAGTAAAATGGAATGGGACTTACTCTGCCATCTGAAACAATAAGAAAACCTGGACAATATATAAGAAACAACAGCACTTAGACACTGAATGCCAGTCAAAGGACATCATTTCCTGAGATAGGAAACCAATGAGCTACTCCCTCTGACTGAACCAGTTCACTGCCTGGAGAAATTTTCCAAGACAAAGCACAGGGAAGGCAGACATTAATAAAGTGCAGTCGCTTTCTTAAGATGAAGAGATTTTGCTGTGATACCAGGGAAGCCAACTTGATGAGTTCAAAGAGTAGAGTACCAGATAGGTGAGTGATGCAAAGAGAGTTAATTTTCAGATGGCCCCCCCAGAATAGGCAGCAGAGCACTGGTCAGTGCATGCATGAGTCCCTAATAGTAAGCATCCTAAAGGATGAAAAGATAGAGTAGCTGAAGTTCTCACAGGGCCAAGAAGAGTAAGTATTTCTGAAAGAGCCAAAAGCCTCATAATTCATGAAGAATTAGTTACAGAACCAAGAATGGTATTGCTTAGTCTTGGGGAAAATTAACTTAAAACTAAATTCTACTCTGGTCCTGCCTAAAGTAAGCAGAAGAGCAAGATGCAAACATATTAAATTGTTTCAAAGTAACTACATTACATCCCAGAACAAATACCTAGCATATTTACAGTAACTAAAAAATCACCTAAAATGTAAAATTCACAAAACTATAGATCGTTTGTGTCCCTCCAAAATTGATACATTGAAGCCTAATCCCAAATGTGATGCTATTAGGAGGTGAGAAGTGCTTAGTCCCTGAGGGAGTAGTGACTTTATGAAAGAAACCCTTATAATATTTGAGGACACAGTAAGAAGACGGCAATCTTTGAACCAGGAAGTGGGTCCTACATTCTTGTTACAGCATTCTCTGATATCTAGGAAAGGGGGAATAAACATCCTGTGGCATTTAAGAGTTAAATAATTAAAAACTGACTAAAAAGCACAAACTTTTTTTTATAAAAAATATAATAATGAAACTTTTTTGTTCTTTAAATTTCAGAGCCTGTTATCTGCAATAAAGCTTCACTGTCCAATAAATTTGCCAAAAAGAGATCTTTGGTATTAAAGGTCAGAAGGTAATAAAATAGGAAGTTGTGGGATGGGTGTGAAGGAAAGTGTCCTGGCTCTGACTTGTAGACAAACTGAGGTTTGAGCTCTCCCTTTGAAGAAATGCTTGGGCTACTTTGGCCTGGTGGTTCTGGGGAGTGGGTTGCTGGGAATAGTCCTGGCACAGAGATCAGAGAAGTGGCTCAACAAGAGAATTCATCAAAGCACCTGGCAACTTTGACACAAATAAGTCACCCACCAAAACTTGTGGTCCGAACAGGAGCTTGAGGCTTGAATTACTTAAAAAATGATGCTGTGGCAGGACTGGACATTCATGGATTACTCATAAATCAGACCTCTGGAATCTCTGTGGCCATTGTATTTGTTTGGTTAAGAATTTTATCTCTATATATTCTTTAAAATACTTGAGGCTAGACTGTGTGGCAGTGTAGTTTGTTAGCATTTGAATTATCTTGATAAACATCCACATTCTAGAAGTAGCTGAAGCCAAAACCCCACAGATTACTGAATTTATTCTTGAGGTAAACATAGTTAACAAGGTATATTGAAAATAATTTTTCATTTGTGGAATAGTATTTGTTAATATCTGCTGTTAGCTAGACCTGTGTACCAGTACTTTCATCTAGGTAAATACGTTATATGAATCTCGGCAAGTAGAGATCTTTAGAGAAGGGGTCTAGATCAACATTCGTTCTGTCCTGTTCCCGTTTAGAAGAGATCTCTCTCTTAACATGAAGATGACCTTAATGTGTCTTTAGCTCCCAATTTTCTACAACCACTGGGGACGGCCTACTCTCTCAATATGGAATCTGAGTCTTTGAGAAAAGCTAAATTGGCATAGCTCAAATTCCTAATAGTGGATATGAGCTCCAGAGTGTGGAAGGAAGCCATGATACATCAGTTTATCCTAAAAAGGTCAGAAAATAGTGAAAAGAGCTCTCTATCTGAACTTAAAAATATATATAAGAAGTAGCCCCAGCCACAAGTGTGGCCATAAAATTGAAGAAGAAAAAAATGGAAGAGGAATGAATTCCTCCATCTCTTTAGTGTGATACCTTGACTGGACGTCTCTAAATATATTATGTTAACAAGAACACAAGACTAACAATTCAATTAGTATATTTATTAATAACATTCTAGTTTGCACTGCATTTCCTCATATGTTCTCATATGAGGAAAGAGATTGTGATTCCTTTTTTCCAATCTGTAGAAAAAAGATTGATGAAAACATTAAAAGGGTGAGTCTGAACAATTTAATGCATTTACGATTAAATGATTTTTTAAAAATTAGTGATTTTGCGTGTTCTTCATAAGAAAACCACCTCAACATAGGAAGTAAAAGAAGACGTAAAGAAAATCATTCCTTCAACTCTAGAAGTAAATCTTATAAACTATAGATGTTGTTTCAAGCTTCATTCGTAGACTCATAGATCATCCGTCTCAAACTTCACACATGGATAACAAGAGAGATAAACTGATAGTTAAAACTCTGAGATTAAGACATTTTACTTTGCATTTTACTTTATTGTAGCAGAATAAACATGACAATGAATTTAACACATGAACATAATTATATAAGTAAATGTAAGAAATAATAAATGTAATAAATACCTAAATTTTCCTCTATGTTAAAATGATTATAAATACCACAATTAATTTTTAAGGTCAAACACTACTTACCTTAAATATGGTATAGTTTAACTCCTGCGACTGATAAAATGAAGACATTTTCAGTTACACATATTTTTATTTCCACACCTGTATTCATTTTTTTCTGATTTTTAACTTGAGATTTATAATATTAATATTCTAAAGCATTTCCTAATTTGCAAGCCTAGGGTTTTTGCATTACCTTCTCCAATTTAAATGCTATTTTCATTTATGTATGTTTACCTCTAAATTGTTCGGTTTTATTTCAAAGAACTTTTTTAAATGATTAATAAACAAAGATAAAGGTTTTTTGCCTAGGTGATATTGTTGGTTGGTTTATTTTTAAATGGTAATTTAACTGATATGTTAATATAGGCTATTTTGCTACAGTGACAGTGTGTTTTCTGTCTGTTTTATTTGTCTTTGCCCCTATTTCCTTCATCTCCATTTATATTGAATATATTTGTCATTCCATATTATCGTCACTGTAGTTTTTTTAGCTAATTCTTTATTGTGTTATTTGGGATTTGTATTATACGTATTTAAAGTATCAGTTTAGGAGTTCCTGTCATGGCGCGGTGGTTAACGAATCTGACTAGGAACCGTGAGACTGCGGGTTCGATCCCTGGCCTTGCTCAGTGGGTTAAGGATCTGGTATTGCCATGAGATGTGGTGTAGGTTGCAGACGCGGCTCGGATTCCGCATTGCTGTGGCTCTGGCGTAGGCCGATGGCTACAGCTCCAATTAGACCCCTAGCCTGGGAACCTCCATGTGCCGCAGGAAGCAGCCCTAGAAAAGGCAAAAAGCCAAATAAAATTAAAATAATCAGTTTACTTCAAGTATAATGTACTTTCCATTTCTCCCCTCCAACATTTATGCCATTTTTTATATTTTTTACTTTTATATGTTTTTAAAACTCCACAGTACATTTCACTTGCTTATTGTACTAGTTTCTTATAGCTGCTGTAAAAGTTATCACACACTTAATGGCTTTAAACAGCACACATTTATTACTTTACAGTTCTGGAGATCAGGAGTCCAAAATAGGCCTCAATAAACTAAAGCCCTGCTCTCAGAAAGGCTGTGTTTCTTCTTGAGACTCGGCAGAATCTGTTTCCTTGCTTTTTCCATATTCTAGAAGCTGGCATATTCTGGGGATGGTGGTGGCCTTCCAATTCAGCCATAGCTGATCAACTCTTTCCCAGACTGCATCAGTCTGACACTTACTCTTTTGCTTTCCTCTTTTACTTACAAGGAACTTTGTGATCACAATGGGCCCACCTAGATTATCTCTCCATCTCATAATCAGCTGATTATCAACCTTAATTCCATTTGCAACCCTAATTCTTCTTTTCAGTGTTACCTAACATAGTCACAGGTTCTGGGGATTAGAATGTGTGCATTTTTTGATGGGGAGAGTACATTTTTCTGTCTAGGATATTTTGTTGTTGTTCTTGTTAGATTGTCAATTACCATTTAAAGAGATTTAAATAATGTGAAAAATTATAATTACATAATATATATTTTTAATTCTCTTCGTTCCTTTGTTTAGATGTGATATTACCTGATTGTCTAATTTATTAATTTTTCTTATAGTATTGGTATGCCTGTGATTAATTTTTTTAGCTTTTGCATTTCTGAGAATGCCTTTATTTCACTTTGAGTGTGAAAGATTTTTTTTTCTGAATAAATTATTCTAGGTTAACATTTATTTCTGTACTTTAAAAATATTTCTCTACTCTTTTCCAGATTAGATTGTTTCTGGTGGGAAGTAATCTTTCATTCTTATCTTTGTTCCTCTGTACATATGCGTCTTTTTTTTTGTCTAAGTTTGTTTTATATCATTGGTTTTTATGATGTGTCTTGGGGTAGTTTTTTTTTCATATTTCTTCTACTTGAGTTTTGTTGAGTTTTTTGGATCTGTGGGTTTATTATTTTCATCAAAGTTGGAACATATTTGAATTATTTTTCTTTAAATATGTTTTATGCCTCTCTTCTCTCCTTAAGGTGTCCTTTCACATGTAGATCACTTAATGCTGTCCCACAAAACTGATCTTTTCATTTTTTTTTGTCTTTTTCTTTCTGAGTTTTATTTTATGTATTTTTTTATTTATTTTCAATTTTTCAAATTTTTCTTCTGCAACATCTTATTGGCTTTCAATCCTGTCTACTGGATTTTCACCTGAGAAATCATAGGTGGCTGGTGGATTTTGAGGTACATGTCTGTGTTGGCGATTTATGGATTACCATGTGGCTAATGTAGTTCTTGTTTTTAATCTAGTCTCTCATGGATGAAATTCATGAAGTAATCATTAAACTTTTATTAATGCTTAAATTGTTTCTAATATATCAGTTGTGTCATAACAAATTATTTCAAAAACAAGCATCATACCAGAACCAACTGTATATGGTATCATTTTGTGGGTATTTTTGAAACACATAAATGACATCCTACATATAGCAAAAAAACACCCAAATTAATGCCTATATTAAGATAGGCACATCATGAAAAAATAGTCGTAGTTATTACTTCTAAAAGTTTGATGTGGGTCTTTTTTAATCCTTTATGTCTATTTTTAGCATATTGATCTCTTCTCTAATTTCTTAAACATATTATAGTTACAACTGCTGCTTCAGTGTCTTTGTATACTAATTCTGTCATCTATGTTTTTCCATTATTTTGATTAAGTTTTTTCCCTTGTTATAGATTATGAACTGGTTCTTTGGTTGTATAATAATTTTATTAGATTCTAGTCATCATCAGTTTTACATTGTTGGGTTCTATTTTTGCACTCATAACTATTCTTGAGCTTTATTCTGGAGCACAGTGAAATTAATTGGAATCAACTTGAGTCTTTAGGTGTTACTTTTAAACACTGTTAAGGGGTAGCAGAATAATGTTTAGGGCTAATTTTTTCCTACTAAGGCAAAAGTCTTCTAAGTACTTTGCCAATGCTCAGAAAATTAGGAGGTTCCCTACTTAGGCTGGTGAGCAGCCAAAGGCTTGACTGGGGCTATAGAATCAGTTTCCAAACTTGCTTCTGTGTTTGTTGGCAGGAGGCTCTAGGTCCTTGCTTGCTGTTTATAAAAAACCTCAGTTTCTCAATATAATTGCTCAGGGCTGACAGAGTATCATCCCTTCATAGCAGATAGCTTTCTCCAAGTGAAAATCTGAAAATGAGCAATATGGAAGCTGTGATGCCTCTCTGATCTACACTGAGAAGTCATACTCCAACATTTCTGCCAGAATCTATTCATTAAAAGCAAATCATTTTAGATAGCCCACAAGGAACAAGGATTGTCACCAAAGGAAATAAAAGAAATTTGTTTCCGTAATTTAGAACCACCATAGTCAGGCTTCTGACCTCCAATTATTTACATTATTCCCGCCTGAAAAAATGCACTTACCTCCTAGAAGACCCCCATATTTTTATCCCTTTGCACTCTCAGTTTAAAGATAAAAATTGATGGTATCTTAATTAGGTCCAGGTACAGGTAAGGCTTCCTGTATGTGCTTCGGTAGAGCCTCCCGTGTATATCTTCTTTTGATTTGAAGATCTGTGAATTCACAAGAACAAGGATCTGCCTCCAGTATATGCACAAATAGTTATTGGTGGAGACAGGGGTAGGATAACTCAACAAAAAGGAATTAAACTCCAGTGAAGAAGGGATATCCAGGAATTTATGGGCGTATTTAAAAACTACCACAGTTCTGAAAATAGTTAACTTTTGATGTTTATGATTATTTCTTCTACGCTAACTTGTTTTTCTTTCAGCCTATAAAGATATAAGTGATAAACCCTTTGGAAACTCCCACATGTAGTGAAATGTTGTGTGCATAAGGAAGAAATTTTACTCTTGTGATTATTCCTCAGATTGAAGAACTTTTCTTAGGATTCTCTTGAATTTCTATTTTATTTCCTCTCAAAACTGGGTTTTGATGGGATTTTATCCATTCGCCTCCTTATTTCTGTCATTATTACTGTGAGTAGGGGTGATCATAATTAACTCTGCTTTAATATATTATCATCTCTATTTTTTCCTTTTAGCTGCCTGTGTTCAAAGAATATATTGTGAGAAGTAGTTCTTCCTTCTTTAGACAGTGCAGTCAGTAAATTTTGTCTGAATCTGACTTGATTTTTCTATAATGTTTTGTATTGAAGAAACAGACACTGTGATTTGATTTGACTTATCTTTACTGAGGAAGAATCTCATAGATCTTAAATGAAAGGATATGTACCTGGTTCAGGATCTGCACTTTATTTTTTGACCTCATTTTGGTGCTCTCTCTTTTCTATTGACATGTACCCTGAAAATGGAATTCTTTTACTCAAGAAAGCATTGATGAAATGGAAGAGTGTGGTTTCAAAAGCTGTAAAGTTCAGTATGAAAAATGAGTTTTAACTTTATCTAGAAGCTTCACTTACTTATATATTGATTTCATTATGCACTATTCCAAGCTTTCTGACTTGATATTTATTTTAATTAATGTTGACTGAGAATGAATTGACAATTGTTACATATACCACTTACTTCAAAACACTTCTAATTTTATACTTACTCAGGAAGCATCAGATATATTTGGGCAGGAGCTAAAGACATACCTGAATTTTTCTCGTATTTTCATCACTCAAAGCCATTAATGAGGGTGCTGCCTTCAGACTATTTTTTAAAGTACACAGATAACAGTCAAGCCCTTTCCCCCCACTGAATTGCAACATATTTTAATTTCTCTGTTTATAATGACTAGATAATATTTATGGTATTCTTACATCCATGATATATATTGAATGAAAATTATAATTATGATTTGGATTGCAAATTATAGCCAGCAATAGTGAGTCTATGTTGACTTTATATTTTTCTTTATAATTTTTGTAGTGTCTTTTAAGATTTTCTTATTTAACCATTACAAAACAAAAGTTTCCTCTTATAGAAAGAATCACCAAGTTTGTGGTGTGAGGAATGTCAAACAACCTGTTCAAGACAGTGTTACTTCAGAAACTGAGATGTTATGACTTCTAAAACAGCTTCTGCTCCCCCAAATTTACACATACCTGATTCACGCACATCAGCCTATGTAATTTTTTCACAATTATCCATGTTAATATTTATATTTCTTAAAGATACCAAGATGAAAATAATTTTTCTTAAATTATGCTAAACTTTGAGATTGGAGACCAGGAAGATTTGTATCTCTTGCTAATTATTGATTTAAAAAATTAAATTTTTGATAGGGATTTGATATCTTCCTTCACTTATGTCAGAGAGTAATAGGATAGAAGACTAAAGAGAAAATATTTTTCATTTAGTGACATATCATTGTATTGACAGAATAATAACTATTACCAGGTTTCAGTCAATTACTCCCAAACAATGAGAAGGCTTATATTTTTAGAGATCATTTTTATCTACACTATTACCTGAAATGTAAAGAAAATAATAAGGCTTGGAAACTGAATGTGAATGCCAAATTTAAACATACAAACCCCTCAAAATTATATAGCAAAGTTCTGTATCAGGCTACCAACTAGTATTACCGTGGAATCATTTTTAGAGTTAAGAATGAAATAATTCTACAGTATGGTGGGAAGATGATACTTTATATAAATTTAGTTTGAAAACAAATGAGGTTTAAGAAATTTTTAAAACAGTGTGATGTTGTGTCTTTGGAAGAGAGATCAAATAAAGGAAGTCTTTTTTTTTTTAAATAGAAGATATTATATAATGGGAGTACCTGATACCTCTCCTATTGTCTCAAGATAGGATAACAAAGATTAAAATTATAATTAGTTTCAGGTATTGACCATAGATAATACTGTGATTCTCAAGAAGAGGAACATAAAATGGCTCAAGTTATGGAATACTCATTGTGGCTCAGCAGCTTAAGGACCCAATATTGTCTTTGTGAGAATGTGGGTTCAACTCCTGGCCTCAATAAATGGGTTAAGGATTCAGCATTGCCTCAAGCTGTGGCATAGGCTACAAATGCAGCTCAGATATGATATTGCTGTGGCTATGGCATAGGCCACAATTGCAGCTCTGATTCAACCCCTGGCATGGGAACTTCCATATGCTGCAGGTGTGGCCATAAAAAATAATAATAAAAAAATAAAGATTGCACAAGCTATGACTGAAGGTAGCAAGAATGGGCTCAAATAGAAATTAGCACTCTCAAGGATCTGAGGAGACAGAGGCAATCTGCATATTCTCTTTAAGAACTTGATTAAAGACATCTAATTCAGATAAAACTATCCTACCAAGAAAACTATAAGGCTGTGTGCAAAAAAAATAAAAAAGTAAATAAAGAATAAAAATAAAGTAAAACTGTCTCCTGCAGATTACACAATTGTCTAAACTTAAATAGAATCTACATAAAAAGTTCCAGAAAACAATAAGCAAATTTAAGGTCACTATATAAGAATTAATTGTACTGATGTAGACTAGGAATAAACAAATGAAAATTCAAATTTAAAAAGTAATGCCATTTATACTAATATAAAAATGTAAAGTATCAATAAGTTAAAAACATATTTGGAAGACCTGTATAATAAACCCTAAAATATTTGTTGAGATAAATTATATAAGATATAAATTGATAGGGAGAGAAACCATATTCATACATTTGGAGATAATAGTTTTATGATGATGTTCCTCCACCAATTGATCTATAGTTTCAAAAACACCTCAGTAAAAATCCCAGCTAGTCATTTTACACACTTACAAATTGCTTTAAATGTATATTGAAACAAAAAGAATATCGTACAAATTTTCCAAATTAAAAACATAATCTCTCAAAATAAAAACATCTTGCTACAAATGGCATCATCTCATTCTTTATTAGCTGAGTAATATTCCATCGAATATATTTACCACCTCTTCTTTATCTAATCTTTTATTGATGGATATTAGCTTGTTTCCATCTCTTGGCTATTGTAAATAGTGCTGCAATGGATACTGGGGTTCAAGTAGCCTTTGACTTATGGTTTTCTCTGGGTATATGCCCAGGAATGCGATTGCTGGATCATATGGTAGTTCTATAGTTATCTAAGGAAACTTTACAATGCTCTCCACAGTGGTTGAACCAATCTACATTCCCACCAACAGTGTAGAACGTTTCCCTTTTCTCCACACCCTTCCCATCATTTATTGTTCATAGACTTTTGTTTTTGACTGGTATGAGGTGATACCTCATTGTAGTTTTGATTGACATTTCTCTCATAATTAGTGCTGTTGAACATCTTTTCATTTGTTTTTTGGCCATCTCTCTTCATTGGAGAAACGTCTCAAATCTTCTGAACACTTTTTGATGGCATTGTTTATTTTTTAGATATAAAGCTTCTTTTTAGATATAAATATATTTTATATTTTGGAGATTAATCCCTTGTCATTTCTTCATCTGAAAAGATTTTCTCCCATTCTGTGGGTTGTCTTTTCATCTTGTTTGTAGTTTCCTTTGCTGTGAAAAAGGTTTTAAGTTCAATTAAGTTCCTTTTGTTTATTTATTTATCTTTTATTTTCATTACTCTGTGAGTTAGATCCAAAAAGATACTGTTGTGATTTATGTCAGTATTCTGCCTGTTATTTCCTCTAAGAGTTTTATAGTAGCCAGCCTTGTATGTAGGTTTTTAATCTATTATGAGCTTAGTAGTTAATTTTTGTGCATGCTGTAAGAGTATCTTCTTATTTTATATTTTACATATAAAATATTTTATATTTTATATTTTACTGTCTAGTTTTCCGAGCACCACTTATTGAAGAGGCTGTCTTTTCTTGATTACATGTTTTTTCCTGATTTATTATAGATTAATTGACCATAGGTGTATGGATTTATTTTTGGGCTTTCTATCCTGTACCACTGATCTATATGTCTGTTTCTGTCCCAGCACAATACAGTTTTGATGATTGCAGATCTGTAGTATAGATTGAAGTCAAGGAGCCTGATTTGTTCAGCTCAGTTTTTCTTTCTCAAGATGGCTTTGGCTATTCAGGGTCTATTTGTGTTCCATACATGTTGGAGGAATGAATATGTGATGTGACAAAGAATGGAAAGAAAGGACTGGTGCCATAGAGTGGCTGTAGAAGGTCAGTCTACACTTTACAAAGTCTTGTGACTCTCTCATGACCCTAGAGGCAAAATGAATGAGAACAACATCAAAGAATGGCATCTTGAAAACAAGATGCTGAAGCATTGATGTTGCTGGTGGAAAACCATCAGCTCTGACATTCTCAGGACTGGAGCCTTGGGGAATTTGTGGGAGAGGCCATAGATGGCTTGAAGCAAACAACAAATTATGGCCTGGGAGGGCTAAAACATTTATGATTACTTTACGTGCTTAGGAATGACTGTCCTAGCATATCTTGCTTCCAGTAAGTTTGAAGTAATATACTGATATATCACCTTCACATACAAGGAAGTAGAAAATAGTAAATAAAAACCATGAGTTGGCTCAGATGGTTGCTATTGCCTCTTGAGGTCGATAACCCCCTGATCCCCACTCTATTTCTGTGTCTCTTTCTTCTTATTTCTGTGGCACCAATGACTTCGGGACCAGGGTTGATGAGCAGGCCTCATCACATACAAATTTAAAAAAATTTTTATTCTAGTTTTATGAGACATGCCATTGGTAGTTTAATAGGGATTGAACTGAATCTGTAGATTGCCTTGGGTATTATAGTCATTTTGACAATATTTATTCTAATCCAAGAGCACTGCATTTCTTTCCAACTCTTTGTATCATCTTTGATTTCCTTCATTAGTGTCTTACAGTTTTCAGAGTACAGGTCTTCTGCTTCTTTAGGTAGACTTTTTCCTAGGTATTTTATTCTCTTCGATATGATGATAAATTATATTGTTTCTTTAATTTCTCTTTCTGATCTTTCATTGTTAGTGTAGAGGAATCAAATCCTGAAAGAATATTTACTTGAAAATAAGGAACACTTTCTAACCCTTTATAAGGTCAGCATAAACTAATTCCAAGAACCGTCATAGAAATTACACCAAACGAAACCGAAAAATTCAGGTTAATATTTCTCATAAACAGAGATATAAAATTTTAATTAATATAATATCTAATCATCACCAAGTAGAGCTTATTTCATGTATATAAAGATAGTTAAAATTTCAGAAGTTAAAGAGTGTATTTCAGTACATATTATGAGGGGAATTTAATTATCTCAACATAATCAGAGAAACTATGTAACAAAATTCAATACCCATTTATGATGAAATTTAGCAAATTAGGAATAGGAGGAAACATAACCAATCTGATAAATATAACTACAAAAAAACCCAACAGTTAACATCAATATTAATGGTTAAAACTGCAAATTAATACTTTGCAATTGAGAATGAGGTAAAGAGTAAAAAATTATAATTAACAGATTACATAATTATGTGTTGAAAAAATGAAAATAAATGAATATATATGAAATATAAATGAATAAATTTAAAATGTAAATTTTGTAATTTTTCTGGATACAAGTCCATATACAAAATTAATTATATTTCTTTCAAATAATCAGATTTTTAAAATGTAATACCATGTACAAAACATGGATAAATCTAATGAAATAAAATCACAAAATAATTTTTAGAGAAGTTGAGGATTTAAATGACTTGGTGTACCATTTGATGTTATGTGCTTTTCATGGATTGGGAAGTTCAATATTGTGGAGGTCTCAACAAATCCAATGACATAGCAATAAAAACATCAGGGTGATTGTATGAAAAATTAATAAGCTGATTGATTATAAAATTATTATGAAAATAAAAATTGCAAAATATATCCAAGACAATATTGAAGATGACAAAATTAGAGGACTTTAAAAATCTAAAAAAAATCTAAAAATCAGAGCCTTTTATAAACCTATCCCAAACAACATAACATACGGGGATATTGCCCAAAGGATAGACAAATGTCATGGGAACAGATACTAAAGTCCCAGAAATAGACCTACATATGTAGGGTTCTAAATTGATGTAGATTTCATTGCAGAAGAATAAGGTAGAGATAATGTTTTCAATAAATGATGCTAGGTCAGTGGATTGTCATGTTAAAAAAAGGAAGTTTTTACCTCTTCCTCATATCGTATAAATAATAAATTTTAGATGAATCACAGAAAAATTGTGATAGAGTATTGAAGTTCATTCCCTTGTTATAGACTTCAAGTTACCTTTGAGATGATTAAACCCAAACCTTCCGGCCAAGGCAAGAATTACCAGACCCTTATCATCTTCCCACCTATGTCATTGTAATGCTCCTTCCCCCACCTTGAGATACCTCCTCTGCTCCTTCCTACTCCCTACTAGGAAATGTATGTGGACTCCTCAGCCTGCCTCTATATCACCTGTTCCCCATGCAGATGAGGCATCCTGCCCAAAACCAATTGGAGTATCAAAACACGCCACCATACAAAGACTAATCAACACTCAGGCCTTACACACGCAGAGTGCGCTGGAGCAGGAAGAATCAGGTCCTGACTCAGGTCTGCCACATGGGAATATAAAAACAACTGTAAAGAAAGGTGGGCCATCTTTATACTCGGGGGGAGGCAGTGGCCTGTGTGCTCTACATCTGAAAATGTACTTTCATTTTAATAAATTTGTAATGTACCTACCATTTCAATGCTTTGCTGCAGCAGGGCAGGGACCCAGTAAAAACTGGAATTCTAGTGCTCTGGTACAAATTATATTACCCTCACAAGATGTTAGAACTATTAAAAATAATACAAGATCTTGCCTTTTTTTTTCTTTAAATCACCTTCTCCTGTTTATTTCATTCCTTTGCCTAATACCTCCAATTAATTAGTGCTTACTATGTGCCAGAGGAATGTGGTGTGAGTTTTACGCAGATTAACTTATCATAAGAATTCTATGAAGTATATATATTATTCCTGATACATAGCTGAAAAAAAGAGACAAAGAGCGATTAATGAAATTATTCATTTCTTTTTTTCTTTTTATTGTTTTTTCCCCAATACAATTTTTTTTCTATTATACAGCATGGTGACCCAGTTAGACATACATGTATACATTTTTCTCCCATTATCATGCTCCATCATAAGTGACTAGACATAGTTCTCAGTACTACACAGCAGGATATCATTGCTAATCCATTCCAAAAGCAAGAGTTTGCATCTAATAACACCAAGCTCCCAATACATCCCACACCCTCCCCTACCCCCAGGCAAACACAAGTCTATTCCCCAAGTCAATGATTTTCTTTTCTGTGGAAAGGTTCATTTGTGCCATATATTATATTCCAGAAATAAGTGATATACCATATGGCATTTGTCTTTCTCTTTATGACTTACTTCACTCAGGATGAGAGTCTCTAGTTCTATCCAGGTTGCTGCAAATGGCATTATTTTGTTCTTTTTTATGGCTGAGTAGTATTCCATTGTGTACATATACCACATCTTCCTAATCCAGTCATCTGTCAATGAACATTTGTGTTGTTTCCATGTCTTGGCAATTGTGAATAATGCTACAATTAACATATGGACGCATATGTTTTTTTAAGGAAAGTATTGTCTGGATATATGCCCAAGAGTGGGATCGCTGGGTCACATGGTACTTCTATGTATAGTTTCCTAAGGTATCTCCATGCTGTTCTCCATAGTGGTTGTACCAGCTTACATTCCCACCAACAGTGTAGTAGGGTTCCCTTTCTCCACACACCCTCCAGCATTTGTTATTTGTGGATTGCCATTCTGCCTGGTGTGAGGTAGTATCTCATGGTAGTTTTGATTTTCATTTCTCTAATAATCAGAGATGTTGAGCATTTTTTTCCTGTACTTATTGGCCATAAGTTTATCTTCTTTGGAGAAATGTCTATTCAGGTCTTTTGCTCATTTTTCAATTGGGTTGTTGGCTTTTTTGCTGTTGAGGTGTATAACTTGCCTATATATTTTAGAGACTAAGCCCTTGTCAGTTGCATCATTTAACACTATCTTCTCCCATTCTGTAAGTTTTGTCTTTTTGTTTTCTTTTTGGTTTCCTTTGCTGTGCAAAACTTGTCAGTTGGATTAGGTCCTACTGGTTTATTTTTGCTCTTATTTCTGTTGCTTTGGGAGACTGACCTGAGAAAATATTCATAAGGTTGATGTCAGAGAATGTTTTGCCTATGTTCTCTTCCAGGAGTTGGATGGTGTCTTGTCTTATATTTAAGTCTTTAAGCCACTTTGAGTTTATTTTTGTGAATGGTGTGAGGGTGTGTTCTAGTTTCATTGCTTTGCATGCAGCTGTCCAGGTTTCCCAGCAATGCTTGCTGAATAGACTTTCTTTTTCCCATTTTATGTTCTTGCCTCCTTTGTCAGAGATAGTTGGCCATAGGTGTCTGGATTTATTTCTGGGTTCTCTATTCTGCTCCATTGGTCTGCATTCTGTTTTAGTACCAGTACCACACTGTCTTGATGACTGTGGCTTTGTGATATTGCCTGAAGTCTGGGAGAGTTATGCCTCCTACTTGATTTTCATTCCTCAGAATTGCTTTGGCAATTGTGAGTCTTTTGTAGTTCCATATAAATTTTTGGATTGTTTGTTCTAGTTCTGTTGAAATGTCATGGGTAATTGGATAGGGATTGCATTGAATCTGTAGATTGCTTTGGGTAGTATGGCCATTTTTACAACATTAATTTTTCCAACCCAGGAGCATGGAATATATTTCTATTTTTTACATCTTTTTTTAATTTCCTTGATTAATGTTTTATAGTTCTTGGCATATAAGTCCTTTATCTCCTTGGTCAGGTATATTCCCAGGTATTTGATTTTTTGGGGTGCAGTTTTAAATGTGTTTTTGTATTCCTTTTCTAATATTTCATTGTTAGTATACAGAAATGCAACTGATTTCTGAATGTTAATCTTATATCCTAATACTTTGCTGAATTTGTTGATCAGTTTTAGTAGTTTTGGGGTTGAGTCCTTAGGGTTTTCTATATATAGTATCATATCATGTGCTTATAGTGAAAGTTTTACCTCTTCTCTTCCTATTTGGATGCCTTTTATTTCTTTTGTTTGATTTGTGTGGCTAGAACTTCCAGTACTACGTTGAATAACAGTGGTGAGAGTGGGCATCCTTTTCTTGTTCCAGATTTTAGTGGGAAGGCTTTCAGCTTTTCTCCATTGAGTATTATATTTGCTGTGGGTTTGTCATAAATGGCTTTACATTAAGGTATGTTCCCTCTATACCCACTTTGGTAAGAGTTTTGATCATGAAAGGATGTTGGGCTTTGTCAAATGCTTTTTCTGTATCTACTGAGATGATTATGTGGTTTTTGATTGTTCTCTGGTTAATGTGGTGTATGATGTTGATTGATTTGCCTAAGTTGAACCATCCTTGTGAAGCTGGGATAAATCCCACCTGGTCATGATGTATTATAATTTTTGTATGTTGTTGGATTCAGTTGACTAAAATTTTGTTGAGATTTTTTTCATCTATATTCATCAAAGATAATGGCCTACAGTTTTCTTTCTTGGTGGTATCTTTGGTTTTGGAATTAGGGTGATGGTGGCATCATAGAATGTCTTTGGGAGTGTGCCTTCTTCTTCAACCTTTTGAAAACGTTTAAGGAGGATGGGTATAAATTCCTCTTTGTATGTTTGGGAGAATTTTCCTGTGAAGCCAAATGGTCCTGGACTTTTATTTGTAGGGAGTATTCTTATGACATATTCAATTTCATTTCTAGTGATCGGTCTTTTCACTTGATCTATTTCTTCTTGATTCAGTTTTGGCAGGCTGTACATCTCTAGAAAGATATCCATTTCTTCTAGGTTGTCAAATTTGTTGGCATACAATTGTTCATAGTATTCTCTCATGGTTTTTTGTATTTCTGTAGTATCCTTTGTGACTTCTCCCTTTTCATTTCTGATTTTGTTTTATTTGGGTTTTTTCTCTCCTCTTCTTGGTAAGTCTCCAGAGGTTTGTCAATTTTGTTTACCTTTTCAATGAACCAGCTCTTGGTTTGATTTTTTTCTATTTTCTATTATTTCTATTTAATTCTTAACTCTTGTAACAATTAGAGTCAAAGAATCAGAAACACTGAATCCCAAATCTGGACCAATTCCTTTTTCTCTGTGAGAGCAGGGTCATACAATCTCTCTAGGTCTAGGTTTCTTCACCAATAAAAAAAAGAAAAATAACAATAACAACAACAACAAATAAAAACAATAACAACAAATAAAACATCACCAATAAAACTCTCTGGTATTATCTATAGGATTTGCAAAGATCAAATAAGACAAGTATATAAAAGATCTTTGTAAACCATAAATTACCATAAAAATGTGTTTGTAGAAGAAAACTTGCCTAATGGTAAAATGCAATACAGTTTAGCAGGCACCAAGACACCAAGATTTAGGAGTGACGAGATCAGCATTTGAATCTTATATTCACCCTTTCCTAGTGATAGGATCTTGGCAAATTACCTGCTACCTCCCATCCCATTTCCTCATATATATTGGAGATAATATCATGCTGTCAGTATATGCCAGCTATTTTTATATGCCAGATACTCTTCTGAGTCATTTATAGGTATTAGCTCATTTAATTCTCATGATAACCCCATTGAGTAGGTATATAACTTATTTTCAAATGGCAGATATGAAGCACAGAGAGGTTAAGTGGCTTATCCAAAAATGTAGAGATAATAAGGGGCAAAGTCAGGATTTTGACCCAGAAATACAGAAATCCAGTTGGGTTCATAGGTTTATTATGAAAATCAAACAAGATGACATTTGGAGAAAAATAAGCATAGTTATATGACAGAATATGAACACTCAACAAGTGTAACTATTAGCATTATTTCAACAAACTGGGATTTATGCCTCAAAGATGGATAGAGAAGAGTAATAAATCCATAGAATAATGCATAAAGGAACTAGAACTGAGAAAATAAATAGAAGGTCTTAAGCATTTGTCAAGGAAATGGGGTAATTTGGACCATAGGGGGAGAGCACAGAGATGTGAGAAACTGAAGAAATAACAGCATGATGATGTAATGGGCAAATAGGAACTGCCTGCCCTAGTGACAATAAAGGCAAATTGGATATCTGGTGGGTTGAGTAAATATTCATCTTTTAGGTTGTTAAGGGTTGGTAACTTGTTACCATGGTGACTTTAAATTCTCTTAGAGTATGTCCTGGTAAAGGTCCTTAAATTAGCTCATCTTTGCAGCTTTGTATTCTACATAAAAGTTATGTGACTCCAGAAAGTGATTATAAATAAAATGTGTACATTATCAACCAACACAATCCTAAAATCCTCATGTGTAGCTTTGTAGATTGACTCTTTTGAATGAAACAGAGCAATCTGTCATTTGACTTTCTATGACATTCAAGATAGTGAAGTTTATAAGAAGAGATTGATTTAGACACAAGTTTAATGGAATTAAAAATGTGTGATTAATGACATCTGTTCTTTAAGCTTGATAGCTGAAGTAAAATTAATTAATGTCATATATATACATATATATAACTTGTTACATTGTATTTTACAAGGTAAATTTAAGATTTTTTGATTTTAATACTTAGTGGATGTGAGATCATATAATTGCATGGTCTTTATTTTTATTTCACTATTCTTTTCTGAATTTCAGTATTATTTGAATATCATGATTCCACTTTCCAGGACTGTGACTTATCAGAAAAACCAGATAGTATCTAACTCCTTTAGTTACCCTATAAAAAAAGAGAAGCCTGAGATGAGCTTTGATTGTTTTGCCTGCAAGGCATCATGCAGCATAATGATCTCAGGCAAGTGTTTTTCCTTTGTACCCCCCCTTTTCTCTCTCTCTTTCTTTCTTTCTTCTTTTTTTTTTTTTCCTCCACTCACAGTATTTGGAAGTTCCCAGGCCAAGAATTCACCTGAAATCCAGGGTCTAATCCCACACTACAGCAGTGACAATGCTGGATGCTTAACCATTAGTCTTCCCTTTTGAAAGTTTAAATAAGAAAAAAGAGGATATATTTTCTGGTAAGTGCTGCTACATTATATATATATATATAATATGTTCACAAATACACACACAACTCACAAAGCATTAATAATCTCTGTGAACAAGCTTAACTTTATATCGCATGAAAATAAACTAAAAAAAATAGGTCTATAATCTGAATCAATAGGAAGTTATAGCCTTATTTTATGACTGCAGTGCTAACTTTCCAAATTGCTATGTACATTTACACATAGTTTTGTGTTAAGTACACTAGGATTCAGACATATTGAGAATACCTGGAGGGTCATAGAATTAGGTCATTCTTGAATTCAGATGGAGTCCTTGAGTGTTAATATCTGAGGTCCTTTATGTTTTCAGGATTTCAATTTGGTTTTATCCCTTTGGCAACCAGCAAGGAATGTCAACAAATCCTTTCACTATTGGTGCTGTTTACTACTCAAAATACTGTATTTAGAGAGCCCGGGGCTATCTACAGGAGTTTATGTGTGTAATCTGGCATAAGCATTCAAAAAGGATATCTGAATTGTAGTTTCAATCAGCTTAAAATATATCAGGTCTTTTCCTGTCTCAAAGCAGTAGAACACTTACTTACATGTAGTGAAAACAGGGAAACCTTTTTTTTTTTTTTTAATAGCAGCCACTAAATTATACAACTTTGAATTTATCCCCAAAGTAGCCACTTTAAGTGAGCAAACTGGTTTTGTGTAAGCTTAGAGACTGAAAACAGTGGACCAAATGGTTGAGTCACAACATGCTGTGTATATTACCTTAAGCAAGAATTCCTCGTCTTTCTGCTACATTCTCCAGGACAGTTTATTATTTATGAGTCATGTACAATAAAGCTATTGCCTATGAGTTTTCTAATAACTACACCAGATATTTTGAATTAAACATATTCTGAAAATTGTGGCCCACAATAGAAAGTGAAGGGAAAGAAAGATGATTTATTTCTATCAGCTTTGATATGGAGGGTCAAATAAATAGAAAGTAAGGGTATGGCCAAGAAAATCTGAAAATCTCACAACCTGAATGAAGATCTTGAAATTTATGAAGCCTTTAAGTTCTCCTTTTTCCCACATGCTAGACTCACACTCTTGAGGTATGTGATGGATTGAAGGCATTCCAAATAAATGAAAAGAACTTTTGATTAATTTTAAAAGCAATTTTTCAACATCTTTCAGTAAGTTTAAGGCATATATACTCATCATCAGAAGTTCTCTCAACTAGAAATCTTTACTATATGTGATTTAGGGTCATTTCCTTTTTAGAAGGCTGGACATCATTGTTTTGCCCCTCTCACCCTTACCCTTGAAAACAATAAAAATAACACATTGAAATTATACATAACCTCCTTTTTATATGTGAAATATTTCTGAGAGAGGATTTCTCTGCTTGAATAGCCACTGACTTCTCACTCTAATGGGATAAATTTGATTTCCTTAGCTTAGCATTTGCTAATTACTATTATTTTATCTTTATCTTATTTTCCTGTTTTTTCTTAGATTACTCCTCTATGCAACTTTACAATGTCAGTCAAATTTGCCTCCCTTGAGGATCATGTTGAGGAGATTACAGTACTGGCATCAGTGAATCTCCTTGCCCTCTGTCTATAAACCTGCCTCTCCTTCCTCCAAGGGGTGGAATCTGTTTTTTTCACCTCTGGAATCAGGACTGTCCTTTTGAATTGCCTTGACTAGTACGATGCAATACAAGTGATCTTGTATGAATTCTGAACCCATGCATCAAGATGCCTTGCAGTTTCCACCCTGTCCTCTTGGGACTCTGGGAATAACTTGCTATAAAGAAGCCAGTCTATTCTCTTAGAGCTATGTGGAGCTATTTCCTAGTTATGTAGAGTTATCTCCTAGAGTTCCTAGGACATGTGAAGAAGAACCAAGTGCTCCAGAAATCAAACAGCACCAAATTTTGGTCCTTCTTGTTCAATTGATCCTCCATGTTGTAGCATCATCTGTGAGCTCAGAAGAAACCAGCAGAAAAATTCCCCAGTCAATCTGCAGAATCTTGAGAATAAATAAACCATTGTTTTAGGCTACTAATTTTGGGGATGGTTTGTTATACAAAAACAACAACAACAAAACATTATTTTTAAAACAATAAATAAGTGATGCATGATCCACTCTATAATGATTTCTTTGATATTTTATCCCTGGTCATTTACTTCCTTATTAGAATAATTATGGCACTTGTATATCAGCTAATGCTGTCTAGTCCTATTCATATTTTAAGAAACTTCTCCTATATCCCAAGCAAAATGTAAGCTCTTTTATTATAGACTGGCAAACATTAAAGAAAGAGAGGGCCATTTGTGTTTTAAAAGTAATTTAATGTCCTTCAAAATCTTGGTTGGTTTTGAATTTGTTTATACATCTTGTTCTTAAAATTTTAGATGCTAAAATACAGGGAAAGGGAAGTGGGAAATGCATGAGAATAACTGCCAGTTTTATTCAAGACATACTTATTGATTATTTGCAGTAAGAAGGACAAATGCGAGAATGTATGTTCCACAGTACAGACTGAAAAAGGTATTATATTAGTTTTCTAGGGCTGCTGTAGCAAAGCACCAAGAATTGGGTAAAGTACACATAAAATAATTAAAAAGATAACTTCTGTGTCTAAGAAATTTATAATTTAGAACACTTTGGGAAACTATGTTCTGCTGGATGGCTGCCCATTTGTGTAAAGTTTCGCTGGCATTATCATGCCTCCACTTATGTTATCTTCTATGCTGCTTTTTCACAACAGTGAAGGTGAGGCTAACAGTGTATATACAAGCTAAGCTATCGTATGATTTGCAAAACCTAAAATATTTACTGTTTATTTAAGAAAAAATTTGATATGTGGTTTACAATAAGCAATAAATATAACTATAGTCAGAGAAGAACTATAAAATGTGAATGCTGGCAGAGAGATTTAAAAATGAAATATTTTACAAATACAAAGGAGAGTGTCCTTTTTTTGCTGTAATTTTGAGGACAGGAGGCATGAGTCAGAAAAATTTGACATAGATAATCAAATGGGGTAATATTTTAGAAAGGAGTGGATTTTAGAGTGACAAATTTGAAAGCAGGAAAAAAATAGAAGACATCTCAAGAGTGAAGAGAATAAGGAGTACAACTGATAATTAAGGAGAGGGTCAGGTTGTTATAATGACTTTGAAACCCAAGATAGAAGAGAACTTTAAAGCAAGCAGTATGTTCCACAGTATGGACTGACAAAGAAAGGTATTATATTAGTTTTCTAGGGCTGCTGTAACAAAGTACCAAGAACTGGGTGGCTTACAAAATGGAAATTAATTTTTTTTCCCAGTCTTGAAAGCTAGAAGTCTGAAATCAAGTTTTTTGGTGGGACAATACTGTCTCTGATGACTGTAAGGAAAACTTCCTCCCTTTCTCTTCCTCCCTTCCTCGTCCAGCTTGTGACATTTGCCAATATCCTTGACATTCCTTGTCACGTGTCCATCTTCTCCCAGTGTATCATCCTTCCTGTGTGTGTATCTTTTTCTATGTCCAAATATCTCCTTTTTATAAGGACACTGGTCATTTTAGATTAAGGCCCACCTTCACGTTAACTAGATAACCTCTATGAACTTTATTTCCAAATAAGTTCACATTCTGAAGTACTGGAAGTTAGGACTTTAGCATGTCTTTTTTGGGGAGGAGACCATCCAACCCAAAGCTGCCATAGACCAGAAAACCGGGAGGAGTCAAAGTTGTGAAAAGAAGGATAAAGAACAAAGTAGTTTGAGGAGATTATAGAGCTAAAATTAATTTTAGGAGAGTCAATATACTAACAAAGAAGCAACTGACACATACGAGAATAAAATAACTAATAGAGCAAGTCTTTTACTTAAGAACAGAAGCCACCAAAATGACAGGTGGCGAGAGGAAACTTTGATCAGAGGCAACTTTGAGGGAGTCACTCCTTCAAAGAAAGAAGGAAAAAACCCGTAAAGCTATGGAGATATTTCACATTGTATTCAGAATTCCTTAGAAAGTAGGATGTGACATGAAAATAAGAGGATCGTGTTCAGGAATTCAGGCTAGTAGAAAAGTCTGCAACAGTCATCCTTTTAAATGTACTTTAGTACCAACAACAGCTAAATAATGTATTTGTACACTATTTAGCAAAGAGCACCAAGTTGTGATGAGGGAGGTAAGATTTATAGTGAATCTCATTAGTAAGGTGATTTTTTCCACTAATAATTAACAGCCCCAGAGATAGAATGGATAATGTAGACTGCAGAGGTTATTGGACCAGGGATTGGCAAGGAAAATTTGAAATGGTGAAATCCGTCAGTAGAGGTAAATGCACAAATAATATTTATGATATTGATGCCAGAGTTTGTTAAAAAAAAAAAAAGGCAAGGGAAATGATAAAAGATGGGATGAACCTGAAGTTAAGAAAATGGAAAATATCTAGAATTTGTGATGATAACTAAACCCTCATTTAGTAACTATGTCAGAGTGAGGTGAGATTTTCATCATTTGGAGTCTGAGAGACAGGGAAATGTTGACTCCTAATGAGCAAATGCAGCTAGGCTGGTAGGTTGTTGAAGTCAAAAGATTTTTAGGGAGAAACAATTTTTAAAAACACCTATGTACATGGAAAACACAAAATCAGAAAAGAGATCAAATGAACAAAGGCCTAAAGCTAAAATAACTTTATAGCTTAGTTAATGTAAGAATTTGAATAAAATTTTTATCAGAAATAGATCACTTTTTCATATGACTGGTAGAATTAATTGTAGAAGATCTTAAATCAATGGAAATGTACATGCATATTAATGTAAGACTGATTTTTTTTTTCACTTTGCAAAGCTGGGTAGAGGGTGGGTGGAAGAATTCTCACAGAATGTTTAATTGTTAATGGGAAATTGTGTGGGTAGCTTGTTTTATTGCTAGGCAAATCTTAATAAATGCCTTTGTAGGCTTTGATATTATAAAAGGTTTAAGTTGAAGTCATAATTTATATTACTTTTCATATCATAAACTGTGAAGAGCTGTTTAGGGACAGTGTCTTATCATTGGCATTGAGGACATGAATAGCATAACCTTGTCTAATGGTAAGTTGCTCAGACTGAATTCAAAGCAAGTGCAAACAGAAGATTCCTTTATTTTTCTCCTCAGTGGACAATTAAGTGCATTCTATCAAATCTCCCCTGCCTGTCTTTATATGGCATCTCAAAAAGATTCCATGTCATTCCTATCTTCTTTGACTATAAGGATAATTTCATTTCTAGTTATTAAAATGCTCAGTCTAGTTTAAATTAAAATTTCAATTTCACATCTAATTAAAAGTTTTTTCTTTAGTTTAGGCATGATCTATGTCTAATTAAAAAAGTTAAGAAAAATGAAACAAACAAACAAACAAAAAACAGCCAAATGGTGGCAAGACTTAAAATTCCTAGATGAGATCAGACAAAATATTCTCGAGCAAAATTGTAGCAATATTTTCTTAGTTTCCCCAAACAAAAGAAATAAAAGTAAAAATTAACAAATAAACCTAATCAAACTAAAAAGTTTTTGCAGCAAAGAAACCACCAACAAAATGGAAAGACAATCTATGGAACAAAAGAAAGTATTTGCAAGCAATGAAACTGTCAAGAGATAATATCCAAAATATACAAACTGCTTGTACAATTCAATATCCAAAAAAATGACCCAATTAAAAAAAAAGTGGGCAAAAGGCCTAAATAGATATTTCTCCAGAGAGGACCTACAGAATGGCCAATAAGCACATGAAAAATTGAAGTTCAACATAGCTAATTACTAGAGAAATGGAAATCAAAACCACAATGAGGTGTCACCTCATGCCAGTCAGGATGGCCATCAGGTAAATGTCTAGAAAAAAATGCTGAATGGATGTGGAAGAGCAGGAACTTTCCTACGCTGTTAGTGGGAATGTTAATTGATGTATCCACTATAGAAGATGAAATGGAGGTTCCTTAAAAAACTAAAAATAGAGCTACCATATGATCCAGCTATCCTAAGTATATATCCAGAAAAGATGAAGACTCTACCTTGAAAAGATATGCACATCCCAATGTAGCACTATTTAAAATAACCAAAAAGTGGAAAAAACCCAAGTGCCTCTCAATAGATAACTGGCTTAAGAAGATGTAGTAGATACACATATACAATGGAATGTTATTGGGCTATGAAAATAATGAAATAATGCATTTGCAGCAACAGAATATTATACTTAGTGAAGTAAGTCAGACAGAAAGACAAATATTACATACCATCTATATGTGGAGTCTAAAACATACTACAAATGAAATCTGTATGCAAACAGAAACAGACCCAACTGAATATCTGAATTATGTTTGTGGGTTTTATTCACAAACATAATTTGTTATATCTCCTCCTCCTCTTTTGGTATTGTATTTGATGTTATGTTTCATCATCAATAAAAATATATAAAATCCATGTCATATCTTAATTAAAGGAGTCTTCTCTGATAAAAATATTTGAATTGCCTCCCGTATGTTTGGTGCTGTGTAGATATTTACATTCCAAGGCATTGTGCAACACTGCTGATTCAAGGTAGTTGGGTAAAGTTAAGTAAAGTATGACAAGTGCGGATGTAAAAGTTGAAGTATAAAAGGAAAGCCTGCATGATGTTCCTATTGCAGTTATTTTCTCTGATCATTTTTAGGAAGCAGTGTGTATTTCCATTGAAGAACTAGAAATTGTCTATAACAGCTTATGTATCACTTGGAAGGTTTTTGTGTGCCCTCAGAGGTACAGACAAATCCCTAGACAGATATTTGACTACAGTTCATATGTTTAGTATATCAATTTGACTTTGGAAACCTCTGTATGTTGAGGCCAAAATTCTCTGGCTTAAATCTAGGAATTTTGTGTCATTGGTTAACTAATCCGGTCTTAACCATGATCTTGATTTTAACATCACAGATTAGTTTTGTCTACTTAAAAAGTTTTTTATATACATAATACAGTATGTATCTTTGTATATAGATAGCTGACTTGTTTCCTTCAAATTCTTGAGAGATCCATCCTTTTCATGTTGCTGTAGTTTATTTTTGTATTGCATTCTGTCCTATGAATGTGCCATAATTGTCCAATTTACAGTTAATGTGAACTTCAGGGTGTTTTTCATTTTGGACTTTTGTAAATGAGGCTGTATAAACTTCCAGGTATTTCTTGGTCCACTGATGGGAATGGTGGTTATTAGCCAATGAAGAGAACTTTGACTACTCTTCTTCTGCCTCCAAGTGGTAGGACTAGTGGAATTCTTTTATTAAGATATTCACTATTGTTACAGAGCTGAATGCTCCTGAAGAATGCTAAGTAGAATCTCCAGGACTGGAAAACAGAAAGCTACTGCATGTAATTACTACTTCAGAAAACACATTTTATTATACCAAACCATGTTCACCAGTTAAAACTCTTTCTCCACAAATTCACACTTTGAAAACACAGGCAAAATTTGCAGCCATTTATTTATGCATTTTAGCTACTAGAATATAGATGTTTTATTGAAAAGGCAAATCATTAGGAAAAATTCCTAGAGCTAGAATTGTTGGAAGAAAGAACAGATATATTTTCAGATTTCTGATAAAGGAGCAGTGACATTTTACACCCCATCACAATGTATCAGAATGCCAATCCACTCTTGCTAATGCCACATGTTATTAATTGTTGCCAATTTTACTGACTGGAAATGGGATCTCTGTGTCATTTTTGTTTGCATTTGTTTGATTACTAGTGATGTTTAAACAGTATATCTAATAGAGACAAAGCTTGAAGTGAGAGGAAAGAGAGAAGAAAAGAAGCAAAGGAAATACATTAAGCATCCTTTTTTGAGGTTTACATTACAATTTCCATTATTAAACTCCCTTCTTCACAATCAACCTATATGTTCTACAACTCTCTTCCTATTTAACCATCTGTCAGTTGTATCAAATGACAGATTTTTAGATGGAACTGAAGGCGAGAGGCATGGAGTGGGGTCTAGGAGTTTGGGGATCCTCAGGATTACATGGGATCAGCTATTATATTTCCTCTCCTTTCTCTTCTCCCAAAAGTTAAGTAATGAATGAGATACAATATATTGTGATAATTCTCTTTCTAGAAAAGTGAAAATTCCTAAATTTTAAAATAAATTTGTATTGTTGCCTTAGTAATAAAACACACATAACCAGTTAATGGCAAACCATTTTTCTTCATTTGATTTAGCATCTTGTGTTTAGTAAGCATTTTTGTAAATGTAGAAAGCATAAATTAAAAAAATGAATGAATACTTATTTGAAATATAACTATTGCTAAGAGAAAAACAGAGTCATAACCAAGTAAGGAAATCTATAGTGGCTTCTTTCTTTTACGTCCACTTTTTACAAAAAATATTAGAAGTTTTATTCATCAGAAACATAATTAGTAAAATATTAATATAGAAAATAAATGATTTTCATATTGTCCAGTATTATGTATCAGTTTAGGTGTCAAAATGATTTGTCAAAAGCAAATCCAAGTGTTTTGTGGGAGATGAGTATTGGACATACCATTAGTATGGATTTATTGATAATTAGTTTGAATATCTTATGGTGAGAAGAATCACCCAAAATAACCTACTTTGATGACCATGCATTATTTCACAGATTTATCAATGTGTTATCCCTAAACCTAAAATTAGTCCTCAAATCTGTAATGTTAAATATTTAGAAAGATAATAATAATGGTAATAACGTAGTACAAATTACAAAGTCACTTCACAAAAATAGTTAGCATTTGGTTTCCATGAAGGATTAATAAGTATGAAAATGGAGCAGACATTCAAGAAAGACTGGTGATAGCAAAGAACAGAGAGCTTCTCAAATTAGCTTAGGTGACGATAAATGTTAATAAGATGGACACAGACTTAAACAATGAAAGTAAACTCTCTTAGCGGACCCCATGAAATGTACAAACATTTACAAACACAGTTTAAAACGGATTTTATAGTCATCCTTATTGAGAAATGAAATGTTTAGATGTAAAGCATCTTGGGAAGAACTTCAGTAGGGAGCATTCCTCACTACTCCAGTGTTCTATTTGATGGCTCAAGTTACACTCAGTTTCAACTTTTTTCCACTGGAAACATTAATTTCTTACTTTATTTTCCTTTTTTGTAATATATCTTTGTTTAAGAGATCTGTTCACCTGTGGCTTGTGTAGGTTTTTATTATTTCAGAGATTCTGCTTATTGCCTTCTCTTTTTGTATATATTCAAATTTGATCATCACATTTCCTAACTTGTACTTTATGTGTCCTATATTCCAAGTTCAAGGAGACAGAATCTAATTAGGTGAAAGATTTACAGAACACAATAAATTTCTGGTGTAACTGTTAGGTTGGGTAAACTCAGGAGTCATTTCAGGAACATCACCACTAGTAATTTTTTTGTTATTGACCATTCTAGAGTTTGTCTTGAGAATAAAAATTTAGGTTGCAAAACACTGTCTTGGTGTCAAAATCCAATCACTAGTCAATTCACCTTGATGGACTTTTGAGATCAGCTACATGTAAAGACACTCTTAGAAGAGGTTCACAGGTAAGAGAGGTACATTTAAATTTTTCAGAAGGAATTTGTGGAATTGTTGAATATTTTCTGTGGTGTGTCTCCCAACCTTCTTTTAAAATCTTGAAGAATTAATAAAAATTTGAAAACTGAAGCTCCCAAATAGTTATAATTTTATCATAAAATAATTTAGTACCCTGCAGTACTATTTTTTGTCTTTTATTTTGTCAAGAAAATGCGGTTGTGACGAATAACATCCAAATTATTCTAGGATAGTATTAAAAATATTGGTATTTTAATAGTTTCTGCATGGACAGTCTGATTGAAGTGCAATGCTATAATAAATATTTACCGTCAATTTCCTTTGTAAATTGATATTTAAATAATTTTGTTTATTAAAATGATAAATCAAGCCAAAGATTGCAGACATAGAAAGGGCCACCTTGTATGAACATCAAGGTCACTTACTCAGAGAAGTCCCTTACATTTTATGGTAGAAATCCAAGAAATTCAAGTAGAATTAAACTTTTATTTTCAGAAGTTGAAGGAATTGGTGATTTTCAGGAGGTTTGCCAGTAGTATTTTTTTTAAAATTAAACGTAACATTTTATCTTGAAAGTAAAGATTCAGGCATCAAATCATATCATTATTCTGTGTCTTGGATTTGAGACTTGCCTTTTCTCAGCAAAAAAGTATATGATAGTTTCAGAGAGAGATGAACATAAGCTTTTTGTAACTTGTGTTGGATGTTCTTATGCATTTGTATTATACGCTCCTTGATACTTTCATGCAAGATTCTTTTTAAACATCTTAAGCTAGAGGTCAGGGACAATATTCTATATTTCCCAATAATCCTCCTTAGTACCAGACGCATTGCTGTGACATGTTGTTTTAATAAATGATTGTTTGCTAAGTAATTATGGGATTATGTTTGAGAGAGCTCATGCATAAAGTCGGTTATTAAGCAAATAGTAATTAAGCAAGTGAAGTCATATGCCTTTAATTTGGTATTAACTCTTTCTCTTTCTGTTGTTGTTTGTTGATAATGTTCCCTAGGAATACCTAGAACAAGTCCTCAGGTATGTCTGCCTTGCATATTGTAAGAGAATAATTACTATGAACATACTAGTTCTCTGCAAGTCAGCTGTCTGAAATTGTATTTCATTTGTTTTAACTTACCAACTGTTCTAGGGGTGCACAAAAATTGTACTACAAAGTGTTTATGTTTTACACTTTAAGCATTCCCACTATGTAATGGTAACAGTGTCTTCTGGTGGAACATATGTGGCCAGATTCTTCCCATTATTACAAGAAAATCCCATCAATTTTATTATTAGATAAGGAACAAATGAAACAAACACAAAACTTCTTAGCTCACTTGGCTGAGTCATGGGCCCCATTTTGATGGAGTAGATACTGTCACTTTATAGAATGATTATAAAATGATTATACATTTTTTAGTCCCCACAGTCACCACTGGTTGCCTTTACTTATTTATATGATCTGTCCAACACCTTTGGATTTTGTTTTTGTAGGTACTTCCTGTCTTAAACCTATTGAATTACTAGGACTAAAGGCTGGAAAAGATAGTTTAGGTTCATACTGTTCCATATGGTAACCACTAGACATATACAACTGTTTAAAATGAAATTGATTAAAATTAAATAAAAATTAAAATTTGCTTGCTCAGTTGCATTAGCTATATTTCTAATTATATTTGAAGCTGTCCTTCCATATAGATGGAGAACATTTTTATGATGTGGAAAGGAAGTTTTATTGGACAAAACTAATACAGAAAAATCCCTACAAATGACAGTCACTAAAGCAAAATCCATGAATAATAGACTTCAAACTGAAATGCTAAAGTATAAACAAACAAGTAAACACCATTGAATTAAATCATATGAAATAGGAAGTATTTAAAAGAGAATCGGGAGCTTGGGCTTATCAGACACAACTTAGAATAGATTTACAAGGAGATCCTGCTGAATAGCATTGAGAACTATGTCTAGATACTCATGTTGCAACAGAAGAAAGGGTGGGGGAAAAACTGTAGTTGTACTGTATACATGTAAGGATAACCTGACTCCCTTGCTGTACAGTGGGAAAATAAAAAAAAAAAGAGAGAATCTAAATATCCTTGGCTCTGATTAAGCACATTGATCCAAACAGATTTCATTCTAAAGAAATGGAAGTATTTACATATGGAATGAAAAAAAAATACCATTGACAACCATTGCGGTTATGAACATATGGATTTCCAGGAGGACTCCCACCCCCCAAGAGTAAAAGTCTTGGAAACGATATACAAGGGCACGTATTATTCTTTGGGTGGATGTAGTCATACTGTGGATCTCCAGTGGTTCCAGTGGTTTAGGAATACTTAAGAAGACAGTTTCATAGAGAACCAGCTTGTGGGAAGAACCAATGTCAGGACACCTATTAAATTAGACCGCTTTATCAAAAAAATTGAAGGCATTTTATTGTCTTTCCTAATGGTAACTTGCGTAGTTGATCTTCAAGTTCAAAAACATTATGCTTTCACTGCTGAAATAAGAATACTTTTGAAATCAAGATTTAAAACAATTAGGAATTGCATGGTGGCTTAGCAATTAAGGAGTCACTGTTGTCATTTCTCTGATATGGATTCAATCCCTGGCCTGGGAACTTCCACATGCCACGGGGTAGTCAAAAAAAAAAAAAAAAAAAAAAAAAAAGGAAAGAAAAAATAGAGCAATTAGGTGGATTTATAGCTCAGTCAATATCTTTACCTAAAATATAATCACTAAATACATGGCAACTTGGAAGGGCTGAGACATTTCATAAAATCAGAAGATTATATGTTGAGATGTGTCATGCTTTATATTTTATCAATGACTTGAATGAATGAACTCATAGAAGGCAAGCTTATTAAATTATCAAATGACACAAAGCTTGGAGGAAAAGTTAATATATGCAATGTCAGAATTAAAATTTGAACAGATTTGATGACTCAAAACTAGTCTAACTAGAGTTGAGGGATTTTTTTTTAAAGGTGATGTTTAATGGATAATTTTACATTCTCTATGACATTGTGAAGATTCAAACTAACTTAACAGCACAGAACTCTGGGTTGAATTCAATAAGTGCATAGCAGTCAATGCCCTTATATTCAGCATAAAATAAAACCAGCTATGCTGATATACTTCCTCCTTCAAATGCTTTCTTCAGTTAGCTTCAGGAAGTAGCAATTCTCTTTAATTTCCTCTTACTCTTCGAACCACTCCTCAGTCTTTACTGGGTAATCCTCATTTCCCTATACCTCAGCATTAGAGAGCTTGAGTGTCTGTTCTTCATATTTCCACCTCCATTTTTTCCTTTCACGAGCAATCATTGACAGATAACATTGATTCCCTTATGTGTGGTGACTTCCTAGTTTTAAATCTCAAGTCTAGACCTGTCTCTGGGCATCATTAATATATCCAGTAGCCTCTTCGGATAGGCACTCTTCTCTTGAATTTCTCGGCGATAACTCATACTTAAAGCTAGGTTCCTAATTTTTTCTTCCAAACTTGTACCACCTTTAGTTTTTCCCATCTCAGTTAGTGGTAATTCAGTTCTACCTGTAGAGCAGGACAAAAAAAAATTAGTCTCCTTTGACTCTTTCCTTTTTCTGAAATTCCAAATATAATCAGTCAAAAAAGTGTGTTCAGAGATTTCCAGAATTCCAAGGATTTTACCATCTCAGTTCTGCCACCCTGATTCAATGTATCATAATTTTTCACTTGAGTATTTCAGTAGCTTCCTCTCTTTTCATTTCCCCCTTGCTATATTCTATGTGTTTTGAACTCTGTCATTCCAAATAGATTAATCCATTTAAATATAAGCCTGTCACTTCTTAGCTCAAAATCTTCAAAGCAGACCTATTAGCACTCAGAATTCTGAAGTGTCTACCCTCCACCCCATTACATTTCAGACCTAACATGATTCCCTACCCTACTGGCCTCTCTCTGTTCCTTTAACACTTTAAACCTGCTTTAATTTCAGAGGTGTTGTGCTCTGCCTATTATTATTTCCCCTAGGATAACTTGTTGTTTACTTCCTCATAACATTTATATTTTTATCTAGATATTATTTTCTCAGACTGACCTAATTCCTTCCCCTATTGGAAAAAAAAAATAATTTTCCCTAATCCCAAACTTTCTTGTGTGCTTAATTTTTCAAGACATGTGTTACCTTCTAAATTACAGTATAACTTATATATTTATGATTATTATCTACCTTTCTCCCCTAAAATTAAAACTCCACAATGTCAAGGACTTCTGCCTATTTTGTTCACCACTTTATTCCTTACTTTTAGAGTAGTGCAGGCATATATTAGGTGTGCAGAAATTAGTTTCAAATGAATGCCTGCATATGGGAGCAAATTAAAGAATGACTAAATAAAGCTACTGTGAAAAAGATGAAGCATTTACACATCCAACTGAAATGCTCATCGTTGCTGAGACATTGACAAAAGAAAAACATCTTGGTTTATAGGAATTAAGTCCAGATTAAGAGACAAAAAAATCCTGTTTTCTGTACCAGCCCAAACTTATTTTGCAGAACCCATCTGAGTTCTAATATTCTATAATTTTTATCAATGAGCATAGTTCTGTGTAAATGTCAAATGTCAATGTAAATAGCTATATGTGAAGGTACATGTATGATTAGGTTTATATAAAATTTATATACATTTATATATGTACACATATCAGATCAATATGCCAATTTTATTTCTATGGGCATTTATTTCATCATAGAGACCACATCATTGAAGATATAATTCATCAACCTTTGCCTGAGCTTGGATCTCTGTTACTATATCCTGTTCTCTTCTAGTATGTTTTTCTTCTCTAACATAAAATTCCATGCACAAAGTCAAGGCCTTTGGATGATAAACATAACTTTGAGTCTTTAAAAGAGCTGTCCATGCTGATAAATATTTCTACCAACCATTACTACTTAACCTAAAATTTAAATTTTCTCTAGTATAAATTAATTTTCCATAGAAAATACAAATAAAATTAAGGTATATTTATAGGACAAATTTCTACCTTATAAGTTAGTTCTTAAACCAGGCTTTTTTCTGAAAATGACAAGAATCAGTCAATCTTATGGGGCTGAAGTTCACATGTTGAAACATGAAGTTATCTTTTATTTGCTGAACTGGGTCTAAAAGAGAGAAAAATCAATGAGTTCACAAGATGAGTCAAGTTTATATTCTCTATTGTCTCAGAGAGCAGATGTTATATTTATTATATCCGTAAAGCTTGTGAGAATGTAGGATGAGAATTTTCACTTGATTTTCAGATAAAATTTCCTTGTTATTCAACTGCTTCCAAGCATTGATGACACTTGTCAAAAGAATCATTTACTCTATTAGATTTAAAAATTCACATGTGTCAGTGTTTACATTAGTTATCATTTTTAATGACTTTATCTGAGTGCTTTTTAATCTTTAAGGTACGTGAGAATTACCCAAAAAGCAAAATATAAATATCAATTCTTTGGCCTGAGCTCCAGATATCCTGAGTCTATACATTAAGTATAGCCAGTGTCATGCTTATTTAATGAGCACATACCCTTGGCCTCCTGCGGCTATCATGTCATATGTGGTGCATGCATCATGTTTTGCCTAACACTGTAAACCTGTATGTGGATCCATATTTTTAAATAAAAGGTATTTTTTGGATGCCTAATTCATATTGTACAGGTTTATTCAGAGTATATGTCTATTTGTGTTTAGGTCTAGACTTTTTTTCCTTCTTACACATGTTTATTCTAGAAAATCCTTTCATAATTTCCAAAATGCATATAGAAGGAAACCAAAAAACCTTCCTTCCTGGCTGAGGCCTGCTCACTTTACAGATACATATTTGGGGAGAGAGCACCCTCATGTGGTAATAGGATGCTAAAAATATTCTGAGATTATATTTTATGTCCGTAACCACAAGAAAACGATTGCTTGTAACTATGTCACCAACCCATTAGATCATTTTGTTTCTGAAGAATTCTTAGAGGAAGCTTATTTTTTTTTCTTTCAGACCTAAATAGGAAGGTATTAGCTTGCAAAATTGTTAAATTCCCACTGCGTATTTTTAGGTTCCCCAACTGTGGGTTCTATTGATTGAAGAAACCTGTCTCAATGCTTCTGTTAAGTCCTAATGAACAATCGTACCAGATTATGAATCTGGAGTCATAGGACTCATCAGCACATGAACATAGCATTCTATTATTAGTTTAGGGGTCTTCCAGGACCACGGGGAAAAGTTAGCTGTGCTTCAAAGTCAGATATGAAATATCCAAAGTATTCTACATTATAGGGAAAATTTTGAATGAACACTAAGTGGTTCACAAACAACAAAAAAGACTTTTTTTCAGATGAAGCTACCTTTGAACTTGGGCACAAGATCTTTTTTTTCTTAATATATTTGAAGACAGATATCTCACTCCACTGCTGTATTTGGGGAATGCTGGATGGTCTAATAAACAAAAGCAGTATCACCAGCCAAAAGAATAACATAAACTCTAGTAAGCAGAAAGTTGCAGTCAAGTATGATGGCTTGGTTAAAATTTATCATAATGTAAGGGAATAATTTCAAATGCTTACAAAGACATTGATAATAATTTAAAATATAAAGATTGCCATTCCAGTGCCATAATTGGCATGACTGTTTTATAAGGAATGCAATCTGCTTAACATATATATCCCTTCTCTCAACATGCCCTGAGGTTAGTCTAATTTAACATTACCTTCTCAAAAATGACATCTTTCTTGTAAAATGTTATTTTCCAAGGATTTTGTAAGCATTCAAATTTGTTTTTTTCTACTGGATATTTTCCCTATTTGAAAAATACCACTCATCCCATGGTTTTTCTTTTGTAGTTTTACAATGTAGATTTGTTTTTTATTAATACTATTTTCATATAAGGAAAAATCACATGCTTATAATAAAATAGTACATACATAAAAAAGAAAACATGTCACATAAAATACATAAAAAAGAAAAGTATGTCACCAACAATCTCCCCTTTCCATGGTAATTGTTTTTACCATATTGGTTTGTCTGAATCTGGTATCTTTATGCATATGCATATCTTCACAAATAATTTTATTTAGAGAAAATATATATTGATGTATATATACATGTTTGTAGTTGTGACCACATTTTTTGTATAGTTTCATACCTTTTGACTTTAAACCATAATCGTTTTCTGTGTTTGATTACGCAAAAGACTTTAGATATAACTACTACTACTAGTGTTCTGGTAGTTGAATATATGTGTCAGCATATATTTAGTCATTCTTTTATTTGGGTGTGTTTCCAATGTTTTAATGTAATTCACAATATTGCCGTTAATATTTTTGTATTCAATTTTTGTGTGTATGCTTAAATGTTTTTAGGTTAAATTTTTGAAGGATTTTAAAACTACAGTGCATGTTGCCAATTATATTCTAGAAAAATTTTATCAGTTTAAATTTTTACTAACAAGGGTTAAAGTATTAGTTGTAATAGAGTGGTAGCAGGGAGAGTAATAGTAAAAACAGTGACACTGAAGAACTACGTGGAAACTATGGCAATAGATTACAGGGAAAATATAGAAAGAGTATGGATTTATTGAGATAAAAATAGAAAAAGAGAATGACTTAAATAATTTACCCTAGGAAACATATCAGTTTTAAATTACATAGTCTGGAGTCATAGCATTTGAAGAATGTAAGCAATTTAGAAAACTGAAAGAACTATAAGAAGCAAGGGAATAGATTTAGGAGAAAAATAATGACTTGGCAGACTCTTAAAACTTACTACAATAGCAAAGAATAGAAATACTTGAGTGATCATAATTATTGAAAGAGATGACTAGTCAAGAAAATCATAAAGCCTAAGAAAATTATATTAGTGAAGATAATCGAGAAGATGCCCTAAGGATTTAAATTAGAGAAAAGATTTATTAAGGATTTGGATCTGTAAGACTTGATTTACATCACCAAGTATGAGAATAAAAACTTGATAATGAACAAAACAAGAAATTATACAGAATCAATGCGGGGGGGGGAGAGAAATTTTTAGCTACCGAGCATATAAGTTACATAACAAAGCAAAGGAAAGAGACATTTTCAAATATACAAGGCTCAGGAATTATATAGTCCATCTGTTCTTCTAAAAAACTTACTGGAAGACATAACATAAGCAAGAGGAGAATGGAAATTAGGAGCTGTGAATGAAGACATTTTTGGGGCCATTATATTACTTTTAATATAAAATTTTCTAAGAACAAATAAAAAATAATAGGTAATATCATGTAAAAATTTAAAAAGCAATATAGGCGCAAAAGAAAACTTCAGGAGTTCCCATTGTGGCTCAGCAGGTTAAGAACCCTATGTAGTATCCATGAGGATGGAGGTTTGATCCCCAGTCTCGCTCAGTTGGTTAAGGATCCAGCCTTGCCACAAGCTGCAGTATAGGTGGCAAAGGAGGCTCAGATCTGGCATTGCTGTGGCTGTGGCATATGTCATCAGATGCAGCTCCAACTCAACCCCTGGCCTGAGAACTTCCATATCCACAGGTGAGGCTAAAAAATAAAATACAATATACATAAATAAAATAAATAAAACTTAAAAAGAAAACATGAATTAAAACAAATGCATATTTATTATAAAAATGTAAAAATATGAGCTTATAACTTAGATAAAATATTTTTAACATGAGTTAAAACATAAAACTTTATGCCACCCATAAGCTATAAACTCAAATTCATACTTAGTCCATGATTTTCATTTCTGTGGAAAGGTTCATTTGTGATGTATATTAGAAACCAGATATAAGTGACATCATATGGTATTTGTTTTTCTCTTTCTGACTTACTTCACTCAGTATGAGAGTCTAGTTCCATCCATGTTGCTACAAATGGCATTATTTTGTTCTTTTTATGGCTGAGTAATATTCCATTGTGTGTGTGTGTGTGTGTGTGTGTGTGTGTGTGTGTATCTACACACCACATCTTCCTAATCCAATCATCTGTCGATGGACATTTGGGTTGTTTCCATGTCTTGGCTATTGTGAATAGTGCTGCAATGAACATGCAGTGCATGAACCTTTCCACAGAAAAGAAAATAATGGACTTTGAGAACAGACTTATGGTTGCCAAAGGGGAGGGGGAGGGAGTGGGATGGATGGGGTACTTGGGGTTTGTAGATGCAGACTATTGCCTTTGGAATGGATTAGCAATAAGATCCTGCTTGTAGCACTAGGAACTATGTCTGGTCACTTATGATGGAGCATGATAATGTGTGAAAATAGAATGTGTACATGCATATGTAACTGGGTCACCATGCTGTACAGTAGAAAATTGACAGAACACTGTAAACCAGCTATAAAGGAAAAAAATGATTATATAAAAAATAAAGAAAAATTCATACTTAGTTTATAATAATGTATGAAAATTGAAATTTTATCAAGCATAATCAAATTTGGCCATTAAAACTACTCACTAAAGTAGGTACTACTCTCCCTATTGCTATATATAAGAAGACTAACATTTGTACATTTTATAGATTTAAATAAATTCATTTTTCTTAACTAATGCTGGAACCCTGACCTTCTGATTTCTAAAATTTGGTGTTCTTTCTCTTATATCACAAATTTTTCATTTTTTAAGTTCCTATTGTATATTATAATTAGATTTTTTTTCATTTTTTTCTTATTTTATAATTATCTGATAGCTGACTGTGGACCATCAGGAAAATATAGACTAAGTGGAAATAAAATGAATGAAACAAAAATATATATTAAACTGATTACTTCAATATAACATGAACTGGATTTTAAGATACCCCTATTTTCCTGATGCCAAGAACTTGCAGTTCTTTAAAATAATTACTTGATTTCTTATGTGTAAAATGAATTAATACTATTTTTGTTTTTGTTTTGTTTTGTTTACTTTTTAGGGATGCACACATGGCATAAGGAAATTCCCAGGCTAGGGGTCAAATCAGAGCTACAGCTACCAGCCTACACCACAGCCACATCAATGCAGGATGCGAGCCACATGTGTGACCTACACCACAATTCATGGCAATGCTGGATCCCTGACCCACTGAGGCTAGGGATTGAACCCGCACCCTTATGGATACTAGTCGGATTCATTTATGCTGTGCCATGATGGGAACTCCCCAATTTAATACTATTAATTACACATATCACATTGATTTTAAAGAAGAATGAAGAAATACTTTCTAATCTGAGCATTAGCATCTACTACATACAATAAGAATTAGAACCAGTGAATTATAAATAATGTGGTCACTGAAGCTCAACAGTGTTGGTCGAGGTGTGGGCAGCAGGGATCCGCATCTATCCTAGTCACCTGTGTTTCTCCAACACCCCACTTAATGCTTGCTCCACACTTGCTATTTAATTAACTGTTGTTGAATTAGCTAATTGATTAGCTTGTTAGTTATTCAATAAGCAGGAGGCTTAAAGTAACCTTCCAAGTAAAAAAGTCTTTACTTAGAATTTTCTAAAAGAAAGAGTATTTGTTAAGAAAACTAATCCTACTTTTAAAAATTTTTAATATTATAAACCATTTAAATTAGATGTAAACATGTTTAAAAAGTAGGGGGAAAAAAAACAGATGTAGCTACACTGAGTGGCTGTAGTTAGGTACCTATCTTTTCTCACAAATGGTGACAGAGCTTGACTAGCTGTTCACCACATGTAGAGGTTAAGAGTTTAAGCAGCATGGTTCATGTGAGACTGGCTATATCTGCCTCTGAATGTATATATAATTTTCAGAGTTTTGAGTTATTGTACATGCAACTACTCAAAAACCAGCATTTAAATTATCAGCTCAATCAACTATATTTCTATGGCTCTTGCTTTTTACTCTTATATGCTTATGTAAACCATGAGAAAATGGAGGACAGTCATATAGCATTTGCAAAATACATTCTTCAGTATCCTGTTGATATGGAGGGCAGTTGTAGGAAATGACTTTCTGAACTTTGCTGGAGAGATTTGATTAAAAAAAAGAAAAACAGCCAAAAAAACAAACACAATTTAATGCTATCTGAATGTGTCTCCCCTAATTCTTACAATTCTTTAACTCAGTAATTACTTCAACTGTGGTAGCCAGTATTTTCTATGTGGCAGAATCCTATATCATTCCCTTGACCTGCTGCCCACTGTCCCCAGCTACATTTCCCGAGGTTAGGACTACCCACCTACAGCATCCTGTTAAAGCTCACACACAAGTACTCCTTCCTTCCAAACTCCTCTATACAGACACACCTACAAATGAACAAACACATATTGTATGTGTTACCCAGTTTCACTTACCACAGTTGTGAGCACTAGATCTAAGAGTCAGTCTGTTTACAGTATGAATGGAAACATTTGGGGGCTAATAGTTTTTCTAAGTAATGGCAATTCCAGGGTATATGATTTTTTTTTTTTGGTATGCATCTGGTTCTTCCTTCATCCTACCAATAACTAAAGAAAGGGTGCTTTTAATTTACTTTATGCAAAATATCTATCTTCTACTCCTAATTCACTAGCTTTGTGACTCTAAGTCTTGGTTTCCTGGTCTAAGTTGCATCATCTATGAAAGAAAGGAATTTAAAAAATGACCTCAAAATTTTGTTTCATTCCTAAAAAAAAATACAAGTTGAGAGAATCAGTAGGTTGAAACATATGAAAATGACACTTTCTAGGTCAAATTGTTGAATGTTGGAATTTCATATTATTTGTCTTGGTAATTAGATATCTTGTAGGACTAGCGATGTCATATTAACCTTTGTTTGTGGCATTGCTATTGGATAGCTTTGAGATTATGTCATTCCTTTGTTTTGACAGTAGCTCAAGATTTTGAACTCAACTAGAGCAGAGACTCCGTTTTTTAATGTTTTATGCCCCAGTGCCTAGAATAGTGTGTCTGGCAAGTACTTGACAGGAGAAATGTTTGCTGAGTGAATAGTGTTGTGACTTAAAATTACCAAACTCTACAAAATTGTAATTATTAATAATGATGATAATCAGACATGTTGAAATATTAGAGTAGATAATACCAAAGGTGAAATTTCTGACAGCTCTGTTAATGGGAAGGTGACAAGTTAATTTTAGCTAAAATAATCAAAGGTGTGGCATAGCAGACAAAGATGTAAAAGCTATGTCAGGTTAGTAAAGGGCTTACACATGGCTTTATGAATATTGCCTTTACATTATATTTATTTTATGATATAAATATTTTAATAGTAAAAATATAAAATGTGTTTAAAGAAAAAATATTTATAATGATATTATATTATAATTATATCAACAAAATTGGGCCGTATATAATAGCTTCTTGTGCCATGATCATTTTCCCTATGTGATGAAATATTCTTTGAAAACATCGTTTTTTAATTTTTTTAAGACTGTGCAGCATGATTTTTATTTAAAGTGTGAAATGATTACCACAATCAAATTAATACATCCATAACCTCACGTAATAACCTGTGTGTGTGTATGGTGAACACTTAAAATTCACTCCAGTAGAAAATTTCGGTATACAATAGAGTGGTTTTAACTATAATTGCCATACTGTACAGAACTTATTTATATGTGAAAGTTTATATCCTTTGGCTAACATCCTCTGCTTTTCTCCATCCTCCCAACCCCACAACAGTGGTTCTACTCTCTGGTTCTGTGAGTTCAGTTTATTTTAGATGCCATGTATAAGGGAGATCATATATTATTTGTTTTTATCTGTATTGTTTCACTTAGCATAATGTTCTCAGGTTTATCTATTTTGTCACAAATTACAAGATTTCCTTTTTTATGGCCAAATTATATATATATAACATTTTCTTTATCCAGCCATCTGTTGATGGACACTTAGTTTATTCATATCTTGTCTATTGTGACTATTGCTGTGATGAACATGAGAATGAAGATACTTTTTTTTAAGATATTGATTTCATTTCCTTTGGATATATACCCAGAAATGGGGTTCTGCTAGATAGGGCAGTTCTATTTTTAATTTATTGAGGAACTTCCATTACTGTTTTACAAGATGGCTGCACCAATTTACATACCCACCAACAATGTACAAAAGTTCCCTTTCTTCATTTCCTTGTCAACACTTGTTATCTCTTGACTTTTTGATAATAGGTATCCTAACAGATATAAGCTGATACCTCATTGTAGTTTTGATTTGTATTTTTATGATAAGTGGTGTCGAGCAACTTCTCAAATGCCTATTGATTATTTGTATGTCTTCTTTAGAAAAAGTCTGTTCAGATCATTTGCCCATTTTTAAATTGGATTGTTTGTTGTTTGGGATTTTATTTTGCTATCATATGTTTTTATTTATTTTTGATATTAAAGCTTTATCAGAAATATGGTTTGCAAATATTTTCTCCCAATCTGTACATCATCTTTGTTTAAGTCTTTAGTTAATCCATCTCAAGTTAATTTTTGTGAGTGATATAAGATAAAGGTCCAATTTCATTTGTCTACAGATGGATATCCAGTTTTCCCAGCACCATTTATTGAATAGATTATTATTTCCCAGTTGTATATATTTTTCAGGTACTTATCAAAGTTTAGTTAACTATATATACATGGATATATCCCTGAGATTTCTATATGTTCCATTAGTCTAGGTGTCTATTTTTGTGTCAGTACCATACTGTTTTGATTATTACAGTAATAGAATTTGAAATCAGGAAATGTGATTTCTCCAGTTTTGTGGTTTCTCGAAATTGTTTTGGCTAATTTTTTTTTTGGTTCCATATAAATTTTGTATTTTTTCCTATTTTTGTGAAAAATGTCATTAGCAGTTGGATAATAATTGCATGGAATCTCTAGATTGCTGAGGGTGTATAGACATTTTAACAATATTAAATCTTCTAATGTATTAGCATGGGATTTCTTTCAATTTATTTGTATGATCTTCAGTTTCTTTCATCACCACAGTCTTGTATTTTCCAGGGTACATTCTTTCACTGCCTTGGATAAATTTATTCCTAATTATTTTATTCTTTTTGTTTCTATTATAAATGGAATTATTTTCTTAATTTGTTTTTCAGATAATTCATTGTTAGTTTATAGAAACACAACTGATTTTTTGTATTGATTTTCTTTTTTTTATTTACTTCCTCCTTTATTTCTTTTTTTTTTAAATTTTTTTATTTTCCCACTGTACAGCAAGGGGGTCAGGTTATCCTTACATGTATACATTACAATTACAGTTTTCCCCCCACCCTTTCTTCTGTTGCAACATGAGTATCTAGACATAGTTCTCAATGCTATTCAGCAGGATCTCCTTGTAAATCTATTCTAAGTTGTGTCTGATAAGCCCAAGCTCCCAATCTGATTTTCTTATCCTGAAACTTTAGTGAATTAATTTATTAGTTCTCATAGTTGTGTGTGTGTGTAAGAAATCTTTAGGGTTTTATATACAAGATCATGCCATCTTCAAATGGAGTCAATATAACTTGTCTCTCTATGATTAGGATGTTTTTTATTTTTTATTATTTTTTTTGCCTAATTGCTTTCACTAAAATTTCTAACACAATGCTGAATAGAAGCAATATGAGTGGGCAACATTGTTCTTGATCTTAGAAAATGTCAAGTTTTTCACTATGTTAGTGTGAGCTTGTCATATATGGCTCTAATTAGGATTTGTTCTTCCAGAATATAATTTGTTAAGAGTTTTATCATGAAAGGATGTTGAATTTTGTCAAATGCTTTTTCTGCATCTATTAAGATGATATGATTTTTACTCTTTCTGTTAACATTTCTCACACATAAATGAAAGTAGTAAGAATAGCACAGTGAAGTCACATATACTTATCATCCAGATTCAGCATTTATCAAGATTTTGCCTCTTCATTTGCCTTTTCCCCCTCATGGTATCATATCTAAAAACTCATCCTAGAATCAAATAATTTACTCTGTAGATAAGGTAGCATGTGTTTCTAAATGCAATATGTACATTTTATATAGCCATAATACAAATAAACATTTTAAATAAATCTTTAAAGTTTCCTAATAATCTGTACATAATTGAACTGCTCTAGTTATCTCAAAAAAAATTTTTTTTTGTAGCTGGCTTTTCAGAGTCACAACTCAAATAAGAGCAATGAATTACTTTAAGTAATTAAGTTCAGTCTCTTAAATCTCCTTTAGTCTATGAAAAAAATCATCCTTCCTTTTTTATCATGTCATTGTTAGAGGAGAGTTTTTTCTGTAGAATATCTGTTTTTGCATTTAGAATGATTTTTTTTTTTCCATTATAGCTAGATTACAGTGTTCTGTCAGTTTTCTACTGTACAGCAAGGTGACCCAGTCACATACACGTATACATTCTTTTTTCTCACATTATCCTCCATCATGCTCCATCACAAGTGACTAGATATAGTTCCCAGTGCTATAGAGCAGAATCTCATTGCTTATCTTTTCTGAAGGCAATAGTTTCCATCTATTAATCCCCAAATCCCTGTTCATCCACTCCCTCCTCCTCCCCTTGGCATCCACACATCTACATGTCCATGATTTTCGTTTATGTGGAAAGGTTCATTGGTACCATATATGAGATTCCAGATATAAGTGATATCATATAGTATTTTTCTCTTTCTGACTTACTTCTCTTAGTACTAGAGTATCTAGTTCCATCCATGTTGCTGCAAATGGCATTTATTTGTTCTTTTTTATAGCCGAGTAGTATCCCATTGTGTGTATATACCACATCTTCCTAATCCAATCACTTGGTCAATGGACATTTAGGTTGTTTCCATGTCTTGGTTATTGCGAATAGTGCTGCAATGAACACGTGGTTGCGTGTGTCTTTTTCAGGAAAGTTTTGTCTGGATATATGCCAAAGAGTGGGACCTCTGGGTCACATGGTAGTTCTATATATAGTTTTCTAAGGTATCTCCATAGTGTTTTCCATAGTGGATGTATGAATTTACATTAAGACCAAAAGAGCAGGAGGGTTCCCTTTTCTCCATACTTGTTATTTGTGGACTTATTAATGATGGCCATTCTGACTGGTGTGAGGTGGTACCTCAGAGTAGTTTTGATTTGCATTTCTCTAATAATCAGCGATGTTGAGCATTTTTTCATGTGCTTGTTGGCCACCTGTGCATCTTTTTTGGAGAAATATCTATGCAGACCTTTTGCCCATTTTTCCATTGGGTTGTTGGCTTTTTTGCTGTTGAGTTGTATAAGCTATTCGTATATTTTAGAGACTAACCCCTTGTCAGTTGCATTGTTTGAAACTATTTTCTCCCATTCTGTAAGTTTATTTTTTTCCTTTTTCTATTGTTTCCTTTGCTGTGCAAAAACTTGTCAGTTTGATTAGGTCCCATAGATTTATTTTTGCTTTTATTTCTGTTGCTTTGAGAGACTTACCTGAGAAAACATTTTTTTACATTGGTATCAGAGGCAGTTTTGCCTATGTTTTCCTCTAGGAGGTTGATGGTGTCTTGTCTTACACTTAATTCTTTAAGTCATTTTGAGTTTATTTTTGTGCATGGTGTGAGGGGGTGTTCTACTTTCATTGATTTACATGCAGCTGTCCAGTTTTCCCAGCACCACTTGTTGAAAAGACTCCCTTATTCCCATGTTATTTTTATTTTATTTTAATTTTTAATTTTTTTATTACTCAAATGAAATGATCACATCTGTAGTTGTATAATGATCACAACATTCCAATTTCACAGGGTTTCCATTCCTCAACCCAAACACATCTCCCCATCCCCCAAACTGTCTCCTCTGGAGACCATAAGTTTTTCAATGTCTGTGAGTCAGCATCTGTTCTTCAAGGAAGTTCAGTCTGTCCTTTTTTTCAGATTCCACATGTCAGTGAAAGCATTTGATGTTGGTGTCTCATTATATTATGTCCATCCATGTTGCTAAAAATGCTGGTATTTCATTCCTTTTAATGGCTGAGTAATATTCCATTGTGGATATGTACCACAGATTCTTGATCCACTCCTCTGTCTATGGACATTTAGGTTGTTTCCATGACTTGGCTATTGCAAAGAGTGCTGCAATGAACATCGGAGTACGTGTGTCTTTGCGAGTCATGGTTTTCTCTGGATAGATACCCAGGAGTGGGATTGCTGGATCAAATGGTAGTTCTATTTTTAGTTTGCTGAGGAATCTCCATACTGTTTTACACATTTGCATTCCCACCAACAGTGTACTAGTGTTCCTTTTTCTCCACACCTTCTCCAGCACTTATTGTTTGTAGACTTTTGGATGATGGCCAGTCTGGCTGGTGTAAGGCGGTACCTCAGAGTGGTTTTGATTTGCATTTCTCTAATAATGAGTGACATTGAACATCTTTTCATGTGTTTTCTGGCCATCCATATGTCTTCTTTGGAGAACTCTTTCTTTTTACAAAGATATGAACATTCCATTCATGTTATTCTACAGTTTGCTTTTTTCGCTTAACTGTATAACCTGAGAATTACTCTATTAGCAATGTGTAGCAATGGTTCTTAATGGGGGGAGGAACCCCCATTTTCTAGGGGATATTTAGCAATATCTGAGACTTTTAGGGGTCTTACAGCTTGGGGAGGTATTATTGTGACCTGGTGGACACAGGCCAGAGATGATGCTGAACATTATATAATGCACTGGAAAGCCACCACAGAAAATAATTATTTTGTTCAAAATTATCAATAGTGGTAAGAATGAGAAATTATAGGGTATAGTGATCTGCTTCTACAAATGTCCTTATCTGCTAATTAACAACATTTGTGTCACCTTGAAATCTCCTTTTATTAATTAATATTTCTCTCTGCAGTTTTTTTTCATCCCAGTTAGGATGAAGAACACATTTAATAGGTGTTCAGTTTTCTTTTGGCAGTTGCATAAATTATCACCTGACATCATTGATTCTGTAAAGTTTGGGTTAGACTGTTAGAATTTATCTCTCTATGTATATATATTTTATGTTCTATTAAATGTCTCGATCTAATTTGTAATCTTTGCTTCTGAGTTATAACTTTTTCTGGATATTAATTGAATTTTTTTTTGTCAGACATCTCTACTCTGCAGGCACCAGAGTTCTTTTGTCCTCCAGCATTGTACATGCTCATATATCTCTCTAGATCTTTCTTCATCCCAGTTAGGATGACCAAATTCATCCTGATTTGTCCAGGACTTTTCCAGTTTTAAAACTGAAATCCCCATGTCTTGGGAACTCCCTCAGTGCCAGGAAAACCTGAATAGTTAGTTACTCTGTTCCCAAGGACCACTCTCCACTAGAACTCAGAGATTATACTGTACCTGCACAGTCCAGCTCTCAGCCAAGGACCTATGTGGACATCCAATGAAGATTTCTGGGGACTTACCTCTGCAGCTCACCTATGTGGACATCCAATGAAGATTTCTGGGGACTTTTCCTCTGGTATTCTACACTCAAAATTCTAGGAGTTCCCATCATGGTGCAGCAGAAACAAATCCAACTAGGAACCATGATGTTGTGGGTTCAATCCCTGGCCTCACTCAGTGGGTTAAGGATCCAGAGTTGCCATGAGCTGTGGTGTAGTCACAGACACGGCTTGGATCTAGCATTGCTGTGGCTGTGGTGTAGGCCAGCAGCTTTAGCTTTGATTAGACCCCTAGCCTGGGAACCTCCATATGCCGCAGGTGTGGCCCTGAAAAGACAAAAAAACAAACAAAAAAAATAAGTAAAAAATAAAAATTCTAGAAACCCTAAAAACACTAAACTCAGTAACTTATAACTATGGATTTTCCAAAACTAGGCTAAAGACTTGAAGTAACAAATTCAAGCATCAACACAAAGTTAAAATATGGACAACAAAAATAAACAAATAAAATTTCTCTAGATGCATTATAGTAAAACTGTTGAGAGCCAAAGAGAAATATAGAAAAAAGAATCTATACACATATGTGTAACTGGGTCACAATGCTTTAGAGTAAAAAACTGACAGAACGCTGTAAACCAGCTCTAATGAAAAAAAATAAAAACCATTATATAAAAATTAAAAAAAAGAAAATTTAAAGAAGCTAGAGGATAAAAAGACACAGTAGCTTATCATAGCTTGTTATTTTCCTTTTATAACTTTGTGATTTATAGTAATATATGACTTTTCATCCTAATTATAATTTGTAGTATTAATCTCTTTAAATCAGGCATGATGTTTATCTTTTTATTCATATTTTCATATAACTAAACTTTGGCATTCATGATTTTCTCTATTGCAGTAGATGTCTTTTTTTCACCTTTAACTTAATTCTTACAAATTTTTCTTTTTTGATTGAGTTTAATTTAGTTTTAATTATCTAGCTACTTGAGTTTAAATTATTAATTTTCTGCCTTTATACTTTCTAGTATATTAATTAAAACTATGAATTTTACACTAAGTTCTGCTTTACCTGTATTTTACAAGTTTTAATGTATTACATTTTCATTGTCATTTAGCATAAATACTTTCTGAGTTTGTGATTTTTTTTCTCTTACCTAAGAGTTTGTTGGAAGTATATTTTTAATTTACAAATATTTGGAACTATTTTTCTGTCATTGAGTTCTAGTTATAAGAACATGTATTATATGAATTTTATTCCTTGAAATTTATTGATATAGGCTTTTAAAGCCCAGGATATATATATATATATATTTAAATATTTTTAGAGCTGCACCTGTGGCATATGGAGGTTCCTAGGCTAGGGGTTGACTCAGAGCTGTAGCCACTGGCCTACACCACAGCCACAGCAATGCTAGATCCAAGCCGCATCTGCAACCTATACCACAGCTCACAGTAATGCTGGATCCTTAACCAACTGAGAGAGGCCAGGGATTGAACCTGTGTTTTCATGGATACTAGTCAGTTCATTTCCACTGAGCCATGAGGGGAACTCCTAAAGCTCAGAATGTATTCTATTTGGTTAAATAATACATGCGGTCTTGAAAAATATGCACTTCTCAGTTGTTGGATATAGTGTTCTAGAAAATTTAATCATACCATATTTATGATGTGTTTGAAACTACTATATGTCTTCTGAATTAAAAAAAAAACACTGATTTATATTATGTCTGTCAATTTCTGCCATTCAGAAAAAGACATATATATATATGTGTGTGTGTGTGTGTATATATATATTCTTACACTGTTTTTCTCACATTATTCTCCATCATGTTTCATCATGAGTCATTGGCTGTAATTCCCTGTAGTATACAACAGGATCTCATTGCTTATCTACTCCAAATGCAATAGTTTGCATCTCCTAACCCTTAGTCCATCTCACTCAAACCCCCTCCCCATTTGTAACCACAAGTATCTTCTTCATGTCCATGAGTTTGATTCTTTTATGTAGATAGGTTCATTTGTGCCATATGTTAGATTCCAGAAATAAGTGATACCATATGGTATTTGTCTTTCTCTTTCTGACTTACTTCACTTAGTATGAGAGTCTCTTGTTCCATCCATGTTGCTTCAAATGTCATTATTTTCTTTTTTATGGCTGAGTAGTATTCCATTTTGAATATGTACCATATCATCTTAATCCATTCATCTGTCAGTGGACATTTAGGTTGTTTCCCTGTGTTGGCTTTTGTGAATAGTGCTGCAATGAATGTTTGAGAGCACGTATCAGTCTTGTCTGAATATATGCCCAGGAGTGCAATTGCTGCATCATATGGTGGTACTATATTTAGTTTTCTGAAAAACCTCCATACTGTTTTCCAAAGTGGCTGTACCAATTTACATTCCCAGCAATAGTGAAGGAGGGTTCCCATTTCTCCATACCCTCTCCAGCATTTGTTATTTATAGATTTACTAATGATGGCCATACTGACCAGTGTGAGGTGGTACCTCATTGAAGTTTTAACTTACATTTCTCTGATAATTAGTGATGTTGAGCGTTTTTTTCATGTGCCTATTGGCCATCCGTATGTCTTCTTGGGGAAATGTCTATTTAATTTTTCTGCCCACTTTTCAAATGCTTTTTTTTTTTTTTTCTGTTGAGTTGTATGGTTTGTTTGTATACTTTGGAGATTAAACCCTGGTTGGTTGCATGATTTGTAACTATTTTCTCCCATTCCATAGGTTGTCTTTTTTTATGGTTTTGACTGATGTGCAAAACCTTGTAAGTTTGATTAGGTCCCATTGGTTTATTTTTGTTTTTATTTCTATTGCTTTGTGAGACAGACATAAGAAAACATTTGTAAGGTTGATGTCAGAGAATATTTTTGCCTATGTTCTGTTTTAGGAGCTTAATTGTGTCTTGTCCTATTTAAGCCATTTTTAATTTATTTTTGTGCATTTTGTGAGGATGTGTTCTAGTTTCACTGGTTTACATTCAGCTGTCCAATTTTATCAGCACCACTTGCTGAAGAGATTGTCTTTTCCCCCATTTTATATTCTTGCCCCCATTGTCGAAGATTAATTGACCATAGGAGTCTGGGTTTATTTCTGAGTTCTGTATTCTGTTCAATTGGTCTGTATATCTGTTTTTGTACCAGTACCACACAGTCTTGATTACTGCAGCTTTGTAATAGTGCTTGAAGTCTGGAGGAGTTATGCCTACCGCTTTGGTTTTGTTCGGAGTCTTTTATGATTCCATATAAATTTTTGGGTTGGTTGTTCTAGTTCTGTGAAAACTATCATGGGTAATTTGATAAAGGTCACATTGAATCTGTAACTTTCTTTGGGTAGTATGGCCATTTTAATGATATTTATTCTTCCAATACAGGAGCATGAAATATCTTTCCATTTCTTTGAGTCCTCTTTAATTTCTTTGATTAATATTTTATAGTTCTGGAGTTCCCGTCATGGCGCAGTGGTTAACGAATCCGACTAGGAACCATGAGGTTGCGGGTTCGGTCCCTGCCCTTGCTCAGTGGGTTAACGATCCGGCGTTGCCGTGAGCTGTGGTGTAGGTTGCAGACGCGGCTCGGATCCCGCATTGCTGTGGCTCTGGCGTAGGCCGGTGGCTACAGCTCCAATTCAACCCCTAGCCTGGGAACCTCCATATGCCGCGGGAGCGGCCCAAGAAATAGCAACAATAACAACAACAACAACAACAACAACAAAAGACAAAAGACAAAAAAAAATATTTTATAGTTCTTAGAATATAAGTCTTTCACATCCTTAGTCAAGTTTATTCCTAGGTATTTAATTTTTTAGGATGCAATTTTAAAATATATTGCATGTTTATATTCCTTTTCCAATATTTCATTGTTAATAAATGGAAATACAACTGATATCTGAATGTTACTCTTGTATCCTGCTATTTTGCTGAATTCATTGATCTGTTCAAGTAGTTTTTGTGTGGAGTCCTTTAGGGTTTTCTATATACGGTATCATGTCATCTGCATAGAATGACAATTTTACCTCTTCTCTTTCAATTTGGATACTTTTTATTTTGTTTGTTTTTTTTGTTTGTTTGTTTCATTGCTGAGGCTAGGACTTCTAATACTATGTTGAATAGAAGTGGTGTGAACGGTTATTCTTGTCTTTTTCCAGATATAGGGGGAAGGCTTTCAGCTTTTCTCTGTTGAGTATTATATTGGCCGTGGGTTTGTCATAAATAGCTTTTATTATGTTATGTTCCCTCTATACCCACTTTTGTAAGAGTTTTGATCATGATTGGATGTTGGATTTTGTCCAATGCATTTTGGATCTATTGAGATAATCGTGTGGGTTTTGACTTTTGTTTATACGGCATATAATATTGATTGATTTGCATATGTTGGGGTTCAGTAAATTCATTTATTTTTATTTTTATTTTGCTTTTTAGGGCCACACCTATGGCATATGGAAGTTCCCAGGCTAGGGGTCTAATCAGAGCTAGAGCTGCCGGGCTGCCACAGCCACAGCAGTGCCAGATCCAAGTCGCGTCTATGACCTACACCACAGCTCACAGCAATGCTGGATCCTTAGTCCACTTAGTGAGGCCAGGGATCAAACCCACAAGCACACGGTTTCTAGTGGGATTCGTTTCCTCTGAGCCATGATGGGAACTCAGGGTTCAGTAAATTCACACTCTTTAAGGATATATCTGTTTGGAGAAATGACCCCCCCCCCATTTTCATTAGTTAATGTTCCTCTTTGTCCTTGATAATTATTTTTGCTCCAAATTCTGCTTTGACTGAGATTAATACATGTCTTTGATTAGTGTTAGCATGATATATCCATCCCTTTATTTGTGTTCTATTTGTGTCTTTATATTTATAGTGGGTTTTTTTTTTGTAAATAACTTGTAGTTGGAGCATACTTTTTATGCATTCCATCAGTCTATGTGTTTTAATTAGTGTATTTAGACTATTTACATTTAGTATGATTTTTGTGTAGTTAGATTAGTATAATTGTTTTCTATTCATTGTACTTTTTGTTTATTTTTTCTCCTTTTTTAAAATTATAATTAATTTACAATGTTGTGCTAATTTCTGCTGCACAGCAAATTGACCCAGTGTTACACACACACACACACACACACACACACACACACACACACAAAAAGCACACACACACACGTTCTTCTTATGTATTATAATCCATTAAATTCTATCTCAGGAGATTGGATATTGGATATAATTCCCTGTGCTGTACAGCCGGACCTTATTGTTTACCCATTCTGAATGTAATAGTTTACATCTACTAACCCCACGCTCCTAGTACCTCCCACTCCCTCCCCTCTCTCCCTTGGTGAACACAAGTCTGTTCTCTCTTTAGTGGTTTTAATTGAGCAATGTTATATCATACCATTTTCTGTCCTCTTTTAACATTACTTACACTTTAATTTTTCTTTTTAATAATTGCCATAGCTCTTATAGATTGCATTTTTTAGTTTAACTAGTTCGTTTCACTTATTCTTTTGGAGGTATGATGGATTTACAATATTGTATTACTTTCAGATATACAGCATAGTGAATCAAAAATTTTATAGATTATATTCCATTTAAAGTTATTATAAACTACTGGCTATAACCTCTGTGTGTAGAATGCTTTTATTTTTTGAGCTAAAAGTTTATTGTTTATTTTAAATGTTTTTATTTTTCCATTATAGCTGTTTTAGTGTTCTGACAATTTTCTGCTGTACAGAAAGATGACCCAGTCACACATACATACATACATTATTTTTCCGATGTTATCCTCCTTCATGTCCCATCATAAGTGACTAGATAGAGTTCTCAGTGCTATACAGCAGGATCTCATTGCTTATCCATTCCCAAGGCAATATTTTGCATCTATTAACCCCAAATTCCTAATCCATCCCATTCCCTCCTCCTCCCCCTTGGCAACCACAATTCTGTTCTCCAAGTCAATGATTTTCTTTTCTGTGGAAAGGTTCATTTGTGCCATATACTACATTCCAGATGTAAGTGATATTAGCATGCTTTTAAAATAAACATGTTATCTTTCAAGTAACACTTTATCCCTTCACAAGTAGTGGTCATAACTTAGAAATTCCCTTTACTTCTTCCTATTCCTTATAACATTGCTGTTACTTATTCATTTATCCATAAGCTAAAACACTCCCAATAAATTTTATTATTATTATTGTTTTGAAAACATTAAAAATATTTTAAATAATTATTAAATTATTATAATAGATAACAGCCATCAATTCAAGCAGTTAAATTTAAGGAAACTAAAAAGCTAAATTTTACTTTTATGTATTAATTTTCTAAGATTTTTTTAGATCCAAGTTTTCATTTTCCTTCTCTCTGAATGACTTCTTGTTATTCTCTGACATTCCTAGATTTGTTTGTAGTCTGCCATTAATTTTCCAAAATTCAAAATGCTTATTTATTCAAATATTACTTCTGCTCTTTCCTCTCTTTGTCTTCTGGTATTTCAAATTCTTTAGAATTACCTCTTATTTTATTTTTAATCTAGGATCTAAAAATAACCCTTTATAATACATTTTTAGGTAACCAGCATATTTTTTTTTCTAGACAATTAAAAATATTTCCAATTAGGAGTTCCCATTGTGGCTCAACAGGTTAAGAACCTGACATAGTCTCCATGAGGAATGCAAGTTTGATCCCTGGCCTTACTCAGTGGGTTAGGATCTATTGTTGTTTCAATCTGCAGAGGAGCTCACAGATGTGGCTATGATCCAGTGATGTTGCCATGGTGTGGCATAGACCTCAGCTGCAACAGCTCTGATTTGACCCCCTAGCCTGGAAACTTCCATATGGTAAATGTGCAGGCATAAAAAGAAAAACAAATTTCTATTTAGATTTTATCACTTTAAATCTTTCTTTGCTATTTGCATTCCCATTCATACTATCTTCTTTGATATTCTTTACTCTGCAATTTCTAGGTTTATAATATTTTGAACATTCCCTATTCCCTTTTCTTTTGCTTATTCTTCAATGGTATCTTTACTTTCATCATTTATGTCTCCTTTTAAATGCCCCAGACTTTACCTTTGGAGAGATTTCAAAGCTGATTTCTCCTTCTCTTCTATTCTTCCTCTAAGCTTGTTCCCAAAGAAAACTCTTCTGACTTCACTACTGATGTTTTACCTGTTACCCTCAAATATTATCTGCCTTTCATGGCCCATACCTTTATTATTAATTTTCTGTTGATCATGAGAAAAGTCAACAGAATTTGAATCTTTCTCCTCTATACCAAACTCAATATTATTTTTTTAGCCAATTCTTATTACCAACCAAATCTTTCTCTAGGTATTTTCAGTTTTATTGTTATCATTGTTAATTTTTGGCTGGTTTTTTTATATAAGTAGTCAGTCATACAATATTAATGGAGCATCTATTGTATATTATACTTTCCTCTGCTCCTGAAAATACAGTATTGAATAAAAGATAAGCACTCTCTTTGATCACCACTAGCAAATTAAAGGTTGGTACTGCCTGGAAGAGGATAAATAATAAAGGTACTCCCCAACCTTAGCTAATGAATTACCAAAAAATAGAGTTCTCCCATAACCCACAGTGCAAGGCTTATCAAATAGACTTTAGATACTCCACTTGCCATCTCAGATGGGTGATATTTTGTAGACCATAATATTCTAATCTATTCAGATGTCATTATTCTACACTAGTGGACTTTATCTATCTGGCTCACCATCTAATCAGGTACACAAACTTTTTTGTTCTTCCATTTCCAGTTTAATATCCTCTTTGTCCCTACAGCAATATATAGTCTTTGTTCTCTCTAGTTTACTTCATCCAATTTAGCTAATTCTAGCTAGCTTTGTTCTCTCTAGTTTATTTAATCCAAAAAGGAGACACTTTTCTGAGAAACAGTGATTTCTAAATATTTTCTGTTTTTTTATCAGGCTAAATTCCTCAATCTCTCTGTCTTGTTACCAAACTCAGGTTCAGTTTCTTGCTGCTCAAAAAACAATAATTTGAGAGGGGCAGGTGTCAATAGAAAGGAAAGTTGCTTTAATTGGAAAAGCTGAAAATCTGGGGAGAAGATGGATTTGTGTCCAGTGACCAACTCAGAAGATTCTACTCAGCCATGCAGTTTTTATAGGGGAAAAAGGGAGGAAGTGGGGAAGAATCTCTGTGAACCTTTGAGGAGATTTGGTTCTGCATCATTCTACATTTAGTGCAGACTGGCTGACTCTCTCTTCAGATGATATCTTGCCTGTGTAATCTGCCTTCAGGATTGCTAAGGAGGTTGTTGAGTATAGAGAACTATGTCATTTTTGAACTGCTTAATTCTTCATTCTTTTCATTTCGAAAAAGAATCGACAGGTTAGACAAGGCTTGGTGTGCAATCAGGGAAGCACAAAGTAGGAGTTAGGATAAATTGCCTAGTGATCTCATTCATGTAATTAGGTTCTTTTAAGGTTAGAGGGGAACAGAAATGGGCAAATAGGAAAGGAGAAGAAGGGCTATTTTGACCCTATATTAACTATTAAAACTCATCTGATCCTATATTAACTATTAAAACTCATCTTTCCTGAGTCTTTAATTCTGAACTACATTGAGAATTTTTGTTCTTCACTAGAGAGTGTCTCCTTTTAACCCAGTCTATCTTTGTATGCTTTTTTCCCCATCGAGACGCTCTGCTCTGCTTTTTCCTAGAATGCTTCCTCTTACCTTGCCATCCACCAATGTCAATTTCAATATACATTTCTGTCAAATGTAGGACTCCACAAATAAAGCAACTATCTATTCCCTTTAGATTTTTTTCAATTTTCTACTTATTAATATATATCATCTTTGGCAGGAGGTGTAAATCTTTTCTAGATTTAAAGCCCTTGAAAGATATAGATTGTATCTTGTTCTTTGTTGTGATCCCACTATTTCAGAGCTCTTTTGGAGAATCCATAACATGTACAAAATAAATAATTTTGTTGGACTTTATCAAGTCATATAAAATACATTCAATATAGTTTACTCATCTAAAGATAAATGAGACAATTTTAAAATTAAAAAAATTTAATTGTAATGTATACATGTAAGGATAACCTGACCCCCTTGCTGTACAGTGGGAAAATAAAAAAAATATATTAAAATTAAAAAAATTTAAACCACCAACAAGCTTAGTGAAAACATAGACTATTAAACTTTAATAGCTACCTAATTCTCTTAATATTAAAGCTTGGCTCAAGAGAAAGTCTGAAGCCTTCTTAAACTATATGACGTTTGTGCCTTTAATCCTAGAATAAAGATAAAGCCTGGGAGTGAGAGGCAGAAGGTGAAGAGTTAAGGGAGTATCAGGCTCTTAGAGTATTGTGCTTCCATCTTTGTTTCTGACCTCATACCTACATTTCTATTCTGAGACTCTCTTTTAAACCCTTCTCCTTGCCTACCAAACTACCTTCCTCTTATATTCATCGGTTTAGCCACATATACCCACAGAAGAATGGGAGACAAGGCTGATGAAATACCCAAGATGTTGCAAGTGTGGAGTAAAGCTGACTTTGACTAAGGAGACGTAGAGTCGGTGATCCTGATTTATATCATTTCCCTATTGCTACTCCTAGAAATTCCTAACTTACATTATAGTAGATATGGGGAGAATGAGGGAGAAAACATGACCACATAAACATTACCCATTCCAGTCCTCAACTCTCTGGAAATCTATTACCTTTTACTAAACTGAATATGCAAATGTAAAACCTCTCTGATTATAAAATAAATAGTAAACATTTAAGGATGTAAAATAAAGGACAATACAATCTGATTCACAGATACTAGGGGAAATTATTCAGTATCAAACCTACTTAAAATTTTATGTTGGAGATTTACAAAGCTTAATAAATCATCACAGCATTTCTTCCAGCTAAATATTGCCAGATAAAATGATAAGGACGGTGGAAGCGGTGATGATAATCATTAATTAATCAGGCTGTTTTTTTGCTTGTTTGTTTGCTTTTTAGGGCCACACCCATGGCATATGGAGGTTCCCAGGCTAGGGGTCTAATCGGAGCCACAGCTGCTGGCCTCCACCACAGCAACATCAGATCCAAGCTTCATCTGTGACCTACACCACAGCTCAGAGCAATGCTGGATGCTTAATCCATTGAGCAAGGCCTGGGATCAAACCTGCATCCTCATGGATTCTGGTCAGGTTCATTAATCACTGAGCCATGAAGAGATCTCCCAATCAAGCTGTTTTTAAATTTAATTTTGCCGTAGTTCTATGTGCCATCTCAGGTAGAGATAGTGTTATCATACCTCTTTTCACATAGTCTTGAACTAGCTTGCTAAAAATTAAAGATCTATGATATAAAAATTAGTAACTTATTAGTTTCCCAGGTCTGTCATAACAAAGTTCCAGAAACTGGGTGACACTTAAGATGCTCATTAAGCTTTGGAATTAGAAGAAAGTAGAATCATATTATAAGAACAATAAGAAACTGGAGAAATAGACAAATAACATGGACCTTATTTGAACTTTCTTTATTCAAATATAGATAATGAGGACAAAGGAATTCAAATCTGTAGAAACTTTCTTACTTAATGTGCCTGTGTTTATTTGCTTGATGGTGGTCGAAGCAATACTGTGCTCTTTAACACGCAAATTAATTGCACTTAGAAATATTAAAAAATAGATTGGATTATTCATAAAAATGAACATAATCTATAATTCATGTTTATATATCATTCTTATTAACTGTGACAGTTTCTTACACTATTATAAAATGTATGCTCAAGAAAAGTAATAATTTTTTTTCAGTTATTTTTAATTACCATTCAAATCTCGTTTAACTTGTTTGCTTGGAAAGAAAACTAAAAATCTTATTTAAATATTTACTGACACTTAAAACATAACATGAGAAATGACTGACAACCCAGTGTGGTCTCAGTCACATATTACTTCTTTTCTTCATCAGATGAGAATAGAACTGAGAACAAATAAACATGTTCATTTTTACAACTTAGCTGATTAAAGCCACTGTTTCTAAAAGACTCTATTTTAATATTTAGGCTTTGAGATTAATAAAATATCTTTGTATAACCCTTTATGAGAGGACAATCTGTCAATATTTAACTTGACCATCCGGAGAAAGCATTAACATAGCATAAAACAATTTATGAGATTGGCTCAGTCTTGCATTTCCTTATTAAATGTAGTTAAAATTTATCAACAAAAACGTTATGGGTGCATGTTTGTTATCTTAATAATTCTAATTAACTTTTGGTAATTGCTGAGCATCTGCAAGTGAGTAACGCTATTTTTCATTGTTATAGTTCCCAACAACTAGCAGAGAAGTTAATAAGCCTATAAGAAATAAAGCAATGCAGGTCAACTAAGTTTTCTTTCTCATTGGAGAATATAAAAATTACCAATGAATTTTCTATATATAAATATTTGAAAAGAACCTAAAGCTCCATAAAAGCAATATAAAAATATGGGAATTCCTTAAAATATTACATTCACACACAAATATGCAAATGCACTCCATATGCGAGTGGAATTTTTAAGAACTTTTCTTCTCATTATTGCTTACTGAGATGTGTGACTTAAACAGTAGCATTTCCCTGATAATGTCTCCTCTTTTAATTGTTTACTTTATGTCAGTCAGTCTCACTATAATGTATGTGGATTGTGAAGATTCATATACAAAACTGAGCTACACAAATGATTCAGATTAATTCTGACTGTAGTCAATCTCACAGAACAACATGGTATTGGTTATTCACCAATTGTTCATATAACAAAGCCAAGATTAAAATTATTTTCTAGTACTACTCAGACTGACAAGTTTTGGAAAGAGATATTTTATAGAGATTACATATATGGACCCTTTATCACATTTAATGAAATAGAATGTGTAATAGTAAAGAAAAAAAGCAGCAAGAGACTGTGTGAATCAACTAAGAAAAAAATTGGTTGTCATAAGATTACCCTAGAACCATGACATGTAGTAAATTATTAACTTAAAATTAAAAATACTAAATATTTTACATATTATATTATTTTTATATTAATACATTATCAACTTGTTAAAATAAAACAGTATATATTGAAGAACTACTCCTCTGCCTTATTCTTCAATGTAGAGAAGCAATTTAAAATAACCAATTTTATAATTAGATATAAATACAAGTTTTAAGTCTGTCATTATTTTGTCAACTTCATTAATACATCTGAAACTTAATTTTCGTATCTTACAATTGTTTTTAATGAATTTTACCACATAAGCCTTTGTCTTGATTAAACAGAATGCACTATGGAAAGAATATGAGACAGGGAGTGTCTAATAAATCATGGTCGTGTTGCATGGATGTAGTTATTTTCCTCTTCATTGGAATTGGTTGGTTTGCCACTATTTTTATTTTTTTAAAAGTTCACAGCTACTAAGATATGTTTTTAATGTGTAAAGGAGAGAAAACAAAATCCTGGGCCTATTAAAAATAAGGAGGTGGAATATAAACTCTTGCATAAACATGGGGTGTTCAAAAGAAGTGATCAAATGATAAATATTCTGGTTTCTAGGTAGAAAAAAATAAACTTTACACTCAAAAATGAAATTATGTAGTCATTGTCTTGCAAAACATATAGGCTTCAAATACAGAATACAAGCATACCTCATTTTATTGAACTTCACAGATACTGAGTTTTTTACAAATTGAAGGTTTGCAGCAACCCTACTGCAAGCAAGTCTATCACTGCTGCTTTTCCAACATTCATTTACTCACTTTTTGTTTCCAAGTTATATTTTGGTAATCCTTGCAACATTTCAGATGTTTTCATCGTTGTTATATTTGTTATGGTGATTTTTGATCAATGATATTTGATGTTGCAATTGCAAAATGGTTACAGCTCCCTTAAGGCTCAGATGATGGATGGCATTTTTAGAAATAAATTAGTTTTTAATTAATGTGCATACATTTCAAAACATAATGTTATTGCATACTTAATAGATGGTAGTACTATATAAACAAAACTTTTACATGCATTGGGAAATCAGAAAATTTGTGTGACTAACTTTGTTTTATACTTGCTTTATTGCGGTGGTCTGGAACTGAACCTGAAATCTCCCTGAGGTATGCCTGTATTCACTGGTCCATGAATCACCAAAAATAATTTTTAAAAAATGGTCTCCTACTGGTGATATTATTGGGTCATTTGACATAATTAAAACAAACAAATATGGAGACATAACCTTGCAATCACCTGTAGTGTTCCAAGAGAGAAACAATCATGTAAATTAGGTTTTTTTCCCAGCAAGATAAACAGCAGATTATCCATACTGATTCAACATGTATGAAATTATAAAATTGGCATGTGTCATGTGAGAGAGAGATATAAGAAAAATCTATAAATCCTAAGAAAATATTAAAAAGACATATTTAAAAAATCTAGAATCTAGAGATGAAAGTAAGAAAAGAAACAGATTTAAAAATAATCTTGGATTCTAACAATGAAATTTATAGACATTAAAACTAAGGAGAAATTTTAAAATTCATGAGATATATAACGCAAAGGTCCAGCATAGGTCTAATAGGTCTCCATTCGGAAAGAGCAGAGAAAATGAGGGAGTGTATTTCCTGTATTGTTAATATATTATATCATTATATTTTGATACATTAATTTTGGAAATAACCTGGATAAATTAATATTAACTAAAGTCTGTAATTTATTTATACATCTTTAATTTTTCCCTAAAGTCATTTTTCTGTTTAAGAATTGGATTCAGGATACCACATTGCACTTAGCCATCATGTCTTAGGCTCCTTTATACTATGCCAGTTTCTCAGCTTTTCCTTGGTTTTGATGATGTTGGCAGTTTTAAGGAATACAGTACAGGAATTTTACAGAATTTTCCCTATTTTTTGCTTGTCATATTTTTTTTTCATTAGATTAGGGTAACATTCCCATATCATATTAAGGAAATACAGGATAAACATGACTTATTATTGATGATGTTAATATTGATCACCTGGCTAAGATAGTGTTTGTCAAGTTTCCTACTAAGTTTCTATTTTTTCTCCTTTCCCATTCTATACTTTTTGGATGGAAGTCACTGTTTTATTTCAAAACATAAAACACAAATGGAGAGCTTACCAATCAACAAAGATTCAATGCCATAAAAATAGCATCAATTACAAAGCAATGACATTATAAAATCCTAACAGATCTGTTCATGGAATTTGGAAATAATCTTAAAATTGATATGAAAGTGAACATGGGATGAAAAGCCAAGATGCATTGTTATATGCACTGTGTCACTGGATCTTGCAAGTTATTGATCCTGACATTTTTCTGTCTTTTAAGTGGAGTGTTTTGTACATTAGCATTTAATGTGATGTTAGATAATGTTGGATTTAATTCTACCATTTTTGTGTGTTTTTTACTTATTCCCTTAGCTTTATTTCCTTATTTTTGTTCCTCTTTTCTGACTTCTTTTTATAATATTTTATCTTTAAGAGATTTTATTTTAGGAGTTCCCATCATGGCTTAGTGGAAACAAATCTAACATTCATGAGGATGCAGGTTTGATTCCTGGCCTTGCTCAGTGGGTTAAGGATCCAGCATTGCTGTGAGCTATGATCTAGCTCATAGACATGTCTCAGATCCCACATTGCTGTGGCTGTGGTGTAGGCCAGCAGCTACAGCTTCATTGTGACCCCTAGCCTAGGAATTTTCATATGCTGTGGATGCAGCCCTAAAAAAAAAAAGACAAAATTTTAATTTTAGTCCATTTAAGGCTTCTTAGCTCTACCAATTTGCATAGGTTTTTCTCTTTTTTTAGACCACACTCATGGCATAGGTAAGTTCCCAGGCTAGGGGTCAAATCAGAGTTATAGCTGCTGTCCTACACCACAGCTGCTGCAATGCTGGATCCCTGACTCAGTGAACAAGTCCAGGGATTGAACCTGCATCTTCATGGATACTAGTCAGATTTGTTTCTGCTGCACCACAACAGGACCAATTTTATTACATTTATAGTTGTACAACAATCATCAAAACCCAATTTAGAGCCCCCAGCCCATCCCCCAACCACCTGCCTGTCTTCTTTGGAACCCTTAAGATTTTCAAAGTCTGTGAATCAGTATCTGTTTTGCAAAGAAGTTCATTTTGTCTTTTTTTTTAAGATTCCACATGTAAGTGATAGCATGTGACATTGGTATCTCATTGTCTAACTTCACTTATCATGATAATTTATAGGTCCATCCATGTTGCTAAAAATGCCATTATTTCTTTCCTTAATGGCCAAGTAATATTCCACTGTGTATAGTACCAAATATTCTTTTTCCACTGTTCTGTCAGTGGAAGACATTTAGTGGTTTCCATGTCTTGGCGATTGCATATAATGCTGCAATGAACATTGGAGTACATGTATCTTTTCGAGTCATAGTTTTCTCTGGATAGATGCCCAGGAGTGGGAATGCTAGATTAAACGGTAATTTCATTTTTAGTTTTCTGAGGAATCTCTATACTGTTTCCCACAGTGGTTGCACCAATTTACATTCCCACCAACAGTCTAATAGGGTTCCCTTTTCCCCTCACCCTCTCCAGCATTTATTGTTTGTAGACTTTTTGATGACAGACATTCTGGCTGGTGTAAGTTAGTACCTCCTAGTGATTTTCATTTGCTTTTCTCTAATAATTAGCAATGTTCATCTTTTCATGTGTTTTTTGGCCATCTGTATGAGTTCTTTGGATAATTGTCCTTTTAGATTTTCTGCCCACTTTTTGGATGGGGTTGTTTGTCTTTTTGGTATTGAGCTGGCCATAGGAGGGTCTTATGAATTTTGGAGATTAATCCCTTTTCAGTTGCTTCATTCACAAATATTTTATCTCATTCTGTGGATGGTCCTTTAGGGTTTCCTTTGCTGTGCAGAAACTTTCGAATTTAATTAGGTCCCATTGGTTTATTTTTGTCTTTATTGTCATCACTCTACGAGGTTTATCTGAGAAGATATTGCTGTGGTTTATGTTGGAGACAATTTGAACTATGTTTTCCTCTAAGAGTTTTATAGTATCCAGTCTTATATTTAGGTCTTTAATCCATTTTCAGTTTATTTTTTGTGTATCGCATTAGAAAGTATTCTCATTTCATTCTTTTTATATGTAGGCATCCAGTTTTCCCAGCACCACTTATTGAAGGGACTATCTTTTCTCCATTGTATATTCTTGCCTTCTTTGTCATAGATTATTTGACTGTAGGTTTGTATGTTTAATTCTGGGGCTCTGTCCTGTTTCACTGATTTATATTTCTGTTGTTGTTCCAGTATCATATGATTTTGATGACTGTAGCTTAGTATTGTAGTCTGATGTCAGGGAGCCTGATTCCTCCATTTTTCTTTCACAGAATGGCTTTGGCTTTCTGTGTCTTTTGTGCTTCCAAACAAACTTGAAAATATTTTGTTCAAGTTCTGTAGAAAATTTCCTTGGTATTTTGATAGGGATTGCATTGAATCTGTAGATTGCCTTGGGTAGTAGAGTCATTTTGATAATATTGATTCTTCCAATCTAAGAGCATGGTATGTCTCCAATTGCTCATGTCATCTTTAATTTCTTTCATCTGTGTCTTATAGATTTTAGAGTACAGGTTTTTTATCTCTTTAGGGAGGTTTATTCCTTAAGTATTTTATTATTTTTGATGTGATGGTAAATGAGATTGTTTCCTTAATTTTTCTTTCTGATCTTTTGTTGTCAGTATATAGAAATGCAGTCAATTTTTGTGTATTAATTTTGTATCCTGTGACTTTGCCAATTTCACTGATGAGCTCTAACAGTTTTCCGGTAGCATCTTTAGGATTTTCTAGGTATAGTGTCATCAGCTGCAAATAGTGATAGTTTTATTCTTCTTTTCCAATACGGATTCCTTTTATGTCTTTAACTTCTCTGATTGCTGTGGCTAGGGCTTCAAAAACTATGTTGAATAATAGTTGTGAGAGCAGACATCCTTGTCTTGTTCCTGATCTCAGCAGGAATTTTTTCAGCTTTTCACCATTGAGAATGATGTTTGCTGTGGGTTTGTCATATATGGTCTTTATTATGTTGATGTTTGCTGTGGGTTTGTCATATATGGTCTCTAAGTCCACATTCTGAAGGGTTATTTCAGAAGTGGGTGTTAGATTTCTGTCAAAGGCTTTTTCTGCATCTATTGAGAGGATCATATGGTTTTTATTCTTCAGTTGGTTAATGTGGTGTCTCAAACTGATTTATTTGTGGATATTGAAGAATGCTGGCATCCCTGGGATAAATCCCACTTGATCATGATGTACAATCCTTTTAATGTATTGTTGGATGCGGTTTGCTAGCATTTTGTTGAGGATTTTTGCATCTATGTTCATGAGTGAAATTGGCCTGTAGTTTTCTTTTTTTGTGGTGTCTTTGTCTGGTTTTGGTATCAGGGTGATGGTGGCATCATAGAATGAGTTTGGGTGTGTCTCTTCCTCTGTGATATTATGGAATAGTTTCAGAAAGATAGGTGTTAGCTCTTCTTTAAATGCTTCATAGAATTTGCCTGTGATGCCATCTGGTCTTGGACTTTTATTTCTTGGAAGTTTTTATTTCAGTTTCTATTTCAGTTCTTCTGATTGTTTCATTCATCTTTTCTGTTTCATTTTGGTTTAGTCTTGGAAGATAGTACTTTGCTAAGAATTTGTCCATTTCCTCTATGTTTTCCATTTTATTGGCGTATAGTTGCATATAGTAGTCTCTTATGATCCTTTGTATTTCTGTGATGTTCATTGTTACTTCTCCTTTTTCATTTGTAATTTTATTGATTTGAGTCCTCTCTCCTTTTTTCTTGGTAAGTCTGGCTAAGGGTTCATCAATTGTGTTGATCTTTTCAAAGAACCAGCTTTTCATTTTATTGATCTTTTCTATGGTTTTCTTCATTTCTATTTCATTGATTTCTGCCCTGATCTTTATGATTTCTTTCCTCCTGAAACTTTAGGTTATGTCTGTTCTCTTCTCTCTAGTTTCTTTCTATGTAAAGTTAGGTTGTTTGAGTTTTTTCTTGTTTCCTGAAGTAGGCTTGTATTGCTATAAACTTTCCTCTTAGAACTGCTTTTGCTGTGTCCCATAGATTTGGATCATTGTGTCTTTTTTTGTAATTTGACTCTAGGTATTTTTTAATTTCTTTGATTTCATCAGTGAGCCATTGGTGGTTTTATACAGTGTTGTTTAGTTTCCATGTATTTGTGTTGTTTGCAGGGTTTTTTTTTTTTCTCTTGTTGATTTGTATACCATTGTGGTTGGAAAAGATTCTTAATCTGATTTCAATTTTCTTAAAGTTACTAAGGCTTGATTTGTGGCCCAGAATGTGATCAATCCTAGAGTATGTTCCATGTGCACTTAAGAAGAATGTGTATTGTGCTGCATTTGGATGGAATATTCTATAAATATTTATTAAATCCATCTGATCTAATATATAATTTGTGGTCTGTGTTTCCTTGTTGATTTTCTGTCTGGATTATCTGTCCATTACTGTAATTGGGCTCTTACAGTCCCCTGCTATAATTGTGTTATTGTCAATTTCTCCTTCTAAATTTGTTAGAAGTTGCTTTCTATATTGAGGTGATCCTAAGTTGGATTTGTATATATTTACAATTCTTATATATTCTTCTTTGATTCATCCTTTCATCACCACATAATGTGCTTCTTTGTCTCATAATATTCTTTTTTTTTAAGTTTGGGACTTTTTTTTTTGCTTTAATTATATATATACATATATTTATTTATTTTCCCACTGTACAGCAAGGGGATCAAGTTATCCTTACATGTATACATTACAATTACATTTTTTTTCCCCACCCTTTGTTCTGTTGCAACATGAATATCTATACAAAGTTCTCAGTGCTACTCAGCAGGATCTCCTTGTAAATCTATTCCAAGTTGTGTCTGATAAGCCCAAGCTCCTGATCCCTCCCACTCCCTGCTCCTCCCTCCCCCTCCCATCAGGCAGCCACAAGTCTTTTCTCCAAGTCCATGATTTTCTTTTCTGTGGAGATGTTCATTTGTGCTGAACATTAGATTCCAGTTATAAGTGATATCATATGGTATTTGTCTTTGTCTTTCTGGCTCATTTCACTCAGGATGAGATTCTCTAGTTCCATCCATGTTGCTGCAAATGACATTATGTCGTCCTTTTTTATGGCTGAGTAGTATTCCATTGTGTATATATACCACCTCTTCCTAATCCAGTTGTCTGTCGATGGACATCTGGGTTGTTTCCACGTCCTGGCTATTGTGAATAGTGCTGCAATGAACATGCGGGTGCATGTGTCTCTTTTAAGTAGAGCTTTGTCTGGATAGATGCCCAAGAGTGGGATTGCGGGGTCATATGGAAGTTCTGTGTGTAGATTCCTAAGGTATCTCCAAACTGTTCTCCATAGTGGCTGTACCAGTTTACATTCCCACCAACAGTGCAGGAGGGTTCCCTTTTCTCCACAGCCCCTCCAGCACTTGCTATTTGTGGACTTATTAATGATGGCCATTCTGACTGGTGTGAGGTGGTATCTCATGGTAGTTTTGATTTGCATTTCTCTTATAATCAGCGATGTTGAGCATTTTTTCATGTGTTTGCTGCCCATCTGTATATCTTTGGAGAAATGTCTATTCAGGTCTTTTGCCCATTTTTCCATTGATTGATTGGCTTTTTTGCTGTTGGGTTGTATAAGTTGTTTATATTTTCTAGAGATTAAGCCCTTGTCCGTTGCATCATTTGAACCTATTTTCTCCCATTCTGAAAGTTGTCCTTTTGGTTTCTTTTGGGTTTCCTCTGCTGTGCAAAAGCTTTTCAGTTTGATGAGGTCCCATGGGTTCATTTTTGCTCTAATTTCTATTGCTTTGGGAGACTGACCTGAGAAAATATTCATGATGTTGATGTCAGAGAGTGTTTTGCCTATGTTTTCTTCTAGGAGTTTGATGGTGTCCTGTCATATATTTAAGTCTTTCAGCCATTTTGAGTTTATTTTTGTGCATGGTGTGAGGGTGTGTTCTAGTTTCATTGCTTTGCATGCAGCTGTCCAGGTATCCCAGCAATGCTTGCTGAATAGACTTTCTTTTTCCCATTTGATGTCCTTGCCTCCCTTGTCAAAGATTAATTGACCATGGGTGTCAGGGTTTATTTCCGGGTTCTCTATTCTGTTCCCTTGGTCTGTCTGTCTGTTTTGATACCAGTACCACACTGTTTTGATGACTGTGGCTTTGTAGTATTTCTTGAAGTCTGGGAGAGTTATGCCTCCTGCTTGGTTTTTGTTTCTCAGGATTGCTTTGGCAATTATGGGTCTTTTGTTTTTCCATATAAATGTTTGGATTGTTTGTTCTAGTTCTGTGAAAAATGTCATGGGTAATTTGATAGGGATTGCATTGACTCTGTAGATTGCTTTGGGTAGTATGGCCATGTTTACAATATTGATTTTTCCAATCCAGGAACATGGAATATCTTTCCATTTTTTTACATCTTCTCTGATTTCTTTGATTAAAGTTTTATAGCTCTCGGCACATAGGTCCTTTACCTCTTTGGTCAGGTGTGTTCCGAGGTATTTGATTTTGTGAGGTACAATTTTAAAAGGTATTGTATTTTTGTATTCCTTTTCTAATATTTCATTGCTGGTATACAGAAATGCGACTGACTTCTGAATGTTAATCTTATAGCCTGCTACTTTGCTGAATTTATTAATCAGTTCAAGGAGTTTTGGGGTTGAGTCCTTAGGGTTTTCTATGTCACCTGAATACAGTGACATTTTTATCTCTTCTCTTCCTATATGGATGCCTTTTATTTCTTTTGTTTGTCCAATTGGTGTGGCTAGGACTTCCAAAACTATGTTGAAGAGCATTGGTGAGAGTGGGCATCCCTGTCTTGTTCCAGATTGGAGTGAGGAGGCGTTCAGTTTTTCCCCACTGAGTATTATATTTGATGTGGGTTTATCATAAATGGCTTTGATTATGTTCAGGAATGTTCCCTCTATACCCACTTTGGTGAGGGTCTTGATCATGAATGGATGTTGGACTTTGTCAAATGCTTTTTCTGCATCTATTGAGATGATCATATGATTTTTCACTTTTCTTTGGTTAATGTGGTGTATGATGATGATTGATTTGCGTATGTTGAACCATCCTTGTGAAACTGGGATGAACCCAACCTGGTCATGGTGTATAATGTTTTTGATATGTTGTTGGATTCAGTTGGCTAAAATTTTGTTGAGAATTTTTGCATCCATATTCATCAAAGATATTGGCCGATAATTTTCTTTTTTGGTGGTATCTCTGTCTGGTTTTGGAATGAGGGTGATGGTGGCATCATAGAATGTCTTTGGGAGTGCTCCTTCTTCTTAAACCTTTTGAAAGAGTTTAAGGAGGATGGGCACCAGTTCCTCTTTATATGTTTGATAGAATTCACCTGTGAAGCCATCTGGTCCTGGACTTTTATTTGCAGGGAGTGTTTTTATGACATTTTCAATTTCATTTCTGGTAATCAGTCTGTTCAGTTGGTCTGCTTCTTCTTGATTCAGTTTTGGCAGCCTGAACGATTCTAGAAAATTGTCCATTTCTTCCAGATTGTCAAACTTGTTGCCATACAGTTGTTCATAGTATTCTCTTATGTTTTTTAGTATTTCTGCAGTATCCGTTGTGATTTCTCCTTTTTCATTTATAATTTTGGTTATTTGGGTTCTTTCTCTCCTCTTTTTAGTGAGTCTGGCCAGGGGTTTGTCAATTTTGTTTACCTTTTCAAAGAACCAGCTCTTGGTTTTATTAATTTTCTCTATTGTTTTTTGAGTCTCTATTTTATTTATTTCTTCTTTGATCTTTATAATTTCCTTCCTTCTGCTGACTTTAGGTCTTTTTTGTTCTTCTTTTTCTTGTTCGTTTAGGTGGAGGGTTTAGTTGTCAATTTGGGATCTTTCTTCTTTTTTGAGAAAGGCCTGTATTGCTATAAATTTCCCTCTGAGCACTGCTTTTGCAGCATCCCATAGGTTTTGAGAGGTTGTGTCTTCATTGTCATTTGTTTCAAGGTAGTTTTTAATTTCCTTCTTGATTTCCTCATTGACCCATTGGTTTTTTCATAGCATGTTGTTTATTCTCCATGTAGTAGGTTTTTCTCTTTCCTTTTCCCATGGTTGGTTTCTAATTTCATGGCATTGTGGTCAGAGAAGATACTTGAGATAATTTCTATGCTCCTAAATTTATTGAGATTCGCTTTGTGTCCCAATATGTGGTCGATTCTTGAGAATGTTCCATGAGCATTTGAGAAGAATGTGTATTCTGCTTTTTTTGGATGTAGTGTCCTGAAGATATCAATTAAGTCTAACTTTTCTATTGTTTCCTTTAGGACCTCTGTTGCTTTATTGGTTTCCTGTTTAGAGGATCTGTCCATTGATGTGAGTGGGTTATCAAAGTCTCCTCCTATGATTGTATTCTCATCAATATCTCCCTTTATGTCTGTTAATATTTGTTGTGTGTATCTGGGTGCTCCTATATTTGGGGTATATATGTTGACGATAGTAACATCCTCTCCTTGGATGGATCCCTTAATCATTAAGTAGTGTTCTTCTTTGTCTTTCTTTATGTCTTTTGTTTTAAAGTCTATTTTGTAGGAGTGTTGCGACTCCTGCTTTTCTGTCATGTCTATTGGCGTGAAATATTTTTCCCCACCCTTTCACTTTCAATCTATATGTATCCTTTGTCCTAAGGTGAGTTTCTTGTAGGCAGCATATTGAAGGTTTTTGCCTTTTTATCCACTCAGCCACTCTGTGTCTTTTGATTGGGGCATTCAGTCCATTGACATTTAAGGTCATAATTGATAGATGATTATTTATTGCCATTTTGAACCTCGTGTTCCAGTTGATTCTATGGTTCTCCATTCTTCTTTCTTTTTTTTTTTTTTTTTTTTTTTTTGGTTGGATGGTCTCCTGTTATTATCTGCTTGAGTGTTGTTTTTTTTTTTTTTTTTTCACTTTTTGTGAATGCAATATTTGGTTTTGGCTTGTGGTTGCCCTGTTTTTTAAGTATGCTAACCCCTTCCTATAATTGTGTGTTTTAGCCTGATGGTCCTGTAAGTTCAAACACTTCATTACTATATTAAAATTAAGAAGAGAAACATAGAAACAAACAAACAAAAAGGGTCTATTTATTTCCTAACATCCCTTGCCCACATTTTATGATTTTGATGACTCTTTTTTTTCTTTTTAATTTTATTTTGTTTGAAGCATGTTCGTGATTAAATCTGTATGCTGGCTTATTTGAGTGACTGCTCTCTGATTGAGGTTTCCTCAGTCCTAGTTCTTCCTCTTCTTCTTTTTTTTCTTTTTTTCTTCCCTTTCCTTCCTTTCTTTTTGGTTTAGAGAAGCCCTTTCAGTATTTCTTTTAGCCTGGTTTTGTGTTTCTGTATTCTTTTAGATTTTGTTTGTTGGAAAAAATTTTTATTTCCCCTTCTATTTTAAATGATATTCTTGCTGGATAGAGTAGTCTAGGTTGCATATTTTTTCCTTTTAGCACTTTAAATATCTCTTGCCATCCCCTCCTGGCCTGTAGTGTTTCTGTAGAGAAATCAGCTGATAATCTTATGGGGGTTCCCTTGTAGGTAACATTCTGCTTTTCTATTGCTGCCTTTAGGATCCTCTCTTTATCACTAACTTTTGCCATTTTTATTATGATGTGTATTGCTGTGGGTCTATTTGGGTTCAATTTGTTTGGGGCCCTCTGTGCTTCCTGTATCTTGAACTCAGTATCCTTTAGATTTGGGAAGTTTCCATCGATAATTTCTTCAAATATATTTTCCATTCCCTTATCTTTTTCTACTCCTTCTGGAATTCCTATTATGCATAGATTGGCCCACTTTATATTATCCCATAGGTCTCTTATATTGCTTTCCTGTTTTTTGATTCGGTTTTCTGTCTGCTGACCTGATTGGGTGATTTCCATTATTCTATCTTCCACATCACTAATTCGTTCTTCTGGTTTTTACTGCCCTTAGTTCAGTTTGCATCTCTGCAAATGAATGTTCTAGTTTTTTTTTTTGGCTCCTCCTTATATTTTCTAGTTCCTTTCTGAGGGTATCTGCATTACTGTTCATATCTTCTCTTAATTCCTTCAGTATTTTCACTATTTCTCTTTTGAACTCCAGGTCTGTCAGACTGCAGAGATCTGTTTCATTGTTGACTGTTTTAGGTGAGTTCTCCTGTTGGTTTGACTGGGGGTAGTTTCTCAGCTTCTTCATCTTGCTTGTAGTTTTCTTTTTCCTGAGGGAGTTTTACTCTCTGTGACTGGGCAGTGTTTGACTTGTCACTGCTGTGGAATGTTTCCTGAGGGCTGGTGTTGTTGGTCAGTCTTTTTTTGAGGCAGTGTGGCTTTTCTTGAGTGTTGATGGGGCTAACTGTGTTTCTTTGAAGCAAAGGAGGACTTCCTGAGGGCAGACAGGACTGGGAGGTCCACACCACGATGGTAGCAGATTTCACTCGGTCAGGCAGAGCTTGCTCTTGTGTTTTTAGGCTCTGGGGTTCTTGCAGGGGGTTGGCGATGTTGGGCAGCTGTTCTTCAGCAGTGTAGCACCCCCTGAGGGCTGGAGCAGCTATCTGGGTCACTGAGAACCAAAGAGGCTCTTCCCTAGGGCAGCCCAACTCAGAAGGACAACCTGAGAATATAGGCAGATCTTTTCACAGTCTGGCCAAGCTTGTTGTAGCTTTTCTGGGCTGCAGGGGATCCTGCAGAGAGCTGGCAGTCCTTTGCAGAAGTTCTGCAAGAGTGCTGCTCCCCCCCAAGGGCTGGAGAAGCTAGCTGGGCTGCTGAAAACCCAAGAGGCTCCTCCCCAGGGCAACCTGACTCAGAAAGACCATCCGAGATTTAGGCAGATCCTGTCACGGCCCGCCCAGGCTTGTTGTAGCTTTTCTGGGCTTCAGGGGGTCCTGCCTGGAGCTGGCAGTCCTATGCAGCTGATCTGCAAGAACTCGGCACCCCCCTGAGGGCTTGGGCGGCTAGCTGGGCCACTGAAAACCCAAGAGGCTCCTCCCCAGGGCAGGCAGACTCAAAAAGACTGTCCGAGAATTAGATCTTTTCATGCTGCAGGCATTTTCTGGGGGCTGGTGGTGTTTGGTGCTGCTCTGTGGGGGTGTAGCCCCTCCAAAGGGCAAGCAGACCTGAGCAGGGACAGCCCCTGCAGTGGTAGGCTTCAGGCAATTGTTGAGGCCAGCCCTCCTGGATGGGAGGCAGCCCCAGATCCAGAGAGTGGGTAGGGGGTGGTGGGGGTCAGGGGAGGGGATGCACTGGGAAGCACAGCTTTCTGCTAGCTAGTGGGCCGGTAAGCTTGCTGTGGTGTGGGGAGTATTCTATGGGCACTCACTCCTTCTTCTCTCCCTTCCCAGCACGGGCGCAGACCAGGCTCTTCTCCCAGGTTCCCTCTGATGTGGCTTCCCACTTCCCTGCCCCTAGAGTATTGCTCCCTTCCTCTGCGACAGCTTTGTTTTCTAGTCTCCCAGGAAGTCTCTGCCCCGTCAAACTTGACAGACCAGTTTCTAGACCTCCCAAGCAGTCTCCGCTCCACCTCACCCCCCCCCCCCAGCCCTTTCCCACGGACTAATCTCTGGAGCCGAGGTCTCAGTGCCCAGCCCCCTCCTAGGCATCTCAAATTTTGGTGACTGTGCCCATAGTTCAGATGGTCCATTTGGTTCTCGATCTGCTTTTCAGAACTCCAACTTACTGCTACACTCTTCTCTGCAACTGGAGATTCCTCCAGTTTGTTTGATCTTTCCCCCGAGTAGGTGACTTTTCAGGGTGCAGGATCCCTTTCTCCTCCACAGTTCCCTTTCAGGAGTGCCCGCCCAGCTCGGATTCACCTTCTCTCACTCTCCTCTTTTCTCTTGTTTTACCTAGTAATGTCACGAACTTCTTGCCATTATTGGAGTTTAGGTTCTTCTGCCAGTGATTGGTTGCTATTCTGTGCGAGTCATTTATCCTGTAGATGTGGTTTTTTTTTTTGTGTTTGTGGGAGAGGGCGAGCGTGTCCCCCTACTCTTCCACCATCTTGTCTCCTCCTCCATCTCATAATATTCTTTAAGGTCTATTTTGTCTGAAATGAGTATTACTGCTCTAGCTTTCTTTTGATTCCCATTTGCATAGAATATTTTCTTCCATCCTCTCACTTTCAATTTGTATGTGTCCCTAGAAGGGAAGTAGGTCTCTTGAAAACAGCATATACAATGTTTTTGTATCCATTCAACCAGTCTGTTTCTTTTGGTTGGGGCATTTAGTCCATTTACATATAAGGTAATTATTTGATATGTATGTTCTCATTACCATTTTATTAACTGTTTTGGATTTGTTTTTGTTGGTCTTTTTTCTTCCCTTCTCTTGTTTTCTTTTGGTTTGATGACTATCTTTAGTGTTGTATTTGAGTTGTTCTTTCTTATTTGTGTGTGTATTATAGATTTTTAGTTTGCAGTTACCATGATGATTTGATATAGGATCTATATATATATATATACAAGTATGTTTTGAATTGTTGGTCTCTTAATTTTGAGTGCACCTCCTTAGGTTTTAATGGTTACTCTCAGGAGTACTTTCAAATGCTTTGAAGGATCCAAGATTTTACCTGATTTGTAAGCTAACAAATTAGCTTGCTGAAATTTTATGAATTCTGGAAGAAGACATGAGATTTCTGGGTCAGAGATAAGGGATTTTTTTTTATTTATAATAATGGTGATAGACAATATATCAGGAATATTTTTATGGCTTCCTGAGGCCCATTTCTCACAGGGCAATGTAATGAGAACCAGGTGAGACCTGTATACATAGTGAATCACATAGCAGATGATGGAAACTAAGCTCAAGGAACCTTAATATTTTATAATAGGCTGAAAACCTGCCTACCCTTTGCTTTGAAGGATACATTATTTTTATTGGACCATAGTTGGTATACATGCCCAGGGCTCCAAAAGGAGATACTATATATTCTGAGACTACTTGCTTTACAAATAATCTTGAAAAGATAATCTGGAACAAAGATAGATGTCTTCTATTCCCACAAAATGTGAAGAATAGGGAAGACCCAGAAAGAGCTGTCTTCCAACAGTATACACTCTTCATATCTACAGGAGAGAACATTTTTCCTTGAATATGCTCCACTGTTTATTACTCTAATTAATCTGATGGACATTGGGACAAAATTTAATCAATTTGTCTCACAAAACTTTTTTTTTTTTTTTTTTACATTTACTGTCAAGCAGCAGGGTGAGTTTCATGGCAGTATTAACCTTAACTATCACCAACAGCTGGGTAAATCTCTTATATCATCATCTCAGTCTACCCTAGAAAGCCAGATGGCTTTCTTATATTTCTTTGTTGACTTTTCCACTTAGCTGGAAGCATTAAATCTGCAACATGTATTACTGACTGCAGAGATTCTACCTTAGCCGATAAAGTAGAGATCTAAGGCTATTCTAGCACCCCTTAAAACTCTGACCAATGAATTGAAAGTGATCTGAAAGAATTCTAAGACCAAGGTAGCGTCCTTGATTACTTAAACTAAAGTGAAGGACAAATTCTACATTGCTTTTTATAATTTAGTTATTCTTGTAACAGGGATAATTGCCATCTGAATGTATAGAAGTAATGAGTCATTCATCTTTCTGCAAAGTGCTTCCAGAAGAATAGTCTTATTTTGAAGACATCTCTGCAGTCATTTGGGGCTACACAGTATCCTATGGTGTTTTCTTAACCACTTGATAATATATTATGACCACTGCTAAAATGCAAATGACTGTGATTTCAGGAGGGAGTCAACTTAATATCTGGTTTCCACAGAAGCAGTATAGTTCTGGTGTAAACATGGAAATGAGGTGTTGTTGATAATTGTTTGGAACTACATAATATGAAAACTATACAAGTTAGAGGTACATTAGGGGTATAGGCTGAAAATATGCTTTCTCAACTTGTTGGCAGGCATAGCTTATGGGATTCCAATTGATTTTAAATGATTGAGCCTAGCTGCTTGGTGGCAATTATTGTTGGGAAGTATTAATAATCTAATTTGTGTTCTTTGTCCATGCCACCAGCTGGAAGACATTCACTTTTCCCATAGAATGACTGATGGCTGTGGAAATACAGTGGGGAATACATTCATAAATCTATACAGAGTTTGGACTGTCCTCTGCTATTTCTGGTAGACTTCTAAAAGAATGATAGTCATGTCATGGTCATAAACATCCAGGGGAAGACAACAGACCTGACGACACCATTTGATATAGGGAGGAGCTTTCTCCATTGTGTAAAAATCTCCAGAATTTGTCCCTAGAAGCACAGATCATTAAAGTCTCTATCTCTTCTACACCTCCTATCTCCTGAAGCTTTTCACTTTTCTTGTACCAGGAGTGTTTTTCTTACAGTGCCACAAAATTTGTATGTCCCAGGCCCATAGGGGCATCAACTTTACCTTTTGTCCAGTCATCTCCTACCCGCCTTCAAACATTTAATCCCCAAATGTTTGGTGCTAAAGGAATAGGGGCATTATTTTTAGGGCTGAAGTTATGCCATATGGAGGTTCCTAGACTAGGGGTCAAATCAGAACTACAAGTGCTGGCCTACACTACAGCCATAGCAATGCAGGATCTGCACCACATCTAGGACCTACACCACAGCTCACAGCAATGCCAGATCCTTAAACCACTGATCAAGGCCAGTGATCAAACCAACATCCTCATGGATACTAGTTTGGCTCATTACTGCTGAGCCATGACAGGAACTCTGGAAAAGGGACTTTTTTATATAAAACTTACTGAGATACAATTTTACTCTATTTTGTCCCACATGGGCTAGTTATGGGGTACCTGGTAAGCAGCATACTCAGAGCAGTGGTCATTATTCTTATGATCAAATTCCATTTAAATTTAACAAGAAAATCCAAATGCTGAATCAGAATTAAGTTTGAATTTCCTTGGTTCCCTTTCAGCTGTGTTACCACCAATAGACAGTATCAAGTAATCTAAATTGGGGTTTCTGACAAGGGAAAGAAATATCATGCCCCAGAATGGTCAGTTTGAATCCCAAATTTTCAACATAGATCTAAATGACCCCCACTCCTTTGTCTTGATTTTTGACAAGGAAGTGGCTGAGAGGACATGATCCTTTGCTTTACCAAAGTACATTATGAAAGTTTATGGTGGAAGAGGAGGTGAGAAAGGTGGAGTCAGAGATCTTTCTGAGTTCATTTTTGAGGGGGTCATTATAATGCTCAAGATAACAGATTCACATGTATGGTAGGGGGAGTAGCATATCCATCAAATCTCTTCACTATCTACATATTGTTGTTTTGCTATTAAATTTGTACTGAAAATGCAAATGATAAATGAAAATATAGCATAACTTAGTTTAAAGGGTCATAGTAGTATAGCCAGAGTTAACAGATTAGACTAAAACAGCAACATTATAACTTGAGATATTGTCAGCCATGTTGAAGCAGCACTCACCTTTAGAAGGGATTAAAAATCAGATATAGTCAATCCCCCAGGAGTGGACAGGGGCAAATCCCTGTACTATGTGAAAAAATTCAATGTGACTTCCCTCACCACAGTGCCAAGTGTCAACTTTTGGTAGGAATCACAGATCTGACATGCAGTGGTAGCTTCTGTTTCAAAAATCATAGTCCTTTAATTTACGCCCTGTCTGTGATATTAGCTATGTTACCATTCTGGTACAGTGGGTCTGTGTAGCAATGATAATAATCTAGGGAATGTAGACTCAATTTGCAGCTTGATTCAGGTTGGTATTATTAGGGAATGGATCCTGTCTATGACATCCACACACATGACTCACATAGTCTGATAGCAGCTGAAACTTGTTTCTCTATAGTTTATGGACTCAAATAGGGATATCTTTACTTTGACAGTCTGTAGCTTTCCAAGTGGCTAATCAAAAAGCCAGGCTATTGGCAATAATCCAAGAGTCATTAAAGCTGTAAAATTTTTAAAGTGAAGAAAAGAGCTATGGGAGCAACCTTGAGTTCTGGCAACTGGGAGTGACCACATCTGCTTCTATTCTGAATATCTGGCAATGAGATTGAATATCCGCAGCAGTTTAGTCCACAATATCGGCTTTCAGCTTAGCTAAATCATCAATGTAGATTATGTCACAGGTATTTAAGAGGACATCTGTGAATCAAGAACTCTCTTTAACCAGTGGCTTTGCTTTACATAGCAGAGCAGAAGATAAGATTTCCTGCCTTGTTGGGGCAAGGCTGACTGCTCCTGAATACATCATTTCCCTTTGTCAAATATGGCTAGTTAGGCCTTTTCTACCTTGTTAGTTGTTGAGTCTGAGTTGATCTACTCCAAAATATGACATCAGACTGGAGAATCACATGTTTCCATATGTCACACATGAGCCTAGTGGGAAGCTAATAGCCGAGCCACATCAAGAGGACAATGGGTCCAACATCAAAGTGTTGCCTCCTGGCAGAGGCTACTTTCATTTGTCAGGGTTTTCAATTAGTGAAATCATCATGGAGGTTTTTTTTTTTAAAGTTTAATTGTTGACATTTATTCATTGACTCTATTTATTTATGTATTTATTCTTAATTTATATAATGATTTTTATTTTTTTCATTTTGGCTGGTTTACAGTGTTCTGTCAATTTTCTACTGTACAGCATGGTGCCCCAGTTACACATACATGTATACATTCTTTTTTCTCACATTATCATTTTCCGTCATAAGTAACTAGACATATTTCCCAGTACTACACAGCAGGATCTCATTGCTAATCCATTCCAAAGGCAATAGTTTGCATCTATTAATCCCAAAGTGTAAGTCCATCCTGCTTCCCCCTCCCCCTTCACAACCACAAGTCTGTTCTCCATATCCATGATTTTCTTTTCTGTGGAAAGGTTCATTTGTGCCATATATTAGATTCCAGATATAAGTGATATCGTATGGTATTTGTCTTTCTCTTTCTGACTTACTGCACTCAGTCTATTTACAATAGCCGAGACATCATGGAGATTTATGACTCAAAGAGGTATTAGGGTTGTGTGTTCCTAAAGGCAGTAGCATAAATATGCATGTTGGTCTTCCCTGTCAGTACAATCTCCTCCACCATATATAAGCATGTACAGTAAAGACATGTAACTATTAACAGTAGTTTTATATTGGACATTTGAAGCCACAACAATAATATATTGAATCAACCCAGAGAGTCTCATACATAGGCTTACATTATCTTTCCTTTCCTACTACGAACTCTGCCCAAACCCCATTAGCTGGTTTTGGACATTCACTGCCCTGTGAGACTGGATAAGACATTATTTTGATAGCCTGTGTCAAATAGAGCTTTACAAGTTTGTGTTCCACTTCTTCCTCACAGCTCCCCAGTGTTGGGCTACAACCTGCAGGACTACAAGCCCTGTACTTGCGCAGCCTCGAGAAGAAAGAGCCCATAGTCAGTGACAGAAACATCAGTGGTTTAGTGGGTAGCAGTTTCGTAAATGTCTGAAGCAATGTCCTAGCTCAATACCTGACCATGAGTGGCAAAATGTGGACAGGACATAGAGGGTGGCATCAGTCTTTGCTGGGGAAGGGAGATAAAGTTACTAGTTATAGGGGAAATTGATGGCAGATTGTCTCATCAGTTACCAGGGAAACCAGCAAAGTGGCATGTCTCTTTGCTGAGCTATCATAATGGAGAGGTTCTGATCTAAACCTTGAGCAGTCATTAGCTGGGGCCTGAGGAAAGTATGTAGGAAGGTCAGTCATGTGCATGGTGTGCAGGTGGAGCAGGGGATGTACAGAGAGCAAGAGAACAGCTACCTTGAGTGACCTGACTATATACCTCATATACCATGATACATGAGGATGACTTGCTCTTCTCTGGGAACAAAGGAGATCTAAGTGTCACCACTAAATCTTTCATCTTAAAGCATCCGAATTAAGACTAGAAGAGTTGGAAGGTATCAAGAGGTGGCAAGGGAGAGTGCAACTCTATACCAGAGAGAGACATTTACTTGCAGTTTTCAGTGGTGGGGGCAGCAGCTCACAGCTAAAATCACATTAATTTCTAATGTTTTATTATTTTTTACTTTTATTTTTTGTCTTATTAGGGCCACACTTGTAGCATATGGAGATTCCCAGGCTAGGGGCTGAATCAGAGCTGTAGCTGCTGGCCTATACCACAGCCACAACAATGCCAGATCTGAGCCACATCTGCACCTTACCCCACAGCTCACAGCAGTGCCAGACCCTTAACCCACTGAGTGAGGCCAGTGATCAAACTTGAGTCCTCATGGATGCTAGTCAGATTCATTTCCACTGAGCCATGATGGGAACTCCAATTTCTAATGTTTTGTATTCACCAAATTCCTGGTATCATCATTGCTGATAGCACTTCTGTTCTAGGGGTTTCTTGACTCAGAAGCAGTTCTGGAACTAGAGTGAGGGAGCATGGCACTCACTTTGGGCAAAATGTTTAAAGAGGTGCCAAAAAATGAGAAATCAAGATAAATAATATTTTAAGGAAATATTTTAAAAGATAGAAAAACAATGCAAAAATTCCATATCAAAATAGCAATGTTGATATCAATATCAAAATTTAACAAAATGTAAACATTTGAAGCACCATCTGATCCTGCACTTGGATGATATACTCTCTTGTTCTACTCTAACACTGGCCTGTCAAGTTCTTTTTTATGGCTGCTAGTAGAAGATATGAGCCTCATGAGTGAGAAGCCAAGAACTTGTTTACTCAAGGTTCAACCAATAGCTTAAGCTTTATGTTTTCATTGGCTCACCTTTACCCTTAGGCCCATGAAGATGATGTAGAGGGGTCTTGTGCATAGCTAAGGAGTCCTAAACTTAGAGAACATGAGTATTTTATACTGGACAGGAAGCCAGTCTAACTTTTGCTCTAGAGGAAGACGGGATCCTTATTATAGTGGACAGACAATAAACCTGCAACTTTTTCCAAAGGGAGATCTTACGTCTATCTTCAAAGGCTATCTTCCACACAAACATTCTTGGGGAGATAGTCTGGTGCAAAGGCTCTGCTTACAGAACATGTCGAAAAGCAAGGGATTTATGAAGAATCATCTAAAATATCCAGTAAAAAACTAAAAATAGAATGCGTAATTTATGAACAAGTGGATAAAAAATGAAGGCAAAATTAAATTGCTTCTATTCAATTCAAATGCATAACTAATCACGAAAATTGTGGTCAAATTAACTTTACTTGCGAAAGTGAAATATTCTCAAAGTGATGAAATAAAATCTAGCTGCATTCTTTTTGAAAAACAAAAACCTAAAACCCCCTTGTTTCTTCTGTATGGTTTCTAACCCTTATTTTTATATAACAAGAAAATAGTAGTTATTATTTTTCTGGCTCCATTTAGAGTGCTTTACAAATATAAATTAATTCTTATAACCAAAATACGTTGTACTTCTAGTATCACCCATGTGCCTGTCTTGGAAAATGAGATGCAAAAAGGTTAAATGAATTTACCAAGGCCATTGTTTGGAACCTGATCAAGACATAGTTTGAACTGTGGATTTTTGGCTCCAGAATCTGCTTTCTTACCATATTCTGGTGCCTCTTCATTTCTCTTAAACATACTGTCCCCATCCCCAATTCCTTCCACAACTACCTCCTCTTTCTCAGAAATCACTCTGTTATCTCAAAGACCAACTACTAATGTTGCCAGTAAAACTGAAAATTAAGAATTGGGAGATTTGTACCTATGAAAGTTAATCACAAGGAACCTAGAAGAGCTGTGTGCATCCCAGATAAACTAGACTAGAGTTCAAATCAAAGCAAAGTAAAACAATCTCTTAGTGAGAGGAAAATCAAATTAAAAATTCATGAATGAAAGAAATTTTCTAAAGCTATGTGCAGAATAATAATACGTCCTTAAGATGCATAAAGCAAAACCTACCGAAATAATTTGGATAAAGAGGCAAATTATTTTATTACATAGGCAAATCTAAAACTATCATAAAAGATGTTAACAAACTTGAGGTTGGAAATTGATAAATACAACATGAAGATGTTATATTCATCCATGATGCAGTAAATGGCCAAGGAATAACCTTCACAGCATACATAAGAAAAAATTATGAAACTGGAAAAAATACAAGGAATGTTTGACTGTGTTCAGGCATGAGTTAACTGTCACAGAAGCCTTATGTCTCAACATCATTGTATTGATGGTTAGGGCTTCAAAATTAATGAGCTTTGAGAGGAAGCAAAGATCCAGTTCATGGCAGCTTCACAACCAAACCCAGTCCTAATGGATGCACTTCCTTTACCTATCATCATCATCACTCCCATCTGAAAAAACAATAACAAGTCTTTCCCAGATTCCGCTGTTACTTTCCATTTATTGTCTAAACTTTTCCTTCCATTTATTTTTTAGATGTCTTAAAATTTAGAAAGACTCACAGTCCCACATATGTGCCTTCCATGTACTCTTAGTCCAATCCATTGTTGATCTCTACTGTCAAAGCCACCAATGTCCTTTGGGTTGCTATGTAGACATTCTTCAGTCTTCCTTTGACTTCATCATTTTCTCTTTCTTAAAATACTCTGATCTTTTGGCTTTTGTAATACTAGGTGTAACCTTTTCCTTACCTCTCTGCCTCAGATGGTTCTTTTTGTTTAGAGAAGCACTTTTTTTAAACTATTAAACTATACCATACGTACATATATACATATGCACAGACATAAAACCAAAAACTGACTTCCAAAGTTTTCGTTTACTTGCATTTTTTAGATGTATCATGGATATTTTTCCCTAAGTCATTTTACAGTTTTTAAAAGTCACTTTAGGAGTTCCTATTGTGGCTCAGTGGATTATGAACTTGACTGGTATCCATAAGGATGCAGGTTTGATCACTGGCCTCACTCAGTGGGTTAAGGATCCTGTGCTGCTGTGAGTTGCAGATGTGGCTCGGATTCTCTGTGGCTGTGGCTATGGCATAGGTTTGCAGCTGCAGCTCAGATTCAGCCCCTAGTCTGGGAAATTCCATATGCTGCAGGTGCAGCTCTAAAGAGAACAAAAATAAAAGAAAAAGAAAGAAAGAAAGAAAACTATTATTTCTAGTTTTTTTAAAGCAGATGAAAAATCTCTGCCTCATAGAAGCTAAATAATTTGCCTTAAACCAGACCATAGTACAAATGAGATTCTACACAGACCTCCACATTCATACTTTTCCCATCATACCACCCATGATTAACCACTAGAGAAATTTAAATTCAATGTAATTAGATGAATATGTAGTCATTTGTAATGGTGAGTAGAATATTTTTTCCTCTTAGGAAAAGCTAGCTACTGATTCATCTCAGTTTTACGGAAAATGTGGTGCATAATTTGGGTGTGTCACTTTTTTAAAACACTGAAGGAATAAATGCCCATTTTGATATTGTCCTTCATGTAAGTAGAATATGCTCATTTTGAAAATAGTTAGGTAATGAGAAGGTGAGCTGTGCCAAAAAGAAAAAAAAAGTCACTTTATTGAGGTGTGATTGACATGTATAAATGAACATTTTTAGTGAGTACAACTCACCTGAGTTTGGCGATAAGTGTGCAGACATAACACATGTTGAGAATGGGGTCTCATCATGAGACTAGCATCCTTATGAAAAGAGGAAGAGAGACCAAGACTCTCTAGAATTTAAAGATACAAGAAGAAGACAGCTGAGAAAGATGGACCTCATCAAGAACTAAATTCACTTGCATTTTATTTTTTCTAAATTTTTAAATGATTTTTATTTTTTCCATTATAGTTGGTTTACAGTGCTATAAATTTTGTACTGTACAGCAATGTGTCCAGTCATTCTTTTCCTCACATAATGCGCCATCATAAGTGACTAGATGTAGTTCCCAGTACTATACAGCAGGATCTCTTTGCTTATTCATTCCAAAGGCAACAGTTTGTATCTATTAACCCCAGGTTCCCAGTTCATCCTGCTCCCTTACCCTCTCCCTCCCTCCTCCTTGGCAACCACATGTCTATTCTCCAAGTCCATGAGTTTCTTTTCTGTGGGAAGGTTCTTTATGCCGTATATAAGATTCCAGATATAAGTGATATGGTATGGTATTTGTCTTTCTCTTTCTGACTTACTTCACTTAGTATGAGTGTCTATAGTTTCATCCATGTTGCTGCAAATGGCATTATTTTGTTCTCTTTATGGCTGAGTAGTATTCCATTGTGTATATATACCACATCTTCTTAATCTAGTCGTCTGTAGATGGGCATTTATGTTGTTTCCATGTCTTGGCTATTGTAAATAGTGCTGCAATGAACATGTGGGTGCATGTGGGCCTAATCTCTAAAATATACAAACAACTTACACAACTCAACAGCAAAAAAGCCAACAATGCAATTGAAAAATGGGCAAAAGATCTGAATAGATATTTCTCCAAAGCTATACAGATGGTCAAAAAGCATATGAAAAAATGTTCAACATCACTAATTATTAGAGAAATGCAAATCAAAACTACTATGATGTACCACCTCACACCAGTCAGAATGGCCATAATTAATAAGTTCACAAATAATAGATGCTGAAGAGGGTGTGGAGAAAAGGGAACCCTCCTACACTGTTGTGTGAAAGTAAATTGTTACTATCACTTGCATTTTAACTTTGGCTTCTTAAATCTGTGGAAAAAGAGAGAATAAATCATTTGAACATGGTGGTGTAAAGAGTCATAGAAACTGAATATTCAGCAGTATTATAACAAATATTTATCATTACTTCAAATAACCTAGAACACTGCCCATAAATAAAATGGACATATGATCCTTTGAAAAATACTTAGTGTCTTACTGAAGAAGTTCAGAATCACCTATACTGTGATACTGACTTTTTTATATATATATAGGGGAATATAGTAGTAGCGATCTATCCAAATCTATCACTTTCCCTTATTGTCCCTATCCTCTTATACTCTGTAAACATAACATGTCTAAAATATAGCTGTAAGAGTTGGTAAAATCAATAAACATGGAAGTGCTAAAAATATTTAGCTTAACTGAAAAACATAAACACCTAATAAGACCTGAGGTTGCTACACTAAAATATGTAATCACCAATTGTTGTGGAAAGGAAATATTAGAACTTCTATCTATTTGTATTTCATATTATATAGAGAATATAAGGCTTTATCATTATATAGCATACCAATCAACATTTGTCATTTATGAAAAAATGTATATATATATATATATATATATATGCACAAATGAGTTTTAAAGAAACTCAACATTTAGATTGGAGTCCATTGCTATAAATTGCTGTACTCATCAAGTGAAGGGAAAATTATTGTTTTGTTTTCATTTTCATATTGATTTATTAAGGATCTTGTTGGAACCATACAGAACAGATCGTTGTTATAATTCACATATGATGGTAGAACATAATGTGCTATATAGAAGGGAGACTCTAAATGTGGTTAATATGACAGGATAAATATTTTCACAAAGGCAACACATTCTCTAGTTCACAACCATCTCTAATATCTGCAAGGAATGAGTTTCAGTTGCCAATGGCATTTTGAGTGGCTTCCATTTAGTAAACTACTCTCATTCCACTTACAGATCAAATTACTTATGGTTAAAGAGTATGCTGATTTAGGTGTCTGGGGTGCTATATTGAGCAATACGAGGATCATCATTGTTATCTGCAGGTTTTCTTAGTAACTTTGCTTTAAATATTCCCTTTCCTCTGCCAAGGGAGTAAAGAGCTAATCTGAAAAGCATAAGCTGAGTAGATCCTTTACATGGAGGTGATGTGTATTGACTTAAATTTTTTAAAGTACTGATAATACTCTCATGGCAACTCAAAATATATGCCATGCTGTTTGGTGCTACTGTCTACATGTTCTATATTTCTTAAAAATGCATTATTACTTTTGTTGGTATTTTTCATCATCTATTTATATACATTTAGGTGATATTCAAAATGCATCCTTTAAGGAATAGAATTTGGAATTAGGTATTCTTCCTAAATGTTTTACATTTTACTTTTCCCTAAATATATTGATATTGCATGATAAATTTATGCTGTGAATAAAAATACAAAATAAACTTGTTTGTTCTTGGAATCTAAATCTAATTGTCTTAACAATATAGCCATGCCAATATATTGCAATACAGGAAGATTATAAACTGATGGTTAGATGTTAATAACAGAAACACAAAACATTAAGGCAAGTGACATTTACATAAGTATTTTGATCTTAATACATGTAATTTACATATGAAAATTTAATCACCATAGAGATAAACAGCTGCAATGTTTAATTAAACTCTCCACCAAAATCAGCATGTAAGAAGTAGTTTGTCACTGCTAGTTCATCACAATTCTCTTAAGTGTTCTTTAAAGTAAAAATGCAAAATAAATGACTCTTACTGATAATTTAACTTCTGGTTACTTTGTATTTTAATTGTATCATCAAAGCCTGTTGGAAATATGATAAAGATTCTATGTCCATATTCACTCTGTTTAGAAGGCAAAGCATAACATATAGAGAACAAATATATTTGTTTACAAACTTGTAAGAGTCACCAGCACAACAACACTAATGATAATTTAAGAAATTTTAATGCCCAAATAAGTTGTGGGTAATGAATGGATGTAAGAATCTTTTTCTACGGATCTTTTGAAGGCAGAATGAAATTACACAGAGAAATTAATGCCAACATTTGTCAGAAAAGAAAATAACAACTGCTAGCTTAGAATACATAAAACCGAACATTATTAATTGAATATTAAGATCACAGAAACACTAAACAGAAAAGAGATTAGTTAATACATATATGCTGTAGAAAGTCATCTTTGGGAAACAGGACATGAACAAAGGCCAGATTTTGTTTCCACATATCTTATTTTTATAAATGAATGCATTCATTCCTTTACTTAAACAAAATGATACCTAAGTTCAGATGCTTGGCAACACTATGAATAAAACACTTATCACTCATTTAAGTTAAAATGAAATTAAATCAGACCTTGGAAGATAGACACTGTTCATGAGTTTGTCCTGAAGATATACTTTTAATGCTCAGGGCATTCAAGTTCTATCCCAAAATGTTTTTCCAAATCCCTAAGTTTGTATCAGTCGTCTAGAAGAAATAAAAGCTATCTTTTCCAAGTATACCAATAATATATTATAAATGATGTCAATTTCAATAGTTTTTTTTTCATTCTGTGTGTAAATTAATAGCATGCCAAATATTCTATAGTCTCATATATATGAGGGAATTGAGCCAAGACATTCAATTTTTTTTTTCTTTTTTGCTTTTAAGGACTGCACATGTGGCATATGGAAGTTCTCAGGCTAGGTGTTGAATCAGAGCTGCAGCCGCTGGCCACAGCAACACAGGATCCAAACCACATCTGCAACTTACATCAAAGCTCACAGTAATGCCAGATTCTTAACCCACTGAGTGAGGCCAGGGATCAAACCCACATCCTCATGGATATTACTTGGTTTTGTTAGTTCCACAACAGGAACTCCAAGACCTTCCAATCTGTAAGAGCAAAACTGTGCCATAGGGAATTCCTGTTGTGGCTCAGTGGATTACAACCCAACTAGTGACTAGTATCCATAAAGATGCAGATTTGATCCCTGGCCTTGCTCAGCAGGTTAATGATCCAGCATTGCTGTGAACTATGGTGTTTAAGTTGTAGACATGGCTCACATCCCATGTGGCAGTGTCTGTGGCCAGCAGCTGTAGCTCCTATTTGACTCCTAGCCTGGGAATTTCCATTTGCCACATGTGTGGCCTTAAAAAGTGATAAATAAATGAATAAATAAATAAATAAATAGAGTCATAGAATGAACTGGGTATCACAACATCTGAACAATCCATAAGAAAAAACTTTTACGTGCACTTATATTTTTCTCTATGCTTTACATAAGGCAATTCATCTTGGGCTTGGAGTTTGTTCATTTTCTCCTATACAAAATAATTGCCTTGGCTTAGACAACCTGAAATTTTATGCACTAAATCCCCAGAATTCTATCACATTATTTCACATGTTTAAATATTTAGAACTAATCTATGAAAAAATAATAGACTGAGACAGATAGTATACTGCCCCTCTACATTATTTGAGCAAATAAATATATTTTATAGTGAATGCATTGAAAATGACACTAGCTTTAACACTTTATAGTTGTGTGTGCATATGTGTACAGTGAGGGAAAAATCTATATTCATCTTCTATATCAGTATTTATCCATATATGTACATAGAATACCTCTATATAGATATTGGAATCTGAAAGTGGCTAGTTGAAAAGTCAGGAGGTATAAAATATAATACCCAATACCTTAAATATTTAATATTAGTTCAAATTGGGCACATCCATTCAGCAGTCTTTTTAATATAGGGCCTAAGTCCTTTCTTAAAGTATGAGTGTACTGATTAGGATTTGAAGTTAATTTTCTTACATAAAAATGTGCTATGTTAAATGTTTTATGGGTTCTAGTCTGCTTTTCTTTAAAAGAGTCACTCATTTAAATATCATTGTGAAAAGGTCAATTTGTGTTGTATATTAGAAACCAGATATATCATATGGTATTTGTATTTCTCTTTCTGATTGACTTCACGCAGTATGAGAGTCTGTAGTTCCATCCATGTCGCTGCAAACGGCATCATTTTGTTCTTTTTTATGGCCGAGTAGTATTCCACAGAAAAGAAAATCATGGACTTGGAGAATAGACTTGTGGTTGCTGAGGGCAAGGAGTGGGATGGATAGGGAGCTTGGGGTTAATATATGCAGACTATCGCCTTTGGAATGGATTAGCAATGATATCCTGCTGTGTATCACTGGGAACTATGTTGTCTAGTCACTTATGATGGAGCATGATAATGTGAGAAAATAGAATGTGTACATGTATGTATAACTGGGTTACCATGCTATATAGTAGAAAACTGACAGAACACTGTAAACCAGCTATAATGGAAAAAATAAAAATCATTATATATAAATTTTTGTGGTATGATATGAATGAATATTATCTTGAAAAGTGTCCCCATACTTGTCTCTCCTATACCCAATTAGATATTATTTATACCAATAGTTTATCAGGGTTTTTTCATATTTAATTAAACTATCCATGGTAAAAACTATGCATCTGTTAGAAGCTGGTTTGTGTAAGCACATGATTCAAAGGTGGGAGCAGAAGTGCGCAAGTGCTCTAGAGCCTTTTGTTTTATTTTAACTAATCTTTAAAATAATTCCATAGATATTAAGTGATTCATATGAAATTATGGAATGATTTTATTTCATATGAAATTATTATGGAATAATTTCAATTTCATATGAAATTATGGAATGATTATGAATGGTGTTTTCTCCCTTATAAAAATACCAAGGGTATTAGGTGATTCACATGAGGTTACAAAATTGTGAGAAGCAAACTCTGAACTCAGGCTGCAAGAACATTGTTATGCTATTATTTTGTAATGAAAAATTTCCATGCTGAAATCAACAACTTGGATTTTTCAAATCAGTTGAAGCTGAAATGAGTTTAGATCAATTCTTTCGCTGTCTAAAACTATACCGAAGGAATCACTGCCTAGTTATACCTGTTGAAAATGTGGAATCTAATTTAAGTAGTTAACCCATTAGCAATTTTGTCATAATTTAGCAGCCTACTCATTCCAGCCTTATTGTAAGGGAATTGATAAAAAAATAAAGGATACTGATTATTCTATTCGGATTAAACTGTTAGTGGATTGTGACTGTACCAGAATTCTCTCCAAACTGAAGATACTTTTTTTTTAGATAAATATTTTTATGCTTCATCATAAAAAATATTTTTTTTTAACTTTGAAAATTAGATGCTGAAAATGAAATGAGTCTCAAATCAGAGGGAATATTTTTTATGAATATTTTTGAGATCTAAAATCATTTGTAGGAAGCAGGAGTTTTACATTTTATGTGTTGAAAACCTTGGGTGCTATTTCATATTTGTTTGTATATTTGGCTATGACTATTGGGTCAGTAGTGGCCCAAGCATTGATTTTACTAAGGGAAACCCATTTTAAAGATAAGTTTTATATAAGGTAGGAAATTAATAGAATTTAGGTTTTAAATTCTTGTCTTAAGCATTCAACTGCTTTCTTGGATTTGGTTGAACTCATGTGCCTACAGTGATGCTTCTGGGGGAATTGACAAATTATTTGGTCAGTATATTAGAAATTTTAGCAATTGAGGTAATTAAGAACATTTTATTCTTCATTTTCCTTTTGAGACAAAATTCATGGAGAGAAATCCTTTATAAGAAAAACTATAGCTTTACCTTACCTTTTCTTTTCTGGATTAGTGAGCCAAACATTACAGCTGCCCATGTTGTCAAAATGCCATGAGAGAATTTAGTAGAAGAGAAGCCAATAATGTAGTCAGATTCTGACATTTAAATAAATGTTTTTGCCATTCCATCAAAATTAATGATTAACTTCAGCATTAGAAGCATGTATTTCAATAGTAGAGGGAAATTTTCCCACCATCACTTCAGAGCAAAAGTAACCCCCATGGTGTTATAAATATATATTTCAGACTAAAAGATTGATCCCACAGGATATCTCTCTTCTCCATCCATTGATGATGTCAGCTGAGTCTCTGATTAGCTGCTGACATTTGAAATTATAGTGGGTCAGTAAGGTTAATGAAAGCTTTCTTTATATAGCTATGTCCCCATTGCCTCTGTGCCTTCCTGGGCTTTTGGCTTGTTTGCTGACCTCAAAAAGCAAGGCAAAAATAAGAATACACATCAAGAGAAGTATAGTCTGAGCACTCATCTATTGATGATTTCTAATGCTGCTATTTAACAAGAAAGGGAAAGGTTAATGAATAGTGACTTAACTTATTTGGGGATAGTTGAGTACAAAGGGTCTAGTTAATAACCTCAGTGACCTTGATGAGGATAAACTCCATGTGAATGAAAATATTTCAGAAGAATTGTCTGGACTACAGTTTTTCTGCCTTTAAGTGACAGAGTTACATAAATTTCCCATTTTATAATATTGAGTCATCGTCTGTTGAGGCAAGGAAAAGGTATAAAACTGAATTAGGTTTCCTGACTCATCGATCATAGTGTCTTAGAGCTACAGAGGGCCCTTGAGACCTAGTTTGGTGTTTTTCAATTGTATTCTTTGGCATTTTCAGGTTTTCCAGAGTGACCCTGCAAGCTTCCATAGGGGAGGAAAGAGGCAAGTGGGGCCCTCATCCCTCTCCATGTTTATTGTGCCCCCTAAGATGTCATGTAATAAAAGCCTTTGCTGGTACAATAAAGTCTGAAAACCACTGAGCTACAAGTAACACTCTCATTTTACACTTAAAGAAACTGAGGTATCATAAGTAAGATGACCTTGCCAAGATCCTGCAGCTATTCTTTTGTTTGTTTTTAATGGCTGCACTTGTGACATATGGAAGTTCTGGGTCCCAGCCACAGCTGCAAAGTACACTGCAGTTGCAGTAATTCTGGACCCTTTAACACATTATACCAGGCTAGGGATTGAACCCATGCTTCCAGCACCCTGAGCTGCTACAGTCAGATGTTTAACCCTTTTGCCACACCAAGAATTCTACCTGCATCTATTCTATGTCACAATAAAAGGAGAAAACCCACATCTCTTAAAATATGGATCTTTTCAGTATTCACTTTTATTCCCAGAGAAAAGAGTGCCATATATTTTCAGTCTAATCTTCTTTCAAAATATTATGGAGTCTAATATGAGATTAGATGAGGAGTATCAGGCTACTCCTTCACCAGCCATCCCCTCTCATTTTATCGTTGAAAGGAGAAAGCTGGATTTCAGTGTGGTCTATGTGAGATGTTTAATTTCATTTACATGGCAAATGGGAGGATGAGAATTGACCTTGGACCTCAAAAAAACCTCTAGTGTCTCCAGAAAAGATCATTGGTTTCTCGAGGTCTTCATGTCATCCACAATAGACATTAGAAATTTCTATACATATTCTTGCCTCCAACGATAGGACGAGTGTAGGACACACCCACCATGCGGAGCTCAAGATGCTGGTGGTAGTGGTGGGGAATATAGGATAAAGTATAAAAATAAACCACTAAAACATCTGTTTTATTCATTTTAAGCTAAAAATCAGAGAAAAGTTCTGCATTTCTATATGGCCTGACACTAGTGTTAGGAGTCTGTCCTTGGAGCTGGAGAGGGAAGAGCAGGAGGAACTCCTCATGGTGGCCCCTGTCCTCCATGCTTTATCTCACTGTATTAAAGCCAGTTGCAGTTCTCACGGGCCAGGCGTGGTGGATTTGGGGGTATATTTTTGATAAAAATATCTGTATTTTATGATATCTGTATTTATATCTGTATTTATATATGTATTTTATGTGAAGAGATGGAGAGTGACCATGGAAATATTTATTATATACATAAATTCTTCATTATTTTGTGACCAAGTGCATAAAAGTGTTTTAAAGCTAATGTTCAGTTTTATAGGGAAAAGATACACTGAATTTGCTGTGATTTTCTCAGAAGATAGATGGCTTTCAATACTATAGTGTGTAGCAAATATTGTTAAGTGCACACATACACACTCACTCTTTCACAATTTGTTCTTCCTTCAAAATACAGTACACGACTGAGAAAGAACAGGTTTATAAAAAAAAAACATGATAACAATGGAAGTTATTAGAAGACACTGGGTTGTCACCTATCAGATCTTCTATATATATATATATATATATATGAAATAGTACATATTTTACAAAGTTGCATGATAGAAAAATTTGAGATTTCCTGACCCTGAGAGGTTTTCAATTACTGTTGTTTATGATAATGATGACTATTAGATACTTGGACACTTGCTACATTTTAAAATCCACCAAGTGAAGAAGTTTAACAAATATTGAGTGTATTATTATAAAAAAATACTATAATTTCCCATTAGTTTATAAAGAAAAAATGAGTGACATCAGAGAGAATGGATATTTGCTAGATAAATTCAAACAAATAATCTTTGCATAAATGTGAGATAGAAAATATATATAAAGTGCAAATCGTGGCACATTCCTTTTGTGTCTTTCTACATATTCTTGTATGATATGCTTTTAAGTTATGAGAACCAGTAGAACCAATGATGAGAATAAACTGAACCAATAACTGTTCTCGTTAAAGTATTAAAAGTATTTTCACAGATAATATAATGAAATCAGCCACATTGCTCTCACTAAAATAGGTTGATAATATTTTTGTGTGGACATAGAGCTATCAGTACTACGTAATAGAAAATTAATAGAAAATTAAAATAGAAAGTATATAAAATATTATTTACTTTATCATCATCTCACCCTTTAAAGATATCTTGTCATATATATTCTAATTATAAAGAAGCCATTATTAGAATAATTTATAAATTATTATTTGACAGATAAGCAAATATCCATAAGCAGAGAATGTTCCCCAAAACTTTGAAGACCATCAAATGCTGGTATATTAAGATGTGATAAAAAGAAAACTGATGTCTAAGAGGAAATATGAAACTGGTTCTAAGAAATAAGGCAGTAAAGGAGTATTAGTGGCTTTGATCAGAATTAACTAAAGTTTGATAAATAGGCTGAGTGAAAATCATCAGTTAGTTTTCTTGCTGGGCTTAGTTGGGCTCTGAAGTGGAGATCTCCCAGGTAACCTAAGCCAAGTGCTCTGTGCATTGAGGACGGAGTGGAGAATCCCTCTTATCCTTATGGGTCTTTGGTTAATCAATAAGATCAAATCAGCCCCCTGCCATGGTTTTCTCAAAGCCACCAGTATCTGGGTTGACTATATTGACAAGGTACTCACATTTTTTCTTAAGTCTGCTCTACTGTGAAGATTGATTAATATTTTTAGATCCAAATGAATGGTCATTTTCTCTTGAGAATCAATAGCTTTAATGTTACATTGACTTAAAAATGGTATAATATCTCTAAAGATGATGTTGGTCTCATGACTATATTTTTTCTCTCAGTCCTTACAATCCAGAATGACATATTTCACAAATATTCCATTTGATAAGTAAATGACTACATATATGCCTCTTTCATACAAGTACAGAGAAAAAAGGAAAGAAGAAATGAGTAGAAGAAGTCAACAAGGGAGTTCCCTTCATGGCTCAGCAGTTAACAAACACGACTGGGATCCATGGGGATGCGGGTTTGATCCCTGGCCTTGCTCAGCGGGTTGGAGATCAGGCATTGCTGCAAGCTGTGGTGTAGGTCACAGATGTGGCTTGGATCCTGTGTTGCTGTGTCTGTGGTGTAGGCCGGCAACTGTAGCTCCAATTCAACCCCTAGCCTGGGAACCTGCATATGATGTAGGTGTGGCTCTAAAAACCAAAAAATAAAAATAAAAAATAAAAGATGATGTCAATGAACGCACTAGAAAAAAAAAAGACAAAATATTTCAGTTGACAATAGGAGTGAATAAAAATTATACTAGAATGGCAATCTGGAGTCAACCATCTATTTAATTACATGACACTGTTGGAAGCCTTTATCTCCTTTATTTCTCACTTCCTTATGATGTGAAATAAGAGGCTTTATGAGATACCCTGTAAGTCTTTTTCCATCTCTAAATTTCTTTAAGAAAAAAATCGACAGGATTGAGCTTCCTATCAGTGATCCAAAATTGTTGGAGTTCCCATCATGGTGCAGTGAAAATGAATCTGACTAGGAACCATGGGGTTGCGGGTTTGATCCCTGGCCTCGCTCAGTGGGTTAAGGATCCGGCATTGCTGTGAGCTGTGATGTAGGTCACAGGCAAGGCTCAGATCTGGTGTTGCTATGGCATAGGCCAGCAGCTGTAGCTCTGATTAGACCCCTAGCCTGGGAATCTCCATATGCCACAGATGCAGCCCTAAGGAGACAACAACAACAAAAAAATTGTTAGTTTTTTTGAGAACAAAAAAGTGCTATCCATCCTGATTTCCCTCCAATGCAATGTGATTAAAGTTTAAAGGGAAAGGTGATACAATAAATGTTGAGACTCATTTTCAGTGTGACCACAACTACTTAAATCATTTAACTGTCCTAAAAGTTCCTCTCCTGATTAGCCAGTTTTCCCCTGTTGTATTTTCAGTTAGGAGAGGAAAATATGTCTAGTTTCACATGAGGCAGAAAAAAAATCAAGACTTTTAATGTATAAAATGGATATTCCATTCTTACAGGGTTTTTAAATAAAAAGCATCCCAAAACAATGATCATTTCTATGTAATTACCTTTTAAGAAACTAACCCAGCACAAAATGAAAGCAGTATAATTCTTGGAAAGATGATAGTGAGTCTAATGACATTAGGTTAGATTTAAGGTTTAATATAAGTGCAATTCTTGCCTTGTTTTCCCATTCAAAATACATAGAATTTCCAACAAATATGAATTTAACTTCAAGATGTTTCTCTTTTGATGTCTACAGGGAATAGTTGTGTTTTCATGTTTACATATTTACCTGTTCTATAGAAGAGTGGTATTGAAAATTCTTAAGCATTTATATCCCACATAGAATCTTTGTAGTATAAGCAAACTCCTTGCTTTACTGCATTTATATGCTGACGACTTAATAGAATTCAGCTTTTAGTTGTATTTTTTTTGGGGGGTGATGTTTTTGTTTTTTGTATGACCCCTGCTGTGGTTTATGGAGGTTGCCAGGCTAGGGGTCTAATCAGAGCTGTAGCCGCCAGCCTGCGCCACAGCCACAGCAACGCGGGATCCCAGCCGAGTCTGTGACCTGAGCCACAGCTCATGGCAATGCCAGATCCTTAACCCACCGAGTGAGGCCAGGGAGTGAACCCTCGACCCCATGAATGCTAGTCAGGTTCTCTAACCACTGACCCATGACAGGAACCCCCTAGATTTTTTTTTCTATGCTTCCCTTTAAAATGTATCTTCAGAAGGTAGCTTGTTCCTTGAAAAATAAGGCTGGAAGATTTTATTCAGGAAAAGGAACATTTTTTTTTTCTCCTGAAGAAGGAAAAATATGGTAAAGACAAGCAAAAAAATAAAATATTGATTAACACTGAACATGGTAGCAAGCTTTAAATAAATCATTTTAAAACCATGTGAATTGGAAGCAGGGTTCTATGAGGATGACTGCTAAGCCCTCTGCCCAGCTCAATATGCCAACACCAGCTGTATCAGGTGATTTTGAAAAGAGACATAGCATAATAAAATACATCATTTTCTTTTATATTTAGGGTTATAATAATAATTCCTTTGCCATTAATATTTCAATTGGTACAGTATTCTTTCTGAGGAAATAGAGGAAATGTAATTCATTTTACAATTTAATTCCAGATATTGCTACATGTAGAGTTTCTAAGAATGATTCTAACACCCTATAACAGTTTGATAGGAAAGATTAATAATTGTTTACCAGTATTTTCCATGGATATTTAAGGGGTAAGTGATGACATTTATGTCACCTCCATCTATGAGAAAATTTATTGATTAGAACCACTTATAGCTTATCTAATTATAAAAAGCTCATCTGAAATATCTGTTCATAATTTTATGTGTGTGTATGTGTATGATTTGATGATGACATTGGTGATATTTGATTTGGTTTGGTTGAAGAAGCTGAAGGTAGAACATGAAGAACTTGGACCTAGCTATTAATTATACATGGCATTTATCATATTTTTGCGGCATGTTCTCTATGACTTGATCCACTCTAATTTTACTTTGTACATGTAAATTGTATTTCTAGACATGAAAATACTTTGAAATAGTGATTTTTGAGGAATTTCCCCTCCATTTTATTCATTTATCAAATACATACCTGCAGTGGATTGAGAGAAGCCAAATAGTGCAAGGGGGGAGATTCTGACCATGGAAATATTTACCCTGATGGGTAAAAATCTGTCTCCCTGGAACCTAATTTTGAATCAAATGGAATTTCATGACCATAATGTATTGGTCACCTTGAGGACTTGCTGCTTAAATTGTTAGTAAGGGAAGAAGAAGAACATGACTGTCAATCTCTGCATATTGGCTCTACCAGTTACTAGCTTTATACAGAGACTTCATTTACATCATCTGTAACATGGAGATTTTGAGAATTGAATTAATACAAATAGGGCACATAGAATAATTTATCACAAGGGAAACACAGAATCTGTCTGTAGTATTCTTGTATGTGTAGTTGTCTTTTGTTCCAATAAAAGATAATCTTTTTCCTGAGGTTGCTGATTCAGGGAAAAAAAAGAAAAAAAGAAAAGGCTGCAGAATGATTAGAGAATATCATAGAAGCTCAAAGGAAATCTATCATGATAATGTGGGATGATGTTGGCTAGATCAGTAAGAAAAAGTGTAATGAAAATTTAGTTATTGATGCTTAATTGGTTTATGTTGTACTTCATGATTTTTAGGATGTAAAAGTGAAGATGGATAAGACGGTACACAGGAAGTAAATAAAGGCTAGATTATATCGATCTTTCCTACCACGCCCCTATAGTACACTATATCCTCAGAATCTCCCACACAGTAACATTTGGAGATGGAATACAGGCTGAGATACATCATCCATCTTTAGTTTAATTACATTGAATTATATGCAAATTTCCTGAAACAGGAAGTATAATATACCAATATCTTGAGACTTGCAGTAGCCTGAACATTTGTGGGTCTTCTGAGAACAGCACATAGGGCTCTTTTATGCCTCTAGTTTGCCAGCATTGTTATTTCAGTTATGACGATGTGGGCATTTGATCCCTAATGGTTAAGAATCTCTTCTCACCAGATGTGGTCTTTTGGAAAAGAGTTCAAACTGCTTGGCAGGTCAGTGACGGGGAAGCAAGTATTGTCACTGCAAGGGCTCTGCCTATTTTGTGGATAAATGGATGACTTTACTTTCCAAGGTTGTCAGTCTTTCACAAGAACTTACATTTAAATCATAATAATGATGCTATTTAAACTCCAGTTCATCCTGCCAGTATTTGATTAGCAAGCTGGCTGAATGCAGTGATAGAGAGGATGGCAGATTTTTATTTCATCTAGGGTATCATTACAGCTTAAACTGGCTCTCACATTACTTATTATTATTGTTAATTGTTATGGGGGGTGCTGATAAAATTCCTACCATTATTCTCAATGGGAAAGATGACATGATCCCTTTCCTAGGGCTTCATGATCAAAGTTAAATAGGCATAGATATTAATCTCACCTCAGAAAGGGCTGAAAAAGCTTTAGTTCTATCATTTTCATGTATATAATTATAATTCCGATAAAATTGCCTGTGGAAAATTATGCTCAAATGCATTGATAGCATGCATTTTTGCCTTCATAAGCTTGTATATGTGTTTGAATATATATATATGTATTTTTGCATATGGATACATCTACTCGTTATTCTTGTGTGGTTATACTTGTATTAAGTGGAAGTTCCACATCAAAATCCTATGCAGCATGCAGTACTAAATGCACATGGACATCACTTATAAACATTTTCTTATCATACAGGTGATGACTAGCTGCATTTAGTGCTCAGTGTGCCTAAGATTTCAGTTTTTGCTTTTAACCATTATAGATGGAACAGCTTAAGAGTAAAGGATTTGGAATTCTTTAGTGAAGAAAAGTCACTAACTAATGTCTTGATCTTTCATTCTGGGCAGTTAGGTTATCGGCTTGTTGAATCAGAGGTTCCCCTTAATAATTCTGTATAAACAAGTTTTAAAGAAAATTGAGTATGGTGCTAGGGAATGTTCTAATTTCATTCTTTTCCATGTGGCTGTCCAGTTATAAGACCAGACACTGTAAAACTCTTAGAGGAAAACATAGGCCAAACACTCTCTGACATAAATGACAGCAACATCTTCTCAGATCCACCTCTTAGAGTTACTGACCATAAAGACAAAAATAAACATATGGGACCTAATCAAACTTCAAAGTTTCTGCACAGCAAAGGAATCTCTAAACAAAACGAAAAGACAACCCACAGAATGGGAGAAAATCTTTGCAAGTTAATCAACTGATAAGGGATTGATCTCCAACATTTACAAACATCCTCTCCAGCTCCATGCCAAAAAAACTAACAACCCCATCAAAAAATGGGTGGAAGATCTAAACAGACAGTTCTCCAAAAAAGACATACAGATGACTGAGAAACACATGAAACGATGTTCAACATCACTCATTATTAGAGAAATGCACATCAAAACCACTATGAGGTACCACCTTACACCAGCCAGACTGGGCATCATCCAAAAGTCTACAGACAGTAAGTGCTGGAGAGGGTGTGGAGAAAAAGGAACCCTAGTACACTGTTGGTGGGATTGTACATTGGTGCAACCACTGTGGGAAGCAATATGGAGCTTCCTCAGAAAACTAAAAATAGAACTACCATTTGATCCAGCAATCCCACTCCTGGGTATCTATCCAGAGAAAACCATGACTCGCAAAGACACATGTACTCTTGATGTTCATTGCATCACTCTTTGCAATAGCCAAGACTTGGAAACAACCTGAATGTCCATTTACAGAGGAGTGGATCAAGAAGCTGTGGTCCATATACACAATGGAATATTACTCAATCATTAAAAAGAACGAAATACCGGCATTCTTAGCAACATCAATGGACCTAGAAACTATCATGCTAAGTGAAGTCAGCCATACAATGAGACACCAACATCAAATGCTTTCACTGACATGTGGAATCTGAATAAAGGACAGACTGAACTTCCTTGCAGAACAGATGCTGACTCACAGACATTGAAAAACTTATGGTCTCTGGAGGAGATAGTTTGGGGGTGGAGGGATGTGCTTGGGCTGTGGGATGGAAATCCTGTGAAATCAGATTGTTATGATCATTATACAACTACAGATGTGATAAATTCATCTGAGTAATAAAAAAAAGTAAAAAAAAATTTGAAAGGACTTGTGCTATATATATTATGACATAATGGTATTTTTAAAATTAGTAGATGATTTTTGAGCAGTTTTAGGTTTAAAAATTTGAGTAGAAAATACAGAATTCTCATATGTCCCCTCACCCCCACCCCACATGCCAGTTTCCTCTATAATTAATATTTTGTGTTAGCATGGCACATTTCTTATAATGAATGAGCCATTATTGATACATTATTATTAACTCCAGTCCTCAGTTTACATTGGGGTTCACTACTTGTATGTCCTATAGGTATAGGACAAATGTATTATGACTTGTAACCACCATCAAAGTATCATGCAGGACAAATTTCATTGCTCCGAAATTCCCCTGTGTGCCATTTACTCATTCCTTCCTCTCCATCAAAACTTAACAACTGCTCATCTTTTTTTTCTTTTTAATTTTTTTCACTATTCCATAGTTTTGCCTCTTCCAGAATGTTGTATAGTGGAATCATATACACAGTCTTCACAGTTTGACTTCTTTCACTTGGTATTCTATTTTTTATGAATCCTCCACGTCTTTTTGTGGCTTGATAGGTCATTCCTTTTTATTTATAATTAATATTCCATTTGCATGAAGGTTCCACAACTTATCATTCACCTATTGAAAGACATCTTGATTTTTACAAAGTTGTGATAATTATGAATAAAGCTGTTATCAACATTTTTATGTAGGTTTTTATGTGGATATAAGTTACTAACTTATTTGGGTAAATATCATGGATCATGACTGCTGGGTTATAAGTGTATGTTTAGTTTTATAAGAAACTGCCAAGCTGACTCCAAAGTGGCTCATACCAGTTTATATCTCTACCAGCAATAAATGAAATTTCCTGTTACCTCATGTCCTTACTCACATTTTTTTTTTTGTTTTTAGTATTTTGAATTTTAGACATTCTCATAAATGTATAGTGGTATCTCATTATTTCAAGGGGCAATTCCTAAATTACAAAAGATTTCAAGCATGTGTTTTTGGCCAAGGCACATGGATTTCCCAGGCCAGGGATCAGATCTGAGCCATAGTTGAGATCTAAGTTTCACCTGCAGCAATCCCAGAAACTTAACACACTCTGCCAGGCCAGGGATTGAACCTGCATCCCAACACTCCCAAGACACCACTGCTCCCATAGCACCACAGTGGGAACTCTGCAAGCATCTTTTTATGTGCTATTTTCTGCCTGTATAACTTCTTTTAGGAGATGTCTGCTTAGGACTATTGCCCACTGTTTAATTATGTTGTTTTGTTATTGAGTTTTAAGAGTTCTTCATACATTTTGGATTTAAGGAATTTATCAGATCTGAGTTTCACAAATAAAAAATATTGATAACTAAAGTTAATATAACAAAGGCCTAAAATCTATGGCAATTATTGAGACAAAGATATATTAGTATATTGTAATGAAGGAACTATAACTTCATCATCATCTTTAAGTTACGGTCATGTCTGATTTCTATTGAATGAAAATTTTATACAGATTTAATAACTAGAGTGGAATGATATAATTGATGAAATTTAGAAATCCAAATGATTTTTATACAATTACTTGTGAGAGAAATAGAAAGTTTCAATTTTCTTTTTGAATTCAGAAATTTTCTTCTCTTTTATATGACAGATTCATGCATTTGGTGTGGGTCCCAGTGATATTTGCACTACTATTCAGAAGCATTAACAAAAGTGAAAATTCTAGTTGCCAATCAATAGTTGAAAAAGGGAATTTTCAGCTTTTTAATGTTAAACTGAGGTGATTTTATATATATGTGACTTCATGGTGGAAGTAAAGCGAAGATTTCATGCTTCCTTTTCCCTTTCTCTTTATCCTTTTTCATCTTTCTCTTCTTTATCTGTTGGTAACTCATTTGCTCTCCTCTGTTTCTCTCTGTCTCTCTCATACACACAATCAAATGTATGAACCTGGGATTGAATAATTTTATGAGTTAAAATATGGTCCTGATGACAAAAACACAAACGTAAATACAACCACATGGCCCAATAGTCAATTGTTTTTGTTTCTGCGTTTGTGAATAATTCATTCATGTTTATTGCTATGTAGACATCCATCGTATGTATGTACCACAGTTTGTTTAACCTAAACCTGTTGAAGAACACTTAGGTTGTTTCTTGTTTGTGGCTATTACAAATAAAGCTGCTATGAACATTTATATGCAGGTTTTTCTGTGAACATAAGTTTTTATTTCTATGGCAAAAATAACGAGGGTTGAGATTTGTGGATCATACAGTAAGCAAATTTTTAACTTTTTAAGAAAATTTCCAGACAGACACACCAGAGTGGCTGTACTATTTTGCATGCTCGCCCAGAATATATATAAGATCCACTTTCTTCACATTTTGCTTGCAATTGTTTTGCAGATTTTTGGATCAGAGTTATTGAGGTATAATTGACATACAAATGTATAAGTTTAAGGTTTACAGTGGAATGATTTGATACCTGTATATGTTGTGAAGTATTTACCATAGTAATTTTAGTCAACACATTCTTCATTACAAATAATTACCATTTTGTTGTTGTTAGGATGAAAACATTTGAAATCTAATCTCATAGCAACTTTCAAGTGTATAATACAGTATTGTTAACTAGAGTCACCATGCTGTATGTTAGATCCCCAGAACTTATTCCTCATATAACTGCAAGTTTGTATGCCTTGACAAATATCTCCTCATTTCCCCCAAGCTCCAGCTTCTGGAAAATACTTTTCTACTTTCTGCTTCTATGAATTTAATTTTTATATATCCCACATATAAAATCATATGTTCATAGCAGCACTATTCACAATAGTAAAGACATGGAAACAACCTTAATGTCCATTGACGGATGGATGGATTAAGAAGATGTGGTACTTATACATAATGGAATACAACTCAGCCATAACAAGAATGAAATATTGTCATTTGCAGCAACATGGATGCAACTAGAGATTCTCATGTCTATCTGACTTATTTCACTTATCAAAAAGCCTTTACAGTCTATCCATGAGGTCACAAATCTCAGGATTTCTTTCTTATGGCTGAATAATATTTCATTATATTTTATTTATCCATTAGTCTTTCAATGAATACTTAGCTTTTTTTCCTCTATGTTTTGGCTATTGTGAATAAGATTTCAATGACTGCAGATTATAGATAACTCAAGATATTGATTTCATTTCCTTCAGATGTATATTCAGAAGTGGGCTTGCTGGTTCAGATAATAATTCTATTTTTAATTTTTTAAAGGAAATTTCATACTGTTTTCCATAGAGGCTTACCAATTTACAATGCATAAGAGTTACAAGGAAACTCTTGTGTACTCGTAAACTCAACTGCACAAGAGTTCCCTTTTCTCTGTATCCTCACCAGCATTTACTGTCTCCTGTCTTTCTGATAATGGGCATTCTAAACAGGGCTAAGGCTGGAACTGATTTTCATTTTCCTGATGATTAGTGATGTTGAACACATTTTCAAGTACATATTGACCATTTGTAAGCCTTCCTAAGAGAATGTCTGTTCAGATCCTTTCCCTTTTTTAAAATTGGATTATCAGGTTTTGTTGTTGTATGAGTCCCTTGAACATATGGAGGTTAACCTCTTAATATATATATAATTTCTAAATTTTTTTTTTACCATTCTGTAGGTTGCCTTTTTCATTTTATTGTTTTGCTTTGTGGAAGACTTTTAGCTTGATGTAGTTCCATTTTTTTTTTTTTTTTTTTGGTTTTGATGCTTGTGTTTTTGTGTCATATCCAAAAAATTCTTGCCAAGCCTAAAGTCAAGGACATTTTTCTTGTGTTTTATTCAAGGAGATTTATGTCTCAGTTATTATGTTAACTCTTTATCTATTTTGAGTTAATTTTTGTGAGTGGTATAAAACAGGAGTCCAACTTCATTCTTTTGCATATTACTCTCTAATTTTCTCAGCAGTATTTATGAAACAGATTATCCTTTCCTCATTGAGTATTCTTGGCTCTCTTGTCAAATATTAACTGACCTATATGTGTGGGTTTATTTTGGGTTTTCTAATCTTCCCTATTACTCTATGTGTGTGTTCTTATGTCAGTACCATAGTGTTTTGATCACTATAGCTTTGTAATATAGTTTGAAATCAGTAAATGTGATACTTCCAGCTTTGTTCTTCTTAAGATTGATATAGATATTTGGATCTTTTGTACTTCCATATGCATTTTAGAATTTTTTTATTATTTTTGTGAAACAAAATCTTGATAGGAATTTCACTGATTCTGCAGATGACTTTGTAGTAGAGACTTTTTAACAATATTGACTCTTATCCATGAACATGGGATATCTTTCCATCTATTTGTATCTTCTTCAATTTCTTTCATCAATGTCATAGTTTTTGGTACATAGAATTTTCACTTTCTTGGTTATATATATTACCAAATTTTTCATTGTTTTTGGTGCTATTGTAAAGAGAGGTCTTTTTTTGCCTTTTTTTAAGGCTGCACCCACAGCAGATGGGAGTTCCCAGGCTAGGGGTCAAATTGAAGCTACAGCTTCCAGCCTATACCATAGCCACAGCAACACGGGATCTGAGCCATGTCTGCAACCTACAATGCAACTCATACCAACTCTGGATACCCCACCTACTCAGAGAGGCCAGGGATCTAACCTGAATCCTCATGGATACTAGTCAGATTCCTTTGCAGTGTGTCACAATGGGAACTCCCTGTACATTTCTTTATTTCTTTTCAGATAGTTCATTTTAGTATAGAGAAATGCAACCAATTCATTTATGTTGATTTTATATCTTGAAGCTACTGATTTTATTTTTAGTTCTGTTTTTTGGTTGACTTTTTAGGGTTTTCTAAATATAATATCCTGTCATTGTAAATAGAGATAATTTTACTTCTTCCGTTATGAATTAGATGCTTCTTATTTATTTTTCTTGCCTAACTATTCTGGTTAGGATTTCTAGTTAAATAAAAGTGTAGGCAGGGTAAGCATCCTGTCTTGTTTCTAATCTTAGAGGAAAAGTTATCAGTTTTCCAGCATTGAGCATGCTGTTAGCTCTGAGACTGTCATAGATGCCATTTATTATGTTTAGGTGTATTACCCCTATACCCACTTTGTTGAGACTTTCTATCATAAAAGAGGCTGAATTTTGTCAAATGCTTTTTATGCCTCTGTCAAGATGATCATATAATTTTTATCTTTATTTCCATGTAGTGTATCCCATTTATTGATGTTCATATATTGAACTGCATTTGCATCCCCAAAGATAAACTCCACTTTACCATGGTATATAATCCTTTTAATGAGCCTTTGAATTTGGTTTGCAGGTATTCTGAGGAAAATTTTTGTGTCTATATTGGCCTATATATTTATTGTAGTATACTTATCTGACTTTGATGTCAGGGTAATGATGGCCTTATTAAATTTGAGAGTGTCCCTTTTTCAAGATTTTGGAAAAGAGTGAGAAAGATTCACATTAATTCTTCTTAAATGTTTGGTAGAATTCACCAATAAATCCATCTGGTCCTGACTTGTTTTGGTTCTTGTGTGGAGATCTTGATTATTAATTCAATCATCTTACTTATCATTTATTTATGATTCAGTCTTGGTAGGTTGTATGTTTCTAGAAATTATCCATTTCTTCAAGGTTGCCCATTGTTGGTATATACTTGTGCATCATTTTCTCTTAATATTTTGTATTCTATGGTATCAGAGGTAATACATCCTATTTAATTTATAACTTTATTTTAGTCCTTATTCCTTTTTTTTTTTTGTTAAGTCCAGCTACAGGTTTGTCAACTGTTTTTATTTTTCATAAAACCAACTCTTAGTTTCCTCAGTATTCTCTGTTTTACTATACTCTGTTTCATTTATATTTGCTCTGATCTTTGTTATCACCTTCTCCCATCTCTGGACGTTGTTCTTTTTGTAGTTCCTTGATGTATAAAATTTGGTTATTTGATATTTTTCTTTTTATTTCTTTTTTCTTTGTTAAATGTAAGCATTTATCATAAATATCCCTTTAGAATTTCCCTTTATAATTGCCTCTGCTGCTCCCCATACATTTTGTTATGGTAGAGTTCCATTTTCATTTGTTTCAAGATATTTTAAATTTTTTCTTTGACACTTTTTTTAGGGATGTATTGTTAATTTTCCAATTTTCCTCCTCTTACTGCTTTCTAGTTTATGCCATTGTGGTCAGAAAAGATATTTGGTATGATTTCAATATTTTTAAATTTTCTAAGCTTTGTTTTGTGAAATAATATATGATTGTCTTACAATATATTCTGGATATTCTGAGAAGAATGTGTACAGGCATACTTATTTTCTGTTCTTCATCTTACTGTGCTTCACAAATACTGCTTTTTTTTAACAAATTGAAGTTTTGTGGCAATCCTATATTGAGCAAGTCTATTGGCACCTTTTTTCCAAAACCATGTTCATATTTTGTGTCTCTTTGTCATGTTTTGGTAATTAATTCTCAATATTTCAAGCTTATTTCATTATTATATTTGCTATGGTGATTTATGATAAGTGATCTTTAATGTTATTACTTGACTTACTGTAGATTCATATGATGTTAGCATTTTTTAGCAATAAAGTATTTTTAATTAAGATATGTACATTATTTAGGCATAATGCTGTTGCACATTTAATAGACAACATAGTAGAAACGTGTCCATTGTTGAGTGTGGAGTATTGAAGTCCTTTCCTATTATTGGGCTGTTGTCTGTTTCTCTCTTCAGACTCGTTAGTATTTGTTTAGTATATTTATGCTCTGATGTTCAGTGCATATGTATTTGTGTTTGTTATATTCTCTTGATGAATTGACATTCTTTGTAATTATAAAATGATCTTTTAATCTCTTATTACACTTTTCGACTTAGACTATTCTGTCTGATATTAAGTATGGCTACCCCTGCTCTCTTTTGTTTTTCATCATATAAATATCCTTGGCTATATCTTTACTTTGTGTCTGTGTGTGTCCTAAGGCTGAACTTTGTCTCCTGTAGGCAACATATTGTTGGGTCTTCATTTTTTTTTTTTTTAATTCATTCAGTCACTCTGTACCTTTTGAATGGAGAATTTAATCGTTTTACATTTAGAGTGATTATTGTTAGGTAAGGATTTACTAATGACATCTCATTGTTTTCTGGATGTTTTGTAGTTCCTTTGCTTCTTCTCATTGTAAATTGATGATTTTTGTAGTCATATACTTTTATTTTCTTCTTTTTATCTTGTATTTTTGCTTTGTGGTTACCCTAAGGCTTACATGAAATATTACATAGTTATAAAAATCTATTTTAAGCTTATAATAACTTAAATTCAGTTGCATACAAAGCTCCACCCCTTTGCTTCCCCCAGTTTATATTTTTAATGTCACAATTTATATATTTTTATATTTCTGTATCCATTATCCAAAATTGTAGCTAGGGTTATTTATTTATTTATTTATTTTTTCTTTTTAGGACAGCACCCACAGCATATAGAAATTCCCAGGCTTGGGGTCTAATAGGAGCCACAGATGACAGTCTGCATCACAGCCACAGCAAAGCAGGATCCAAGCCAAGGCTGTGACCTACACTACAGCTCATGGCAACATCAGATCCCTGACCCACTGAGCGAGGCCAGGGATCAACCCACATCCTCATGGATACTAATCAGATTTGCTTCCACTGTGGCACAACAGAAACTCCACTTAGCTATTTTTTAATTCTTCTGTTCTTTAACCTTTATACTATAGTTTTGTGGTTAACTCATTAGCATATTATAGTATTATAGTATCCTAAATTTCACTATTTACCTATGTTTCTCTTTATTATTCTATGGGTTATTTTCTTGTCAGGAGCAAAGTGTTAACTACCTGTCCAGAATTGTAGGAGTAGTACACTGAACATAATGAATCATCTTAATTTTGCCTTGAATTCATCTGAGGTCTCTTTCAACTGAATTATATTTTTGCTAACAAATTTTCAAAGTGTCCTAAACATGTTTTTATATGATGTTGCCAATGGAAAGTCAACTTAGGGTTGGCAGTTACTAAGGTAATTATAACACAAAAAATGTAAAGGATTGCAAACATTATCCATCACATGGAAAAGAATGGGTATGGCAGAATATCAGTGTACTACCTAGACTTGTCAAGAGCTACAACTCTGAGTCTGCTAGTGTAGAGATAATGTGTTAGTGTCACAGTTGTATAAGATGGTTAGTTAAGTTTTAGAGGCCATGACTGAGTCATACCTGCATGCTTTCTTAAACTGAAATCATCTTAAGCCTGTTGCTTCATTTTTGCTCTGCCTGCATTCACCAGTACCATTCATCAGTATTAGCACTGGCTTGGTGCTGCAGCAATCCACAGAAGAGAGGTAGAACAGGGTAGAGGCTAATGAAAGAGACAACATTGGTCATGTACTCTAATATAATTTAAGCAAAGTCAAGATGTGTTGCTGAAAAAGAGTTGTTTTCATTTGGTAAAGGTCCTATGCACAATCATGTTTTAACAAGATTCCCAACTTTCATTATGAAAAGCTGGCACACTTTCTTTTATAAGGCTATTTACTGAGTTTGCCCTTTTGGTAACATTACTATGTGTTTGTATTGAAGCCTATTATTAAATGAATAAATAGCAGGGGAATGCAATATTAGATTAAAGAAAATGTTGGGCTTTCACATGACAAACAAATGTGTTAAAAGGTCTTGTTCTTTGTATGTGGCTCTATGAGCCTCTTAAAGTCTATCAAAATGGCAGAAAAAGCCTGTGACACTAGATAGAAAATGTCATTATGGCTATATAGACCTCACAAACTATGAAAATCTGACACACATTTACTTTGTCAGATACAAAATTACTTGCAACATTTTAATGTATTTCTCTCTCTTTTTTTTTTTTTGTCTTTTTGTCTTTTTTATGGCTGCACCCGTGGCATATGGAGGTTCCCAGGCTAGGGGTCTAATCAGAGCTGTAGCCACCGGCCTATGCCAGAGCCACAGTAATGTGGGATCTGAGCCATGTCTGCAAACTACACTATGGCTCATGGCAATGCCAGATCCTTAACCCACTGAATGAGGCCAAGGATCAAACCCTCAACCTCATGGTTCCTAGTCAGATTCAATAACCACTGAGCCATGATGGGAACTCCCATGTATTTCTATCTACAAAAAAAAAAAAAAAAGTTGCTTTTGGAATTCAACTTGCCACTCATGAACTTCTAGAAATGAATTTCTAATGCCATGATACCCTTATATCTCTCAATCAGTATAAGGCTTTCAATCTTCATACTTTTCCTAATGAACCACATCCCTTTTGATAATCCACAGTAGTCTACAAATGGTAAACTTTCCTATAAGAATAACATTGGACTACTGTTTGGTTTAACAAATAAGAAAAGAAAAGATACTAAGGACTTCCTTTTGTATCTTTTGGCTATTTGCCATTCTCTGAATGGTGGCTAATACAAAATCAGGGTCTAATTTTATGCCAATTTTGTGCCCCAGTTAGCAGTGCTAATTGGGGCACACTAGTAAATTGCATTCTGCCCTGTGGAAATTTTCAGTTAGTCAACTAAATCAGAAAATCATTGAGAACACTAATCCATTGCTCAGTCACTACTTAATTAAATGCAAAACCTATGGTCCCTCAAGGAAGGACAAAGTTCAGATGTGGAAGCTCAGTGGTCACTTGTTTGGAATTTGATCTGTATTTTATCTTTTGTCAAAATCTAAGTTAAAATATAAATATGTTTGCTTTTGAAGAGTGGGATATGAGGTACTCTTTAGTGAGAATAAACCATCCAAGTATTATTAAAATAGACAGGAGTAAAGGTCATTTTGTTTCCCTCACACTTGAAAGGCATAGATTTTTCTGAGGGGAAAAATAATTTTTACACATATAGAGAATAAATGCATTGATAAATTTTATAGCCATTGTCCACAAATCATAGGGTCAAGTTATTGTTTGTGTTCAATCTCATTGTCTGAACTGCAGCCATGTTTAATGAGAGCGAAAAAAGTTTTCTCTGTTTGTTCACTTCCTAAGTGCTCAATAAATACTTTTCAATGAGTGTATGGACAAGCATATGATGCCTAGGCAAGCATTCATTTAAAATATTATATTTACATGATATTTTAAGCTATAAAATAATATGTGTAATGTGTCTGGCACAGTGGCCACAGTATTTAGAGAATATTATGTCATCACTGGTGGAATATTTTAGTATGAGAGGTCATGGCCTTTAAATTATGTTTACTTTTCTAGAATTCAAAAGGTGATTTTGCTTTGGAAATCTTAGTTTAGATACAGTATAAATTAAAAGTACTTAAAAGCCATATATTTTTCTAAAATTAGAATTATAGTTTAGAATCAATGTCTTTAAAAAACTTTCTTTTATTGAGTGAAATTTTTAATCAAATTTATTTTTATTAGGATACAGTTTTTACAGTATTGAGCCAATCACTGTGTATAGAATAGTGACCCAGTCATACATACATACCTTCCTTTTTTTTCATATAATCTTCCATTATAATCTATCTCAGAAGACTGGATATAGTTTCCTGTGCTGTACAGTAGGACCTCATTGCTTAACCATTCTAATGTAAAGATTGGATCTATAAACTCCAAATTCCTCATCCGTCCCACTCCCTCCCAATTTCCCTTGGCAAACACAAGTCAGTTCCCCATGTCCCTGAGTCCATTTCTGTTTTATAGATATGTTTTTTTGTGCCATATTTTAGATTCCAGATATAAGTAATATAATATGGTATTTGTCTTTCTCTTTCTGATTTATTACACTTAGTATGAGAATCTCTAGTTGTGTCCATGCTGCTGCAAATGGCATTATTTTGTTTCTTTTTACAGCTTAGTATTCCATTCTGTGTATATGTACGTACACAAACACACACACACACACACACACGCAGACCACATCTTAGTGCATCAATCTGCTGATATACATTTTTTTATTGTAATGTGCAAGTTTCTTCCAGTTTGAGAAATCCCAAGGAAAAATAATTTGGCAAGAATCATTGCTAGAATAAAACTACATTTTCTTTCAATGTCCTTTGCAATTAAATTGACCCAATTGCTTATAATTTTTAATGAAAAATAATTGAGAGTTTTAGAGAGAAATTTAAATTCTGAGCATGAAGATTTAATTACATATTGCTGAAATGAATTTTGATTCATATTTTTAAAAAGGGCTCTTCCCTATGCGTAATATTTTGATCTTCCTCCAACTTCTCTGAACTTTCTAAGCTGTTTCTTTGATGACTCCTCTTGTTCTTTATCTAAGTCCTTCTTCTCTTTTTCCTTAAAGTTGTCACACACTGTAATCCATCATCTTTCTCTTGTATACCAGTTCTTAAATTCCAAATTTCTATAGGACATTTCCAAATAGATGTCCACATAGCATATCAAGATCAAGAAATACTATTCTGTCTCTATCCCATTTTTCTTCACTTGCTTTTACTCTGACACTTCAGTTTTCGATAATTTTCCTTTTTGCCCTTCATCTTTAGCTTTACCCATTTTGCTCTTCCATCCCCTTTTCTCACTTTCAGAAAAAATGTCAGTCCTGCTGATTTCTTATTTTTTCAGTAAATTTCATATGCATTATTTTCATTCCCAAAGATTTCCCCCATTCTCAGTTATGACCTGCTTATACCAGGTTTGTTGTACTTAGACAATTGATGCTAACAGTTTTCTCTTCCTTTGATTATCTTTCCTTCATCATTCACTCCATACCAACTCAGTTTTATCCAAATTTTCCAGAAATATCATGGATCATGTCATAATTTTACTGAGTGACTGACCATTATCTATAGATATATTTTAAAAATCATTATTCAAAATCATTTTAGTTCCTTATATTCCACATCCTGACTATAACCTGTATTTTCTTCCATATTACTCACATCTTTTCTGTAAACAAACAAAGACTTGATATCATATGATGGGCATTTCCCAAAACAATGAGCTTTACAAACTTTCCATCTTTGTTCATGTCCTCTGTATTAGTCCATTTGGGCTGCTATACCAAACTTCCAGATACTGGGTGATATATAAATGACTGAAATTTATTCCTTACATTTATGGATGCTGGAAGTGCAAGATCACGGTGCAGCCAGATTCGCTGTCTAATTAGGGCTCACTTCCTGGTTCACAGACAGTTTTCTCTTTGCTGTGTATTCACATGGTGGAAAAGGTGAAGGATCTCTCTGAGGTCTCTTTTGTCAAGAAACTAATTCATGAGGACTCCACCCTCCTACAGGCTTCATCTCGATATACTGTTCTGTGGGGGATAGGTTTCAACACATGAATTTGGGGGGTATATAAACATTCTATCTTTAACACCTCCTTACATCCTCTAGGCTAACAAAATCTTATTCTTTCTTTATGATTTATTAACAATTACCTTTTTTGAGTTCTTTCTTAATTGAGTATTTTAAGGGATTGAGGAAAGGGATGGAATGAGCAACCTTTCTCATTTTTAGGCCCTACATTGTTTAATTAGCTCTTTATAGGAGACTAATAAAATAGTGTTAAGAAATAGACATTATCCAGCAACATCTCAGATCCACCTCTTAGAGTAACGACATTAAAAACAAAAATAAACAAATGAGACTTAATTAAACTTAAAAGTTTCTGCACAACAGGAGTTCCTGTCGTGGCGCAGTGGTTAAGGAATCCGACTAGGAACCATGAGGTTGCGGGTTGCTTCCCTGCCCTTGCTCAGTGGGTTGAGGATCCGGCGTTGCTGTGAGCTGTGGTGTAGGTTGCAGACGCGGCTCGGATCCCACGTTGCTGTGGCTCTGGCTTGGGCGGGTGGCTGCAGCTCCGATTTGACCCCTAGCCTGGGAACCTCCATATGCCGCGGGAGTGGCCCAAGAAATAGCAAAAAGAAAAAAAAAAAAAAAAAGTTTCTGCACAACAAAGGAAACCCTAAACAAAACAAAAAGATAACCCACAGAATGGGTGAAAATATTTGCAAATGAATCAACTGACAAGGGATTAATGTCCAAAATTTATAAACACCTCCTATAGCTCAATACCAAAAAGAGAAAACAACCCCATCAAAAAATGGGCAGAAGAAAAAAGAAAAAAAAAAAAAAAGAAAAAAAAAAAAGGAGTTCCCGTCGTGGCGCAGTGGTTAATGAAATCGACTAGGAATCATGAGGTTGAGGGTTCGGTCCCTGCACTTGCTCAGTGGGTTAACGATCCGGCGTGGCCATGAGCTCTGGTGTAGGTTGCAGACGCGGCTCCAATCCCACGTTGCTGTGGCTCTGGCGTAGGCCGGTGGCTACAGCTCCGATTAGACCCCTAGCCGGGGAAACTCCATATGCCGCTGGAGCGGCCCAAGAAGTAGCCAAAAAAAAAAAAAAAAAAAAATGGGCAGAAGATCTAAACAGACAATTCTCCAAAGAAGACATACAGATGGCCCAAAAAACACATGAAAAGATGTTCAACATCACTCATTATTAGAGAAATGCAAATCAAAACCACTATGAGATACCACCTTACACCAGCCAGAATAGCCATCATCAAAAAGGCTACAACAATAAGTGCTGGAGCAGGTGCAGAGAAAAAGGAACCCTATTACACTATTGGTGGGAATGTAAATTGGTACAACCACTGTGGAAAACAGTATAGAGATTCCTCAGAAAACTAAAAATAGAACTACCATTTGATCAGCAATCTCACTCTTGGGCATCTATCCATAGAAAACCATGACTCGAAAGGACACATGTACTCCTATGTTCATTGCAACACTGTATACAATAGCCAAGACATGGAAACCACGTAAATGTCCATCAACAGAGGAGTGAATAATGAAGTGGTACATATATGCAATGGAATATTACTCATCCATTAAAAGGAAAGAAATAATGGCATTTACAGCAACATGGATGGACCTAGAAATTATCATGTTAAGTGAAGTTTGTCAGACATGCGACACCAACATCAAATGCTATAACTTACACGTGGAATCTAAAAAAAAAAAAGGACACAATGGCGTTCCCATTGTGGCTCAGTGGTTAATGAATCTGACTAGGAACCATGAGGTTGGGGGTTTGATCTCTGGCCTCATTCAGTGGTTTAAGGATCTGGCGTTGCCATGAGCTGTGGTATAGGTTACAGACATGGCTCAGATCCTGTATTACTGTGGCTGTGGTGTAGGCTGGCAGCTGTAGCTCTGATTAGACCCCTAGCCTGGAGCCTCCATATGCCACGAATGTGGCCCTAGAAAAGACAAAAAAAAAAAAATCAAAAAACAAAAACTTAAAATTCGGGAGTTCCTGTCATAGCTCAGTGGTTAACAAATCTGACTGGGAACCATGAGGTTGTGGGTTTGATCCCTGGCCTTGCTCAGTGGGGCTCCAATTAGATCCCTTAGCCTGGGAACCTCCACATGCTTCAGGTGTAGGCAGCCTTAGAAAAGACAATAAATAAATAAAATGCCACTTTAAAAAAAAAAATAAAAAAAAGACATGATGAACTTCTTTTCAGAACAGATATTGATTCACAGACTTTGAAAAACTTGGGGTTTCCAAAGGAGACAAGTTGGGGTAGGGGGATGCACTGAGGGTTTGGGATTGAAATGCTTTAAAATTTGATTGTGATGATTGTTGCACACCTTTAAATAAAATTAATGAAGTAATTAAAAAATAAAGTAGGGATACTCATAAAAAATAATAAGTACTTTGAATGTTAAAAAAAAAGGAATAGACATAATTCAGCATGATTGGAAAAACAAATTAACTTAAGATAACCTTAAGCTATAATCAGATATACTATCTTTTCATCCCTCTGGTAGCTATTTCCCTTTGAACATGTTCAGAAATCTAAGCAGAACTGATTGACCACTGTGGTCTTTATGTCTTCCATTTGAAGTGACTTTTTTCTCATAGCCAAGATATTTGACAACTGACATTCTCCTTCCTCACTTGGGGCTCAGAGTAGAAGATTTAATTCTTGTTAGTATTGCTGATTTTACCAAACAGCACTCTCAAAACATAGTGAAAGGCATAAAGACTATGGAACATCTTGTGCTTTTGTCCTACCTCCATATTAGACCTTACAGGATTCAAACAGTCTACACCATCCTATTTGATGCTCCTCTAGTGACACTTATGGCAGGTCCAAAAGTTAACAACTGAAGACAATGTTCACTTGTTAACTTTTGCACTTGCCATAGGAAATGGTCAAGAAATCCCTTGGGTGAGCTGGGTCAGAAGATCATTCAAGAATTTTCTGGCTAGGGGTTCCCATTGTAGGTCAGTGGTTAACAAACCCAACCAGCATCCATGAGGAAGTCAGTTTGATCCCTGGCCTCACTCAGTGGGTTAAGGATCTGGCGTTGCTTTGAGCTGTGGTGTAGGTCACAGACATGGCTCAGGTCCTGTGTTGCTGTAGCTCTGGCATATGCTAGCAGCTACAGCTCTGATTGGACCTCTAACCTGGGAACCTGAATGTGCTACAGGTTCAGCCCTAAAATGCAAAGATCCAAAAAAAAAAAAAAAAATTCTGGCCATTAGTCATGGAAATTAAAAGGATTCAAAGAAACAAAAAAGATATCCCATTCTCCTGGATTGGAAGAATTAACATCATTAAAATGGCCGTTCTACCCAAAGCAATCTACAGATTTAGAATCTACACATAGCAATCCCTAGCAAATTACCCATGACATTTTTCACAGAGCTAGAACAAGCAATCCAAAATTTTATATGGAACCATAAAAGACCAAAAATTGCCAGCACAATCCTGAGGAAAAAAATCATCCAGGACCCATAACTCTACCATACTTCAGACAATATTACAAAGCTACAGTAATCAAGACAGTGTGGACCAATGGTATAGAATAGAGAGCCCAGAAATAAATCCAGACTCCTACGGTCAATTAATCTTTGACAAAAAAGAGCAAGTTTATAAAGAAGGAGAAAAGACAGTCTCTTCAGGAAGTGATGCTGGGAAAACTGGAGAGCTGCTTATAAATTGATGAAACTAGAACACAACTTCACACAATGCACAAAAATAAACTCAAAATGGCTTAAAGACTTATAAGACAAGACACCACAAAATTCTTAGAAGAGAACATAGGCAAAACATTCTCTGACATCAACCATACAAATGTTCTCTTAGGTCAGTCTCCCAAAGCAGCAGAAATAAAATCCAGAATAAATAAATGGGACCTAATCAAACTAACAAGCTTTTGCACAACAAAGGAAACCATAAAAAAAAAAAGACAACCTATGGAACCAGAGAAAATAGTTGCAAATGATGCAACTGACAAGGGATTAATCTCCAAAATATACTAATTACTCATATAGCTTAACAGCAGAAAAGCTAACAACCCAATTGAAAAATGGTCAAAAGACCTGAATAGACATTTCTCCAAAGAAAACATATGGATGACCAACAGGCACATGAAAAAATGCTCAACATCACTAATTATTAGAGAAAGACAAATCAAAACTACAGTGAGGTACTACCTCACACCTCATAATGGCTATCATTAATAAGTCTACAAATAAATGTCATAGAGGGCATAGAGAAAAGGGAACCCTCCTACACTATTGGTTGAAATGTAAATTGGTACAACCATTATGGAAAACAGCATGGAGGTACCTCAGAAAACTAAATATAGAACTACAATATGATCCAGCAATTTCACTTCTGGGCATATATCTGGACACGATTTTCATTCAAAAATTTAATTGCACCCCTGTGTTTATTGCAGCATTATTCACAATAGGCAAGACATGGAAACAACATAAATGTCCATCAACAGATTAATGGATTAAGAAGATGTACATGATGGAATACTACTCATAAAAAGAACAAAATAATGCCATTTGCAACAACATGGATGAAACTAGAGATTATCATACTAAGTGAAGTAAATCAGAAAGATAAAGACAAATACCATATGATATAATTTATATGTGGAATCTAAAATATGGCACTGATGAAACTATCTATGCAACAGAAACAGTCTCACAGATATAGAGAACAGACTTGTAGTTGCTGAGGGGAAGAGGGAGGGAGTGGATGGGCTGGGAGTTTGGGGTTAATAGATCAAACTATTACATTTAGTATGGTTAAGCAGTGAGGTCCTTCTTTACCTGCAAAATAGGGATAGTTACCTCATGGGACTATACCCAATCACTTGTTATAGAACATGATGGGGGATAATATAAGAAAAAGACTGGGTCAGTTTGCTGTATAGAAGAAATTGACAAAGCTGTAAATGACTATAATAAAATTTTTAAATAGTAGAAAAAAAGAATTTTCTATCATATTGCCTTATAAAAGATACTGCTTCAAAATTCTGTAATAGTCACATGAGATTTGTCATATACTGCCTTATTTTTTAGGTATTGATATACATGGCTTAAATCAAAACCATATTATAAATTGGTAAAAAACAGAGCCCAGATCTTATACATCAAAGTGTTTGGAACCGTGATTAAATATGAAATTATTTAATAAATATTTACTGAAACAATAGATACAAAGAGATCCTTCTATGAAATTTAAACATGCTTAAGTTTTCTCTTTTCTTACTCAAATGGCAATTGTGTTATTGCCAGAATGAACCTGGACTTAGAGTTGGTAAATTTGGTTTTGACTCTCATCCCTGCCCCTTCCTAGATTTGAAAACTTGGATAAGGTTAGGAATCTCTTAGAACTTCATTTAATTAATCATTTAATATGCATTTCATTTTCCTTATCTGCAAAATGGGGATAATTTTACCTGTCTCATAAGTGGATCAGTTCTTACTGAATGGTCAGGTACAGAGTGCCTGGATTTGTGAACATTGTTAAAGCCATGTTCTCTTAGCTAAGGGTCAATGATGGTTTCATTCATGCCTACTGTCTTACACCCAGATATCTTAGTTAGGTCCGCAACCTTCATCACCAATAAATCTGTATTGTGATTTCCTCTACCTTCTCTGTCATCTGTGGTATTTATTGCTCCCTCCATGACTAGATCATGGAAACTTGTATGTCAATAATTTGGTTCCCATTTTTGACTAATAATCTAACTTTCAAGTTAATGTGCATCAATTCTGCCCCTCTGATTTTATTATTAGCTCATCTAGGAGCATCTAGAGGAGAGCCTGTTCTATATCTGTTAATAAGAGAATATAAACCATCATGTGTTATTCTCCAACTCCTTCATGAGGGCAGGTGTTTTTCAAAAGTTACAAAATTGTGTTTGGAGGCTAGTAGGAATAATTATAAATGTCTACATTCATGTTTCCTATATATCCCCCACATTAATGAACATAGTAGGGTGCCACATAGGTGCTTGATAAATATTCATTATTAGCTGATATCAATGAATTCAGAGTTTAAAGTTCCCAATGTCATTTATATTTTATATGGTCTTTGCCACCCCAGTTTCACTTGTTGTTACAGACTCTTGGTAGCCCTCAATGAATCAAAACTATGGATTCAGTGGAACTCACCACTGAATATGGGCTGGTGCTAATATTTGCTTTAACCAACAGGAAGTGTCACAAGTGATGTTATACCAACTTCAAGTTTTTTGCATAACGTCCTGGGCCCTGGGAATTGTGAGTTTTATATTCTTAGAAGGCATTTACCATATAAGAAGTTTTGCTGCTCTGACAACACTGTACTGTGAATAGGCGTTAGCTAAACTTATGGAGAGGTCATGTAGAGAAAACCGAGAGATCCAGCCGAGGAAAAAAAAATAGAGGAATCCATCCTGTAGCCTCATCCGAGATCCAAATCCCCAGATAATGTCAATTTATCAGTCATATAATTAAGCCATATGGTGAGTAGCTTTTCCAGTCCCAGTCCAGTTCCTGTAGCTGATGCCATAAGAACATGACTAAACTGTCCTCTTTGAGTCATCCCAAAATTACAGAATTATGAGCAAATAATTACTGTTATTTTAACACAACAATTGATAATCAATACAGGTTTCCTTTTAAAAATGAAAAATTGAGCTTAGGCCCCTGACTTAAAAGTGCAGCCTCTGTCGTTAAAATGCCTAAGTTGAAATCTTGACACAGTCAATTACCAACTGGATGACTTTGGGCAAGTTCTTTAATCTCTCAGTTCCTCAATTTTTTTATTTATACATTAGGAAAATAATACTAACATTATAGGATTACTATAGATGTTGAAAGTGCTAATTTCTCTAAACTCTTAAAAGTGTGTCTAACATATACTAAATATCTAGTAAATATTAACTATTGTTACTTATGTGATCATTTGTTTAACATACATCTCTCCTGCTAAGCTGTGTCATAAGAGAAGGAAACATCTCTCTCTCTCTCTCTATTTATCTTCTTTATGTCCATTACCTAAAAGACAGAAGGAACTGAATAAATATTAGTTGATTGAAAGGACACAGTGTATGTGGAGCACTATATGGTATCCTAGAATCAATGGTGATGAAAAGGATGATGAATGCAATGATGATGGAAACTTTTGCCCAGGTTTTAAATTTTGGAGTTACATGTAAATGTTTAAGTAATTTGTCTTGTCTACTTGGTAATTGTTTCCTACCCCAAAGATTACTACTTTGATTTCATCAGCACTGATAATGTATAGTTATTGAGTATCTAATATGTGTATAGAGTGTTTTGCTTTGTGCTGGGAGTGTACAGTTCTAGCACCTCATAGTGAATATCAAAGAAATTTTAATATAGTTGAAGAAATAAGGTATGAAGAGAAAAAAATCAAGAGTATATGTTACACTCATCTTGAGTGCTACAGACCTTTGGAGAGGCTTCCAAAGGAGGTAGATCTTTAAGCAAAAGTGAACTTTAGATGTTACAGAGGAGAGAAAGGCGCTTTTTAATGGAGATGATATAATCAAATGCAAGCACAATAAAATGAATGGATTGTATGGAAATTAATATTTGGTCTTATTTGTTTAGCATGAAATGTTCTTAGGGCAGCATTTTCATAGAATGTGATGCTCAGATCAGATTCTCAGTGTAGAGAGTGAAATTTGATTCTAAAAAGTTAAGAGTAATTGGAGTTCCTATTGTGGCACAGTGGAAACAAATCCAACTAGTAACCATGATTTTGCAGGTTTGATCTCTGGCCTTGGTCATTGGGATAAGGATCCAGCGTTGCCATGAGCTGTGGTATAGGTCTCAGATGTGGCTTGGATCCTATGTTGCTGTGCATGTGTCATGACTGGCAGCTGTAACTCCCATTCGATCCCAAGCCTGAAGAATTCCATATACTGCAGGTGTGACCCTAAAAAAAAGCAAAAAAAAAAAAAATTGGAATTGTTGACTTTAAATGATATTTTTCAAGTAATAAAAAATCCAAATAATGTTGTAAAAGCAGATCTTTAGATTAGAATATATGTTTATTCAATATGTGTTTGAAATGATTCCCTGGATATACAAATATTTGTGTAGCTAAAGCAGAGAGAAAGTAAGGGCTGAATGTTAGTCAGTGGTCAAAAACAATAAATATGTATTTGTACACTACTTATATAGAGGTGATAGTTGAAGTCAGAGAAGCAATAGAATCCAGGGACCACAAACACTGACAATATCTCCATGGAAATGGCAGAGTATGAAAATGAGGAAGACAAAAAAGAGGAGATTCAAGAAAGCACATCTTCCTAGAAACTAGGGAGGATATAAGCTTTTAGAATTTGACAATTTTCAAAGTATCAAATAATTTTTTTAAAAATTAGGATGAATGAGACTTTAACATATTATGGGATTTAGTATCCAGAAGTTCATTGTATGTATGAAGGAAAATTATTTCATTAGAATGGAACACACACACACACACACACACACACACACACACACGTTAATTATCATAGAAATTGAATTAGATCTTTAAAGTCTGTTTTCAGCTGTGTTCAATTATTTGAGTCGAAAATGGAGAAACTATTTTTGGTAAGCCGAGTTTCGATATATAGGTTATTATACTATGTACTAAGGAACATATGTAATGTAAGAGTATTAGTGAGTATATGCAGACCATATTCTCTCAGTTTCCATTGTAATGGCAGATAACTTTGGGGAAAAAAAGAATGTAAAATTACTGTATTCTATCTTTTGCTACACTGAATTTAAAATTACCCAATTGGGGGTGGAGCAAGATGGCAGAGGAGGTCACACACAACTTCTCCCATAAACACATCAAAAAAACACATCTACATGTAAAACTATTCACACAGAACATCAACTGAATGCTGGCAAAAGAATTTAAGCCTCCAAAAAGGGCAAGAAACTCTTGACAAAACTGGGTAGAACAAAAGAAAAAGAGAGAGAGAGAAGGAAACAGGACAGGACTTGCATTCCTGAGAAGGAGCTGTGAAGGAGAAAAGGAACCCACCTCCAGGGAAGCCACCTAAGTAACGAAAGATCAGCCGAGTTGGCGGGACCTCAAAGTCACTGAGAAAGTGCAGCAGCTGGACTGAGAACAGCAAAGCAGAATGAGAGCAGCACAGATCATCGGAACCACGGGCCAAGACACCACAGCCTGAGATGCTTGGGCAGGGGCTGGGCACTGAGACTCAGACTAAGGAGGTCAGTCCCAGGGAGATAACTGGGGATGGTATGAGGGGCTAAGGATCAGTGAACCATGGGCTAAGGAGGGGAACACCACAGCAGAGGGAAACTGGGAGAAGGTCCAGACCCACAGGAGAGGCAAGGCATCATGGGAAGTTTCCACCAACTCCCTGCTCTGGAGCATGCACATGCCCACAGGCTTAGAGGGCGGGGCAGTTCTGCAGAGGCTAGGGGAAGTGAGAAGCCTCTTGCTCTCATTCAGGAGAGATTAGGCACCTCTTCTGCAGGCTACTTGTGGTCAGGCACTTATTGTGTGGGCTAAGGGCATAAAGGGGCTAACTGTGATGTGATGACTCTCGAATTATCTTCAGGTGGCAGGGACAGACTGTGGCAGTCATCTCAGAGGCCAGAGTGAGGCATGGCTTGCCATCACTGGGGGCCTGTGAGTGGGCTTCACCTCAGGGGTTGGCAAAAAAGAAAAAAAGAGGGCACTGCAACCAAACACCATATTCTGTTGCTCTCACTCCCTTGGGAACACACCCACCTTGCAGCTGCCACTGCCAAATGCTCTGGGCAGTGGCCAGACACTTGGTCACTGTTCCTTCCCAAGATCCTACAACTAGGAGCAGCTGGTGCAGCACCTCCTGTGTGGGCTAAGTGGGACAGGGTGCTTCTTGTGTGGTTTGCAGATGGCAGTGGCAAACTGCTGTAGTTATCCCTGATTCTAAAGGTGGGCATGGCCCACTGCCATTGGAGATACCTGAACAAAAATCACTTGCAGCCCCATTCACCTAAAGGGCACCACAGACGAGGGCATTGTGGCCAAACACCATCTGTCAGTGCTCTCACACCCCTGGAAACACACCTTCCCTGGTGCTGTCACTGCCAAACATGCCAGGCAGTACCCACACATCTGATCTCTGTTACTTCTCAGGATCCTGCAACTAGGAGCACCCTGTACAATACCTCATATGTGGGCTAAGTGAGACAGGTTGCTTCATGCATGGTCTACAGGTGGTGGGAGCAAACCAACGTACTTTTCACTGACTCTAGAGATGGTCATGGTCTGCTCCCAATAGGGGTCCCTGAACAGGCACCACCTGTGGTTCCAGTAACATCAGAGGAGGGCACTGCAATAAAAAATGAACTGTTGTTGCTCTCACTCCCTTGGAAACTCACACACCTGCTGTTGCTACTGCCAAATGCTCTGTTCACCTTGAAGATCTGCCTAGAGTTTATTACCACTTCCCAGGGCCCTGCAACTTGGAGTAGCCTATGCCACCTTCCCTGCAGGTCTTTGCTGCTGTTGTGAGCCCAATTACCAGGCACCGACTGACTACCCATTGCCTCCTTCTCCCCGAAAATACACTGAGCATCCTGGGAATAACAGCCTGCTCACACTGAAGAAAGAGACAGCAAATATTCAAACTCCCACCTGAAAATAAATAGTAACACCCCCCAAAATACAAAGTGTCATTCTTGCATAGAAGTAGCCTTACAAGACTACAGTTTGACTTCCCTGAACTCAGAGAAAAAGAAAAACACAAGCATGATTAAGAAGCACAGAAACCATTCCCAGTTAAAGGAACAGGAAAATTCTCCTAAAGCAATCAGCAATGAAACAGACCTCTGCAGTCTGGCAGACATTGAGTTCAAAAGGGAGGTATTGAAAATCCTGAAGGAATTAAGAGAGGATCTGAACAGTAATGCAGATTCCCCTAGAAAGGAACTAGAACATAAGGATCAGCCAAGAAAAACTATAAAATTCATTTGCAGAGATACAAACTGAGCTAAAGGCAATAAAGAGCAGAATGAATAATGGAGAGGAATGAATTAGTGACATGGAAGATAAAACAATGGAAATAATCCAATTAGGACAGCAGACAGAAAACCAAATGAAAAAAACATGAAAGCAATATGAGACCTATGGGATAATATAAAGTGGGCCAATCTATGCATAATGTGAATTCCAGAAGGAAAAGAAAAAGGGGATTGAAAATATATTTGAAGAAATTATGACTGAAAATTTTCCAAATATAAAGGATACTGATATCAAGATACAGGAAGCACAGAGGGCCCCAAACAATTTGAATCCAAACAGGCCCACACCAAGACATATTATAATAAAAATGGCAAAAGTTAAAGAGAGGATTCTAAAGGCAGCAAGAGAAAAGCAAAGCATTAATTATAAGGGAACCCCCATAAGGCTATCAGCTGATCTCTCTACAGAAACACTACAAGCCAGAAGGGAATGACAAGATATATTTAAAGTGCTGAAAGGAAAAAAAAAAATTGCAAACTAAAATACTCTATCCAGCAAGAATTTCATTTAAAATACAAGAGGAAATAAAGAATTTTTCCAACAAACAAAAGCTAAAAGAGTACAGCAATACTAAATTCATTCTAAAATAAAGGACTTCTCTAAATCAAAAAAAAAGGAGAGAGAGAGAAAAAAAAGAAGAATGGGATGGAAGAAACCACAACTGGAAAGCAATCACTTGAAGAAGCCAGCATACAGATCTAAACATGAAGATGTTAAAAAAAAAAAAAAAGATATCAAAATCATAAATGTGTGGAAGGAAAGTAAGAAAATATAGATTATTTTTTTATCTTAATGATGTATTTGAGCCTATATGACTATCAGGCAAAATCAAGCAGAAATAGGAAGGGCTTAACATGCTTAAAAAAACAGGGCAACCACAAATCAAAACTGAGCATTTCATTCACAAAAACTGAAAAGAAATATACTCAAGCCTAAAATAAATGGAAACCATCCAACCCAGAAAAGAAGAGAAATATAGAATCAACTGGAAAACAAGGTTTAAAATGGCAATACATACATATCTATCAATAATCACCTCAAATGTCAATGGGCTGAATGCTCCAATCAAAAGACAGAGTGGAAGACTGGATAAAAAAGCAAAACCCTACAATCTGCTGTCTACAAGAAACTCACTTTAGAGCAAAGGACACATATAGGTTGAAAATGAGGGGATAGGAAAACATATTTCACGCCAATGGACAAGACAGGAAAGCAGTAGTTCCAATGCTTATATCAGACAAAATAGACTTTAAAATGAAGTCCATAAAGAAAGACAAAGAAGGACACTGTTTAATGGTTAAAGGATCCATTCAAGAAGAGGATATTACAGTCATCAATATATATAGGAGCACCCAGATACCTCCAACAAATACTAACAGATATAAATGGAGAATTTGATGGGAAGACAATCATAGCAGGAGACTTTAACACCCCACTCACATCAATGGACAGATCCTCAAGACAGAAAATCAATAAGGCAACAGAAATCCTAAAGGACACAATAGAAAAGTTAGACTTAACATTTTCAGGACATTACATCCAAAAAAATCAGAATACACTTTTTTCTCAAGTGCAAATGGAACATTCTCAAGAATTTATCACATACTGGGGCACAAAGCTAACCTCAACAAATTAAAGAGTACAGAAATTATTTCAAATATCTTCTCTGACCACAATGGCATGAAATGAGAAATCAACCACAGGAAAAGAAATGAGAAAAAACTGACTACGTGGAGACTAAACAACATGCTACTACAAATCCAATGAGTCAATGAGGAAATCAAGAAGGAAATTAAAAATACCTTGAGACAAATAATGATGAAGACAATCACTCAAAATCTATGGGATGCTGCAAAAGCAGTGCTCAGAGGGACATTCATAGCAATACAGGCTTTCCTCAAAAAAGAAAAATCTCAAATTGAAAACTTAACCCAAAACCTAAATGAATTAGAAAAAGAAGAACAAACAAAACCTGAAGTCAGCAGAAGGATGGAAATCATGATGTTCAAAGAAGAAATCAATAGAGATTTTTAAAAAATAGAAGAAATCAATAAAACTAAGAGCTGATTCATTGAAAAGGTAAACAAAATTGACAAACCTCTGGCTAGACTCACCAAGAAAAGGAGAGAAAAAACCCAAATAAACTAAGAACTGAAAAAGGATGTCACAACTGATACTACAGAAATACAATAAAAAAAAAAAAGCCATGAGAGAATACTGTGAACAATTGTATGCCAACAAATTTGGCAACCTAGAAGAAATGGACAATGTTCTAGAGACTTGCAGCCTGACAAAACTGAATCAAGAAGAAACAGATCAACTGAACAGACCGATCATGAGACCTGAAATTGAATGTCATAAAAACACTCCCTACAAATAAAAGTCCAGGATCAGATGGCTTCACAGGTGAATTCTACCAAACATATAAAGAGGATTTTATACCCATCCTCCTTAAACTTTTCAAAAGGTTGAAGAAGAAGGAACACTCCCAAAGACATTCTATGATACCACCACCATCACCCTAATTCCAAAACCAGACAAACATACCACCAAAAAAGAAAACTATTGGCCAATATCTTCGATGAATATAGACGAAAAAATTCTCAACAAAATTTTAGCCAACTGAATCCAAGGGCATATAAAAAAAGGTCATATACCATGACCAGGTGGGATTTATACCAGGTTCACAAGGATGGTTCAACATAGGCAAATCAATCAATGTCATACACCACATTAACAAAAGAAAAGTCAAAAACCAGATGATCATCTCAGTAGATGCAGAAAAAGCATTTGACAACGTCCAACATCCTTTCATGATCAAAACTCTTACCAAAGTAGGTATACAGGGAACATACCTCAACACAATTAAAGCCATTTATGACAAACCCACAGGAAATATAATACTCAATGGGGAAAAGCTGAAAGCTTTCCCACTAAAATCTGGAACAAGAAAAGGATGCCCACTCTCACCACTGTTATTCAACATAGTACTGGAAGTTCTAGCCACACAAATCAGACAAACAAAAGAAATAAAAGGAATCCAAGTAGGAAGAGAAGTAAAACTGTCACTGTATGCACATGACATGATACTATATGTAGAAAACCCTAAGGACTCAACCCAAAAATGACTTGAACTGATCAACAAATTCAGCAAAATATTAGGATATAAGATTAACATTCAGAAATCAGTTGCATTTCTGTATACTAACAATGAAATATTAGAAAAGGAATACAAAAATACAATACATTTAAAATTGCACCCCAAAAAATCAAATACCTGGGAATACACATGACCAAGGAGATAAAGGACTTATGTGCCAAGAGCTATAACATATTGAAGAAGGAAATTAAAAAGAAGATGTAAAGAAATAGAAAGATATTCCATGCTCCTGGGTTGGAAAAATTAATATTATAAAAATGGCCATGCTACCCAAAGCAATCTGCAGATTCATTGCAATCCCTATTCAATTACCCATGACATTTTTCACTGAACTAGAACAAACAATACAAGAATTTATATGGAACCACAAATGACCCAGAATTGCCAAAGCAATTCTGAGGACAAAAATCAAGTAGGAGGCATTATTTTCCCAGACTTTAGGCAATATTACAAAGCCACAGTCATCAAGACCATGTGGTACTGGTACCAAAACAGACATGTAGAACAATGGAACAGAATAGAGAACCCAGAAATAAACCCAGACACCTGTGGTCAATTAATTTCTGACAAAGGAGGCAAGAACATAAAATGGTAAAAAGACAGTCTATTCAGCAAGGATTGCTGGGAAACCTGGGCAGCTACATGTAAATCAATGAAACTTGAACACACCGTACAGCAAGCATGAAAATAAACTCAAAGTGGCTTAAAGATTTAAACATAAGACAAGACACCATCAAACTCCTGGAAGAGAAAATAAGGAAAACATTCTCTGACATCAACCTTGTGAATATTTTCTCAGGTCAGTCTCCCAAAGCAACAGAAATAAGAGCAAAAATAAACCAATGGTACCTAATCAAACAAGCTTTTGCACAGCAAAGGAAACCAAAATGAAAACATAAAGATAACTTACAGAGTAGCAGAAAATCGTTTCAAATGATTCAACTAACAAGGGCTTAATCTCTATAATATATAAGCAATTTATACACCTCAACAGCAAAAAAGCCAACAACTCAATTGAAAGATGGGCAAAAGACTTGATGGGCATTTTTCCAAAGAAGATGTACAGATGGCCATCAAGCGCATGAAAAAATGCTCAACATCCATGATTATTAGAGAAATGCCAATCAAACTACCATGACATATCACCTCCCCCCAGTCAGAATGGCCATCATTAATAAGTCCACAAATAACAAATGCTAGAGGGGCTGTGGAGAAAAGGGAACACTCCTGCACTGTTGGTGGGAATGTAAGCTGGTACAGCCACTATGGAGATCAGCATGGAGGTACCTTAGAAATCTCTACATAGAACTACCATATGACCCAGAAATCCCACTCTTGGGCATATATCCAGACAAAACTTTCCTTAAAAAAGACACATGCATGCTCATGTTCATTGCAGTGCTATTCACAATTGCCAAGACATGGAAGCAACACAAATGTTCATTGACAGATGATTGGATTTGGAAATTGTAGTATATATACACAGTGGAATACTACTCAGCCATAAAAAAGAGCAACATAATGCCATTTGCAGCAACATGGACGGAACTAGAGACTGAGTGAAGTAAGTCAGAAAGAGATAGACAAATACCATATGATATCACTCATATCTGGAATCTAATATAGGGCACAAATGAATCTTTCCACAGAAAAGAAAGTCATGGACTTGGAGAAGAGACTTGTGGTTGCCAAGTGGGAGGGGAAAGCAGTGGGGTAGATTGGAAATTTGGGGCTAATAAATGCAAACTATTGCCTTTGGAATGGATTAGCAATGAGATCCTCCTGTGTGGCACTGGGAACTATGTCTAGTCACTTATGATGGAGCATGATAATGTGTGAAAATAGAATATGTACATATGTATGTAACTGGGTCACCATGCTGTACAGTAGAAAAAAATTGTACTGGGGAAATAATTTTAAAAAAAGATTTAAAAAAATAAATAAAGTTACCCAACTGTAATTTATAAGATGCCTTTTATTTTATTTTAGTATTTTATTTTTTGGTCTATTTAGGACTGCACCTGCAGCATATGGAGGTTCCCAGGCCAGGGGTCGAATTGGACCTGCAGCCTGCCAGCCTACACCACAGCCACAGCAATGCCAGATCCGAGCCTCGTCTGCAACCTATACCATAGCTCATGGTAACACCAGATCCTTAAACCACTGATCTGAGTGAGGCCAGGAATTGAAACTTAGTCCTCATGGATCCTAATCAGACTCATTTCCACTGAGCCAGTACAGGAACTAACTATGATGTCCTTTAAATTATTAACTGTTATAAGATTTTAACAGAGCTATTGTTTTGAAACAAGATAGAGTTTTGTTTTTTAAACTCCACTGTATTGTTAACATTCCAACATATTGTTTTCACTAGCCATGATGCTTCTGTTGTATTGCCAAATAGTCTATGGTCAGAATTATTTGTTTAAAGGTAACACTATCATCTTAGAATTTTGAAGGTGACTTTGGTGTTTTTGAATTTCCAGAACAACTTTTAAATTAAAGTATTTGTGTAGTCACTTCTCAGTTTCTTCATTTTTAGTAAGAGAATATTAATTTTTTTTTTAACTGGAACACTAGCCATGTGTTTTCTTCAACATGAGCCCCTCAAAGGATTAAACATATCCTCAAAGGAAAATCTGGGAAAATTTAAATTGTGAAGGTACAGTGGCCTATGTCCCACTTCTTTGTCTATTTAGTTTTTACTTGCTGTCACAAAGGGTGCCCACTAGATGGTGTTAAAATCACAAGCTACCTACTTTGATTTTATTTAAAAAAAAAAAAAAAAAAAAAAGTTAAAAGGAGAGTGCTTAGGAGGTTTCAGAGGTTGTATGTTGCCAATTTTTTATTCACCAGAGAAGAAGCAAGACAAACTAGAACAGTATTTTCCATGCAACTTAATTGTATGTAGTTATGAAGCAAAATACCTTTTGGCCTTGAATTATTTTCCAATGAGCTGCCTTCAAAATTAAGCTGTTTTGTCAGGATAAATATCGAGTAAAATGATTATGAATCATCGTGGCAAGTTTTAATACAAATCAGAAAGTAAATTAATCCAACTCTGTCTGACTCATCATGCTTTTTTTTTTCCTTCAAATACAAATGAAGAGTAAACAATGTTTTGGTAATTTTTAGGTTAATCATGTAGAACTGATTACTCAAGAAGAATGCTATTAACATTTAGTCAATTTATACCCTACAATATGACAAATTAAAATTAATGTTCCTTTTTTTAAGATATCAAATGGGTCATGATTTTAAGAAAAATGAGAATTGCTACAGAAAGCTGGTAATGTTGTCTCTGGGCCCAGTGAATTGAGTTACTTGTGAAAAACCCACTGAAAAAAGTCAAATAATTAGAGTAAATACAACTCTAATTTAGGTAAAATATGTCTATACTTTAAACAGCTCATCTTTTAAAATGTAACAAGGAATAATAGTCAATTCTCAATTCTCAATAATTCCCTGTGGAATATCTATGGTAAAATCTTAACATTAGCTTAATAACAAAAGAAAGATTTTCTTTTTAGATTGAGTATATTCTCCTGATAAAGCTCTGTTTGATAATTTCTTCAATGTTTATAATTAGTTCCCTTTAGTGTTCACTTAATTAGTTCATTTCAATACATTTCCTGATGGCATATGCATGTAAAATATATAACTTTTAACTTTTGAATCTGATCTAAAAAATGCATACTATATATTATAATGTAAATTTAATATCTTTGATGAATATAGACACAAAAATTCTCAACAAAGTTTTAGCCATCCGAATTGCCCATCAAACCTCTCTGTAACTATCGACTTGACATCTTTCTACACCTATGTATACCAAATGCTTAAAAGGTCCCTCTGAACCCCTTTCCTTTAAAATACATTTAATAATAATGATGACTATCATCTAAGAGTCATATACTGACAGCCAGTGACTTTCTCTGCATTGTCAATACTGTCTAGAGATAATTTTTTATGATCTCCTGCCCGTAAATCATTTTGACAAATCTTCCTTTTATATTATCATATGTATTTCCCATGATGTCTGCTTGAGCATTTTCTATATGTTGTCACTTTTAGTGGTAAATTTGTCCATCTCTGGTGGCATGACTACTCCTCCATAATTTGATTGATGTAGGTATAACTTTAAAGCCCTTTGATTATCTACATTTTATTCTAGAACTTAACAGGGATAAATCTGGGAAGTCTCTTTTTGATATAGGAGTAAAGCTCTTTAGGCAAAACTTCTGTTGGTATACAGACCTACCAACTCTGGACATATCTCCTCAAAAATCTCTGCTCAAGCTCTGTTACTTCTAAGTAGATTAGCAACATCCTAGATACTGGGCCTCAACAGTTTTACCTTAGAGGATGGACTCTGCTCTCTGTTCTGACTTGACATTGCAGTAATACTCACAATTTTTTAATAGCTTTATTATGATGTACTTTTAAAAATATACAATCTGTACTTTTAAAGTAGCTAATTTAATTTTTTATCATATTCACAGTTGTACAGACATTACTACAATTTCAGAACATTTTTACCACCCCCAAAATAAATCCCACACCTATTAGTAGTCAATCCCCACCCCTGTAGACTTGGTCAAATTCTTATACAGTATCTGTTTCTATACATTTGCCTTGACATTTGATATACATGGCATCATATAATCCATAGTTCTTTGTGACTGGCTTCTTTCAATTAATATAATGTTATAAAGGTTTACCCATATTATAGAATGTAGCAGTACTTCATTCTTTTTCCTAGCAGAATAATATTGTTATATGGGTATATGAAATTTTATTTGTATACTTATCTGTTTGAAGATATTTGGATTGTTCATAGTATTTGTCTATTATAAATAATGTTTCTATAAACACCTGTGTACAAGATTCTGTATAACTGTACACATCCTCATCTTCTCATTTCTTGGTTGTATGCTGGGGAGTAGAATTTTTGGATCATATGATAACTTTGTATTTAACATTTTTCAAGAACTGCCAAATTGTTTTTCTAAATAGCTGAAACATTTTACATTTCCATCAATGTTAGAAGATTCCAGTTTCTCCACATCTTTTCCAACACCTGTTGTTATCTGTGTTTTTGATTATAGCCATCCTAGTGCATGCAAAGTGGTACCTCAATGTGGTTTTGATTTATATCTCCCTGATAGGTAAAGAGTCATCATCTTTTCATGTATCTATTGTCCATTTATATATCTTAGAGAATATCTATTCAAATTGCCCATTTTCAACTGAGTTGTCATTTTTATTGTTGAATTTTAAGAGTTCTTTATATATTCTTGGCACAAGTCCATTTTAAGATAATGAGATGCAAAAATTTCTCCTTATTCTGTTCTTTTCACTTTCTGATGGTGTCCTTTTAAGCACAAAAGTTTTTCATTTTGATGAGTTGTTATTGATTTTTTTTTCCATGAAGACTGACCAATCCTAGGTCGTGAAGATTTACTCCTTTGTTTAGACCAATGATACATTTTGAGTGAAGTTTTCTGTCTAATCCTCTTATTATAACTTCTTTTTTTATAAGATAAAGAGATGTCCTTTCCTAAAAAAAAAAATGTGTTATAATGAATTGGTCAGTGGAGATATAGATTTTAAACCTGGTAATATCTGCATTACTTTCTTTTCATTCTAGGCCAGTAGCTTTATAAGTTGTCTAATTATATATATTATTTTTAATCTATGGATTGCAGAAACCAACTGAAACCTTTCTAATATTGCCTAGAGATTTCTGAAATATGAAATACAATATAGTTTTATTATTTTTTTTGAGGATACTGGATGTTTGAATGGATATGATTGGATTCAGTTCAAGACTTTGCCAGGGCTGAGGGGGAGGTGCTATAGGTCACAAGATGCCAAGTTTCCACAAAAAGATAGTAATACCACCTTATAAAAATACAGGATAGATAATTCCAAATTATAGGAAAAGTTTGCTCATAGACTCACTCTTCCAATGTCTTCTCATAAACTCTTGCTTCTTATAAGATATGGATTATTTTAGCAGTTTGCGTAGGGCCTGGAATGTAAAAGAACTTTGAAATGTGGTGTAACTTTTTGTCAACGTTTCTGCTTTGAGTAGTAATTGAAATATAGCATTGTCACTCCTCCGATATCGCCAGGTATTATTAGGTCATACTGACTTCCAAGATAGTGAAAATAAATATGATTCCTATCATTTCCAAGTTATACCTGAACCCCAAATGAACTTAAGCAATTGGTCAGAGATCCTGGCCATGATCATGTACAGCTTGTTCATCCCCAACTGCCAAAGCAGAGTACTTGCTACTTATTGCTGTTACCAAGGGACCCTGAGATTCACTACAAAAATCAGGCATTTCTTTTTCTCAAAAATTAAAATATTGAATATTTTTCTATATAGAATGTATTAACACCTTTAGTACACATTGTAAATCTTATTATCTAAATGTTTTCAGTTGTTGAGTAAAGAAGCCATGCCTTATATGTGTTTGTATGGTAGAGTCAGCCGAAGCAAATATCACAATGCCATATAATATGGGTAAGCAACTGGCTTTATTGGAGAAATATATATATTTTTTGTCTTTTTAGGGCTGCACCCCCAGCATATGTAGGTTCCCAGGCTAGGGGTCAAATCACAGCTGCAACTGCCAAGCTATGCTACAGCCAGAGCAGGGCAGGATCTAAGCCACATCGTCATAGATACTAGTTGGGTTCGTTACCACTGAGCCGTAATGGGAATTCCTGGAGAAATATAATGTAAAGTTAACTTAAAAGGAGGCAAATAGTCTTTGGTTGACTCTTAATCCCAAAGAAAGAAAAATTGGGGCTACGCCATTGTTGGATGCTCAGTGGAGTGGTCCTCCAGGAGAGAAATCCAACTCCATTCTCATTCTCATTCTTTTTTTTTTCTTTGTCTGTTTGCCATTTCTTGGGCCGCTCCTGCGGCATATAGAGGTTCCCAGGCTAGGGGTCCAATGAGAGCTGTAGCTGCCAGCCTACGCCAGAGCCACAGCAACGAGGGATCCGAGCCAAGTCTGCAACCTACACCATAGCTCACGGCAAAGCCAGATCCTTAACCCATTGAGCAAGGCTAGGGATCAAACCCGCAACCTCGTGGTTCCCAGTCAGATTCATTAATCACTGAGCCACGACGGGAACCCCCATACTCATTCTTGTGGAACAAGAGTAAGAAGACCTTGGATGTGGGTCTTTAGCTAGCAGTTACATTTTTTATAAGAACTCCAGCTGTACAGGGAATTATCTGAGGATGCTGGTGGCTAGCCCCTGGTGATCCCAGGATAAATTTCACTCAGACTTTTGGGGAAAGGAGGTCCTTGCTCCAGTCAGGCAACCTTAACTATTGGGATATTTTACTAGAAAACACTTTGTATTGAGCCCTGGTATAAAACTCATTGCCAGTAAGAAAGTAGTTTGTCAGCAAATTCTTGCTGAATACAATATGCAACATCCACATATGTAAAATAAGGTAACTGTATTCCTTTGCATCTACCCAAATGAAAGACTAGAAATCTTTTTTATATATTTCCTATATAACAGTGAATTTGCTGTACTAAACTTCACTATACTTTATTATTTAGATGTTATTATCCACATATCATGAGGTTCAATTTGAGGTTAAATAAATTGTCCAATATCAGCTGGTTTAATTTAGAAGATCTGTAACTTAAACCTAGATATGCCTCATTCCAAAGCCCACATACCCTCATTTTGATTTGTCAAAATAATTTCATAGACTCTATGTAGCTTCTTTCAGTTTTGAACAGCAAATCCTTCATTTTTGCTCTACCATTTCTTCACCATCACTTGAACACAGGTTTCCTATTTCTTTGTTACCAAATTCAGGATTATAGGATTGGTAGAGTGGCAAGAAGAGCTATAAAATGAATAGGGATAAAATGGCTTTCTGTTCTGTTTTATCTGGAGCAAGTTTGGAATCTAAATGTAGGTTTCAGTGAGTATGGAGTGCAGAATACCATACATAGGTAATATCTCTTAAGTTTTGAAAAATTGTTTCAGGAAACCCTATAAGCCAGAGTGCTGGGACATGTTTATGTGAAAGAAACTCATAGGCATAGAAAGGAGGAGAGATTGTCTTAGTTACTGTATATTAATCTGTATATTGTGAATCATTACAGTCTGTACTCTGTTTAGCCAATATCTTTTTGGTTCAAGCCAAATATTGCTTAGATGCATAATGAAATAACAAACAAAACATAACTGTTCTACTTTCTGTTATTTGGTTGAGAACTATACTCAATGTTTCACATTCATGTCTTTCTTACTCGCACATCTTAATAATTTTGTACATCTCTACATAATACTGATTAAGATTGATAGTTACTTTCAAATTAAATTTTATGACCCTTTAGATCTAAGGGCATATTTTGACCTTCTCCATGACTTCTCCTTTGGATTCAGTGCCCAAAAAACACGATCATGTATTTAATAACTACTGACAATTTTGGCCAAAAGATATAGGCTGATCATCTGCTCAGAGGAGAAGAGTATACAATACCTGTGTGCTTTAATTCTGCATCTAATATCAACCTCTAGCCTCATTAGGCAGTTGACTTATCTATTATTTTATCTGTAGTACCTGTTTGGAACCTGAAATCTAGCATACTCACATAAATGTGTTGAGTGATTGGACTTTGCAAGTCTACAACTATAAATTGGTTCCTACTGGGTTTTGAAATGATTTTTATGGCATTTGGTATAGTTCGGCATCCTATAAAGTGCTTGACATGGAGCCTGGTAACGCATATGTCTTAGTGCCTTCAATTTTAACTTGTTTAATCATCATACCAACCCTATGAAGTAAGTATAGTCAATATGCTATTTCATAAATGAGGAAACTGAGACAAAATAGGTTTTACATGCAAGGCCACAGAGTCAGTAAAGGGCAGAGGATCACAACCCAAGGGGTCTGGCTCTAGAGTGTATTCCCTAAACAAAATATATCCTGTGGAATAAATTTTAACTTTTACATTCTTTGACCCTTCAGACCAGGTTGTTTTAACTTTTGGCTAAAGAACAGTCTTTATCTTGTTTGGAAATCTGTGAAGTTTCTAACTTGGCCAAATATCTTCTTAGTTTCAGACTCTCTGAGCTTTCTTGATGGCTTACATGCTTGTCTGAGTTACTGATACGCTGCCTTCACTTGACCTCTGGAGGATGTATATTTCTTACTCTGACTTAAACAACTGAAGATTTATGTCTGGCCTTTTATTCTCAAGGTATCCATCAATATTTTTCTTACTGTAGACCCCCTAAATACTCTTTGGCTATTAATATTCTGTCTCTGCATCCATCCATCCCACCGACAAACCATCCATCTATCCATCTGTTGTGGAATATCATCCTCTCTACCCTTTTTCTGGAGTCCTGTAACATTACAGTTATTCACAGGTTCAGTAGTACAGACCAAGATAGTGTGACTCGTTTTTGGTACCAGCATGAGTTATCCATATGTGCCTCAGGATAATGTCCTTTAGCCTCTAGCTCTAAAGAATATGGGGAGACTAAAGAAAAAGGATATTTCCTTTTTTTTTTTTTTTTTTTTTTTTTTTTTAATGGCTAAACCTCTGGCATCTGGAAGTTCCCAGGCTAGGGGTTGAATCAGAGCTGCAGCAGCTAGCCTACACCACAGAGACAGCCACAGCAATGCCAGATCTGAGGTTCCTCTGTGACATATGTGGCACCTCTTGGCTATGCTGGATCCTTAGCCCATCGAGTGAGGCCAGGGATTGAATTTGCATCCTCATGGATGCTAGTCGGATTCTTAACCTACTGAGCCACAACGGGAACTACATTTCTTTTAAAGAAGGTCATGTTAAAATGCAGAGGCCAAGGTACCCATTAAAACAAAACTTTTGACTCTTCTATCAATAATAAGATTTCACATTTGAATAAAGTTTTCAGTTTATAATTTAACAAAACCTTCAAAATTATTTTTGGCAACAAGCCCTGTGAATAGCATGATTATTGTCATCAGTGATTAGAACTAAAGGTGGGGTATCTCTTAAGAAACTGAAAATAAGGAAAGTATTTTTCTCTCCAAGTACAAGTTTTTAAAATCAACATGCAGAATCACCCATAAGATTCAACTCAAACTTGTTAGAATACATTTCCATTTTTAAAAATGTAGTGCCAAAATGGGCATCAGTGAGCCATGAAGATCAAATAATTATTCAGAATTCTAGAATGCTAGAAATAAGTATCATTCCAAGTATCATTCAGAAGAGAGAGACATTAAAATATGGGCTTAGATTATTACAGTCTCAATTTAACTAACTTATTTGTGCCATTCCCACATTCACCAAAAAAAGCTAATTTTGATTTGGCTTACATGTTGGTCTGCCTATAGGAGAGTAAGGACTCATCGATCTGCTTCAAGCCTGCTGGATTATGAGAGAGTTATTATATAATTGGATATTTGGGGGTGTAAGTAACAGAAATCTTCTTGTGCCAGCTTAAACAAAGAAACAAACAAACTAAATGTGAATATATGAGTTAATAATGAAGATGTGCTGCAGGAAAAATGTGTGTCTTTGAATTTGTGGGGATGCATGCAGACAGGTCTCAGAAGTGGCCTAAAATGAGAAACTAGAAAGCCGCATAGTACCCATAAAACCCTTTCTCTTCAGCTCTTATTTTTCTTCACCACATGGATTCTTCCTTTTCAATTTCTATAAGCAATTACTTCTGTTTTTCTAGGCTACATGGGAATTACAAGATGACTGTATTTCCCTGGCATACATAGTTTTACAGTTCACCATACATCTCAAAACTAATCTGTTTCTTTTCATTTTATCATTGAGGTGTAATTGACTTTTTACTCAAAGGTCCATGGACTGAGGGTCTTCCTCTTGTGCCCCTTAGATAAGGCTCTGTGTAGCTTACCGAAGACCCTTTCTTTTTGGTTTAAAATGACCAATCTGGCCTTAGCCTGGGACACCAAAGCAACCCAGTCCTGAACCCTAATAAAGACATGTGCACCAAGTCCTGCCACTCTCTTTGCCTGCACCCTGCTTTGATCTCTCCATGTGGGTGGCATGTTCCTGTATATCTGGGACCTATGAATAACAAACTCCTCTATTTCAGTTTCTTGCAGTCTTTTGTTGAATCCTGGCTCACCGTCTGACACCCTAGAGCTTTACTTAACAAGTAATTAATTTAACAAAGTCACAATGGGTATGAAATTTAAGATCAGCTTGTCAAATTTCTATAGCAAAGGACTTCTTGAATATTTATTGGAATATGTAGAAATTCTATATCATTTTGGGGAAACTTAACATGTTAAAAATTTTATGTCTCCTGGCCAATGAGTATATGTCCCTCCATTTTTGGGGGCCTTCTAAAAAAATTCTTTCAGTATGAGTGTGTAGTTTTTAGTGTACAAACTTGTACACTTCCAGCCACATTTATCCCTGCATATTTTATAGTTTTTAATCTATCATGTATTTTCTATTCTAATTTTTAATTCTTTGTTGCTAGCACATAGAAATTCAATTATTTTGTATATTGATCTTATATCCTGCAATGGTACAAATTTCATGTAAACGTTACTATAGCTTTTTGGTGTTTCGCTTACATTTTCTTCATAGTTTTGTTACCTGTGAATAGAGACCGCTTTAATTCTAACTTTCCTATCTAAATACTGCCTATTTCTCTTACTTTCAGTATTTTCATTGGTGAGAAATTTCATTAAAGTGTTGAAAAGGAGTAGTGAGAGTGGACATACTTTTCTTCCTGATGTTAGAAGGAACATATTCAGTCTTTCAATATGAAGCATGATGACAGCTGTAAGTTTTCTGTAAGTGTTCTCTATCAGGGTTGGGATACTTTCTTCTATTTCAAATTTGCTCAGAATTTTTTTTTCAGGAATAGATGATAAATTTTGTCAAAAGCTTGTTCTGATAAGGAGAGTATGTTTTTGTTAATGTTTGTGTTCTGTGGGTGGTGGTTTTAGCTTGGTAATATATTTAATGATAATGATTTGTTTTCTAATGTTAAATTAACCTTATATCTCAGAGATAAACCCCATTTGACCTTGATGTATTATCCTTTTTATATATTGGTGGATCTGATTTGCAAATATTTTCCTAAAGATTTATGCATCTTTGTCCACAAGGCCTACTATATTACTCTATGGTTTTCTTTCTTGTAATACCTTTGTTTTCCATATCAGAGTAATGCTGGCCTCTTCTCTTTCTTCATCATGGGGGGAGGGGATCTCTCATTTATTCACTACTATGTATACTGTTATTTGAGTTTTCATAAATTCTTTTTATCATGTTGAAGAAGTTTCTTCTGTCTTTAGTTTTCTGAATATTTTTATTATGAAAGGTGTTGGTTTTTGTCAAATGCTTTTTTTGCATTAATTGATTTGATCATTTTTTTCCTTCATTCTATTTATGTGGTATATTTCTGAGATAAATTCTACTTTTTAATGGTCTATACACCTTTCATTATGCTGTTAGATTCAGTTTGTTAGCATTTTGTGAGGGTTTTTCCATCTATATTTATTTCTTGTTATGTCTTTATCTGACTTTGATGCTAAGGTAACGCTGGTCTTGTAGAGTGAATTAGAAAATCTTCCCCCCACTTTTTCTATTTTTTGGGAGAGTTTCAATAGAATTGTCCTTAATTCTTTAAATATTTGGTGGAATTTGCCATTGAATCCGTCTGGTTCTGGGCTTTTCTTTGTTAGAATTTTTTTTTGTAAAAATTATTGTTATTGATTAAATCTCTGTTTATTATACATGTATTCATATTTTCAATTTCTTCTTGAAATCCGTGTTTGTGGCTTGAGTATTTCTAGGAATTTGTCCATTTCATATAGGTCATCTCAATTATTGCAAATAATTGTTCATGGTATTCTCCTATAATCTTTTTTTCTTTCTGTAAAGTCAGTAGTAATGAACTCATTTGCATTTCTAATTTTAGTTATTTGCATATTTTTCTTTTTATTAATTAGTCTAGCTAAAGATTTGTCAATTTTTTGATCTTTGAAAAGAACAAACTTTTAGTTTTATTGATTTTTTTATGGTTTTCCTACTTTTTGTTTATGTCTGCTCTAACCTTTATTAGAAAGATTGGAAAAAGCCATTTTGAGTTTCTGTCTAGTCATTTTACGTAGAGCCACACTGCTCACACCCAGAGTCTGTATATTTAGAAAAGGATCTAAGCTTAGGATTCCCTGATCAAGTTCCCTTTTTGTTTTTCCTGAGACACCTTTTAAAATAACCACTTGGATTTGAGCCCGCGAAAAATTAGTTATTGCTGCCCCAATCACCTTATAGTAATAGGTGCTTGCTATCCTGCTCCCTTATCTCCTTCTTGCTAGTGGCCTTGGTCAGAGGACTGCCCTTCTTCTGGCTCATTGTGCCTCTGTTCTGGTGTCTGTAAATAATAAAACAGTGATTTTATTTCCTTTGTGTGAATGTATTGAAACTATAACTTTAGTCAAATGACTCCTGAGTTTCACTTCCCTAAGGCTTAGAGGCTGAGGGAACTACTTGCCACCCCCATGTGGATAGCTTATGCTTCCTCATTCAATAGGTCATAATTTGCACATTCTTAACAACATACCAGCTCCAGGTTTTCCATTATAATCCTTCCTTCTGATCACTCTGGGTTTAGTTTGCTCTTCTTTTTCTATATCAGTTAGATGTAAAGTTTTGCTATTGATTTGAGATTTTCTTTTCTATATGTTGGCATATAGAACTATGCATTTTCTTCCAAGCACTTTTTTTCTGCAACTAATAAATTTTGTTATATTCAATCTTCATTTTTGTCTGTTATGAAGTATTTTCTAATCTTCCTTGTAATTTCTTATTTGACCCATTGGTTGTTTAGGAATGTGTTTAATTTCCACACATTTTATAATATTTCAATTTTCTATCTGTTATTGCTTTATAGTTTAATTTTATGATTAGAAGAGATATGTTTATAATTTCAATGTTTTCATATAGAAATATTTTTGTAGCCTAACATATTCTCTCTCTTAAATAATGTCTCTCATGTGTTTGAGAAAAATGTATATTCTGCTGTTGTTGTGTAGAGTATTGTCATTACAACTGTAGATCTAGTTCATTTATGATGTTGCTATATTGTTTTATTGATCTTTCTCTAGATATTCCAAGCATTGTTCAAAATAGAGTGCTGATTTCTTCGACTTCTATTGTATAGCTGCCTATTATCCCCTTGAATTCTATCAATTTTTGTAAGTTGTTTTATCAATTAGAGTGTTAAAGTCCCCAACCGTAATTGTGTATTTCTCCATCTTGTCTTATCATTTTTTGCCTCACACATTTTGAAGCTGTACAGAAAAGTACTTGCACATTTAGAATTAATTTTTCTTAGATTATTGACCCCTTTATTACCTTATGATGTTTCTCTTTCTCTGGTAATATTCCTTTTTCTTAATGCTATTTTACCTAATATTAATATAACTCTTCTAGTTTCTTTTTGGTTTTTTTTTTGCACAATTTTATTTTCCACCCTTTTTTCTTTCAATTTATATACATTCTTTTTTAAAGAATGCTTCCTACAGAAGGCATGCAGTTGTGTCTCAGTTTTTTATACAATCTGACAATCTCTATATTTTTACTGATGTGTTTAGACTATTTATATTTAGTGCTCTTATTGATATGGCTGTATTAAAATCTACCGTCTTGTTAGTTGTTGTTTGTTCATTAACTCAGAGTTCCCATCATGGCTCAGTGGTTAATGAATCCAACTAGGAACCATGAAGTTGCGGGTTCGATCCCTGGCCTCGCTCAGTGGGTTAAGGATCTGGCTTGCCATGAGCTGTGGTGTAGGTTGCAGACATGGCTTGGATCCCGTGTTGCTGTGGCCCTGGCGTAGGCCAGCAGCTACTGCTCAGATTAGACACCTAGCCTGGGAACATCCATATGCTATGGGAGTGGCCCTAGAAAAGACAAAAAAAAAAAATTATTACCCATATGCTTTCTTTTTTTCTTTTTTTTTTCTACTTTCTTTTTAAAATTAATTTTGTATTTTTATTATTCCATTGTATCTCCAATATGGCTTTATTTAAATTCACATGATTTTAAAAAATTTTAAGTGTTTGCCATACAGTTTAAAATATTGTTTTTAACTAATCATATTGTATATGTGTATACATTATATTGCCTCATGAGTTGTGTACAAACTTCACAATACTATTCATTTCTCCTTCCATCCCTTATAATATTTTGTCACGCATCTAACTTTGCAATATATTTAAAATGACTATATATATAAATTATGCAGTTAGCTTTTTAAAACAATTAAAATAAGAAAAAATCTTTTTATATTAATTTCCACCATTCCTTTCCCCATATTTTCCTTTTTTTTTTTTTGCATCTGGTTACAAATTTCTGCCTTGTATCATACTTTTTCCTGTAAAATCTGCTTTTAAAATTTTCATGATTCATGTCTTCTAGCAATGAACTTTCTCTCTCTCTTCCTCTCTTTCTTTTTCCTTCTGAGTAGGTCTTTATCTCTCTCTTATTTTTTAAAGATAATTTTGCTGGCCATAGATTTTACTGTTGATTGTTTAAATTTTTTTTCTTTAATATTTTGAAGATGTTATTCCATTGTCTTTTGGCTTCCATAGACTTCATTTCTACTAATAGCAAATAATGCTAAAATCAGCACTTATAGTGCTCACTATGTTTAGGTACAGTTCTAATAGGTTTCAAATGTTAATGACTTTATTTTCAATGTAATTTAAGCATGTGTTTAACAAAGTGAATGTAAATGTCTTGTATACTTTTTTTTTTTTTTTTTTTGTCATTTTGCAATTTCTTGGGCCACTCCCACAGCATATGGACATTCCCAGGCTAGGGGTCGAATCGGAGCTGTAGCCACTGGCCTACACCACAGCCACAGCCACAGCCACAGCCACACGGGATCCAAGCTGCATCAGCAACACCAGATCCTTAACCCACTGAGCAAGGCCAGGGATCAAACCTGCGACCTCATTGTTCCTAGTCGGATTTGTTAACCACTGCGCCACGACGGGAACTCCAAATGTCTTGTATACTTCTTAAAGGAAGAAACATGTACACATATACATGCAAACATACATATGTACATGTTAAAAAGAAAGATACAAATTTACAACAAAATTACATGTAATAGTGGAAGACTAAACACTAATTCCATAAAAGTTGAGAACAAAATAATATGTCTATTAAACATAATGTTGGGGGTCTTATTAGTGTGATTTGGCGAATAAAGGAAATATAAGACAAATTGGAAAAACAGAATTAAATCTGTGCTTATTCACAGAAAATGTAATCATCTATGTATTAAATCCTATAACATATGCAGAAAATACAGGAACTACGAAGCAGAACAAACTGCTACTAATAAGTTAGTTTAGCAAGATCACAGGATATTAGGTCAATGTATAAAAACCAATTGCAGGAGTTCCCATTGTGGTTTAGTGGGTTATGAACCTGACTAGTATCCATGAGGATGGGGGTTTGATCCCTGGCTTAACTCAGTGGGTTAAGGATCTTACATTGTTATGAGCTGCAGTGTAGGTCACAGGTATAGCTCAGATCCTGCATTGCTATCTGTGGCATAGGCTGGCAGCTGTAGCTCTGATTCAGCCCCTAGCCTGGGAACTTCCATATCCCACAGATGCAGCTGCACCCAGAAAAAATAAAAATAAAAATAAAAACTAATTGCAGTTCAATATAGTAGCAGCAATTAATCAAAAAAGTTAAACACTAATTTAAAATAGCAAGTAAAATCATAAGATTGATTTTTAAAAGTATATACATAAGACATTGGCATCTATAAAACAGTGCTAGAAGAAATTAAAGAATTCTAGATGAGAAATAAACAGTATTCATGGATTGGAAATCTTAACTTATTAACCACGAAATCTTACCACATGGATATGTAGATTTGATGTGTTGCCTACCAGATTTGCAGCACATTTTCTTATAGAAGTTGACAAGCTGATTCTAAAATTTATATGGAAATGAGAAGTCCTAGGATAGCCAAAACAGTTTTGAAAAAGAATAAAATTGGAAAATAAAAGGAAATGAGAGATAAATGACTAATGTAAAAAATAGCCAAGATATCTACTGTTAAAACTAAAGATTACTTATTAATTTAGAAAATGAGCGGTTGTTGATCTCAGTGAAATTATCTTTTGTAAAATATTTGTAGGGCTGAAATCAGATTATAGTGGGTTGCAGATTTAAAGGCAATTGAAAGGAAGATAGAGTGATTTTTTTTTTGAAAAATTTATGTGGAAAGTGGAGATGTGTTCAAAATAACAATGAGTATAACTGTAAAATTTATTATGATAAAGTTATGAATATAGAATGTTTCATTATTTACTTTTTATGCTGAGGACTGCGTAAAATATTTTAATTTTCAGTCAATACAATATTTTGAGGCAGACTACATTAATTATTTAATTTTTACAAATAAGAAAATTGAGGCATAGGAGTTCCCGTTGTGGCGCAGTGGTTAACAAATCCAACTAGGAACCATGAGGTTGCGGGTTCGATCCCTGCCCTTGCTCAGTGGGTTAACGATCCGGCGTTGCCGTGAGCTGTGGTGTAGGTTGCAGACGCGGCTCGGATCCCGCGTTGCTGTGGCTCTGGCATAGGCCGGTGGCTACAGCTCTGATTCAACCCCTAGCCTGGGAACCTCCATATGTCGCGGGAGCGGCCCAAGAAATAGCAACAATAACAACAACAACAACAACAACAAAAAAGACAAAAGACAAAAAAAAAAAAAAAAAAAGAAAATTGAGGCATAAAAATACTAAGTAGCTTATCTGTATTTTGAGAGCTTTGTTTAAAAAAATAATAGTCTTCCTCCATTCTTTTTCTCTCCCTCTGTCATAACTCAGGGATATGCTAATTAATTGAATAAAAATTCTTCTTTTTTCTTTTTTGGTTAAGATAGATGGAGCATGGCATCTTTTATTCAAAAACATTTTTAACATCAAGTAAAAATGTTTACCTACTTATAAATGCCATTTGAAGCATAAATGCTAAAGCCAATTTGGAGGAAATATTGGTATTATCTTCTGAAATTTAAATGCTCATTTTCTTTTATTTTTTAAAAATTATAGTTGATTTACAATGTTGTGCCAATTTCTGCTGTACAGCAAATTTGCCCAATCATATATACATATGTATACACACACACACACACATTCTTTTTCTAGTATCATTCCCCATCATGTTCTACACCAAGAGACTGGACACAGTTCCATATGCTATATAGTAGCATGAATGCTCATTTTCTTTTATCACATAGAATATTTCCCCAAAATGGTTGCCCCAATGTAATGATGGCGTTTCTCCATCCAAAGTAAAATCTATATTTCATTCCCTAGCAACTAGACAGCTGAAGCCTTAAAAATCATACTGCAAACACAAGCCGTCCCTGTTGTACCTTGTTTGAATTCTGACTCAGAGAAATCATGAACGATAATAATTATTGTGTTTAGCCATGATGTTTTGAAATATTTTTTTTTACTTGACTGTATATAGTTAATTGCCTTTGTTTCAGCAATCCTACATTTGTTACGTACTCAAGAAGAACTCATAAAAATAAGGTATGTATGAAATATTTGCTGTATCATGATTTATAAGAGCACAAAACTTGTGTGCCAATATATTAGAGAGTGGCTAAATAACCTTAGAATATCAAACACTGACATAGTTGAAAAACAGCAAACATATGTGAAAAGATTTTCAATTCATGTGGTTGGATAAAAACAGAAAGGTAAGGAAGGGAACATAACATTTATATAAAACATATATATATATTATATATATATATAATATATATATATCCAAAATAACATTACATATTTTCAACTATAATGTAAAAGTAAGTGAAAAGTGATATATGGTGTACACATATCTAACGTGTAAAAGAGGTGTGTAGTATCATAAATTCAACCAAACATATGGTAAGTAGAAAGAGAAGTCATTGGGACCTGTTTTATGCTCATTATTGAACTATGAGTCTCTGATATTATTTTGTGTATCTCATTATAATCTATTATGAATCTATTATAATCTATTATAATGTATTATCATGTTTTTTAAAGAAGATAAATTTGGAGTTCCTTGTGATGGTGCAGGGGAAACAAATCCAACTAGGAATGATGAGTTTGTGGGTTCATTCCCTGGCCTCGCTCAGTGGGTTAAGGATCCTGCGTTGCCGTGTGCTGTGGTGTAGGTTGCAGACATAGCTCAGATCTGGCGTTGCTACAGCTCTGGCATAGGCTGGCAGCTACAGCTCCAATTAGACCCCAGCTTGGGAAACTCCATATGCTTCAGTTGTGGCCCTAAAAAGCAATAAAATAAAATAAAAATAAAAAATAAAATAAGATAAACTGGGTTAAGGGTATTTAATATGTGGCACAAAGACTAACCACAGTTGATATAATTGTTTCTTGAGTCTAATTTGTATCTGCTTAGTATGCATAGACTCCTTCAAAGGTACTTACTGCTTTTGAAATGTATCTTTTTCTTTTTCTTTCTTTTTTTTTTTTTTTTTGTCTTTTTGCCTTTTCTAGGGCCGCTTCCTGCGGCATATGGAGGTTCCCAGGCTAGGGGTCCAGTCGAAGCTGTAGCCGCTGGCCTATGCCACAGCCACAGCAGTTCGGATCCAAGCCGCGTCTGCAGCTCACACCACAGCTCACGGGCTACACCAGAGCCTCAACCCAGTGAGCAAGACCAGGGATGGATGAAATGTATCTTTAATGAAGTAATTTACTAAACCCACCTACCCTTTGTTTCCTCATATGCAGTGTCAAGAAGCTAACCAGATGTATTACATGATATCTTTAACTCTGAAATTCTAGAAGCACATTGTAATTTGAATCAAACCAAATAGACATGTTAGTGGTCTCCAGTTATTCATTGATTTTTAAAATATTTAGTAGATATTTCTAGTATGCCAGTAGCTGGCCACATTCAAATCAAGGACATTTGGAGTACCTTTAGACTTCTCTTTGAGGATTATGAACAATGATGAAAGTTTCCATGCCTGTTCTGAAAAGAATTTCCAAATGCTACTTGTGTAAAGCTTGTTTATTCATTGATGCCACCTCCTGAGGTAGATGGAATAGGTCAACCAGCTGAGTATATGCAGAGTTTGGATGAGGCTTGATTCGAATCTTATTACCATTTGTTAGGGAACTAGAGCTTCCTCTGTGACAAACTGGTCAAAACTGTGACCTAGTCATTTGACACTTGTGGTTCCACAAAAAGTGGCCTTAGCACATGTGGCATCCACATTTTGGCTTAAGTTTCCAGTTCAATTTCTTTTTAACTGCAACCCAACTATTTATGGAAGAGCCAGATTTACTCTGGTCCTAAGATAGCAGGACAAGGAGTAAAGGGAGGGAAATGGTTTTAAGAATAGGGTACTAGAACAACAAATCCTGGTTATGTACAAGGGCTCAGAGCCATCAAGGAACTGTGGGAGGTCAGGTTGGCTGGTTACAGTGTGTCCTTGTCTGTGTCTGCTATGTGTATAGCACACATATGGAAAGGTATGAAGCAGGGGAATAAGAAGGGGAATGGGCAAAGGAACAAGCTTCAAATGGTGAGATTTTCTCTTGGGACAGGAACCAGGTAATGCTGGCCTAAGGCATTAAGAATTTGTTATATTCAGATTTTTTTTTTGTAATGTATTGGTTCTCCTTAATTCTCAACTGCACTTTTCTTAACCAAATACAATTTAAATCCTCATGAACATTCAGGTACACCAGTTTATCATCTTATGGCAGTGCTATCCATCTTGTGAATGTACTGCCATGCTTTGTCACTTGGCCATTATTCTACCCACTTAGTTTTCTCAAACATATTCTTTCCTATAATAACAAGACAGTGTCAAGAAATCTTATGGTAAAATCTTGATGCATTTTTAAATGGAGGACTCCTTTAAAAAATGAGTCAATGATGAAGGATTATCTTGTACTGAAGGAAAAAAAAAAGTAGAAAGGTAATGAATTTGGACTTTGACATACCATATATCTTATGCAGGGACACTCAAGAATTGTTGGAGAATGTAGGACAGAGGCCAGAAATCATTGTGGTGGGAAGGTAGCCAGGTTGATGATGATGCATTGTCATTTTACTTTTGGAAAATCCTGTGAGGCTCACTATGGAGTCTGGCAATAGCAATTACAATTACTGTACTTCATTTTATTCACTTGGGCAAAATAATGTCATTCCACTTAAAACATACAAAATTACAAACTAATAATAAAGCTCTCTTAATAGCCCTTAGAGTGAGGAGTTAACCTTGATGATAAAGTGATGTAAGGCTTAATAAACCTTATTTCTGGCTAAGTCCCAGAGAGAAGGAATTCTGTGTGATTCAGTTGTATGGAATTAATAACAACTGACTGCTGCCTGGCACTGGTTGAGCATGAGGTACAAGCAACATACTCAGACAGGTATGGAGATCACCCAGGCATTCTTTGCCAACTTCACAAAACTTCCTTTTTGCTTTGGTTGTCATCGGATGACTCTCCTCTGCGGTTTGAGCCTCAACTGCTCGGGGTGAGTGTTTGACTGTTTCCCCAATAAGTACAGTCTTACTTATGGAAACAAGTTAAGGACAGTTAAATATTTTAGACATTTATGTGCTAAATAAGAATAAATTGGGTAAATATTGGTAAACAGCCAATAGTAAGCTTTGTAGTAAATTGGGTAAATACAGCAGAGTTATAAGCAAAGATGCTTTATAAAAGAAAGTTGAGCAACTCCACTTTGTGCTGTCACTGAAATTTTTTTTTTTTTTTTTTTTTTTTTTTACAAAACCTGGATGTTAGTGGAATATTATGGACTAGGAACATGCATATTGTATAAATTTGAGTAAAGGACATTGGGACCTCATTTAAGAAGGAATTTGCCTAAATAAATTCACTATATCTTCTGACTTATAGACTCAGAAAAAAAAAACAAAAACTTCTTTTGTATATTCTGACATACGCTAGAACTGAAAATATGGAATTATGTAAGACTCTTGAGTGCATGATAAATAAAATATGTGTTCATAATAAAATGTATGGATGCCCACCAGTACATTTCCTGTACAATTTAAGAAGATAGCTTGTCAAAATATCTTTTTAGTCTAAAATCAGTAAAGGGAAAATTAGTTTTGTGGTCCAAATATGCAATGGCCTTATGCTGTAATATTCGAGGCAGATGACATTTTTGGGTTAACTCTACTGGTGTGCGTATTTGTGGCCAGCCCTGGGCAAAATCTCCACTTGCGAGCTGACCCATCAGGACTCTTTTACTCCTTTGGTTTGACCAATTTGATTCGTTTTTCACTGGATATGTTCTGTTTTACATAAATAGTAACAAAGAGTAATAACAAAAGTATGTTTATTACATAAATAATGACAATGGTTGGAATACGGTGAAATCTAAGAACCAGTTTAACTGCTGAGAATTTACACGTTTAGAAGGATGGTCTCTGAAGAGGGGCTCTATGCTCAGAATTCCAGGCTGAATTTGGGGTGTAATAAAACACCATGGTTGTTTTGTGGATTGTGGGAACACAAAGGGCTATGCAGTCCACTTCCTATGTAGAACACTGGAATAGAAGACTAGAGAATTTTTCCATTACCCACAAAGTAGAGAAGAATAACTTTTTCAGGAGATGAGAAGGAGTTTAAGTGAGCTACCTAGGGCCCTAGAAAATACCAGATTTGGCCATGTAATTGGAGGCCAGTGGAGACTGTGTCTAGAACAGCAGTTGCCAGTGTGCAAGAGCCATGACAGCTGGGAAGTAGAGAGGAGTTTACAAAACTCATCAGGGTAATTGTAGATAGAAAGCAACCTCTAAGCAAACATTTTCTCTTGAGGGTATGATCAATTTCAGTGTGGATACTTCAGTTATCCAATCCATGGGAAAAGAAGGAAAAAAAATGAGAAAATTTAATTGGCTAAATTTAAATTTTAAATGGCTTAAAAAATACTAGAGTGATTAAGTTTATCTGTGTTAACTAGACTGATTTTTCTGCGACTAGTGAGAAAAGCATGTCAAAGTAAATAAGAAATTAATATAAAAAATCAAGTTATATTTTGCCAATCAGAATTTTTGGCTTGAAAATCCACATTGGCTTTTTGTTTGCCTGTATGTGTAAATGGTTATAGAGTTTATACTTGGACTTAAGGCACTTAGAACATTAGCAAAAGATGAGTTGTTGAGGGCTTTTCTGAGGAATAGAGAATTTGGGTAGTTGTAATTTAAACAACTGTTCACAAATATTTCAGTACTATTGGTTTAATGACAACAGATATGCTGTCTTGATACAATTTTATGATGAGATTTGTAATTCAGAATTAATGTTATTGACTTTGCTGTTAGGTTTCTTAAAAAATTCTGTTCAGTAAGCGTGTAACATTTTAATAATAACATGTGGAGTGGAGGAATTGGGACATTCCTGACCAAATTTTGAGCTATAGTGGCCTCAAGATAGCTTTAACTTCTTTATTTCTCTTATACAGCAATTTATACTAATTACAACAATTCATTTTAGCTAACACATGTGGAAACAAATAAAAATGTGTGGCTATACATAATGAAATTGAAACTGATCATAAAATTTTAAAATAAATTTTTATATGAGTAGTTCCATGCAGCTGCACATTCAGACTTTCCTTCTTCCTATTTAGTTCCCCAAATAGTTTATTAGTTTTTGCTGTTTCATGATCAATGTGAATGCCATAGCCCAAACAATTCTGAGCAATAAAAAAAATAGGAGAAATTCATTATCACAAACTTCTTAGAGATAATATTGAGTTTCAGACTATTGGAAAATGTAATAACCAAATTGGCTATTATGAGACTTTACTAATACAAAATATATATTTACACAGCCTATTACTTGAATACTTGAACAATTAGATGCCACCAGCAATGTTAGATTTGGTTAAGGGATTTAGGCATAGTACTTAACAAGCTTAGCTATGAATATTAGCTAACTATCTTTTAGATCTAGGAAAAATAATGAGTATTACAAATGAGTTTGATTTCTTTCAATCTTATTTGATTACATGATAGCAGAAATTAGATTGAAAATACTAATAGTAGCAGAAATAAATTTGCTTAATCCAGTAATTAAATAAAATGTACTCTTATTTTGTTCCTGCCATGTGCCAGGTAAAATTCAAGACTCTGAGATAACACAATTATCAGGGCATTATTTGTCCTCACAGTGAATTAGGAATCTATTTGGGGAGAAAAACATGGAAAAAAAAGAATACAGAGTGTAATTTAGCACAATAGATAATATAAAAGAAGTGATGTACAAGGGGCACGGAGGGCTCAAGAGAGTTAGGTACCAAGGGAAGAAGAGAGAACTTACCACTGAGAGTTGTTAGAATAGATGTTTTCCCACCAAAGGGTCATATTTTCCAGGACTTCTTACATCAATGTGCTTTCTCTTCTCTTTCTTAAACATTTGCCTGTATCTATAAGGAATGTAGCACCTCTAGAGGGAAGGATCCGAGATCCATGAATTATCATTGATCAAGAACGTTCTAACTGGACTAATTTGTGAAAATATCAGTTCACAATAATGAAGCAACAAAAGCTACCCTGATTAATCTACCAATTTCAAAATCAAAGGATTAGGAAATGCTTCAAAGCTTATCCCTTGGGAGTTCCCTAGTAGCCTGGCAATTAAGGATTTGATATTGTCACTGCTGGGGCTCATTGTCTCCACTGCGGCTCATTGTCTTTGCTGTGATTCAGGTTGGATCCCTGGCCTGGAAACTTTTGCATGCTGCAGGCACAGCCAAAAAAAAAAAGAAAAAAAAACCCAAAACAAACATCCACCCCTCAGATAATTCCTTAGTCATTTATATGTTTTTAAAGGGTATATATGAAAGAGATAGCGTAGGGTGGGGTGAGGTGGACCAATTTAATGACACAATTAGTCCACCTTACCCAAAGGCATAGGAATCTGAGAAATGTTCATATGAAATATTCCATTTGTTCAGTAGGTCTGACATATCTGATAGGAGGAGAGAGGTATGGAATGGGCTGGAGCCATATTAGGGAGAATCTTGCAATTCCATGCATAAATTCAGGACTTCCAACAATTTAGGAATACCTATAGAAGCACTCTATCTCTTTTATTTTCTCTCTTTTCACTATCCATATATGAATTAATGTCTGTTATATATAATAACTTACTAACAATTCTCTTCATTTTCAATTTCAATCACTAAGGAACAAAATTTAAAAAGAAATTTAAGAGTTCCCATCACGACTAGCATCCATGAGGACATGGGCTCGATCCCTGGCCTTGCTCAGTGTGTTAAGGATCCAGCGTTGCCATGAGCTCTGGTGTAGGTCATAGACATGGCTCAGATCCTGCATTGCTGTGGCTATAGCATAGGCCAGTGGCTTCAGCTCCAACTCGACCCTTAGCCTGGAAACCTCCATATGCTGCAGGTGCAGCCCTTAAAAAAAAAAGACAAAAAAATATTTAAGAATAGGCCAAATTTAAGAACATGCAGGCAAATAACCATTGATAGATTTTTGGATAAACGTCGTTTTACTTGGCATCTTTTTCATACTAAATACTTATTATACTAGACAGTCATATTTTCAGTTATACTGAAAATCAAAGAAATTCTGAAATTATGTTTATCTATTCATTATCAAATGAAATTTTAGAAAGATTTTTACAAATAACTTTTATTTGAAACAAAACCATTGTGTTATATATGGCATTGAAAAGAGAAAATGTTCTATTTTCTATATTCATTTACATTCAAAACATTATATTTATTTGTACATTTAAAGAATTTTGACTTACAAGAATGGTGCTAAGAGGTAGCTACACTGAGCAGCGTTAGGTCTGTTTTGACTTCTTCTCAACAATCCCCATCTTAATAAATTTTCTACATAATAATCTGAGTAGAGTGGCTTATATGAATGAAGTCAAATAAAGATATCAGTAAAGGAAGAACATGACAAAAGTAATTCCATTTGAAAAGTATTTTAATGATACAAAGGATTCTAAGACTAGGAGAAAACAGTATAATAATTGCAAAACATCTAAGGAGGGGCATAAAAAATCAGTTAAAAGTTTGCATTTTGATTTGACAATTAAAAATACAGTTAAAAATACTACAAATAATTACAATGTTACAAAAATTTATTAGGATTACAGAAGGAAGGTGATATTTTTGGTTTAAATCCAGGAACAATTCCATCTTCTATACTGTCACTGAAAGTGCACGGAAACAAGTTTTTTCCACCCAGAAATTATGATCACCACAGAGAATAATACTGGTAGTAACAATGATTAAAGAGAATGATCTATTAAAGAATAAAGCAAATGAATATTTAACAAACATTACAGAGTGGTTAATGTAACTTCTGAAAGTCATTTATTCAATGCCGCACTGTACATTTGTCATGGGATGGTAAAAGAACAAGGTCAGGTATATGGGCTATTGTGATGTCTTCCCTCTCCTAAGAGTTCTTGGTTGTCACCTACTATTGCAGAAAACAGCTTTCCTCAAGTCTGACAGTTTAGAACTCTCCATGGCCTCTGAGAGCATTCAATCTGTGTTCATTCCTGCTCCCTTCCATACCAGTCATACACTGATTCATGAGGCTGTGATTTGACTGTTTTCTAGATGCTTAGAATTTTGTCCCTAAAGTAGATTAATAACAGCAAGTCACTATAAACCTTACCTCTTAGAACCCTTATCATTTTGCTTCAACAGAGGCAGGGTTTTAGACTGCTCAGATAGGTCAGAGAAAGGTGAAATGTAAATGATGATTAGGTGAAGATTAGAATACTGTGCCCTTTAAGTGATGTGGTAAACCAACATGTGGTTATGATCTGAATCCTGAAATGTCAATCCAATTTATTTAGTTTTGTTTATGAAACACAAAAATTTGACAAGCCTACTTAGAGGATGATAATTACTTTATTTTTCATGTATTTCCAGCCATATAACAGCAATAAAACAGTACTTTCAAATTGACTTTTTGGAGATTTAAAATGTTAATACATAATATTGACTGACTACTTCATATCATTCACTCTCATCTCCAAGACATTTTCAATTCCTCTAAAATAGTCTAGAAATATGGGTGAAAGAGTAACATTAATAGCTTATGTTTATTGAGTATTTATTGTATGCTAGACTCTAAGTTCTCTGTACCAATTAAATAATTGGTCTTCTCAACTCCTTATGGGGGTTAGCACTATTCTTATTTCCATTTTACTGATGGGAAAACTGAGGCAGAACAAAGGTATGTGACTTTCTGTCAGTCATGTATATAAAGTGCTTTAAGCCAAGAAGCAAACTTAAGAGTCAACTCGCAAAGACCACCTGGCACTGGTCTACAGTAGAATTATCTTCTTGCCATATACCTGACTTGGACCTTTTTATTGGTAATAAATAACACAAAGAGAAGAAGCCTTATGCAATTTCAACTTCCCAGATTTCATATTCATCAATAGTGGAGACTCCATTAAAACAATTCCTCGAACCCCATCCCCAGAGACTTAGACTCCCTGAGCTGGGGCCTGCACATTTGCCTTCCGACAAGTTTCCAGGGTCCTGCTGGTACTACTGATATATAGACTACACTTTGAGTTTCACAGCATTAGCTTATATTTAATTTAAGTCATTATATATTCCCTACTTACAGTATATATAAAATGTGTATCACTGAGAATCTAAGAATGTGGCTGTTTTTCTAACTAGTTCCTGAGTTAAGAACGTACAAGCCAGGCTCTTTAGGGGAACCAAGGAGCACTTAGACTCAGCAGTGCCACTTATGTTATTTTTCTTAGTTGTGGGGAAATCATTCCTATGAATATATGGGAGTGACAGACATATGGGTTAATGTCTAGCAGGGATTTTCTAGAATATTTTTTTCATGTCATAAAATCAAGTTATGAGAAGAATTGAAGTTTATTTTTGGTATCAGGATTTTGAACTTTCTATTTAGCTCTGTATATTTTGTTGGATTAAGAGGAAACTTTACATTGAATCAATTATTGATGAAATCACTTTTTAATTTCTAATCTATGTATTTCATCACATAAAATTCACCAGCCACCTGAACTAGTAAACTGAAGCATAAATGGGAAGAGTTGGAAAAGCACTGGAAGGAAGATAGTACGATCATGCTTTCAGACTAATTATTTGTTATTTTAACATTGTCTTTTTTTTTCCCTGCAGCATTTTGGCCCATAACATTGAGTTTACTAAAATATTTCCTGAAGGTATAAACTTAGAAGTGAACCAGTTAAAAGAAAGAATTTTTTTTTCTGCTGTCTCATTCCACTCAGGCCTAAATAATTTTCCCCCTTTGGAAAGAGACATTTTAATATGTCACGTTTCAGTTCCAGCTCAATAAGCAGCCATTTATTTACAATTTTAAAGCAATCTTTAGCCTAGTCAGGTAAGAATTATTTCAAAAGAATAAAAATATTTTCATTTCCCATCACTGCCAAAAAAGAAAAGAACATGAGTTATGAGTCTTGCTATGTTGTCTTAAGTTGATTACTATGGAATGATTAAAAAACTAGCTCTGCTGTCAGTGCAGAGGAGTACATTATAAGTGTAATAACAGCTTAGGGATACAATCCATCAATGCCGCACTTGGAAGAAGAAAAAAGTTGATCTATTTTTTTGGTCATCATTTTCAGCATATTAGATGACAAATAATTGTACATTCATCAATAACAATAGATTAAAGTTGAAATGATTTATTGCTATTACACTGCTGTTATGATGGAGCACCGGGTCAGTCAAGCATCAGCAGGGTCTGTATTTAATTTTCACGGGTCTCTTAGCAGAAATAATAGACAGAGAGTAAACCACCTGAAACAAGGTGGATCAAAGTTGTTGACAAGTGATTTGTAGGTTGGTTCTTCATGGATGGAAGGGAGGCAATAGGACCTCTTTGGTGGACTTGTTGAACCACTAAATCAAACAGACCTTGTGGAGCTCAGACTAACATCCAGCCAGGCAGCACATGGAAATAAGAAAGCTACGCCCCTATGAACTTCATTTAATATCACTCGATTGTAATGAAATGCAGTAGATGTTCTTGGGACCTAACCAGGAGGTTTAAATTGTCTGCAAATCTCAGGTAGGCTAATGAGAATCTACCCCTCAGGAAGTAGTTTAATTGTTCTTATATCCACTGATGGTCAGTCCACAGGTTAGTATAATCATGGGAAATTATGTCATATATTCATCTTAATATAGTTTATTACGGCTTCCTTCTTAAGCAGGGTGAAATTTATTTATATTCAATATGTCTGAGCACTTAAATTCAACAAGAATTTATTCAGTACCAAAAAGATGATGTTTTATCAAAATGTGATCTGTGGACTATTTATGTCAGAATCACCTGTGATTCTTGGAAAAACACAAGTTACTAGGCCCCAACCAGATATACCTAATGAAGATTTCTAGGATTAGTGCTGGGAATATGCATTTCTACAAAATTTCCTGGGTGATTCTGATGGAATCTAAACTTTATGAACTGATGTATTAGGCACAGATATTGTAGAAAACAAAAACAACTGTATTGTGTCAGTGGATTTCAGGAAAGCTGCCCATCTTGGGGTTCAGGCACAACCCAAGACCTGTCAGTGCTGTTTATGAAGATCTAACTGTACATAAAACTTCATTATCTTTATACTGAGCTTATGAGTGATTTCTCTACATGTTAAAGAGCCTATTTGGATTTCTCATGTGAAGCGTGCCAACATAATCCTTTTTATAACAGATGTATATTTTATTACAGTCTCCTCTCAGAGGACTCTGGTTTGCTAGTCTATAATAATTTTGTGCACGATGTCACCCAAAATGCATTGTCTTATTGATTTATTTTATATTTACTTATCTTTGTGGGTTTTTAAATATATTGTCCATTTTATGTTTCAGCATAATCTCAAATATACAATACATATTGTATATTTGTATTTAACAAAAGTAGGTAAACAGCATATTATAATTAATAAGAGATATAAAAGTATTTAACAAAAGCAGGTAAACAGCTTGTTATAATTAATAAGAGAAAATATTTGATGTTGAACTTTGCAATGACTGTCTCCATTTAAATAGAATTTCTCATTATTTTAATACATAGTTGTCAGTTTTGGAATTCAAGAATAAATAAAAGTTTTCCTCTTTAAAGCAATAGAAAATTTGTCATTCTGAAAACTTACCCTCTGAGGTGTGTTTTAATTAGGGTCTTGCCACGAAAAGCAGGATGAAAATCTGTTTATAATGTATCTTTCTTCTAATTCTCAAGTAGAAGACCTTGGATTGTGCCAAGCCAAAAGAAAAGCTTCCAGATAGTTTTATCTTGTAATAAATTATGGAGACATGACCAGTTCAGAGTGGAAATAAACCTATAAGGCAATGCTTGGTTTATTGCTGCTACAGCAGAAATTGGAATATAATGTTGCCAATACCCACTGCTGGACTGATAAGAGAATTCCCATCTCATAGGCAACAGAGATGATTGGTAGTATCTGCCCAGAGTGCTATGTTGAGAAATCGCACCAAAAGTAGAACTAGAGGTTAGTACCTTATTTGCTAGACGAAGTGAGAACATGAAAGGAGTAAAGCTAATAGCATCGAAGTTAATGTGAAGTTACTGCTGCGGGCCGCTGGGACTCAATCCTCCTGTAGACCCCTTAAAACACTGTGTAGAATATGGCTCAGGTCAGTTGTTATGGGGGTGAGGGGTTTGAGTGTCAAAAGCAACTTTCATCACTCAGTGAGTTAGGGTTGCTTCTCTGGCATGCTCTTGGGTTTTAACACTTGGACCTTCTGACTATTCCAAGCACTGGTCAGACTGACTCCTTAGGGAAAAATAGGTGCTTGATGTAGAAAGTTACTGAGAAGTACCAGAACTGTCCACATCAGTGCAAGTTGACCTCTGAAGTGAGTCAGGGAGATTAGGGTAGGGGTAAAACAGTATCTGCTCAAAGAAGATCCTCTGGTCAAATCTGAATTTAACAAATGAAGTTGTGTCCATAGACTTTTTAGGTGTACCTGCTGGTATTTGTCATCCCTCAAATTGTAAACATCATGATTTGCAATTCATGAACTAAGCCTCATTCAAACTTTCCTTGCTGTATATATGTGTGTGTATTTATATATTAATATATATCAACATGTATAGGTATATATACATATAAGGGAATATATATATATATATATATATATATCTGTCTGCATGGTTGACATAAAAAGAGAAGGAGCAGGGCCACATAGATGCTCATAGGGTCTTTAATTAGAAGTATCACTAGGGGCATAGACATGACTTATACAGTGGAGGAATAAAAACCAACAGTGTTTCTATGGTTTAATGGCATTTTTTTGGAGTGCTGAAGGCTGTTCTCAGATTTAGTTTGGTAAACATAATTTTGTCCAAGATGGTTGTCAGAATACTCCAAATATTTGAAATCATGTCATTACATTCCCCAAATTAAGGCTTTAAAGCAAAAGACATATTTAATAATCTTAGCTTTGAAAGTGACAATGTCTAACAAGAAATTTGTCTACTGATATTTATAATTTGTAAGTATCGCTGTACTTAGCAGTGTACTTAGAGTCTTAGATAGTATAAATTACTCCTCCAGTTTAAGAAAATAATGAGAAGTGCTTAGTAGTCAATCTCAGGTTTATTAGGAGCTGAATTCCATTGAAGTTGAGAGACAGTTTGCAGTAAGAATGCTCAAAGAGCACATCCAGTGGCCCAGAGCCTTACTGAAATGAGAGTCATTAAAAAACAATGTGTGAGGACTCAGCAAACTAGATGACTACCTTGCTGAATTTAGCTTTGAAAAATCCCACACCTGTCAATAGTTATCACCAGCAAAAGAGTACATATAGTTTTAAAAAAGCTTTAATTTTCTGTCCAGTCAAATCTAAGTGTATCACACTCAATTTTCCCTCTTTAGTCATCTAAATAATTTCCCACCTTGCTCATGATGAATGTCTTGCCAGTTCCTACTCAGTTCCTCCACTTTACCCGACCTAATTAAAGAAAACATTCCATGATTGCCTATTTTTTCTCATGCATGACAACCTATTATTTTTTTTACCACCTGATTAGGGTTTTATTACCCTTGGATTTAGATTGATTTGCTGATCACTTTAATAAAACACTACTTAGTTTGATTTAAAGGGCTACAGGTTCCTTTCATTCATATAATTATTCTTATAGCCACCTCAGATTCCAAGTATACACGACCCCTCAGAAAAGCAGTTTTAAATTGCCACTGGACACGGTTATAAAATAAGAATCACAGGTGACATTCCTGTTGAGTACGGCTATGCGGTTTCCATTGTGGGCAGTCATGAGAGGACATTTTGCAATATAATTTGTCAGGAGTGATAAATCTATTTCATCATATCTGTCAGGAATGGCTCCTGTGTATTAAAACCACTATAAAGTTTGCTCAAGATAAACTAAAACTTTCATATGATTAAATAATAATACGTTTATTATGACAAATTACATTTACTGTTATCTACAGTGCGAGCCAAAATTAGATATAGTTCAAATGGATGATGATGCATTTGATTTCATATCTAGTGAATTTTTATTAAATAAATGAATGTGCAACATTTATAAAACTGTCTTTTATTTTGGACCTTTTATTAGAAAGTTGTATTCTACTTAGAAAAAAATAAAGGGACACCCATATCCATATTGAATTACTAATTGAATAAATTGGCAATAGAGAGATAAAGAAAAAATACTTAAAATTAACTGAAGAATGCATTGCTTTTTGGAGGATAAGCAGTCACAGATGGAAAGAAATTCTTGTCCTGAGAGTAGTTATAAATTCCCATTCTTTAATAGAAAAATACAGGTGTTCAGCATTAGACAGGGAAAGATAGCCTAGTGAACCTCACTGAAGCCAGAGAGTAAGGATATATTGACAGAAAGTTCAATTCCACTCATCTAATCAAAGATTCAATCAGTTACTTACATATTTATTAAATACATGTTATGTGCAAGGATCAGAGAAAAATGATTTTCAGGATTTTAAAAGAACCTCAAAGAGCTTGCAATCTCTGGAATAACTGGATTTCTCAAAGAGAAATTAAGGAGGACGGGCTTGGAATACACCCTAAAACTGTTAAGATACCTTGCAAGTCCCAACTATTCAATTTTAGGATTCTTTACTCAAGAAACTCAAAGAATGCAAATGTGAAATGATGTTTCAAGTGGAAATTTCTGTGACTGTCCAACACCACACACATATGCATGTACACACTCTTCCCTTAAGCTTTTTAAAGTCAAAAAAGAGCACTATGTAAACTTCATAGCATTTGTGAATTATATCATGACATTTTAAAGTAAGTTTCCAGCACTTTCTTCAGGTTTACTGAATTGGAATGCCTCAACAGGGATTCTTGTGCAGCAACCACTTCTATACCAGTTAGCCTATGGAAATGTGGGAGTTACTGGTAGTCTGTTCTTTTTTTTTTGGTCAGTGAAAGAATTCAGTGCAAACACATTCTCCTGTCTAAATAGCCAGGATAGAGGAATATGAGTGTTGGAAAGAGTTTTGATTTCTGTCAAGCATGAAATAAAGATAAATCTAGACAAGTATTTTGGGAACATAGAAAGATTGAAAATGTGGTAGATGTAGAGTGATCAAATAATATATTGTCCAATTTGGAACAGTTTTGAAAGTAACAGTGGATTCTGGTAATACTCATGCTATGTTAAGAGGCACGACCCTGCATAGACCCAGGCTAACAAGATATAAGCTCACCCTACGTACGTAACTCCATGTTCCCATTGACTTTGTCTCCTGATTTCTCCTCAAACACCACAAAACTTGGATCAAGAACAGCAACTTCAGTTTTATTGATACTCATATCATCTCTACCACCTCTCTTTTATGGCTGCCATTTTCTTCTTCATGTTAGTCTCTTCCATCATTGAAATTTAGCTGCCATGACAGTTTTTTTATATTCCATTCCTATTCTTTGTCATTCTTCTCAACATCCAATTGATGCCTCATCCAGTTATCTGGCCTCTTGGCTTCTGAATTTCCTTGTCTGTAAAACCACACTGGTTATTTCAACCACCCTAAGCTATTCACTCTGGATTCCATGCCTTCTTTACTTTCAGTGGTCCTTTATTTCTTCCATTATCAAGTTCTTTCTTGCTCTCCCCTCAACCACCACCTACCTTGCCAAGAAAGTTTTTATGCATATATAATTGTTCCCTAGCACTGCCCATAATAAAAGTAAAATATTGAACCTTGAATCCTTTTACAACTACTACCTCATGTCTCAATTCCTTCCATGGTAAAACATGTTGAAATGATCACTTACTCTCACAGCCTTCATTTACTTGCTTCCCATTCACTAACCAATTCTTTTCAGTCCTTCTCATTTTTTTTTTCCTTTGTAGGGCTGCACCCACAGCATATGCAGGTTTCCAGGCTAGGGGTTGAATTGGAGTTACAGCTGCTGGCCTACACCACAGCAACGCCAGGTTTGAGGCATGTCTACAACTTACACTACAGCTCATGGAAACACCGGATCCTTAACCCACTGAGCAAGGCCAGGGATCGAACCCACAATATCATGGTTCCTAGTTGGATTCCTTTTCCTCTGCGCCATGAGAACTCATCAGTCTTGTTTCAAAACCATCACTATTTGGAAATTATTTCTTAAAGAGGCATCAACAAATTTCTTGTGATCAAATAATTCATCACTAACTTTCATGTAGTTAAACCCAATGGATACTTTTATCTCCTCAACTTGCTTCTTTTGAGTATTTGATACAGTTGAACCCATGAATTCTCATTGTAGTGTACCTGCCACCCATTTAGCTATATCCTTTAAGTCCCATAATATAGTTGTCACTTCCTACTAACCCCTAATTTTAGAATTTCCCAGGGTTTAGTCCTTGTCTTTTTTCTCTGTCTACACTATAAGCCTTAGTGAACTAGTACATGTTTATGGCCTTAAATGACCTTTATATGTCATTTAAACATACACCATTCTATCTCAACCTTCCCTTCTGAGCTCCAAAGTTCTGTTTTCAACTGATAACAGTTGATATTATGCTTTATTTCTGTTATGTATTTAGAACAAAAATTTTGATCCATTAACCCCAAGCTCCCAATCCATCCCCCAAAAAATTGTATTGGGGAAACAACAATAAAAAAAATTTTTTTGATCCTCATCCACCAAAACCTGTTACTCTTCCAGTCTTGTCCATCTAAATAAGTAGTGCTAATAATTCAGCCAGTCTCTTGGCATGGAAATATCCAAGATATTCCAATGTATTTGTGGTTTCCAAACATACTCCTCACTCTTCCTCATAACTGTTATATAGTTGCTACTGAACCCTCATGGTAATCATAGCTACTTACTTCAGCTAGTACAGTAGAATTTTATTTGCCCACTTGTCAAATTGTATTAAGAGCTTAAGAGTTATAGCTTCCAGTTCATATCAATTTTTTGATGTCCCACAACAGAAATATTTATCAACTACCTCCAACCTTGTGGAAGCTAGACCCTCCAACACAGAGCTTAATGTTGTTTTAACAATATAAACTCCACAAATGTTTCCCTAGAGAGGTGATGGAAAGAGGCATTCTAACCTCTCATTGTTCCTATAGATTCTAACTATTGATTATTGGCTATTGATTAAGTGCATAGGTCTCATCATACTGGACTGCCAGTCAGTCTTGAAAGGTTTTGTTTTTGAGCTGGTATATTAGCTGAGGCTTCAATATATAATTTTATTATTTTATCAAGGCATCTGTGTAAGTAGAGCAGAGAATCTCACAATTATATGCTTGTGTAGTAGTACGGGCTCTGTAGTCTAAGGAAATGGTGTACCTAATTCCATGGCAATGGATTAAACCCTTCAATTGGGCATTTGAGCAGGGAAACTGAACTTAAACACGTAATTTTGTATTCTGTTGCTTTCTTATGTCAGGTAGCTGCTTCTGGGTGATAGAATGCATAGTTAGGGACTGAGGTGGGTGTGATTACCCACTGAAATCAATAGGAGATGGACACAGTCCAACAATTATGTAGCTCCAGATAAAAAGACTTTGATAATATTTCAGGTCCTCTTGTACCAGCTCAGATCCTGTGTCTCATAGTCCTTAAAAAGCCTGAATATTCCTTTTTCTGTAGTACACAATTTTCCTGTTAAATAGATTCAGATAACTTGGGGAAATAGTAAAGTACTATATTATTCTATATCCTTGCATTGCAGAATCTCCTCAAAGGAGATTTAATCAGTGGGTTTAGGATATGAGAGGTGACTTAGATCTGAGAAATGAATGAAGACCATGAATTTCCTTTGAGATGAGCCTTCTCTTCACCAGCTTTTCTATTATAATTAATTAAGACGATGTGTGTTATTATTCAAATCAAAAGCATCCTAGTTGGCATTCCATCTATATTGCCCTTCAGAACATAATGATGTACTAGCATTGTCATAGATCTCTTAGAATACTCTGATTTCTTATATTTATTAAGATGAGTGATGACTTGCTATTTATTTAAATAGTTTCATTTACCTCTCCCTTGTTGAAATTCTATATTCCAATTCCATGGAGGCATCTCCTACTATCAACCATGGGTTGGGAATTGACAATTAGGTATTACCATATTTCTCAAGGATGTCTGTACTCCTCCTCATAGACAAATTCCTTATTGACCTAGCAAGACAGAGTCCTCTGGCTTCTGGGAGAAAATAGGTTGCAGGTTATCAGGCTTTACATATAGCATAATAAATGACACCACATTTTTCACCTCTCGGCTAACAAATCACAACTAACCCCATGAAAAAATTCTTCTCCACTGCTTCTTTATCATATCACTCAATTTATTTCCTTGAGCACAATTAAGATCTGGAAATTACCATATTTGGGTAGGTGATTACCTGATTATTTGGTGGCTCCTCAATGGAATGTGAACATCTCAGTGACAGGAACATTGCCTGTTCTACCTTAAATTTAACTCTTTGGAACGCAAAAAAAAAAAAAAAAAATATTTTCAGGAAAAATGAATTTGTTTTTACATTTAATGGTCCCTAGAAAGCTCTCACAGCTGCTGCTTATGTGCAGAAAGTATTTTAACACAGAGAATGTAGAAAAGTGTCTGCCAGGGCCTTAGCAAATTACACAAATTTTTCTGGTTCACAGTACCCAACAGAACAAACCTCCATGTGTTAATAAAAGGTATTCTTCTCTTTTTTTTTTTTTTTTTTTGCTTTTGAGTGCCACACTTGCAGCATATGGAAGTTCTTAGGCTAGGGGTTGAATCTGAGTTACAGCTGCTGGCATACATCACAGCCACAGCAGCTTAGGATCCCAGCCGTGTCTGCAGCCTATACCACAGCTCATGGCAACGCCAGATCCCCAGCCCACTGAGACAAGGCTAGGGATCGAACCTGCATCCTCATGTCCACATGGATACCAGTTGGATTTGTTCCTGATGTGCCACAACAGGAACTCCCAATAAATGTTACTTTTTTTTTTTTTTTTTTTTTTGTCTTTTTGCTATTTCTTGGGCCGCTCTCACGGCATATGGAGGTTCCCAGGCTAGGGGTCGAATCGGAGCTGTAGCCACTGGCCTACGCCAGAAGCACAGCAACGCGGGATCCGAGCCGTGTCTGCAACCTACACCGCAGCTCACGGCAACGCCGGATCCTTAACCCACTGAGCAAGGGCAGGGACCGAACCCGCAACCTCATGGTTCCTAATCGGATTCGTTAACCACTGCGCCACGACGGGAACTCCTATAAATGTTACTTTTATTCTTTCAATGTACCTCAAATGTTATTACTGTTACATTATACTCTTTTATACTATGTAAGAAAAGCAGAGGACCAATGGATTACATCTTATACTAAATAACAGTTTCATAGCAGTAGATATTATACTATGTAAGTAAAGAGAATACCGTCATCTAAATTTTGTAAAAGAATAAAATAGCAATATCTGGAGACTTCAAGTCTTCTATATTATGACCTGAAACAGTGACAAAAATGAGTCCCCTTTAAAATATCTACATGTTATGTGTTATTTTTTTGTTGTTAACTTCTAATACTCTTAATTCAAAATTATAAAAACCATACGTGCATTAATCAGGCGTGGGAAAAGAGGGAAATGACATACACCAGTAAAAATTCTGGGATGAGAAATGTGAAATTTTACTGTGGTCAGAATATTCACACTGTTCCGTTTAACATGCAAAGACCATAGAATAATTTTTGTTCTTAAATAGGAAAACCCACTTGTCAAGGAAACATACCAATAGAATGGAAAATTTTAGTAATGATTTGGTGAAATACTTTTCTCTTTTCTACAAGTAAAATAGTCAAGTAATATTATGTCCTTAGAAAAAATAAACTAGGCCATGATTTGAGGTTATTTTGTATCACATCCTATATTCAAATAGTTTTCATTTTTTTCTTTTATTTTAAAGGAATTATATTGCAAAGTAAATCTCAATACATATATCACTCACTGTGCATGGAAATGGCCAAATTACTGATTTTCAGGAAGTACTTCTTTTTTTACAATCTTTTGTAATGAACATCTTCCCCCTTGGCAATATGAAACCATGCTTTGTCAAGGGTAAATGAATTACAGCTTTCAGTCCATTTAAGTCTGGTTAAGTTAGCTTCAAAGCACAGAATCCGGGAATTTAAACTGGGGCCACATAAAATCTTTCTTTTTTTGTACTTAGTTAAATGATAAGAAATTGGTGTGTGCTTTGTTAAATTCCAGAAGCAATAGATAGATAGACAGATAGATAGGTAGATAGATATTCTACAAAATATCTACAAAAGCTCAGGCTGATAGTCTTGAAGAAGATAAGAAAATACAGTATTCATAAAAGGATAAGAGCAGGCAATTTTATTAGTATGGAACAGAACTTTTTTCAAATAATAGTTTAATTGCTAATAATGGCAACTGCATATAGCAAAAGTTTTGAAATGATAAGTTTACATAAATACTTTTTTTAAAATTGAAATATAATTGACATACAATTTTATATTAATTTCAAGTGTACAACATAGTGATTCAATATTTTTACACATTATGACTTGACCAGTATAAGACTAGTTACCATGTGTAGAAAATATGGAGTTATTACAATATTATTGATGCTTCCTGTGCTGTATATTATATCCCTGTGACTTATTTATTTTATAATTAGAAGTTTGCATCTCTTAATCCCCTTCACCTATTCACCCATCCCCTTACCCACCTTCCCCCTGCCCCGGCAACCACCAGTGTGTTCTATATATCTACAAGTCTGTTTCTGATTTTTTTGTTTTTAGATTCCACATATAAGTAAAATCGTATGGTATTTGTCTTTCTTGGTCTCACTTACTTCATTTGGGATAATACCTATAGGGGTCCAATCATGCAAGTGGCAAGATTTTCTTTTTATGGCTGAGAAATATTCTATTATATAAATACACACCACATCTCTTCAAATTACTATTTTTGTTTTATTTCCAGCTAAATATCCAGAAGTGGAATTGCTGTATTGTGTGGTAGTTTAATTTTTAATATTTTGAGGAAACTCCATAATGTTTTCCATAGTGGCCGTGCCAATTTACATTCCAACCAAAATTGCACAAGGATCCCCTTTTTCCACACACTTCTCATCACTTTTTACTTACGGTCTTTTTGATATAGCCACTATGATAGGTATGAGGTGATGATTTGTAATTTTGGTTTGCATTTCCCTGATTATTAGTGCTATTGAGTATCTTTTCCATGTACCTTTTTTGGCCATCTATAGAAGTACTTCTGAAAAAAATCAGTGCCATAATTTTTTTTTTTAATTTTTAAGAAGCTTAAGTCTAAGTTAGTGCACTCATAAGAATCTTTAAAATAAGTATAATGATAAGAAATATGTATATTATTTTACTCCTGAAATTCTTGAACCAGAATAGAGCCAAATTTCATTTATTTATTTTATTTCTGAGATCTCTCCTATATTATGATAGATGAATAGGAGATCACTGGTCATAGGCAGTCAAGAGAAGAGCATTTCAGGCAGATTGTAGAGTATGGACAGTAGCTTTATTGTTGAGTGATGTGTACTTGGGCTATTTAATTTTAGTCCAAGTGTTTCAATTCATACATTTAATTTTCATATTCTTGAAGCCTTGATCACAGTTATTGAGAATGGAAGATGCTTACCATGAATTTTTAGTACCCCCAGAAGAGGGTGTTCTTGAATGAGGTGTGGAAAGGAGGCACGAGGGCAAGGACAGTGTTGCCAGCTGTGTTCGTCTTTGTGTGGTGACAGAAATTAGTGGTGGTTGTGGAATCCATCTGCCTTGGAGACCTACTAAACTGAAGATTTCCAAGGTAAGAAGTTATACTGGATAAAGAACACTAACTTACAGATCTAAAACCTAAAAATAAGGGAAAAGAAATAGAATGAAATGATCGACTCAGTGGCACAGATAGCAACCAGAATTTCTTCCAGTGTTGGTAACTCTCATAACAAGGTTGTTCTCTATGCCTGGCCCTGTGGTGCAGATAATCCAATCTTCAGAAAGGAACTGGAGACATTTTCATACATATGTTCCATTGGTCAAGTACAACATACAAGTAAGTATTGCTATTCATTATGGTATTATTTCAATGGTAGTTGATTTTTCTCATTTTATGAAATGAAAATCCCATGAGCAATACACAAAAGTTGAGTATCAGTGCAGGATAAAGTGCAAAAATTTTTACTAATTGATCTTTTTTTGTGCATCATTTTGCTCTTTTTGGATAAATGGCGAAGTCTAGTGCACTTTCATTTCCAACACACTATTTGAAAAGTTAGCCTTTGTTGGCAAATGGAACTTCCAAGAAAGAGTTGTTGGGTGATGAGATTGTAGGTTTGCATAATTTTCTTGATTTATGACTTAAGAAAGTCATACTTACTTACTTACCATCCCAGGTTGTTCTGTATTCATCAAGGAGAATGAAGAAACTGTCATGTGGGAAATACACTATTTCAGTTCCAGACACCCTGACATATTTTAAAGCTTAATAGATGGGGTTATTCAAATGCAAAACAACTACATTCAAGTCACTACATGAAAACATGTTGAAATTTTCCTTTTATCAAAATATGAGGCAAGGCCTGCCTAGATTCAAACAATTATTTTGGGGGCATAGATAATATAAAAATAATTTTCTGCATTTGCTGCTGTTAGAATAAGGGGCTTTATTAGTGTAATAGTTGAGAATGATATGCTCTAGCAGTATTTTGATGAATTACATGATTATAGTTAAAATGAACAATTTCATCATGCTTGAATTAATAATGGTACTATGATTTGGCAAGTACTCTTGCAACATTCTCTAGCTCATCACTTCAGAAGACAGACTTCTACAGTCCATCCATTGTTTTAGAAAATATGGGCTGATATATAGTTTCAAAAAAAAAGGGCAAGAGAAACATGTCAGCTATGGAAAGTAATGCATGCCCAGATTTTTACAACATCATTCCTTGATTACATTACTTCTTACTGATCATTTTAATCTCTAGCATAACTAACAGTAAGTCAGAGAATAAAGAGGCGTTTTTTAATATTATTTTGTTTATCAAATTTAATTGAAAATATTACACACACCAAGGTACTTCTGAGACATAGAAATTGTATGTGTATAAGTGTTATTTTACATTTAGATTTAAGAGGATTAGGAAGGATAATATATAATCAATGTAACATTCATTTGGGTATCAATCAAGTTAAACACACACACACAGAGCTGAACATTACATAATTTCAGTCATAAAGAGTACAAATTGTGAATTGATTTAATATATTCATAACTAAGTACTCTCCTTTAACTCGCAATTTGTTCACAAAATCATTCTCTTCATTTACTTTAAAACCTTACATGCCTGGATACATTCTCATAAAAGATACTTATAAAGGCACTATTTTAAGGATTTATACTTATACTCTACATCATAGATGAGAGGTAGTCAAAATGAACTTTTAAATATCTTTTTTTATAGATATATGAATGTAAAGCTACATCACAAATATTCTTTTCATTTGACATTAATGTATAGATATTTTAATAAAGATTACTATAATGCAAATACACACATGCATTCAAAACCAATCTACACTTATCTCTACACACCATTTATGTGTCCTTCGTTGCTTTCCTGCCACTTTTAATTACCAAAGCATATGTCCTTAAAATTTTGTATAGAGATTTCTCCTTCCCAAAGTGGAAAAATAGGTAAAAAATGAGTAACTTTCTCACAGAAGACACTACAACTGGTTTGAGGGGCTAGTTGTTAGAAGCATCTACTTAAAGGCATCAGAAAGATAAATGGTGTAAAGCATTTTCAGCTTAAGATCCGAAAGGAGATGAAAGACCATAGAATTAGATTGCTTTTCCCCTAGGGACCTTTGCAAATTCCCAAAGAGGTGATTGAAGACTGAGTAGGTTTTTTTAATTTGTTTTGGTTTTTAGTTTTGATTCTTTCGTGGCCAGGAGCAATAATTTAGAAAGCAGGCTCACAGTGATAGTGCCTCTAGTATATCCTCTTAAAATGGGACATAAGACGGCTCCTCCCATAAGTAAAAGAGAACTGGAAGCAAATCTGGTGTGATACAGATTTTAGCCCATGCCCTAGTCATTTAAGTGGCCCATAAAATTACTGCTCAAGTTGGATGAAGATAGTCTGGATGTCAGTTTCTCTCAGGATTCTAACCAAAGGAATACAGAGCCTAGACTTCAAATTATACAAGGTCAAGCACTAAATCAGAGTGATAAAAAATATTACTGAGAACCTATACAAAAAAGGAAAAAATTCAAAGAGAGTTGTTGTAGGGGCTCTTGATGTTGGAGCTATCAAACAGTAAACTTAAAAGCCAATGATTACTAAAAATATGAGGTTAATAATCTTAGAGAATTGAAAATGATAAATACTAGAAGGCTTAACATACATGAATTCTAGAACTAAACTGCAAAAGATGGAATAAAGAAATTTGTGGATATTTCAACAGCAAAGTAGATGTGAACAATAAAAGACAACTGGCAATATCTAAAAGAGATCAGAAGAAATATCGAGTAAATTATGGAGAGACCGAAAAGATAGACAATATGGAAAAAAGATTAAGAAACGGAGATGGCATAATCATTAAACTTAACATACTTTTATTTGGAGTCCACATTCAAGTGATCTTAGCTGAGAATTTTTCAAAACTCATTAAAAATTGATGAATTCAAGGGGTCATGCTAAGTCCTAAGAAAGGTCCTAACAGAAACTCACAGATAATCTACTGAAAACCAAAGACAAAAAGAAAATCTTAAAACCATTCAGAGGATAAAAAAGAGGAACAAAGAGATTACTTAAGCAGACTAAAATGAATTATAGATGACTTCTAAACAGAATCATAAGAAATAAGAATAAACCAGTTTTTTATGTGATGAAGGATAATAATAGCTAATCCAAAGTTTTTAAGGCCACTAAATATTTATATCTACAATAAAAATGAAATAATTTTTAGACAAAGTTAAGGAAGAGGGAAAGGAATGATAAACTGAATATTTAGGTCCCTTATTAAGATTTTAAAAGGTATAAATAGTATTAAAGAAATTATTGGCTGTTTTTAATTCAACCTTAAATCTGTAGTAGATTTTTAACACACACACACACACACACACACACACACACGTATTTATTTTATATGGATCCAGTTATGGTCACATATTAGAGTATGATAGAGAAACAGAATTTAGAGCCAGATATCTGCTACATAAAAAAATATTTTGTTGGATCCCTAACCTACTCTACTCACAAAAATTTACTTGAAATGCAATAACAACTTAAACATAAAACCTGAAGCCAGGAGTTCCCGTCGTGGCTCAGTGGTTAACAAATCCGACTAGGAACAATGAGGTTGTGGGTTCGATCCCTGGCCTTGCTCAGTGGGTTAAGGATCCGGCGTTGCCGATGTGGCTCGGATCCCGCGTTGCTGTGGTTCTGGTGTGGGCCAGCAGCTACAGCTCCGATTCGACCCCTACCCTGGGAACCTCCATATGCCGCAGGAGCAGCCCAAGAAATGTCAAAAAGACAAAAGACAAACAAACAAACAAACAAAACCCTGAAGCCGTAAACCTCTTAGAAGAAAGCAGAGGGGAAAAAGTTCCTGAAATTGTTGTGACAAGGATTTTTGGATATGACACAAAAGCACAAGCAACAGAAGCAAAGGTTAATGAGTTGAACTACATCAAACTAAAAAGCTTCTGCACAAGAAAATAATCATTTATCAAAATGAAAAGGCAACCTACAGAATATGAGAAAATATCTATAAACTGCACATCTGATAAGAGTTTAATATCCAAAATACATAAGGGACTCATACAACTCAATAGAAGAAAATATAATTGAATTAAAAAGTGGGCAAACAACCTGAATAAATATTTTTTCCAAAGAAGACATGCAAATGGCCAACAGGTACATGAAAAAGTGCTCAGAATTACTAATGCTCATGGAAATGCAAAACAAAACCACAGTAAGATATCACTTCACACCTGCCAGATGGCTATTATCAAAAAGAGAAGAGATAACAAGTGTTGTCAAGGATATGGAGAAAAGGGAATCTGTATGCACTGTTGATGGGTATGTAAATTGGTATAACCACTGTAGAAAACAGTATGGAGGTTCCTCAAAGAATTAAAAATGTAGCTAACATATGATCTAGCATTCCCACTTCTGAGTATATATCCAAAGGAAGTGAAATCACTACCTTAAGGAGCTGTTTGCACTCTGGTGTTCATTGCAGCATATTCACAATAGCCAAGACATGGTAAAAACCTACCTCTCTGTCGGTAGATAAAAGCATAAAGAAATCAGCATAAAGAAATCCTATCATTGCTGAGTATATGGATGGACCTTGAGGGCATTGTTCTAAGTGAATTAAACCAGACACAGAAAGACAAATACTGTATGATCTCCTTTATATGTGAAATGTAAGGAAAAAAAAATCTGAATTCAAAGAAGATTGATTGATGGTTGCCAGATCCTGGGAAGTAGGGGAATGGAGAGGGGTGGTGGTAAGGAAACGCTGGTCAGATGGTATAAACTTCTAGTTATAAGGGGAATAAATTCTGGTATCTAAAGTACAGCATGGTGACTATAGCTGACGATACTCTATTTCAATACTTGAAAGTTGCAATGAGAATAAATTTTAAATGTTCTCACCATAACAATTACAACAAAGTGATAATTATGTGAGGTGAAGGATATGTTAACTAACCTTATTGTATAAACATTTCAGAGTTTACTAGCGTATCAAACCATCATATTCCACACCTTAAACTTGCACGTCTTATGTCAGTTGTCTCAATATAGCAAAAGAACATTTTTAAAACTTTCTAATAAAAATTTACATATATTTGTATTTTAGCTGAAATTTGAAGAATGAGATTTGCTAAGTGAATGACATGAAACAGAGCTTTAATGTTGGCATATTAGGAGGCGGGATCAATGTATTGTGTTCCTGAGTCCCATTTTGGCACATTCATATATTATATATTACAAAAAAGGCAGCCTAAATCCTCCACAGAATCTGTTACTACTTATTTAGTGCCCATTGTCAGACAGGAGCCTGCTAGACATTAAATGGAATGTGAAGAGAGCAAAGATGTTTACAGCAAGTCTTTCTCCTCTAAAGTGTCTATCTAGTGAGAGTGGAGTTGGTTGGGTATTCAGGTATGAATAAGACTCAGGAGTGAAGTTCTGAGCTGGATGTGGACTGAAAATGGGAGTCTTGTCGTTGAGGGCTTTGAGGTGATGCCCCTCATTTTTAAATATTTCATATCTGGTCAGAATGCAGAAACTTTAGCATGTGAGTCTAGGCCCTCTCTGAAACTTTGGATTATTTATCATCTTTAGAACCTCAGAGCATTTAGAGGATACCCTTGATGAAATCATACCTCCTTCTTGGAGACTCCCTGATCCAACATCTCAGAACTTCAATAATGTACTTTTACAGAACTTTATATTTTATCCTCATATTATAATAAATTTCATGGGGTAATTTCTTTATTCACTAAGTTTTTAAAAAATGTTTGATTTTCAAGGATATTTTTAGGTGCTTGTGAGTGGTAGAAGATGAATGATATAGATCTTGCTTAAAAGTTTGGCTCCTCTTGCTTAATAGTCTCTCTGCTCCTCTTTGATTAATTTTACATTGAGTTGTTTAAATAAAGACTGTTATCTTTTGTTAGTAGAAAATTGATGTCATGTTTTTCTTGTTATCACATATAATACATGTCCTGTAGTTCGAACCATCGATCAGTGGAGTGAACCATCTGTGGACACCTTATGTCAGTGTACCTAAATTAAATGATCAAGTTATGACTTTAATTAATTGCTTGAAAGTAATGTTTGTAGTTTTCAGAATCAACATTTTAGAAAAAACTTACTTTTGTAAATGGTAGAAGCATTATAAAATCTACTTTTACAAACATCAAAATAATCTTAAAACTATGTAACTACTAGGTTATAAAGTATCCTTGGTTTTATAATCTTCATGTGTCTTAAATTTATAAATTAATTTGTTCACTGTCTGTGGTAAATAATTGTGGTTTGATCATACATATAAAATTTCTAAATGCTTAATTAGTATTTAACTTTTTACTTTCAGAATATTAATATATATTTGCCAGGTGGAGAAATAGAAAATATTCAAAGCAAAAAGAGGTTAACTTAAAAATACTAATTATCTTATTAATTGATATCAAATTTTGTGTATATTTTTTCCTGTCAATATATGTGTGAGTGTATTTATGAAAATGAGTTTATAATGTAATGGAGATAATATCTCATAGGGCTTCCAGTAGGATTAAATGAGAGCATGTGATAGAGTGTCTAATAAAACACAAGTTCTCAATAGTGTATCTCTTATAAGGCAGTATTTGTAATTTTTAAACCTGCCTTTATCACTAGGCTGCATATAATGAACATTTGGTGATAGGTGTTCATTTACAGTTCCTGTTTTTTGGGGTTTTTAACTGATAGGACTATGTTCAGTTGTATGAGTAAATCCAATTAATGTTTCATTATAACTTGAAATAAATTATTTATTTTATTGTAGTAAACAACAGTGAGACAAATATTCTTGTTATTAGTTGATCTTTTAAAATTTTTCCTTAGTTATACATTCTTTAGGTATTTTAGCCTAACAGTATGTACCTCTGATTTGTTTCAGTCCAATTTAATTTAAAATTTTACCATTTCTACAAAAAAACAAGTACCTCACACAAATTTGCTGTCCCCTCCATTCTTTATGCTATTAACTCATGTATTTTACATCCTATAGAATGTTGTTATATAGTATGCCAGTTATAAATTTGTCATCTCGTAGCTACAAGTCTACCCTGCATTGCCCACCTTGGTGATACTGGAGATGGGTGGACCCTGAAAATATTTCTCCTTTGCCAGTTATCTCAATATTAGGTTTTGCAGTAGAGGTGCACACACTGAAGCACTGAGAAAGGGACTGGGGGCTTAGCTTCCTGAATCAGCCTGTGTTTTTCTTTTTGCTACCTATGGCAATGCTTTGAGCACATGGGATAATGCCCAATGGTTTTCAAACTTCATACTTTGATCAGTAATCAAATGACTTCCTGCTAACCAACCCCAGTCCAATGCACATGGGCCAATTCTTTCCCATAACACTCAGTTCACTTCTTTAACTTCCAGTTGGCTATAGTATTTCTCTCTCCAGTAAAGTCTGAATCTCAGCTTGATGGTTGTGGCGGTCTGCAAACAGAGGGTCTTCCAAGTGCATTGTTTCCTTTGGTAGCCTTCCTCAGTCTTCAAGGTAGGAGATGCCCCATTTGCTATTTCCATATTTTTTAAAGTTCTCTTAAATGTTTTTAGTAGTTAATTGTCTCTTGCTAATTACTAATTCTTTACATTAATATAACTGAATTTATAGCCATATTATTCCTATTCAAATTATTGAGTGTTTTCTGTTTTCTAACAGAACCTGAGCCACATTGTAATTTTTAAAAAGTTAATATTCATTTACACTTACGTATTTTTCATTTCTGATCATTTCATTCCAAACTAAAGCTTTAAGCTTCCACTTACTGCATGTTTCTTCATTGTGATGAAATATGTTTAGTATTTCATAGAAGGGAATTGTGAGGGCTGCAAAATCTTTTGTTGATTTGTTTTGGTCTGAAAAATTCTTTATTTCACCATTATCTTAAAGTTATATTTCTGGTGAACATATATTCCTAGATGAATAGCTCACCTCCTGTTTTAGTACTTTAAATATTTCAGTCTATTGTCTTATATACGCCAAAGTTTGTTGACATTCAGTCATTAGGATGTGGCTTCAGTGAAAGTAATACGTTTTGCTTTTGGCTGCTTGCCAAATTTTATCTTTGTGTTTGTTTCTGAGCAATTGTATGAGTTTTCTTTGTATTTATCCTGAGAGTCACTGAGATTCTTGAGTGTATGTATTTATTCATTAGATCATTCAAAAAAAAATTTTTTTTCCTGTGTCATTCTCCTTTTCCTCTCTTTTTGGGGATCTAATAAAGTTTTGTCTGATCAATCTTTTGGTTAGGCTCACCAACTCTTCTCATCTATTCTGACTTTTTTTCTTTGCTGTTCATTTATTTTCCTCTCTGTATGACAGTTTTGACATGTACTGTTGACATTTCTTTGAGTTCACTAATCTATTTTCTTCTATGTTTTTAAACCCATCCCAAAAGATCACCACCAAACTAGAAACAAGATTCTTAGTATTTTTATTATTAAGACTGGATCTTTGTATGGTGTTCGATTCAATGACTATTGGCAGATGCATACACCTTGGTACAACAACAAGAAAAATACATCTAATTTTCATCACCTCAGAAATTTCCTTTATATCTCCTTTCAGTTCAAACACCTCATAAATAAGAATTATTCTCATTTCCAAAACTATAGGTTGATTATTCCTGTTCTTGAAATTCATGTAAACATGTACTCTTCTCTGTGTGCCTGCTTTCATTCAAAAACATGTTTTTGAGATTTACTCATGTAATTGTTTTACTACTGCTACTACTATAGGGTATTTTTCATTGTATGGATATATCACAGTTTGATTATCCAAAACTTGGATTGTTTCCAATTTGTGGACACAAGGAATAAAATTGCCACTCAGATATTCTTGCATAAGCTTCCTTCTTATGTATATATAAGTTTTTCATTTATCTTGGGAAAATAACCTGGAATAGGGCAACTAAGTCATTTTGGTAAGTTTATGTTTAAATGTATATGAAACTCAGTTTTTCAAAGTGGTTGAACCATTTTATACTCCCACAGCAGCTAATGAGAATTCCAATGGTTTCACATTTTCACCAATATTTGGTATTGCCGTCATTTTCTTTTTTAACCATTTTAGGGATGTGTAGTGGTATCTCATTGCATTTATTTTATTTTATTTTCCCACTGTACAGCAAGGGGATCAAGTTATCCTTACATGTATACATTACATTTTTTTTTCCCCACCCTTTGTTCTGTTGCAGCATGAGTATCTGGACATGGTTCTCAGTGCTACTCAGCAGGATCTCCTTGTAAATCTATTCTAAGTTGTGTCTGATAAGCCCAAGCTCCCGATCCCTCCCACTCCATCCCTCTCCCATCAGGCAGCCACAAGTCTGTTTTCCAAGTCCATGATTTTCTTTTCTGAGGAGATGTTCATTTGTGCTGGACATTAGATTCCAGTTATAAGTGATATCATATGGTATTTGTCTTTGTCTTTCTGGCTCATTTCACTCAGGATGAGAGTCTCTAGTTCCATCCATGTTGCTGCAAATGGCATTATGTCGCTCTTTTTTATGGCTGAGTAGTATTCCATTGTGTATATATACCACCTCTTCTGAATCCAATCATCTGTTGATGGACATTTGGGTTGTTTCCATGTCCTGGCTATTGTGAATAGTGCTGCAATGAACATGCGGGTGCACGTTTCTCTTTTAAGTAGAGTTTTGTCCGGATAGATGCCCAAGAGTGGGATTGCAGGGTCATATGGACGTTCTATGTAGAGATTTCTAAGGTATCTCCAAAGTGTTCTCCATAGTGGCTGTACCAGTTTACATTCCCACCAACAGTGCAGGAGGGTTCCCTTTTCTCCACAACCCCTCCAACATTTGTTATTTGTGGACTTATTAATGATGGCCATTCTGACTGGTGTGAGGTGGTATCATGTGGTAGTTTTGATTTGCATTTCTCTTATAATCAGCGACGTTGAGCATTTTCTCATGTGTTTGCTGGCCATCTGTATATCTTTCCTGGAGAAGAGTCTATTCAGGTCTTTTTCCCATTTTTCATGGATTGATTGGCTTTTTTGCTGTTGGGTTGTATAAGTTGCTTATATATTCTAGAGATTAAGCCCTTGTGGGTTGCATCATTTGAAACTATTTTCTCCCATTCTGAAAGCTGTCTTTTGGGTTTCTTTTGGGTTTCCTTTGCTGTGCAAAAGCTTTTCAGTTTGATTAGGTCCCATGGGTTTATTTTTGCTCTAGTTTCTATTGCTTTGGGAGACTGACCTGAGACAATATTCATGATGTTGATGTCAGAGAGTGTTTTGCCTATGTTTTCTTCTAGGAGTTTGATGGTGTCCTGTCTTATATTTAAGTCTTTCAGCCATTTGGAGTTTATTTTTGTGCATGGTGTGAGGGTGTGTTCTAGTTTCATTGCTTTGCATGCAGCTGTCCAGGTTTCCCAGCAATGCTTGCTGAATAGGCATTCTTTTTCCCATTTGATGTTCTTGCCCCTCTTGTCAAAGATTAATTGACCATAGGTGTAAGGGTTTATTTCCAGGTTCTCTGTTCTGTTCCCTTGGTCTGTCTGTCTGTTTTGATACCAGTACCACACTGTTTTGATGACTGTGGCTTTGTAGTATTTCTTGAAGTCTGGGAGAGTTATGCCTCCTGCTTGGTTTTTGTTTCTCAGGATTGCTTTGGCGATTCTGGGTCTTTTGTTGTTCCATATAAATGTTTGGATTGTTTGTTTTAGTTCTGTGAAAAATGTCATGGGTAATTTGATAGGGATTGCATTGACTCTGTAGATTGCTTTGGGTAGTATGGCCATTTTTACAATATTGATTTTCCCAATCCAGGAACATGGACTATCTTTCCATTTCTTTACATCTTCTCTGATTTCTTTGATTAAAGTTTTATAGTTCGCAGCATATAGGTCGTTTACCTTTTTGGTCAGGTGTATTCTGAGGTATTTGATTTTTTAAGGTGCATTTTAAAAGGTATCGTATTTTTGTATTCCTTTTCTAATATTTCATTGCTGGTATACAGAAATGCGACTGACTTCTGAATGTTAATCTTATAGCCTGCTACTTTGCTGAATTTATTAACCAGTTCAAGTAGTTTTTGGGTTGAGTCCTTAGGGTTTTCTCTGTATAGCATCATGTCACCTGCATACAGTGACATTTTTATCTCTTCTCTTCCTATATGGATGCCTTTTATTTCTTTTGTTTGTCTAATTGCTGTGGCTAGGACTTCCAAAACTATGTTGAGAGTGGCATTCATGATCAAAACCCTCGCCAAAGTGGGTACAGAGGGAACATTCCTGAATATAATCAAAGCCATTTATGATAAACCCACAGCAAATATAATACTCAGTGGGGAAAAACTGAAAGCCTTCTCACTCAAATCTGGAACAAGGCAGGGATGCTCACTCTCATTGCATTTAAATCTACATTTCTCTGATGACTAAAATGTTGAGCACTTCTTGTGCTTTTTAGCCAATAATTTATCTTCCATTCGGAAGTTCCTATGGGCTTTTGCACATTTTTTGGGGGGTTACTGTTTTTGTTACTTATCATAAGTAGTTGTCTACATAGTCTAAATATAAGTTCTTTTCCAGATATACATGTATCACGGATATTTTCTCCCAATGTGTGACTTGCCTTTTTCTTTTCTTTTCTTTCTTTTTTTTTTTTTTTGTCTTTTTGTCTTTGTTGTTGTTGTTGTTGCTATTTCTTGGGCCGCTCCCGCGGCGTATGGAGATTCCCAGGCTAGGGGTTGAATCGGTGCTGTAGCCACCGGCCTACGCCAGAGCCACAGCAATGCGGGATCCGAGCCGCGTCTGCGACCTACACCACAGCTCACCGCAACGCCGGATCGTTAACCCACTGAGCAAGGGCAGGGACCGAACCCGCAACCTCATGGTTCCTAGTCGGATTCGTTAACCACTGCGCCACGACGGGAACTCCCCTTTTTATTTTCATAATGGTGTCTGTTCATGGGGAGAAGTCTTTAATTTTGATAAAGTCCAGTCTATCCATATTTTTCGCTTTTCATTTTAGGGCCGTACCCACAGCATATGGAGGTTCCCAGACTAGGGGTCCAATCAGAGCTACAACTGCCAGCCTATGCCACAGCCACAGTAATGCAGGATCTGAGCCGCATCTGTTGAGCTACACCGCAGCTCACAGCAATGCCTGCTCCTCAACCCACCAAGAGAGGCCAGGGAACATACCTGCAACCTCATAGTTCCTAGTCAGATTCGTTTCCACTGAGCTGCAATGGGAACGCCATATCATTAATTTAAAAATGCTTCCTTTCTTTTACCTTTTTTTTTTTTTTATTTTTAGGACATGAAACTTAACTCTTCCACATTTATCCTTATTCTTTTATCACCTCACTCTCTTTTCTAATTGTTCAGAATCAGTTTCATGTTCTGTTCCATTTCACTAATTCCTCAATTGTAGCTATTTGAACTATTTAATGAATTGTCTATTTTAACCGATATTTGCATATCCCCAAATCCCTACTAGTGATGGTTGTTATATTTTATCATTTTTTGTTTGCAGTTTATTATATTTTTCATATTAGTTGCACTGTCAAGATGTCTTTTTTAATTTTCCTTGTAAATGCATATTCAGTTCAGGGATTAGTCACCTTTACTGGGTTACATTCTTGGGTATGTGGCAAAAATCCATTCCTAATCTTGCTGACTTTAAGATAATATACTGAAGATCCATCATGAGATAATTTATATATTTACCCAGACACTGTTATTTTTAAAAAGATATTCCCCCCTCCCACTGTTAGCCAGCACAGTACCTGTTTTCTTTCCCTTTGCTGAAAAACTAAATCGATACTATTTAGCCCGTTTCTACTCCAAGTTCTTCTGCCTTTTATTCTCTCTACCTCCACCTCTCTGTCACTCTCCCACACCCACACAGCATTATCTTCTTTTGCTCCAACTTGTCCACAAAACTATGACAGATTGGATGACAGATCTATCAACTCTCTTTCTGGAGCATCTTTGCATCATGGCATAGCTGGGTTTTATAGCAGGAGCCATAAGACCATATTATTTCACCATATTTTCAGGAACTACAACTTGGAATAGTCCCTAAAAGGATACATCTAGATAAATATAAATTAGCTCCTTAAATTATTCTCACCACTGTAGAATCTCAGAAGTTAGATGTCATGCCAAAATTAAGTGAGAGAGAGTTCCCACTATGGCATAGCTGTAATGACATGGTCATTAATGTGGCTGCTGGTTCACTAAGCCTTACTCAGTGGCTTAAGAATCCAGTGTTGCCGTGAGCTATGGTGTAGGTCACAGATGCAACTCATATTTGGTGTTGCTGTGGTGTAGGCCAGCACTTGTAGCTCTGATTTGTCCCCTAGCCTGGGACCCCTAGCAAAAATAAGTAAATAAATAAATAAATAAGAAATATATTTTTAAGAGATCAAGGGCAGATAATGGAATACATCCTTCCCTATATCACGATTTAACTCAAAACAGGGGGCCTATAAATGTTGTCACCTGAAAATAAATTTCCATACAATTTATTATTAAATATAAAATATCTTTTGACCAAATTGATGGGAGTAATTAGGAAAAATAAAACAGAAATAGTGTAATCCATAAGAGTTAATTCCAGAATAGCTCAAGGTGCTGAAAATGTGTTAATCTACAGTCACCCTATGGCTATATATTATACATCTTTCATTGGTAAATATAGCATACAGCCAAGACTTTAATATGTACCACCACACATACAAAGACCTGATGTTGTAGTTGTTTTTTAAATACTTATTTTTGTACTTATTAACCTGATATGATTCTGTAAGTCATTAATAGTTAATGCCAAAAAAATAAGAAATGTGAGATGTGAAGATTTCTATAAAATTGGCCAACAGTTTTAAAAAGAAATATAACTTGAGAGTTTATTTTCTCCTTTTGTATTTGGTTACAAAAGGAGAGGGTTGATTCAATGGGAAGAGATGGGATTCACCCATCCATTTAAAATCAGTGCCGTATTTCCAAGAGCTGAAAGAGTTACAGTTGCATTGTTCATTACTTTGGAAGTGTCACATTTCCTAGTATAAAATGTATTATGGATGGGGGGTTGTACAGATGTGGAGAAATCTCTTCCCAAGTTTTTTATTTGATTTTCTCCCCTTCTGCCTCTTTGTACTTTAGCAGCCAAACTTGGGATAATGGGATTACTTTTTGCCTTCCACATCAGGCTCTGGATGAATGCACAGAGGCCAGTGGCAAAAGAAATAGGATGGCTGTAAAAATGCAAACATTGAAAGTTAAAAAAGGTGCACCCAATAACTTGCCCTTAAATTTAAAGGGAACTAAATGAGGAACTTCTGGACAATTTATCTTGCTGTTTACTGATAACAAGTCACTTTGTTTTTATGTGCTCAGTCTAGTATTCCATAATTTATTTGAAAGAAGATGAGAAATAATGTAGATAAATGATGAAGTGTCAGGGTCTGACGCTCTTAAATGAAGCTATTATGGTCAAAGAGAAAACGTAAAACCTGCGGCTCATTATGAGAGTGTTCTACTTGTCAGTTAAGTGAAAAGGCCTGGAATGATTTCCAGTTTATTTGTCATTGCAGTTATTAAAGCTGTCTTTTTGGTGCCATGAAAATGAATTGAAGACTTTATTTGAAGTAAATTTGTACTAAAGCTTTCAGATGTATCTTATGTGAGCTCAGTGAGGCAGGGAAGCAGCTTAAAAGCTGAAATATTACAAGGAGACAGCTACCAAAGTCTTTGAAACATGCAAGAATATATAAGTGCCTATAAATAAAATATTTTCTTGACGAGGGAACAAACTTTTTGACTGACATCATGGATGAGATTGGTAACCAGATATAGCAACTAATTGTTGGTCGACATTTTATTCCATTAAGAATTAAATTGCCTACATATTTGAGTAACAGTTCTACTGGAATCTTTCCTAAGATTGATTTTTAAGAAAAGTGAAAGGATGCATCATTTTAAATAAGATATACTTATACAATGTAATAGGAATTAATAGAACAGCTATATCATAGAAGCAGAAAATGTTTTGCCCTTTTTAAATAACAATAACTACTAGGTTCTAACAAGTTCTTATAATGTTTAGAAGATAAGTTCAGACATCTTAGGTTGCATAATCAGATTTCCTGTTTGAATTATTGGACTGCAAAAGGCTGAATCTTACTTCAAGGAATGAATATATTATTGACATCATCTCACATCTCTGTTCTTAAATTACATTGCATCCTTGCTCAGGTGTGAGAATAACTTTCATTTTATGTTAGAACGAGATCAACTTAGATTTTGATATGGTTGAGGTGGGTTTTCATTTTTTTGAAACACCAAAAAAAATTAACTTTTTTCCCTCTTATTTCACGATTGAGAGGGAGGCTTTTGGTGTTTCATTGTACTAGTCTGGCTGTTAAAGTACTTTTTATGAATAGTTTAGCTGTATGTTTTCATAATTTAAAAGTGGCAGTAGGTACAAATAAAGGAAATTTGAGATACTCTTGCTCTAAATTTGTTCCAACCCCATCACATGAAATAAGAATCGCTAAACTGAATGTTTTATTTCAAGCATGAGAAATCTAGCTATGCCTTTTACTCTTTGTTGTAGATATAAATGTTTTGACACATCTTCAGGGTCAGTTTAAAAACAAAATGGATTCTGCATCCTCCTCAGAGGTAATCTTTCAGTGTTTCTGTCAGACTTTATAGACTTTTTCAGTGATACTGTCAAAATAAAAGGTCTACCAGGCTCTTTATTATATGCCTTATTTTCAGGCATTTAAATGTGCAACAAAACTTTCCTTTGAAATAAAACTCAGTGTTATATTTGGGATATTTTAAATATTTCTTTTATGTCCCAATGATTTAAAAATAAATGCTTTACAAAATCATAGCTGTGATATGACAATGAAGAAAGCTACATCATAGTAATTTCTGGTTATAGGTGTAGAGTTTAGATTAGATTCAGACTGATTCACATAAAAACTATTTATACTCCCAATAAGACTTGAAAACAAAACCAAAAAATATGGTTGAATTCTCTTTGATAGGCAGTTATTTAGGGGAAAAATAATGCATGTGTTAATGTTTGTATTTATAGATCTGCTTTTTGTGTGTAGATACTTTCCAAAAGGTCCTTTCATTTTCTTTCTTTTTTTTTTTTTTTTTTTTTTTTTTTTTTTTGTCCTTTTGCTATTTCTTTGGGCCGCTCCTGCGGCATATGGAGGTTCCCAGGCTAGGGGTTGAATCGGAGCTGTAGCCACCGGCCTATGCGAGAGCCACAGCAACGCCGGATCCAAGCCGCGTCTGCAACCTACACCACAGCTCATGGCAACGCCAGATCGTTAACCCACTGAGCAAGGGCAGGGACCGAACCCGCAACCTCATGGTTCCTAGTCGGATTCCTTAACCACTGCACCACGATGGGAACTCCAGATCCTTTCATTTTCGAGCACACTCAAGCTTTGTTTTTATTTTTGTTTTTTCCCAAGTTAATTAATTCATTTTGGCTGGTCAATCAAATATCTTTTAATCCATTTTACTTATTTAATATACAGATGTCAAACACTTGGTTGAATTACAAATATAATCTCTTTATTGAGTTCATGGACTAGAGGCAACAGGATCATAAAATAAGATATATAGTATATGAAATTAAGTGCAATTAAAGGATGGCATAGGGATTCAGAGGCATCTAATTCAGCTTAAATTCAGATTTAAGGAAGACTACCCAAGAGGAAAGTTTTCTGACCTTGATTATTTAAGAAGCAGAAAAATTGACGTAGTAGAACTGGGTCAAAGGCATCCCACACACATGATTGTATGACCCCCCCAACAACCAACTGGCTAATTCCTTTGCTGCCATATTAAGCTAAATTTCTTTAGGTAAAAACACTGTGTTCTTTCTCCCTTCAAAAATACCTAGAGTTAATCTGGAACTCTAGGTTAGCCAGTGGAGCCTAAACTTAGTTTTCTTTTCTATAAATTTCCGTAGATTAAAATCATACTTATTCTCCTACATTATTTCTGTATATATATATTCACAATATCCACACAGAGAATTAACATGTATTTATTAAATATTAACAGTGGAAAAAAATGAAGAAATTCAGGAATGTGCATAATCTTTTCCTAAATAAATTTACATCACAAATTTAGAAATGAAAGAAAAGATTTTTTAAATGCTCCAGCTGCTTTTCTTGATATTCTAATACTCTAAAAATATAATTTTAAAATTAAACAACAAATAATTTGATATTTCAGTCTATTAAGGATTTGGTTTTCAGATTAGATTATTATAATATGACAGTGTAAAATGTTAATGAATATATGTTTATTGGTTATGTTTAAGTATTACTTTCAGGAAGGTAGATTTATATCTCCAAGACACTTATCAAATGGACGTTTGTCAAAGACTCTATTTAATCCATTAATTAATGAATGAACCAGTCACGTTAAAACAAGTTCAAAGGACATTTGATGATGTAGGTAGAGTTAATTTTGAAAGGAAATATTAATAAGATTATTCGGTTAGATGTAAAAGTGAGTAATGTCTGACAAGGCAATAAGTTATAACTTTTGGGGTTATTTCTTTCATATGAGAGAAATTATTTATATCTCTACCTGACAAAAATCTACAAATTAATCTCTATTCCTTTATTTGTAAAACTGACAAATAAATAGAAAACCAAGCAATAAAAGAATACCTAGTAATCTATTGCCTATTTCTGAATTTCAAGAAATTTTTCTGATATGTAGGCATATGTAGGCATCATGTACGCATTATGTATTTGTATGTAGGCATTATGATCTTTTCCTTCAAAGATGTTGCCTTAAAATAAAATTGCTACACTGGCATGTTAAGGTGGCTTGATTGGACTGGTGAGGCATTTCTAAAATGTACCAAAATAGGCAGTGTTCTTGGTTTTCATATTAAAGCATCTACTTAAAACCAGTCTCAATCAACATATTATTTGGAATTAAACTTTTTTTTCTAATATATTTTCTAAAAATGCCCTGATAAATACAGTTACATTAATTCCATTAAAAGGGAAGTTTAAACAAAACTTAGTGATGCCTCTGTTAAACAAATGGATGAATGAGAAGCAAAGAATCCCTTCATAATAAGGGAATACATAAAACATTTCTTACAGTTGCCACGTGCTTATTATGGACTGAACTCTGTCCCAAGAAAATTCATATGTATTTTGGGAAACAGTCTTTAGTGAAATGAATAAGGACAAATGAAGTCATAAGTGTGAGGCCCTAATCTGATAGGTCTAGTGTCCTTTTGAGAAGAGGAAGAAGATTTGAGGATGTATGTGTATACAGGAAAGGTCATGTGTGGAGAGTGAGAAGGCAGACAAGGAGAGGGGTTTCAAGAGAAATCAACCCGTCTAGCACCTTGATTTTGAACTCAGCCTCCAAAACTGTGAGAAGTAAATTTTTGTTGTGTAAGCCATCCACTCTGTAGTGTTTTGTTATGGCAGCCCAGCAGACTAATACAATGTTTTTTTTTGTTTTGTTTTGTTTTGTTTTTCACTAGAGTAGTTAAACATCACCTATTTTTCTATGTGAGGCAAAGCTGATATTTTATAGTTTATATAAATTCAAATCCAATGGGTAATCATCACTTCATTGCTGGAAGTACAGATAGGCTGGGAGAAATTGAAAAATAACTGAATGAAACTACATAATAAAATATTACCAAAATATTTACTGTAAAATGTTTTATAAGGCTCTCAGATTATTCCCCTGCCCTTACAAGAATCTCTTCTATTTTTTTTAAACCAAGTCATCTTCTTTTCTCACTTCTCAGTATGCATTTTCTCCATCCCTTGAGCTGAAGTAAGGATAAATTTATTGTTTATTTCAATTACTTCTCAGAGAAAATAACACTAGTTTCAATGAGTCTGACTCCATTGGACAGCTGGTCATGTTTCTTAATCCCAGCTTGCATTGCTTCTGGCTAGTTCTACTCACAAGAAGGTGTTGAATAAAATGGACAGTTTGAATCACAGTTTCATCTTGCTAAGGCTTTGTTCAGCAATATCTACTTGTATTTCTACAACAAGTTTAGAAATAGATGAAATGTGAAAAGCCTGCAACAATTTCCAGGCTCAAATACTATTGAGAAAGCCAGATTCTGGCTTTTGGTCAGTGATAGTTTATTTTTCCATGAAAGATGGTGGACCATGTAAATGAAAAAAGAACAAGTAAATATGAGCAAAAATGTCTTTAATTTTATCCTATTAGTACTCTAAGCAAAATTTTTATTCTTTATGCTTCCAACATGTTGCACAGTAACTCTAGAAGGTATTACTTCCCTTTTACTTTGCTTCCTTACCTATATTCTTCCTTATTTCCCTTTCTCATTTTCTGTGCACTTTATTTTTTAAGGAATAATATATCTTAGTTTCCTCCTACACATTGACAGTCTGATTTCAAACCTCCTCTGGCAGCTTTCCACATGAGAAAAATGGAAAGACTGGTTGTATAAATTTCTTAGGGAAGCAGTGTAAAATCTCTTGTAGCACAGGCAGGAGAGTCAGCCACTTCCATAGTTAATGCTTGTTAAATGAAATAAAACAGGGGCATGTGCTCTTCACTTGGTTTGTTTCTTTGTACCACTTTCCCCACTTCTAAATCATCAAAAAAAATCACATGTAAATTAAATGATTTATTCTAGTAAACGGGAGTAGCAAGTTATTTGGTGTGTTTGTTTTTTCTTTTGAATGGATAAAATCAACTTTCACTCTTAATTGCACTCGTCTCACTGAGGTAGTTAGAATATACAGTTTCCATGGCCCCATATGTTGGATGCCTACACTGAGCTAGGGGAATATAAATAACTTTCATAAAATCACTCAAGAACCCTTGGAGGAGTTTTGCTCCCAGAACAATGATTTTTCCACGACCTTATAAACCCTAGCTATACTTGATCTTAAAGTGTATTTCTCTAAATAAGGGTAATCAACTGTCAGACATGTGACTAGAATTATTAGGGTGTTACTGTTACTCTGGTGTGCCATTATTTGAGGCTTATGAATAGGAAATGTAAAGTAATCTCCAAAGGAATTTTATTCTATGTTCTTTCAACGAATGAAAGCTTTTCTTTGAAAGGAGTTAGGATGACAAAAACCTAAGATTACTGGAAACCTGGTAGCAGATCTTTCTTTAGCAAGATTAGTGTGAGTTATTACTGTTAAGTGGCAAACGGAGTTCATTCATTTTCCTTTTGTAAGTTGAACTTCAGGGGAACAGTTGCCAAAGGCATTGTGGCATATCATTCAGTCACAATGCATCATGTTGAAGAAATATGGTACCTTTTTAATCTTTTCTTCTAGTATCCTACAACTAGTCTATATACCTGGACTGAACATTAGATATTTTAATTGTTAAATTTCTAACATAGCCACATTACAGAGAATCTTAAAGCTTCCTATTTTTCATCATTTCACTAGCCTGTTTTCCAAGAAACCACTGGGCATTAAAATGTGACTTCTATTCATAACATCAGAATTCTTAATATACAATACAATTTATATGCATCCATGTTAAGCATTTTCTTTCATGGAATGATAAACTTAGGGACTGTGTGTGAAGCCTATCTTTTATTTCTAAATGCCAATTTCAGTAACTCTATTTAAGAAACCAAAACAGTAAGGGTTTAATAAGTAGACTCACAAACAAATGGTTTCTACTCTTTCTGGCTTCTTTATGGGTAAAGAATTTTTTCTACCCTGTGGATTCCATGTGCTTTTCACAGACAGAAATAGTCTCTCATGACAGACGTTCTCCCTCAAAGTATCTTCATTGCCATACCTCAAAGGTATCATTTGACTGCCTAATGATTTTTTTTCCTATTTACTAGTGGGATAATGGAGGCTTCATCTTTAAATATATAATTTATGGAAGTATATGCAATAAATCTTACGGGGCATTGACTTTGCTTAATCAAAGTATATTTCATAATATATCATAGAAAGTGCAATGAAGAATTTAGGGATGATAAAATCACTTCCTAAAGACAGCTTTTTTTGATGTTTGTGTAAGAATTATGGCTAAGAAAAGAAAACTTTCATATCTGCCCTGAGATAAAATGAAAGAAGAGTGAATCAAGTGTGAAGGGGATTTTTCAAATATATTTTAATAGGCTGAATATTTTGATTAAATGCATGTAGTAAAATGATGCAATTCATATTCAAAGATGTTTTCTATCTTTTATTGACATGATTTTGGTCATAGGATATTTATATATAGCAAAGTATTTTTATTCATTTAGGAAAGGAATTCAGTAAGTTTTTTTTTTCTTTTAAAATTGTTTGTAAAAAGCATGTTCCTTATTTCAAAGACAAGATTCTAAACTTGGGCGCCTTTTTTGATGCTGAAGATGTGGATGTGGTGTTGAATGTACCAGTTAAGTTTCTTAAAATTAGTAAGTAACTGAAAATTAACTAAATACAAAGAAGTAACTCCAGCTACTTGTAGATCATAAAAGTAGATGAACAACCAAAAATCCAGATCCAGGAACATGAACTAGCAGCTTTCATGGATGTTCTGCTTAAAATAATGTACTCAAATTGACTCAGGTTCAAATATTTTTAGAAACTGCCCCTCAGTACAATGCCCAGTTTCTAATGATATAGAAGAGATTATCAGGGTCCCCTGTGCAAGGATGACATACAACGTCCTGTGTGTTCCATATTTTTCTAATGACAAGTTTTTCTCTGCCTACAAGCAGAAAGACTCAGATTAGGAGCAGGAAAGAAAAAGGAAAAGGAAAAAAGAAGGAACCCAAGTAGCTTTGCGGCTTAGTGCCCAACCTTCTTGCCCTTTACATGTGTACCTGTGGGCTTCCAAGTGGGGTAAAGCTGTGTGTGTATGTTTTATTTTATTTGTGAACGTGTAACATGAAAAAGTGGATTCAGGAAAACTGTTTACCTCCTTAAGATTCATTTATAAATTGTTTTTTCATGGGGCATTAAAAATGAACTTGGATACTGATGATGGGAATTTGATCACAAAAATAATGAGCTTAATTTTTTAATTATGTTTGTATAGTGGTAGAGATATGTTCTCTCAATTTTTGTCACTTCGCCCAAGTTAAATAAAGTATCTATATGGTATTGCTTTCTTCAAATATTTGTGTGCATTTTTCTCTATAATAGGCATCTTTTCACACTGGGTTGTTGTTTCATATGATATGTGATATTTCCTGAAATATTTACTTACTTAAGGTGTTAATAGAAGTAGCTAACATTTTTCCAGGCAATGCATGTTTAGATGAGGATTCATAATTCTGCCCTAACAAAGCAACTTATTCTGTATCAGGCATTGTGCTAAGCTGTCATCTGCAAAGTAATAGATCTTATGTAGTTCTGAAATTATATGTGTAGAGACTCATTACCAAATGAAGAAAATATAATGTGTCCTCTGATAAAATGTTTGAACTACTCCCACAAATACCTGAATAGGCTCAAATCAACTATGAATATTAAAGATAAAGATGCATCTTAACTTTACACAATAATGATAATTAATGAAATATTTTTAAAACATACATTTTATTTTAGAAATTAGAAAAGAGCATACATTTTAAAACTTTTAAGTGTACTACTAAAGGACTTATAAAAACTGCTTTTTATGAAACAAGCCAATAGCATTTCCAGAGAAGTACTTGAAAACATGTTTACATTTTGTGAAAGTTTTGGTATGAGGACAGGAATCCTGATAGGTAATAAATTCTGTCTAGACTAGTATACCTAGTAGAGTGGACATAACCCACGATGGGCAGTACAAATGAGCACCATATGGGGGCATACTAGAGTTATTGCATAGACTTTATCAACTAATATTTTAACATGTCACCTTCTCCATTCTAACAAAAAAGCTTTTATTTTATCAGCTGATAATTTAAAGAATTTACAAAAAAAAAAAAAGATTACCTAGTATGACTGAATAGATTATGTTTATACTTATACACTTCTTTGTTGTGGAAAAAATATTTGAATTTTTTATTGTGATTTAGTGCAAGCAAATGACTGAGGTTTACTTTATCCCCTGAATGGCATTCTTTAATTCCATAATTGAAGGTGTATCACCAAGTTTCATAAACCTTGTTATTAAGACTTTCTCTATAAAGGCAAACCTATAGTCCCTTTAGAGCAATGAGTCAACAAATACTTAAACTATTATGTTACAGCATGAATTTCTTCCCCCTGAGTAAATTACTTGTGTTTTATCATTTTCAAAAGAAACACAATCCCTGAGCACAACTCAAAGCTAGGCAAGGTTTACCCTGGGATTCTCTGAGCCCTTGTTCTCCACCTCTGGACACTTCTTTCTGACTGTGATTATGTCAGTATCCTTTTGGCAGCTCTCTATGGAGACTATTATCAAGGAAGGGTAGAAATCTCTTTCCAAGGACAGTAAATGACTGTTAGAAATTTCAAGTACTGCCTTTCTGGTAATGATTACGTATAGCCACCATAATAGATATCAAAGCCTCAAGTATATAAACTTGGGTCTTAACACCTTTGAGAATATAACATAATAATGCAATCAGGCATTTTCCAAGGAAGAAAAAAAAATACAATTTCCCACAAAATTTTAGAGAAAGTCACTATCTGAGAAAGCTATCTAAGGAATATGCTTTAAAAACCACACAATATAATAAATAAACATGATAGAATATAATTTTGGATATCATGAGGTGAGATTTTCTTAGATCTAGAATTATCCCTTCCCCCAAGTACAGGTGAGCCTGGTTTAAAGCATGTTGTTTTCTAAATACATGTATATATATATATTCTAAATACTTTATATATATATATATATATAATTTAAATCTCAAAACTCTTTTTCATTTGTCCATAATTCTCATTAAACAGAACTCTAAGATGGTTATAGCACTCCAAATTAGAATACTGTACAATAACTGCTTTCCAGTTTTGAGATGTTGTATCCTTTAATTTGTCTTGCATTTATTCTGTAAACCATGCAAAGTCTACTTTTGTATTTTTTTCAACTGAAAAGTATACATTTCTGCATTTGTATGTCTAGTTGTGTAGCACACATTAGCAGTATCTGTGAAGTTCAATGTGATATTCTGTCTATTGCTAGCTATTGAACTACATAAAAATTTTAAATCAGTAAATAAACTTGAAGGCCCAGTGTTTGACTAAGCATTAGATTTTCTGTTCTTAGTCACTCTGAATCAAGAATGATTTCAGCATATTTACTAGTATGTCAACACTAAGATTTTCCTAAGAAGTTCTATGTATAATTAATAATACAATCAGTAAAAAACTCTACTACAGGGAACTCAGTCCTAAAGTTATACATGAATTAAAGATAAAATCTCTGATATTTTACTACTCTTTTTTTCCAGTCTGACCTATCTATAATTCAGATTGGCTAACTAAACTTAAATATAGATATGAGAATTAGGGTATTTGCAAAGTACTAAGCTGACAAACACAGAGTGCTGGCTCTTATTTCTTTTTGGAAGTCAGAGATTTGAGATATTCATTTTGTAGTCTGACAGTCATCACTACAATTCCTTGAATTCCCAAAGATTTTCATATGGCTTCCTCAAGGACGGCTATCATGTCTTAGCTACTGCAATGACAGATGGGATATAACATGTCATGTGATGGATAACTCTGGAGCCATAGTACTTAATCCTTCTAATACTAATAGCTGCATTATCATAGAGATTTATGGGAATGTCAGTTTCAAGTTCCCAGTTCCATTCATGGGTTTTTAAAACTTCAGCTGCAAAAAACATGCATCCATCCCATTAATTCTAATTATCATGGTTCATCTTCTCAGCAGTTTTGCACTCCGGAACCTTTCAGTGCAAATTAACGTACCAAAAAAGTGTATTAATTAATATTTGTAGCTTTTAATTTCTGCAAGAGTGTTGTCTGGAAGCAGCTGGCAGTACAGGGCCTCTGCTATTGAATCTTTGCCAAACAAGTGCAGATGTAATTTTGTTATCTCTTGCTTAGTCATTTACGCAAATTAATTTGAACAATTAGCCTTTTACTGGTCCTTCATGAATCATGCAAAAGGGATCTGCCAAAAATTGCTAGTTGACAGAAAAGAATTGGTTAATGCTGTGCATTTTGTGGGAAGGTAATGCAGAGTGAAACGCAATGTTATTTTAGACTGTAGACAATTATTGTCTAAATATTCTATTGTAAGGTTTACTTAGCACTCTAAAACAAATTGAGAATTCCCCTTAATGAAGAGTAAACCTGCATACTGGTGAAGGTTCAGTTCATAGGGGGACTCAAATTTTTCATGAAATATCCAACTTGATTATGTCTTTGTAATAATATATGCAAAATAAGAACGGAGCTTACATTATGAAATAGAAATTAAAGAACTAAACTTTAATGTCTTTCAGGTCACAGTTCTTCATTTCTTTTTACTTATTATTTGTGCTCATGTTTGTGTAGTTATTTATTTATTATATAAGGTAGATATAAAACAAATCTGTAGCCTCATTTTGTAGCTTCTAATAATCTTCTAACCTTCTAAGAAATTAGAAATGGAAAATATTTTTAAATAGTTAAATATCTAGTTATTAAATGTTGAAGAAAGACCTAGGTAAAAAAGACTTTAACTATAAGATACCTAATTAAATCACCTAAGAAATGGTAGAGATCTATATTTTGGTATTGATATGAAGTTACCAGTATCTTTAAGGAAAAAAAAATATATAAAATTTGTAATTATTTTCCTTGGAAGTAGTCCAAACTATCTGTGATTTTATGTTTTCAGTTTAGTTCCAATCTATTTTTTGACATTTTTAATCACTAGAGCTAAGGATTTTTCATCTAATATATGGGTGTTTGTACACGGTTATAAGGTCAAACAAAAGCTCACCAAAAAATTGTCTTTCTTTACTTTGTGTAGAATTAGTTAGAAAGGTCCAAACAATGTTTCATGGTGTTTCCTCAGTGTTAAGGAATATTGACAGCTCTACATTTAAATGTTTTAAATACATGCATATATTCTAAAATGAGCAGTGTATTTACATTTGGTTAAAATGTGCCACTGTTTTCTTCTTATCATATAAGTATGAAAGAAAATTATTAATCTCAGACTATAGCTTTGAAAGAGCAACAAAATTCCTTTACCTGTCCCAGACTAAATCTTGAAAGTAAGTCTATTTGAGATAAGACTAATGATTCATCTATTGCAGGATACTTTTAAAATCTAAGTTACTGATCACTACATGGCTAATAAATCATTGCAGTCATACAGATTAAAATCATTGTGAATGTCTAAATCTGTAAAACGATTTTTTCATTTTTTTGCTTCATAATTAAATGTTTCCAAATATAATTCTCATAAACCTAACATTAGTAGAAAAACTAAATCAAATATTTGAAATATTTTAAATGATCATTAACAGAAAATTTTACTTTAATGTTTTGTTGGTCTTGGTCATCTTGAAAGTAAATTGTTTTGGAGTGATAAATACAGTTTTAAAACACAAGTAGTTTTATGTTTCCTGTTTTTTAAAAAAACATTTTCTCACTGTTGAAAATCTAAAAACTATAACAAAGAAAAAATATTGTAAAACTCACCTTCAATATCACTTTGGCAGAATAACTAGAGTTAATATTATTTGTCTTATTCCATCTTTGCTCTACATATTTTTTAAAAATCCACATATTATAAATTATAAAATATTAGATAACACAAAAAGAACTTTCTATTAAAATTATTATTAATATAATTTTAGTAAGATTATGATTTAAATTTTTATTTGCTCATTTTGATGTTAATACATATTGAATTGTATCCTTTTCTTTTGGTTGTCACTAATAAAGCCTCAGACATCTTTACTCATCAACCCTTCTGGTATTTCAGCTGAATTCTTTAGGCCTGATTTTCAGAAAAGAGGTTATTAATTTAATGATGTGAATATATTGAAACTTGATATACTATGTGTCACTATTTTCCAAAATAGTTGTACTTTTCCCTAGATATGAGAGAAAACTTAGATTACCACATCTCTAAGATATCAGATACATGTTCTTGCTTGCTCACCTCTCATTATAAAGTTGAACATTTTCTATATACTCTCTGATGAACAATTTTCTCTTCTGTAAAATAGTCATTAATATAAAGTTCAGTGATTATTTTTGAGATTTATTAGCAATAATTTGTTAAAAAAAGGTTTGTAAAATCTTATGCAAGCATAACCTATCATCAGTAAGATATTAATGAATAAATAGCTGCTACCTATAAAGTCCTGGTTTTGTAATTACGTTACTGCTTTTCCTATTCAGCATAAAAAGAGTAGTGAAATCATATGCCTGCAGGATTAGGTGTTGCTCATTTCTTTGGCTAACACTCATCAGAAATTATATTTTTCTTATAGTATGGACCATTAGTCATTAACAAACTTTATAACAAAATATATTATATAGTTATCATTTTTTTCTAATTCAAGCTATGCAGGTTCAGCCAATTTTTATTTTCACTAGCAAATACTACAGTCAAGTAGTTACTATGCAGAGTTATCCTATATTTTATATGACATATAACAAACTTCCTTCATTTTAATTTTATTAAAAAATAGTAGTTCCATGTAGAAAATAAAAATTGGAAAAATAAATCAAGATTATTATTACTTTTTATTGAATTTGCCATAGTAACTTAATAATCATCTTCACTCACTAAACTACATGTACAAATAGTGTACATTATTGTCACAAACATCTACTATTATACAACAGCAATCCAGATCTTATTTTTGTAAAGAATTATGTGACTTGGTATAATGATCATCATGATACTATAGAAATACTGATTGTGGGAGGAGGGAAATAGGGCAAAATACTTTCATTTTTCCTTGGCGATACAGGTGCATTCTTAACTGTGAAATGAGACGAATTAATGTCATTTATCTGACTACAAAGCAATGTGCTTTGGATATTGAGAATAAAAAATTAAGGAAATAAATATGATTCATAATCATCAAAGGATAAGGACTTGTTATATTTAGATGATTATACTTACAGGATTTTTTGTTTTGTTTTGCTCTGTTTTTTTGGTACTTACATCTGTTTTAACAAAATAAACCTGTTTTTTCCATTTAATATAATAAAAATATTTCCTATGCTATTAAGAAAATTTTTAAAATATAATTTTATATTATTATGTTATTTTGAGGAGAATCCATAATTTATATAATCAATTTTCTATTTTAAATATTTATGTTGCTCTAAATTTTTGGTATTATGGACACTGAAACAGACATAAGTAAATCTTTTCATATATCTATCATAATTTTCTTGAAATAAGTTCCTTTGTTGATTTTTCTATTGTAAAGCATATTTTAGCATGTTTCTTAATTAGTACAAGTTTTAAAATACTAGTAACTCGTTAGCAATGAACATCAAAGGATCCAGATTTGTAGTCATTCTTAGAAATGATTAATAGCTTATAATGTTTTGGCTTGTTTTTAGCAAATCTACACCTAATGTCTTAGTAATGTGTGTCTAAACTAAGTTTGTGATTTATTTCATTGCTGGATAACTGACTAATCAGGAAAAAAAATTCCTTCATCCATATATACTGAAAGCGATGAAGCTAGTCTTTCTGTAATTGAAAGTATCAGTGGTAAACTTGGCTGGAGCTTGATTAATAGTATATTAAAATCAGAGTCTTCTTGGTGAGTGCTAGATAAGGAGTTTTGGGCAAATTACTTGGTTACTGGGAAGCCTTTAAATTTTAATCATGGAAGTACTTCAGTGTCATTAGAAATTGAAAGGACAATGGGGTCTGCTGGCAAGTCCTCTGAATTGTTGTGCTTTTCAGGTCCTCTTTCTGTCATACTATTGAGAGCCAAGCATGGGCTGCAATCGAAAATCCTTTTGCTCCCCATGACTTTGATTGCTATTATTGTAATTTAATATTACACAGTACCTTAGAATAAAATAGTCCATGGAAATGAGAAGAGAGAATGCAGGATGTGGGGGTGGAAACAACTGAGATTGAACTCAAAATTAGTCCTGAATATAGTTTCAAGCTTGTAAATCTTTCCTCAACTCACTGCAGTTGTAGTGAGAAAATCAAGATATTAAAGATATTTAAATTAAAATAAGCAATAGGCATAAAAGACAGAAAATTTTGAACCTATGCATACCATATATATTATTTAACTAGTTGCAAGGTGGGAAATGTAACAGGAAGCAGAGGAGGTTAGCTTACCCTCAGCATGTTTTGATATTTCACTATAATATTTAGATAAAACATGAAAGATATGTATAAATATTTATTTTTTTAATTTGACTATTTTTATTTGAAGAAGGAAATTCAGTTGGCTATTCCTTTTTACTATTAAAGTTATACCATGAGATTATTTGATGTCACAAAAGAAAATTCATATTTTTTTCCTGTGTATATGAATTTTAGTGAGTTTGAACACTTGTTGCATTCGAGTTTTGAACAAGATAAACAAGGGAAAGAACCATAAAAAGTAAACTAAGAATCTTAGAAATGACCAGTTAGCAAAAAGTAAAATAGAGTGGAAATAGTAACTGATTGGTATGGTACAAAGGAAACAAGCTTCTTAGAGAATTTTCAGCATAGTTTTCAAGCTGGGGGAGACTTCTATTATGTTTGATTTCTTTTTAAGAAACCATTTTAAATTATTTATTCAGCTATTTTCTAGAAAATATCAGAGAACTTGCAAGATTTGGAAAGAATTTTCTGCGTAAGTGAGTTGCTTTATGCTTATCTTCTTCAGTATATGTCAAAACTATTCCCTAAAAAAAAAATAAATAAAATAATAAAGGGAGTTCCCATTGTGGCTCAGGGAACATGAACCTATTATCCATGAGGATGTGGGTTCGATCCCTGGCCTTGCTCAGTGGGTTAAGGATCCTGCTTTGCATTGAGCTGCAGTGTAGGTTGTAGATGTGGCTGTGGGGTAGGCAGGCAGCCTTAGCTTCAATTCAACCCCTAGCCGCCCCCCCTAAAAAAAAAACCTTTTCCCTTTATTAAACAAAGTAGGTTATTTATAATCAACTATGAACAAAACACGATCTACTCAACCATAGCTATCAACTCTGTTAAGCAGTGGAGCTATAAATATATATCATAAAATAGATTTCAGGACAACTATTACTTACACACATTTTTTCAGTGCAGTGTGGGACACAGATTCAGAGCGGCACATAGGAAAATTGAGTAGTGCTAGAAAAATGATTAAATTATTGCTTGATTATATTCATTTACCTAATAGGATTTTTACTTCTTTTATTTTTCTATAATTATTTAACTTATTCATTCACAAACTTACAGAAGAGTTGAAATTGTGATACAAATAACTTTTTGGTTGTTCCTATGCCAATTGAGTGTACATTATTGCCCTGATGTCTCTTTACCCCTCATATTTTATTTTTTTAAATGATTTATATTTTTTCCATTATAGTTGGTTTTCAGTGTTCTGTCAATTTACCCCTACATATTTTAGTATTTGTTTCTTACTTGACCAGTACAACCATCAAAATCAGGAACTTAACACGGATATATCACTTTCATTTAATTCTCAGAGGATCAGGGTCAGAGATGACAGGCATAATTAGATATTACATTTCTTTAGTATCCTTCAGCCTAAAACAGTTCCTCAACCTTTGACCTTTATGACCTTTTAAAGACTATAGGTTAGTTATTTTGAAGTTGTCTTTCAATTTGAATTGGCTCTCATGATTATATCCAGGTCATATATCACTGAAAAGAATATCAAAGTATCAATGCTGTTTTCCCATTATATTCTACTGAGTAGCTCACAATTTTTTTTTTCCATTACTTAAGTTATTCCCTTTATGGCTTGACCAAAATAGTGTTGCCAGAATTTCTTAATTAGCACAAATAAGTAGGTGAGTGGATGAGTGTGCAGTGCTTTTATTCTTTTTCTTCTTTTCTATTCTCATTTCCTTTCCATTTCTTTCTTAGTTTTTCCCTTCTAAATTAGGCCTAAACTCTCTAGGTGCTGCAGAACAACATACTGGTGAGTGCATGGAGAGGGATGTGTGGGGTGAGTGGTAATTGTCCCAAACAGGATATTTTAGTATCACTCTAGCACACTGTTAATTATCTTTTGTTCATATTGAGAGCCATTATAAGAATTTCACTGACTCTGTGAGAATGTGCTAAGTATGTCAATGCCCTATTCGTGTAACGGGGTAATGTTTTAAAAGAAAATCATATCAAATAGGTTAGAGGAAGTCCATTGGAAGGAAAGGGATCAGGTAAGTCAAAACTATATTAGATATTGTCAGCTTAGGGAATAACTTGTGAAAATGTCCAGAGGTAAGCAAGACAGTGTTTGGATGAAGAACAAAAATATGGTCTGTATTTTTATAATAGCAAAGGAAGATAGTCATCTAAATAGCAACTAATAATTCAAGCCCCAGTTCCAGACTTTGGATTAGTTATGATAGTAGTGCATAATGACCCCCCCACACACCAGATGTCCAATTTGACAGCTATCTCAGCACTACATATTCTAAGTATCCATTAGCTGAATTAGACAGGATGTTTTGGACAGAATTTACTGACCCAGGAGATAAAACAGCCAGTTCCCAATTTCCTAGCCAAAGGATCTATCAAACTTGCCCTGTGTTAATATACGGCTACATGCAAAAGACACCTAGAAGAGACATCTAAATAATTATTAGACTATGAAAAGTTGCTATTGATTTAGAGAGACTCTCTCTCAAGTTCTTGTTTCCAAAGTTCAAAACTCAAATTGTATATGGATGGTCAGAAATTAGGTTGGCACTGTCAAGTAAGCATATTTGAGAGGGCAATAGCCATTGCCAACCTTAATTTGAAATATCCTATGTAACTAAGGATATAGGTTTTACTATTAAGTAATCAATAACAGACAGCTTGATTAAAGATGTAAATGTAATTTGTAACAGTTTTAATCCATAAACTGACACAGAGCACTACTAGGTTGTGATAATAAACAGACATATTGAACAAGTCTTCGATTTGGAAAGATATTCCTAGAGAAATAGCTCAAAGAGAAGCAGTGATCTCAATCCTTAATTCCTAGGAATGATACTTTGCTTGAACTGGTGATGCTGCTGTCATTCTGGTATCATATAATTTTACTTAATATGAAGAGTTCTCTATAGGATTGTAAGCTTAAGAATTTGAAATTGTCCAACAATAATTTATGGTGCTCTGATTCCTAATGCTGGAGCCATCAGTCTTTTTTGTTTCTCATTGTCTTTGGGAATATAACTGAACCATATATTTTTTTAATTTTATTTTTTACCTTTCTTCCTTTTTTCTTTTTTTTTTCCTTTCTTTTTAGAATGGGCCTGTAGCTATAATAGTACTTGCATGAATAAGCTTGTGTATGATTTCCTTTGAGGAAATTTGAAATTTTATCTTGTGAACATGCTTACCACTTGCTCCAAGCTGCCCATATTTTATTCTTATTAGTGCTGCACTCTGAATCCACATTCTGTCTTTGTTTCTTATTCTGTGATGCTACTCATGACTCAGTAGGATCTTAGGAAAAAACGTCAAGGGATGCTATCGTCTAATTTGACGATTGGTTGTACAATCCAATTGGGTGTGATTGCCAAATACAAAAAAAAAAAAAATGGATTTCAATATAATACTTATATTTTGAAATTGATAAATATTGAGGAAAAAGAGATAGGAAGGCAAACAAAGTTAAGATAAAACTGGGGGAGTTGATTACATCCTCAGGCTATTACAGGACATCCTCTTGGAAATGTCCAGCATGGCTATATAGGACTGAAATTTGAGATAAAAGTCAGAAAGCATCAGAAAGCGTTTGTTTAAAACTGTCTCACACTTAATAATGTATAGTGCTTAGAGGTTTTACATCTTGAGAAAAAAAAAAAAAAACAGCATCTTATTCTGTTCTTGTATCCTTCTAGATGAAGTTGGATTCTTTTGAAATGTTAACTTATGGTTTTCAATGGGCAATGTGAACATGACTACTAGTTCTCTTGAAGGTGATAAAGCTATACTTAATACTTTGAAAGTTTTCAGATTTAACTGACCATAGACAGTTGCAAACTTATTCCAATTATTTCAGTTAAGGGATGAAGTATAGACCACATTAAAAACAAAAATCAGGAAATGATTCTGATTAGGATGAAAGATCCATCACAAATTAAGAAATAAAAGTGTAATGCTAGTACTTCATGTTAGAACAGACCATTTAAAAAATCATGAAGTGAAACTTAAGAAGGCTAGAAAAGTTTGGAGTAGGCTAGATAAATTATTTAGAAGGCTCTGTGCTAATCTGCCATAAGTGTAAGAAACAATTTGGCTGATAGGCAATGAGTGACTTGTGTTTGATATCTGAATTTTTCAATCAGCATTTTCTGAACATGGTTTCTCATTATGATAATGACTAAAGGATTAATTATCACCATGAGAACAGTGATAATAGCACTTTGAACTGTACTTGTCACCAAGTGACACAGATATTAACTTTTTTTTTAATGTTTTAAGGAAGATGTGTGCATTTTGAAGCATTTGATTCACTTGGTGAAAGTGATACTATTAAGTTATTGGAGTTAAATGATGGGGAGACAACATTTTAAAAACACTACTTTCACACTGGCCGTCCTTTTTACAGTTTTAATTGACCAGTTAAAGCAGATAATAATTAACAGTATCAGTGCAAATGCTTATGTCAAATGGATAGTTCAATTAGAATATTTGCTGGTTTCTTCTAAAATTCTTTACTGTAGCAGAAAGAATGTTGTAAGGAATAATATTGCTAATTACCTTTCCAAAACAATATCCTTCACTAGCTCAAGTGCAACAGATTAGATGTAAGGCATTTAATGAGAATGGCACAGCATACTGGATTTTAATTTTAGATTATTGGATACATGCATGGTAGGCAATGATATAATTGAGAAATGACTATGTTACTAATTGATACTAATGGAGGCAAAGTATGGATTTTTTAATATTGTTTTTATAGGGACTAGAAACAATGTGCATTAAAATAATAAAATTAATTATGTAAATAATTATATTTTCTTTATTTTTCTTCTGGAGTGCTCAATATTCACCATATTCAGGAATGCTGCTACATAATAAGGATAAGAAGTTCTGAAATACTGGGTACATTTACTGTAACTAGTTGCTGTTCCTTGATTTATAATTGCACCCATGGCAGCATGATTAACACAACTGCTCTGCTTTTGTACATGATACATGCTCCTGATTCTGCCACTTCTTGTTTAGGTGAACTCTAGAGCAAGCTGTTTTAATCCCTTTGTACTTCTGTTTCCTCCTCTGTTAACATAGATTGTTTTAGTGCCATAGTTTTCAAACTTTTCTGACCTAGTGCCATAGTAATAAATAGATCTTACCATGCATACCAACATATTTTCATACATGTAAAACATGAAAACTTTTCACAAAACTATTTCCTTAATATGGAGTGCACACTGATATTTTTCTTTTTTTAATCAATTTTACACTATTTTAATATGGTTATGACCCCCAAATTGATGGGTTTCAGACGGCAGTTAGAAAAACCCTACTGGAGTTCCTTTTGTGGCTCAGTGTATTAAGAACCTCACATAGTGTCTATAAGAATGCAGGTTTGATCCCTGGCTGCACTCAGTGGGTTAAGGATCCTGTGTTGCCACAGGCTGCAGTGAGGCCTGCGGCTACAGCTCCAATTCCACCCCTTAGCTGGGAATTTCTATATGCTGCAGGTGCTGCTGTAAAAAGAAAAAAAAAAAGAAAAGAAAAACCCTGCTGAGAGCACCTTGACATGACCTCAGTTTGGGGGAGGAAGGTCTGAAGGAATAAATAAGTCAGAGATTGTACCCCAATAATTCTATATACAGTATGTAACAAATAATACAGATGAATGAGAACTAGTAATAGGGTTTTGAGAATAATATTTTAGTGAAACAGAAGTGTATTGTATACCCAGTACAAAATATTTTAAAATACTAAAACACCAAGGTGGGAAAAGGGTCACTAGTGATTCTGATATGGAAATATAATAATTGTTAATTTTTGGCATATGAATTTTTGGTAATTTTTCATGTATATATGTATGTGACTTCTTAGTATAGTATTTTATATATATACTATTATATAGTCTACTTTTTCTCAAATATTATTTTACAATACAATTTAAAAATCTGCAAATTATTACAAACCATTATTGAGGATATTTTCAGTTTGAGTCCTGAGATTAAAAAGGTGTATCTGACATAATATATTTGATTGCTTAACCACCCTACCAGAGACTAGCTGCTTCCTTCCTGGCTATACCAGAAAACTATAACTTCCAAATCTTAAATCCGTGAATCCTTAAGAGCTAGTATTTGTTTTCCCATGTTAAATGCTGTTGATGGAAATTTCTCAGAGTACCAAGAACATTTAGGAATATAAAATAAAATTTATTCCACATAATACAAAAATAAAAAGTCAGTTAAAGGGGGGTTTTGCAAACATAAAGTTAAACCTTTGACTTGGCGGGAAAGGAATATTAAATGATCTTAGATTATAACTCCTTTCCTGCATTGGAAACTTCTACAAACAGTTGTCGCTGCAAATGGCCTTGGCCTCAGGATGCATTAATAATACCAGCTATAAGCCAATAGTGAATCCATTAATGTGTGTCCTCAATATAATTATTTTAAGTGACATATAATTAACTCATATCTTGTATATACCTAATAGTACTGTTCAATTAACATGCAGTGACTGTATTAGTAAATCAAAGTTAAATGCTTTACAGAAGACACCAAGTTTAGAGTGTTACTCTCTAAACCTTTCATGATTTATCCCTTTATATCTCACTAGTGATTAGTGTATATGTCCTTGAATTCTGACAAATCTTGCTTTTAAAAACTATAGCTCAAAGGCCTAATGAGGTAAGGGCCAGTTGATTGAGTTCATTTGGTGGGCTTAAGCATTTGTTTTAAGACCAGGAAATTTGTTCTATCAGGTACAGTCCCAGTCAGTTCTGCTGGATGTGCAGGGCAGCTTCCAGGCCCGAGTGTCCCTTTGTTTGCCTTTTAGGATTGTTTTACCCTATTGATTCAGACATTTAGGTGTTTGCTTCCAAATTCATGTTTTTACTTCCAGAATATTTTTCTAGTTCTGAAGGAGTCCATGGGCTATCTATACTATACATCATTCTCTAATACAGTTGTGTTTATACTGCTCTGAAATTGTTCACTTCCTATCTACAACAGGTGTAAATTTGTTTACCAGTTTACAGATTGATATAGCATTTCAATTAGGTTTTAAAATTGAAGTCAGGAACTACCCCTTTATTTGCTTTTGGGGACCAATAGCATTTGGCAGCTAAAGATACAAATTTTGGAAAAGGCTGAGTTTGAACCCCAGCTTCAGTATTTACTGCCTAGGGGATTCCGGCATAGCCATTTCACCATTTTGTGTCTTATATTCTGACCTAAAACAAAATAAATAAAAAGGACTATAAAATTGCACTTGCCTGCCTTATAGTGTAGTTGTGAGAAGTAGATAAATTAATTCATGTGACACACATTCACAATAATATGTAGTAGATATTACCTATCTCTGCATTTGTCTTAGTTTTTAATAGCACACAAAAAATAGTCATAATTGAATAAATGATATTGGATGAATGAGTGCATATTATAGCTGAAATAGCTCACAGACATCTTGTTTACCCAATTATTTCATGTAGAATTCAGGGATAAAAAGAGCTTATTTTACATTCCCTAAAACACCTAGTGTTTTATGCTACAAATGATGTTTAATGAGTGGGATGTGAAGAATGAAATTAGCAATAAATGTTGCAAAACAAAGTACACTCTGTCCTAGAATAAAAGTCATTTATACTGATTTAATATGTATAAAGTGTAGGAAAAGTTTATCCTGCAGCCATCAAGGTCATGTATCTTTCAGAAGTGATTTTTAAATGCATACTGAACTGTATATATTCATAAATATATATGAACATATATGGACAATATATATTGAATTTTATATATATTTTTTAAAAGTAAATCAGAAGTATGTGATGTTACTCCTATGGACTTCAGGACTACAGACATAACTGCAGTGCTGTTAGAATATCTTTGAGATTTGTTCTGAGAATAAATTTATTCTGGCAATGGATTAGAATCCAGAATTAAGACCTTTATTCAGAGTAATTAGCAGTACTTGCTAGTATTAGCAGCTTGACCCTGAATTCTGTGGTCTCTTCTCTAGACTATGTATAGATATTTGTGTCAAGCAATGTCTAACCAGTGTACAAAAGATATTAAATTATAGGGAACACATAATAGCGGCCATGGAGCAACTTTGGCAGTGAAACATGCATCTGGAATTTGATGAGGGTGGGTGGGAGCTAAGAGGATACTGAACTTGATTCACATACTTATAGCAAATTATAACTTGTTTCTGATATTCTTAGGAATTCTTACATAGAAGGTAAAACATAACCCACTTTGTCTTTTAAGTTTACATAGTGAGAGACATAACCTTGAATAGGTCAAAGAAAATTGTGAGAAACAGAAGTCCACATTTTCAATTTGAACCTATTTTTTTGTTTTGATTGTGTTTTTGTCTAATTACTGATCCATTCCAACTTAGAAGGAAAATAATTTCATCTATATTAACAGAGCCCAGGCATAATTACTTTAGTGCAAACCTTGAATTCATTGTTAAAACATGAGATAAAATCTTTCCTTAAACAAAAAGTTTTTTTTTTTTTTTTTTTAAAAACTGTAACTGGAAGAAAGCAACTAGATCTCCAGATACAAAGGTTATAAAAATGAAGGTTCAGGAAGTTCCCATTGTGGCTTAGCGATAATGAGCCTGACCAGTATCCACGAGGATGCTCAGGTTTGATCCCTGGCCTTCTCACTCAGTGGATTAAGGATCCAGAGTTGCTGTGAGCTGTGGTGTAGTTCGCAGATGCGTTTGGATCTGGCATTGCTGGGGCTGTGGCATAGGCCAGCAGCTGTAGCTCTGATTTGACCCCTAGCCAGGGAACACTTTTTTGGCCCTAAAAAGCAAAAAAAAAAAAAAAAAAAAAAGTCGGTTCAACAAAATGTAATATAGCATAGGTAGGTAGAATCTGAGAAGGCTGAGAGTATGGAAACATGACATTATCTTGAATATTTCTATGGCAACCATCACATTTTTCAAAAAGAACTATATAGTACCTTTCAAATAATATATTTGAGTTTGAACTATTATTTCTGAATATTACAAACACAGTATTGTTTGCTTAAATTCTACCTTTGAAAGTGATGTCAAAATGAGTAAAACTTTATTAAGTTCCATATAACCTCATTCCTTTAGTTAAATTATTATGAATTTGACTAATTTGGAGCAAGAATACAATGAAGACTATTCATCGAAATACATTTAATTGAACTCTGATTCAACAGCTATATTTCATTTCCCCACACTTTACTCTTCATTTTCTTATCTTCCTCATGGCTATATTTTATCATTGTCTTTCTAGCCATAATTTATTCATTCCATTGCTCCTTTCTATTCCTCTCTATTTTGCTTTGGCTTTCTCCTTCCTCCTTTCTCCTCTCATTTCATCAAGCCCGAGTCTCCATGGCCTGACCTCTACATATCATGTTTCATATGCACAGGAATGCTGGCAAGGGCTTACAGAAAGAGAGCTGATGCAAATCAGATAACCATTTTGTTGCTTGTTCTGTTCATCGTTTATGAGATAGGTGTTCAATTTAGCCGTAACCTGGGTGTTCATCTGCAAGATGGGACCCTGATTTATCCAAATATGCTTGGAGGAGTTATATGCAGACTAAGGATATCACAGGAGGGCTTTTCTGGGGCAGAACATCTTCATTCTCTCTCAACCTTCTCCACACAGAAAATACTGTTATCAGTTCGAGTTTTCTCTGATCTGCAGATTTTATAAAACCCAATATTGTTATAAATGATTTAAAGACAGCATTGCTAGAATAACTTTATTTGCAAGATTAGCATTTTGTGAAGAAACTAGTTATTTTTCAATTCCTTTTGTCCACATCTGAGAAAATTAGTGCACAGAAATTATTTTTTTAAATGTTCATGAGTTAATATATTATTATAAATTTATAATTAGATTGGGTATTTGAAGGAGGCACCAGGGTCATAAGATTATGGGAAAAGATAGCATCACAGATACCACACTGGTACACAGCAGTGCAGAGGAAAGTGACTCTCTGCAACCAAAGTTTCAGACACATGGAGCATCATAGAGGCAGTGATAATGCATATATTTGAAATAGAATTTGGGGTTTGGTCAACAGCTGGCCTTTTGTTAATTCAACAACTAATGAGAATAAACAGTGTGCAAAGCACTCTCCAGAATCTAGCCAAGATAGAGAACTGAAGAAAAAGTATCTTAAATGAAGAAAAAGTATCTTTGCCTGTAATCTAAAATCAAAACAGAATGAGGAGGGGAAAATAATGAAAATGCGAATGAATTTAACACTAGAAGTACAGGCAGAGTCCTATAAGATTCCAGGGGCAGTATGAGTGGAGAGCAGTTATAATCTGGTGGAGATAGGAATATTCATGGCATGAACAGAAAAAAGAAAGAGGTCAGTTGAAAAATATTCTGAGGAAACTTGAATGTCATACTAAAGAATTTTGATGGCAAGGAAAACATAATTCGTGTTTTTGTTTTTACTTTTCAGCAAGTAATCTTGAAGTCAACAAGCAGAATAAATGAAACAAATCAAGAAATGAGGCAACAGTAAGGAGCCTCTTGAAACGATTCAGGTAACAGTTAATCAAATTATGTTTTGTGCTATTAGTGGATCAAATATATAAAATAGGAAATATCCCTTTGATAACTGAAATAAATCCTTTCAAGTAGCTGTTCATTGAGTATTATGAAAAGTTTACCATGACCAGTGTTTAAGAGATTTATAAAAAAAAAAATAAGGTTATTAAACAGAAAGTAAAGGAATTCACAGCCTTTAGGTTTTATTGTGTGTAATATAAAATGAAAATATCCTCCCATCATTTCACTTACTCAAAGAAGCAGAGATGTGCAGAGGAAGTATCTCAGCACATATTTCTTTATTGCCCACTCCCCCACCAAGATAGTAAAGACGCGAGGCCTACAGATGTTCCCTCTGATGATTACAGGTCTTTCAACTTGTGTTTAAGAGGACCTTAGGGCCAATCTACTCAGGAGGTGGAAAAGGCCAAGTTACAATTACAGTGGAAGCTTTCACTTTTAATTCCCTCAATTTTCATTCTAAAATATCGGTTTCCAATCACTTGGCATGAATTCTTACTCTAAAACACGAGTTAGTAATCACTTGGCCTACATTCAGTGTATATATTCTGTTGTGTGTGGTGAAAAGCTACAGATATGATTGATGATTTTTAGTAAGAGTCATAAAAAACATACACAGTAATTTCTCTTATAAAATCCCAGTATTAATAGTAGGTTAGGAGAAAGTTGTTTTGATAGTACATAGAAGGTATTTTAGTATACATTTGTGATATTCACTTGGCCAGTATTACTTCATTTGGACTTTTTAAATAAGGACAAAGAACATTTTAAAAGGTACTGGTATTCATAATTACTAGAAAGCCTGGGATATACAGAACGTATAAAGAGTAAAATAATACCACGTATAATATTCTAAACATTTGTATCCTCTAATAATTATATTTGGCATATATCCATTCGATTGTGTATGTATGAATATTTGATATACTTGCAGTCATGCTGCATACAATGTTGTCTTTATCATTTTCACTATCATATTGTGAGAAAATCTCAAACTTATGATAATCTGGAAGTTCCCATTGTGGCTCACCTTTGGGGTAGGTCACAGATGCAGCTAGGATTTGGTGTTGCCTATAGCCATAGTTGTGGTATAGGCCGGCAGCTGCAGCTCCCATTTGACCCTTAGCCTGGCAACTTCCTTAAGCCACAAGTGCGGCCATAAAAAAAAAAATATATATGAAAATCTGTTTGAATATCTCATTTTAATAGTCAAATAATATTCAAATTTTGGGGTATATGAGAATATGACGTGTAACTTTTTAGCTGGTCTTTAAGATGTTTCCAAATACTTTTGTTAAAATGATTCTTTTATATGCATCTTTCTGTGTATATCTTTTCTCAAATCTCTAATTATTTCCTTCAGATAAATTTCTATAGGAATTCCCATTGTGGCTCAGTGGTTAGTGAACCCGACTAGCATCCATGAGGATGTAGGTTCCATCCCTGGCCTCACTCAGTGGGTTAAGGATCTGGCATTGCCTTGAGCTGTGGTGTAGGTTGCAGACTCAGCTCAGATCACATGTTGCTGTGGCTATGGCTTAGGCCAGCGGCTACAGCTCCTATTGGACCCCTAGCCTAGGAACTTGCATATGCCATGGATGTGGCCCCCCCCAAAAAAAAGATAAATTTCTATAAATGGAATTTTACATCAAGTTAAATAATATTCTGGTCACTTATGATGGAGCATAATAATGTGAGAAAAAATAATGTATACATGTATGTGTAACTGGGTCACCATGATGTACAGTAGAAAATTGACAGAACACTATAAACCAGCTATAATGGAAAAAAATAAAAATCATTATATAAAAAAATTCTGCTATGCATTGCTGAAGAGGAGAATAGAAAGTCTGTATGAATTGTAATCCAACTAAACATTTACTTAATTGAAGTTTTTATCTCTTCCTTTTTTAAATTTGACTATAAATGTGCTGACCAGTTATTCTGCTTATTGCTTTATTTAGTTTATCCTATGAATTTTTAGTTAAAATCTTTTTGTCTATTATTAGCTTAGTGTATTTATTAATATATTAAAGCCTATTTTACATTAAAAGTATTATCTTTTAACATTTTTTAAAGTTTTATTGAAGTATAGTTGACAGGCCAATTCCAAACCCTTAATCCATCCCTCCCCGCAGCTGTGCCCTTTAGTAACCACAAGTTTGTTTTCAAAGTCTGTGAATCTGTTTCTATCTGCATATATATTCATTTGTATCTGTTTTTTTTTAGATTCCACATAAGTGAAATCATATGATGTTTGTCTTTGTGTGATTCACTTCTCTTAATATTATAATCTCCAGGTCCATCCATGTTGCTACAAATGACATTGTCTCATTCTTTTTTATGGCTAATATTGCATTGTATATATGTACCACATCTTCTTTATTCATTTCTATTGATAGACATTAAATTGCTTCCATGTCTTGGCTATTGTAAATAGTGCTGCAGTGAACATGAGGGTGCATGTATCTTTTTGAATTATGGTTTTCTCTAGATAGATGCCCAGGAGTGGGATTGTTGGATCATAGGTTAGTTCTGTTTTTTGGTTTTTTAAGGAACCTCTATTCTGTTCTCCACAGAGGTTGCACCGATTTACATTCCCACCGATAGTGTTGGAGGATTTCATTTTCTCTGCACCCTTTCCAGCATTTATTGTTTATAGACTTTATCATGATAGCCACTCTGGCTGGTGTAAGGTGGTACTCATAGTGGTTTCGATTAGCATTTCTCTAATAACTAGTGATGTTGAGCATCTTTTCCTGTATTTTTTGGCCATCTGTATGTCTCCTTGGAGAAATGTCTGTTTAGACCGTCTGCCCATTTTCTGGTTGTTTTTGTTGTTGTTGAGTTGTAGGAGGTTTTTAATATTTTGGAGATAAATTCCTTGTCAGTTGCTTTATTCATAAATATTTTTTTCCCATTCTGTGGGTTGTCTTTTCATTTTGTTATGGTTTCCTCTGCTGTGTAAAAACTTTGAAGTTGGTGCACAACTTTGTTCATTTTTGTTTTCATTTTTGCTACTCTAGGAGGTGGACCTGAAAAGATGTTGCTGGAGTTTATGCCAGAGAGTGTTCTGCCTATGTTTTCCTCTAAGAGTTTTATAATATCTGGTCTTATATTTAGGTCTTTAATCCATTTTGAGTTAAAGCCTATTTTATATTGAGTATCATCTTTTATAAATGAAGTTATATGTTTTCTAAATTATTGGTCAAAATGAGAAAACTGTTCATTTATTTCATAGAGAATTGTATGTTTTCTCCTTTGCAGTTGTCTTAGTATATATTATAAAAATTTAGTAAATTTTAATACATTTAATAAATCTATCTACTCCTTTGATCCTGATTATGAATTATAGATACAATTAAGTCTAGATTAAACATTAAAAACCCAGTATAGTTGAATTTCTAGAAATCATGCAAAATCATGATTGATTATAAAGACTTTTGTAATTGAATAATTGTCTTTACAATTAGGATTCATTACATTTCACTTTATTTTGCAATTCTATGTGATAATTTACAAAGCACTTACCTATACCATAATTTGACTATTGGAAACCTGTATCTAATTACTACATGCATGAAAGAGTTTTAATGATCTATAATTTGTAGTTCAGGAGAAGCTTTGAAATGCAGGCAAAAACTTGGTTCAGAGAATCTACCGTCTCTACATTTGGCTCTGACAACCAAGAGAACACAAGGTGGGTGAGGAATTGCTGGGCTCAACTACAATGAATTTAAGTAGTAGGGTTTGTACTGTTGACCTTGGGCAGAGGGTCTCCATGCAGCCACTCATTTTTTCTCTTTGTTCAAATCTCTCCCTTCATATCCTACCCCTAATGATTCTTCCCAAATTACTGCATTTCCAACTGAATAACCACATAACAACCATTTATTACTGAGTAGAAACTTTCTCTAGAAGAAGCATGCATGAGCTCTTTAAATAGTCAGATTATGCCAGGTAGTTTCTGTTTGCTCCCCTGCATTCACTTTCCATCCTCAGCCTGCAGGGCTCACCTGTGTGCATGGTATCAACAGGGCTTCCATTCCTCTGCTTTGCATTAGGTTTCAGCCAGTGGGGAAATGGGAAAGAAAGGAGAGAAAGGTTAGGATGTTTATTCTCCTGGATGAATTCCATGTGAGGTCACCTGGCTTAGCTAAATATTGCTTTTCATTGAATGATGGCCTCTGCCACGTGATTATTGCATTCTACTTATTTCAGTAAGCATTTCTCTACCATCTCTTCAGTCTTTGGTGCAGAAACAGTGCTACTGCCGCTAGTCCTAATGTCTTTGAATATAATGTCTTTGAATACTCCTTAGTAATTAGCCATTAAGCAGTGAAGTCCCTCTATATACACAGGCAACTATAGCCAGTTTCTTGGGATAGACCATGATAGAAGATAACGTGAGAAAAAGAATGTGTATATATATTCTGGGGCACTATGCTGTACAGCAGAAATTGATACAACACTCTAATAAAGATTTTTAGAAAATGATTTCCAATTAGGTTTTTCCTTTTCTGTAAACCAGTTATATTTGTTATCTATTACTGTATAGCAGATAACCTTGAAACTTCTAAGCTTAAAATCATAACAAACAATTTTTATCTTACATATTCTATGGGTCTGGAATTCAGGAGTGGTTTAGCTGGGTATATCTGTAAGTCAGTTGTCCATGGTTCCCTCACATTTTCGTATTTATTGAAATTCACCAATTGCCTTTATTCCAGGTTCTCTTTTCAAGTATATTTGCAGAGTGACTTGCCTTGGAAAGTAGATACTCTGTCTCTCACTTAAGCAAAGTGTAAACATTCTTACTGTCCATTATAAAAGACTTGGGTTTCCTAAACTCAAGTTCCTGGCAGGTAATGCAGTCCACTGTATGTGCAGGTGTCACCTAGCCCTATTTAGCCATAAATTTTCACCCATTGGCTGTTTCATGGTAAACACAATGAGTATCCAAGAAAACCACATTTTTTACATCATGTCATCCATTTTTGGTCTCCACCTGATCCTGGCAAGGCCATCATTGTTTATTATTCTCATTTGGTCTGTCACCACCATCCTTCCCAGGGGAGGATGGTGATAGAAGTACTTCATTTCGTTTCCTTGTCTTTGATTCTCCTCTCCAAGGCCACTGAGCACGAAGTATCCAACTTTTTCAACATTCAATACAAATCTTGAACCCACTTTTGCATAGTCAAATTATTGGTTCCTCCAAGGATGAATTAGCATTTAAGGTTTTAGTTTGCATTATACTGTTAGAAAAAAATTATATCTTCCATATTTTTGTGATTACCAATTATTTGTCTGTTTTTCTCATTTTGAGTCTAGAAGTTTATGTATGTGTTTATTTGTTTACTTGTTTTTGTGCAACGAGGTGAATGGCCATTGTATATTGGAGCCAATTAAAATATACTTATTTCCCTTTTTAAATCAGCAAACTTTCTGCCTAAATATAAAACAGTAATTGTAGCAGAAGCATCAACAGAAACCTTCAGAAAGAGAACAAAATATCTGTCCTCAATCTAGGATTTTTATATATAACTCAATTGCTTTGTTAAATATCTACTGGCAAAGCTGAACCTAAATAGCATTTCAGATGCATCCTAAACAGCTTGCCTGAAGACTGAAGCACACTCTGCTTATATACTTTCTGAAATCTATCTATATTTTATTTTGTCTTGGAAAAAGATTAAAGAATAGAATTATATTAGAACTGGTGGAGGCATGATCCATGCCCCCTTGATTATATTGAAACATTAAAATGTCATCAGCATGTTAATTTTGTCATCTCAACTGCATGAGATTTATTCAGCACTTCTATCTATTACATTACTCTGGAAACACAATTTATTCTGATTGTGGAAATGTCATAGACAGCAACTAAAAACATCTGGAATTCTTAGTTTAGAAAGAATGCCTGGTTTCAATAATGCTATTTCTAAATTAATTTTATCTATGAAGAAAGCAGGAATCAAACATTTTTAAATTATTCAAATTGAAATATTCATTTGGCTCACCAATTTTAACTTAGAGATCAAAATCAAAGAAAGAAAAAAATGAGAATAAAGAAGTATTATTTTTAATGGTTGAGAAAATAAAATGGTCTCCAATGAAAGTCTAATTTCAGGAAAATATAATGACCTTGCTTTTTTGTTTTTCTTCCTCTTATTATACCAAGAGAAGCTTGACTAAGTCTGTGACACATCTAGGAAGTAGATTCAAGGGAGGGAAATGGGTAATTAATCCCAAGAAGAAAAAAGACACAAAATTGTCATAAAGGCACAAGGAAACATGATTTGTGTTTTTATGCTTTACTTTTTCCTTGATAAAAATTGTAAATAGGCTATTGTTATGCTACTTCTGAGGTGAAAGCAACTCCCCTGACAAGCACTTGTGCATGGAGCACTGGAGGAGGACAGAAGCAAATGTCGGTTGGTAATAATTTACAGGTTTTCTTGTTAAATATATCCATTATCTGTAATCAGAAAAATCAAACTCCCAAAAGCTCTGAAAAAATGAAATAAATGCTCACTGGGTAGAAAATACTAACCTGACCTCATATGAGGCTCTTTTATGTTCTATAAGTCATTTACCTGAATATTCATAATTTCACTGTAAAATCACAAATATGATCAATTCCAATGTAGTGCTTCAGAATTCATGGAGAATATTTTGTTATTCTTTCCTAAATTAAAAAAAAAAAACCCTCTGAATTTCAAAACACATCTCATCATCTGGTCAGAAAATTTTCAAATCAAATGATTAGGGATTTGTAGTATATGCTAGACATTATCCCACCCCACCCCACCCCAACAGGTTGTTTTGAACTTGTCCGGGCCTGACTTAAAAGTCTATATATAAAAAAAAATCTACTGGTTATGAGGTGTTACTTGAAACACCTGTTCCCAAGTCTGAGCTAAAAATCCAGCTTCAGATTCTATGTAGAGTACAAAATATTTTTTGCTAACTATATGGAAAATGCATATGTTATTATACTTTGTGGGGAATATATTTAGATTTATAGAGAAATTGCAAAGATATACAGAGAATGCCCATGTACTATCACCTTGTTTCCCTGCTCATTTAAGAATGAGATGACATTTTATTGATGTCACATATAGTAGGGTGCTCAAATATCTGACTGGCTCATCAAATTGCTTTCTTATAGTCCCTTATTAGGCTTCTCACGTTATTTATAATTATGACCTTTAATTCTCACAACAGGTGTGTAAAGTGGATATTATTGTTGCACAATGTAGAGAAGAAAAATGGAGATTCAGGGAAGAACACTAGCTTATCTAAGGCAGTAGCTCTTAATAGAACGAGGTGCCTGACTTGGATCTGAGTGTCTCTAAATCACGAGTTCTTTTTTCAAAGGACATTGTTATCTTCAGCACATGCCTTATTGCTTGGCCCCTAGTCAGCAGAATTTGTCTTCTTCCTTAAAGTTCTAGCTGAAGCTACACACTCCCTCACCTTCCACAGGGCTGGTCCTCAGGAGAATATGGAAGACTAGGAAGAAAGTGCTATAGAGTTTAGCAAGATAAGAAGAAGCGGAGGTAAAAACTTATTTTTGCCACTTTGGAGGTTAAGGAACAAGGCTTTTTGCTGCTTCTTCCACTCTGTATGCAAAGGCACTCCATTAACATTGGCATGCATTCTTTGTCTTCTAAGTGAAAAAGAGAAAGAATGCAGCTTTAAAGGCTGCTTTTTTTTTTTTTTTTTAATGTTCTTTCCTTTTATCTGAGGAATAAGCTGTAAAATACCCTTAGAAAACTACTTAAGAGGCTAAAAGGAAGAATGGTTGTGAGACTATTGCAGTTTTGTGTTTGTTATTTTCACACAGTAGCTTTGTTTCTGTCACTCAAAGGCTTGGTGAAAACTGAAAGGGGAGCAATTCCACTCAGAAGCAGCTAGGTGTAGAGCTGCAGTAGATAAATTTCCCCTCAGAACTTCTTTCACTCTGAATCCCTTCTTCTACACGCACAATGCAGCTTCCACCTGGTTTGAAGAGACACACCTAGAAGGCAAGGACTGTTTTAGGAAGATGTGTATATGTGTTCTGAGTTAAAATATAAGTTTTGTCAATAAACATGTCCTTACACTTGGTTAAACAGTTCATAATCATCACAGAGTTACTTTCTTTTAAACCTGTGAAATCTTATATGAAAACTCCATATAGTAATTCCCAGATGAGCTGTGTATGGCCATGGCATTACTAGAGTGCACATGAAAGCAGCTTATAGTATTTCTTTTGTAGAAATTTAAAAGTATTCTTATAATATTTGCAGACAGAATCCACTTGAAATATCTCAAATATGTTTGTATTTCTTCCTTAATTAAGTCATCATTGATCAAAAGAGATGTTTCTGATCTGCAGGTGATCTTGCAATGATCTGACCTGAAGCTCCTTCTGTCTTGTGGCTCTGTGTCATCAGTACATGGTATCCAAGGTCGCTGTGGCAAGACAAAGAATGTGAGAACCACGTCATGCAGGGGATTTATAGGCCATTTTTTGGATGTGGCTTATATCAATTCCTCCCATACTATATTGGCCAGATGGTAATCGTGATTTATACAGTATTCAGAAGGGCCAGAGGCTGAATATTAGGGTATTCAGCCCAATGAAGCGCTCATTAGTCTCTGCCATATTTAATCAGGTTAAATTCTCATTTATTCAAAAATTTTCTATGGCTCTTATTTCTTTTAAATAACATCTTCCATTTTGTCTTCCATCCTTTCTCAAAAATTTTCCTTTCACCTTTTTTTCTTTCCAGTTTCTATCTAACATTTCTCTTGATTTACTTCTGTTTTCTTCTCTACTAACCCCAGGTCTTTGGGTTAGCTAGGCAGCCCTCTTTCCACTATGACAAGACCCCACTTTCTAGTTCAGCCACAGCTGCCCTGCCAGTCTTCCATACATGGAAAATCAAATCTTCTGCTTTCTTCACTTTTGTTCCACATGGGAACCACCACCAGAAGCTAAATGGTCCTTATTAACCTATTTCCAACCTCAGCCTAACCCTAATTGTGCTTTTTGGCTGTCATCACTTTGAATTATTTCCTTTCCTGTGGCAAATGTTTATAATTTTCATCTTTCTATACCTACCTGCCTTAACTCAGAAGATTGAAAGAAAGAAATAATCACATATCACGTTCCCCACTTTCTACCTCTGACCGACTATATTTTTGTGGCCATGCTTTGTTTCCCAGGGCTTTTTTACTCAGATTAATACTGGTCCTTACTTCATTCTTTTTTTTTTTTTTCATTAGTGCTGCTTTACAATGTTCTGTCAATTTCTGCTATATAGCAAAGTGACCCAGTCATATATATATATGTATATGTATATACACATACACAAATATAATATTTTTCTCATATTATCTTCTATCATGTTCCATCCCAAGTGATTGGTTATAATTACCTGTGCTATTCAGCAGAATCTCATTGCTTACCCATTGTAAACGTAATAGTTTGCATCTACTAACCCCAAGCTCCAAGTTCATCCCACAAGTCTGTTCTCCGTGTCTGTGAGACTGTTTCTATTCCATAGATAAATTCATCTGTGCCATATTTTAGATTCCACATATAAATGCTATCATATGGAATTTATCTTTCTGACTTATTTCACTTACTATGAGAGTTTCTAAATCCATCCATGTTGATGCAAATGGCATTATTTTGTTCTTTTTATGGCTGAGTAGGATTCCATTGTGTATCTGTACTGCGTCTTCTTAATCTATTCATGTATTGATGGACATTCAGGTTGTTTCCATGTGTTGACTATTCCAAATAGTTCTGCTATGAACATAGGGTACATGTATCTTTGAATGAATGATTTCTCTTCTCCATTCTCCATTTGCTCCTTCTCCCTATCCATTGGTTCCTAATTCCATTTGCTGTTCCTTTTATGCAGGCAAACTTTGATTCATCCTTCAAATTGTACCTGAAATATTGTTTTATTCTGCTCTGGCTGCTGCAACAAAATACCACAGACTGGGTGGCATAATAAAGAAATTCATTTTTTGCCACTTTCCTGGAGTCTGGGAAGTCTAACATGAAGGGTGCCAGAAAGGTGTGCTTCATTATGAGGCCTCTTCACTCTTCAACTTGACTTGTAGGCAGCCACTATCTCACTATGTTCTGGCAGGATCTCTTCTTCATGTGCCAAGGAGAAGGAAAAAATAAACAAGCTCTCTGATGTCTTGTCTTCAAAGGGCACTAGTCCTGCAGGATCAAGCCCTCAGTTTTGTGATCTTATTTAATCTTAATTACTTCTTTATAGGCTTCATCTCTAAATGTCAAGTTAGAAGTTTTCCTCATCATTGTTTACAATTGCACGACAACAGCAAGTTGACTGGAGCCACACAAATGTGACCCTTGAAAATAGTCTATGTCACATTTTAGATTTTCTTCATTTGTCTAACTTCAACATGTAAATTTTGGAGGAATACAAACACCCAGTCCATCACGATCATCTTCAAAATCACCTTAACGGTGAAGCATTCTTTGAAATGACCCAGAATGACCCTGTGCCCATATCAATAGTGTTGCACCATCATGATTTTTTTTTAAAGTAAACTTCTTATATATCCTGTCTGGACCATGAGTTAGATAAAGAATTGTGTCTTAGTCATCTTTGTATAGTACCCATTAGCTAGCATAAAGTCTGTACCAGAGTAGGTACCTATTTAGTTATTTTTGAATAAGCTACCAGATTCTGAAAGGTCAACTAAATGATTAAAGAAAGATTAAATCATGATTCATATCTTTTAATAGCAAGAATGATGTATTTAATTTGAATTATTTTGATATTGATTGCTTTTTGTGTGTGTGTGTTTTTAGGGCTGCACCCACAGCATATGGAGGTTCCCAGGCTAGGGGTCGAATCGGAGCTATAGCTGCCGGCCTACACCACAGTTACAGCAATGTGGGATCCGAGCTGCGTCTGCAACCTACACCACAGCTCACAGCAAAGCTGGATCCTTAATCCACTGAGAGAGGCAGGGATCAAATATGAGTGCTAAAGGATGCTAATCAGATTTTTTCTGCTGGGCCATGACAGGAACTCCTGAAATTGATTCCTTATATATGGCATATGTTCATTCTTCCATGGAATATTTAATCCAAATGGGTTCTATGGTCATTTGGAGAGAATACCATTTGCAAATATCAGCTTGAGTACATACAGAAATTCCTTAAGTACTGAAATGGAAAGATTAAAATATGTGCATTGTCCATTGAGGTTGTATATCTCAAAAGGCTGCTAACTAAAGCTGCTGCTAGAATTAGAAGATTATCATGAATTGAGCACTATATCTAGAGTTACAGCTATTTCTTTCAAGAGGTCTGAGTAGTTGAATCACAGGTTTTAAGGTCTTAAAGCTCAATTCTTTGTCATTTTTTTAGTCCTGGCTTGATTAAAGTGTTTCTTGTGTGTGTTTTGTTTTGTTTTTTTTGGTTTTTTTGTTTTTTCCAATTACATCTTAGAATTGTAGATTAGACTTTTTTAGCTTGCTGTTTGTGATTATTCTTACTAGTTCATCAACTCTACGGTTGTCAGAAGGGCATTTTTGCGTGAAATTTAATTTCTGCAATGAACGTTGAAAAATTATCTTATCTCATCAATGAGGAAAACTCTACCCACATTTCTTCACCCCTGTTTTATGTCACAGCAAAATAGTCTCTTGAATCATACCTATAAAATATTTTCCATTGTTCTGGCATTGATCTGGCTCCATTCCTTGATAGGAAATTGGGCTGTGTGGCCAGATATCCAGAGGAGTATGTTTACCAATGAATTATCTTCCAAGGTTTTGACACCACCATCAGTTATGCCAGATGCAAATCATTTACTCTCTGTCAGTTCAAATACACAATCTTGTTTGGATGGCTTAAATCTATGCTGGCACCAATATACAGCAAGCAATATTGCTCAACTTTTGAGTTGAAGGCATAGAGAAATGTATACAGTGCCAGAACATGGAAATGATACAATGTAGGCTGAATTTTGCTGTGTTACTTAATGTTAGCCTAGCATGATGTTGTCAAAGGAATAGTGGCATTTCCTACTGAAGAAAAGGGGACGATCTTCCACGATGGTAGACATAATTCTTTGACACAGAGTTTTAAGGTGACTGTCATGTTCTATATGGCCCACAATCCTGCCAGATCTCATAAAGTAAAAAACGAATCTTTGAGTAAATACCTCAGGGAAATGCCATATTAAATTCTGGAATTTGGAGATTTAATAATAATGACTTCAGTGCTAGAACATTTCAAAGAGTTTGCCATCATTTCTATAGGCCATAAACTGGTAGATTAATGGCCTCAAGCATAGAAAAAAAAAATTTGACTAATTTTTCTTTATTCATTTCTACTTATGAATCAAAGCAAATTATGATAAAAAAGACTATAAAACTATTCATTTCTTGGCCTTTGTCATGAAGATAGCTGAAGTAAACAGAGATGACCGATATTTTCACTTACCGTATGGGTACAATTTGTATTTGTACAAAATAATAGCAGAATTTAACAAAATATTCCATCAAAAAACAGTAAGATTAAGGCCATGTATTACTGAGTTAGTAAAACCTAGATTTGAATAATAGTTCCACTACTTATGGCAGTGTTGACCTTTCTAAACCTCAGTTTTCCCATCTATAGAATAGGGAGGGTATTGCCTAACTTATAAAAATGACATATTGATTTAAAATATGTGAAGTATAAGCATATATGTATGTTATACATAAGGTCATAAGGACCTTAAGAAATTACTGAGCAATCATAATAATCAATTGGCTATTTAAAATAAAGGAATCCTGCCTTTTTGTAGATGGAAAAAAAATCTTACCTTATTTACTATTTTTCTATATTCTTTGACTTTTACCTTTTCTCCCCATTTAGATTTAAATTGCTTTAAATGATCACCCCTACTTAAAATTTTTTTCTCAGAGGCAAGACTTAAAGTACATCTGGAGATCCAGCAATAGAAAAATCGCACAGTTTTGCTAGAAAATATTTGTGTTAGTTAAATCTTTTCATATGCCTTTGTTTAAAGTAGTGAAACAAAATAGATCAATGACCATAGAATTATGTCAAAATCCATATATTTATAACTTAGGAGCATTCTGCTTTTACTTGGTCAAGATACTATTTTTACTAGTTGCTGTTGAACCAGAGTAATGGTTCTCAACCAGAGATTCCCTCCTCCAGGAATATTTGGCAATGTTTGGTGATACTTTTGATATTCATGACTGGGGGGATGAAAGAGTGGTCCAGTATCTAGTGGGTCCAGACCAAGGATGCTACTAAACATCCTACAAAACAAAAGACAGCCCCTACAATAAAGAATTATCTGGTCCTGGAGTTCCCATTGTGGCTCAGTGGTAATGACCCCAACTAGTATCCATGAGGACATGGGTTTGATCCCTGGCCTTGCTCTGTGGGTTAAGATCCAGCATTGCCACGAACTGCAGTAAAGTTTGCAGATATGGCTCATGTCTGGTCTTGCTGTGGCTGTGGTGGAGGCCAGCAGCAGCAGTTCCAATTCCACCCCTAGACTGGGAACTTGCACATGTCGCAGGTATGGCCCTCAAAAGACAAAACAAAACAAAAGAATTATCTGGTCCGAAATGTCAGTAGTGCTGCTCTTGAGAAGCCCACCTCTACTAGATTTATATGCTATAGAGGTGAATTTTCTCATTTCAGATATAATAGAAGATTGATTTAGAGATGCTAGAATATATTTGAGCATACATTCAGTATCACGCACAGGTGACATATTTCAGGAGGAAATGATACACAAATTATCACTTCCTACAGACAATGAGCACACTACATGAAGTGTTAAAACATTCTAATTTGAACACATGGGGGTATAATATTTTGTAGCTTAGTTACTCCTGGTAGGAGAGGAACATCATACACTTGTTGATAAATTATTTTATGCAACCAAAAAATAATCCTCTTTGATTATCCATAAGTAGGCTTTGTTTTTTAGTGCATATTTTTTAAACTAATATTTTATAAATTGAGCCCTGACATATATCATTTAGCAAATTGAAACTATTTAGGATCAAGAGATCCATCTATCTCTTTATTTTACACCTGAGACAATTGGGAGATAAAAGAGTCTGAGCGACTTTGTCAAGGTTACGAAGTTTGTTGTGTACAGAGTCAAGGCCATATTTTCAGTTCAGTCAATTAATTAACAATATTTTAATGCCATTATTTGTGATAAATGCATCTAAGTTTATTGTACATTATTCATCAAACTTTATTCCTCTTCACCCCTCAGCCCACACTTACATTTCTTTTTGTATGATTTTTTTTCCTCTAATTTCTTTCAGATCAGTTGGAGCCAACAGTATGAAACGTTAAATTTATACCTTTCTCAAAAGCCTTTCCATGGGCTTTTTTGCTAAATCAGACTCCCAAAAATTTAAGAGGTGTAGAAAATTTAGATTGAAATGTCTTGGGTTGGCTTGTCTTTTATTGGTCAGAGTGTGAAGGGGTCTATGGTACAGAGTCCCTCTATCACCAGAGGAAAAGGTCTTCTCAATTATGTTTGTTTAATTTACAGGGATTTTAGTGATCCACAAAACAAGGAAAATTTAAGATACACATCTTAAGCTCAGTTTGTAAGGCCTGCGCTTTCAATAACAAAACTCACAGTGACAGTGATATATGGTTTTCTTTATGAGTCCTGAAAACTGATGGATATGTGATCTTATAAATGCTTAGACAAACTAATGCACATAATTATATTTTCCATTTGAAGTCTATTGCTAGGCATTCTAATACAATATCATTAGTTGAAATGGCCACGATGATACAGCTTGGGCAGTTTGTCACGGTAATTACAGGGTGATTATTTTTGACTGGAATAAAGATTTCAGTTTTAGTATAGTGGAAAGCATCATCACAAATTACAAACAGTCTTGGAAAATAATAATAAAACTTTTAGATTTTAATGCATTTTGCAGCATCATTCTAAAATAATTTCTCATTAAGGAAAATGCCCATAAATTGTATAAATAAATTATTTTAAAGAGATTAAAATATGGCTTTGCCAAAAGGATCCCACTTATCTCATTAATGGTTCTTATGTATAAAAATGTCAACATTAGATAAAATTTGAATGTGGTAAATAAGGCTTATGTCATAATTAACAACCTTTAAGGGAAAGATTTTTTTTTAAGCAGACATAAAAGTATGGCATTTATCTTCACTATTTTCAGAATGGTTGATTAAAGTAGACAGTGTCCTAACATCTGTATTGAAAACTATATTAATCAATTGATTAATCATGCAACATTAATCAAAAGCCTCCCTAAGTGTTTTAGTATCTGAGCAGCTCTTAGTATTTTCTATCAGATCCCTTTTAAGGTGTCCATTAAAAAGATTAAATTTGGGTGGTAAATATTGAGGGGTTGTAGAACTTGTGGCTTCTCACTGGAAGGTCAGCGCCACCACTCATTAGTGCTACTTTTAATGGGATAAGAAGCAAAAGTTTTGAATATGTGACTAAATCAATTAATCAGTCCTGCAGTTGACTCATTCCAGTAAGCAGTTTAGTATTTGCCGAATCGGCACCATGGCCATCTGGCTGATTTGTCCTCTGTGTGTTGGCTTAAACCAAAGAATATTTTTTACTTCAGAGTTTAAATTGAATAGCCAATACACTGATGCAGCAACTGCTGTTCAATAAGTTGGTTTTTAGCAACTAGCTAAAAGTCAGGCTTTATCATTAAGAATGTATTTAAATGATCTAATGTGCCCTGTACAATGAGTATAAAACTTCCTAATGCTTGAGTGGATGGTTCACAATCAAATGAATTATTTCTGTTTTACTGAGATTCAATTGAACTTCATAGTATACTTTCAAGCTTACTAATCAACTGTAAATTTCAAGATTGGTGATTTAAAATTGGTTAGTTCTTAGTTTCCCAAACTCATTTATATGTAAGATTACTTTGGTAAATTTGTACAGTAAACATGGAGAATATCAATGTCAAATACAGACAGAAAATTACTCAATGTAGTTCAGGTGAGGACAATGCAAAAACAATTATTGGCCAATAAATAAAATCATTTCTCATATTTTTCAGAAGGAGCTGTTCTATTATCTTTTGTGTCCTCTATCTTTTTAATTGTAAAAAGTAGTACTTTTCAATATATCTGTTTATTTTGATGGTTTTACAATATGAAAATAGTAGTATTCTCTGAATACTGTTTTGATCTTACAATCTTTTTTGTTTACTTAATGGAGAAAGGTTAAGTTTCTTCATGCTATTGAATGAATGATTATAATGACATTCAATAAAGTTGTCTTATCACTTTTCTTCTAGAAATAATTTTGCCAGCTTTTCAAACAGAATCCAAACCTATAGGCATTTAAAAACATGGTGTGGCCCATCTGTTTATCCCTGCTGTTGCATAAGGAAAGATTATCTACACAAGACAGTTCTCAGAGTTTGTGCTAGGGACATTACAATTTGGGCAATGTCTAGCTGTTGCTGTTTTTTTCAGCAAAGTGATTAGGTAGTGGTTTTAAAATTTTCAGATATGTCCTGAAGCTTCAACAATAGAAACACATATCTAGATAACTAAATTTAAATGTATGCTGAATATCCTCAGTTTCAAAGGGTTTTTTTTTTTTTCTTTGCCAATTGCTTACAGTGAAAACATATTTTGTAGTGATCCAATGATGCTCATCTATAAAAAGATGCTGATTGGGAGACAAAGGAATATCTCATCTCTCCATTCCTCTTTTGAGCAAAATTGTCTACAGAGGAAAGGCATCTACTCCAAAACCGTTACCGTTATAATGAATTGTTCGATCACACAAATTCTAAAGAAATAATTTTAAAGTAGATTTTTATTTAGCAGTTTAGTACTACAGAAAGAAAATTTGGATAATTTGTTTTGTTTCCTATACTTGATTAAAAAAGTGTGTTACTTTCTTACTCTTCTGAGTTCTTTGTTATCAGCAGAATAAATCTAATTATGATAAGGTATTATAAAAATTGGTTTCTGTTAGCATGCACAACCTATATTATAATTCTGAATTTGTGTTTTGGTATGAAGGCTCAGAATAATATTCTTAGTTGATTAATACTTAGAGCTCTTCAGGTACCCAACAAATGCTATAAGCCTTTATTTCAGTTCTTTGTTAGCAAATAATTACAGGAAAAAAAATGTCTAAAAATAATCAGAAATAGATTTGGTTATGTCTCTGTGTATATATTGTTTCATATTTGAGTTATATTTTCATTTTGCTATTGATGTGAAGCTTGGTTGCCTTCAGCGGGGAAGGAAATATAATCTGCATAATTCCCATTAGTTCTTCATTGGGCAAATGCATTTTGATATTCTATAGTAGGTTGGTTTGTGGCTAATCATTTTTGTACTCAGCAGCAGGTGTTATTGCTATATTGAAAAAATAGTACATGTTTTAGAAATTATGGATATAATTTAGCCATAAAACACATAGGTTTCAGTATCCATCAACTCATTAAATAAGCTCATTTGAAGCACAGGAAATACAATTAGTTGTTAATAATATCATTGTTTTATTACCTGAGTTAATGTTTATACTATTCAGCAAGCATTTTAGAGAAAGATTTATTTTTGATGTTGGACTCATGATGTGAAAAAACTACATGACATCATATACTTGGAAGGAACTTTATTTACTGTGTGTGGCTTTGGGGTAGCTTTTTAGAAAGGGCACTATTATGAACAGATGCAAACATTATATGTTGGAAGCATTTTTCTTTATGGGCTTTGACTAGGATTTAAATTTTACATATTTTTATTTGAAGTTACATTTAAAAGTAGACTTCTCTGATTTTCAAAGTGATAACCCCTTAATAAAATTCAAAACTGCACAATTTTATAATTCCAAGTGTGAACTATTAGTGATTATGAGAAAGAAAAAAAAACAAACACCTTTGTTCTTTTTCCTATTCTTCAGATCTTTAGGATTTTGATTTTAGAAAGTCATAGGACCACTTGTTTCTCATTTTTAAGAGAAATTATACGATAGATGTAGCTGTCTAATAGTTACGTGAGGATCAAATGAGATAACGCAATCAATATCACTTTGAAACTGTCAATTGCCAAAGAAATGTAAATTTGTATTATTGTTGTCTAAATGTAAATTTATATTATTGTTGTCTTGTTTATTAGGGCCTTTATGTCATGTTTAGAACGCTGCTCACTCAGCTAAAGGCTCCGTTTCTGAAATCGTATTGCCTAAATTCCTTCAAAACTTTCCTCTCATACTTACTGATTGTGTAGACTTCATCAAATGACTGAATTTATCTATACCTCATTTTCCTCATTTGTAAAATAGATAATAATAATAATACCTAAATCCTAAGGATATTGGGAAGACTAAGTGAGTTAATACAAAGAAAGCTTTAAGAACATGATCCAAAAATCTGCTTTTGCTGCTTTTGTTGTGGCTGTTGTTACTATTACCTTGTAGTCCATTTATAAATGAGTGACCATATTCTATTCCATTCAACTTCTTGTGATATAAGCTTGGGCCAGTGACAGGAGGAAAACTGCAAAAATGAGCTCCCCAAAGATGTTTTCAAAGCATAAGTCTTATTCATGTACATAACGCTTAACTATATTTTCAATAATGGAGTCCTCAAAAGAAAAATGGAAATGTTAAGTGAAGTTTATCTTCACTGCTCCAGAAAACTTATAATCTCCCCTCTAATCATTCAGTGAGTATATTTGTTTCCTGGGAAATAAGTTACTGTATAATTAGGACAATTCTACAATGTACCCCATATCTATAAATGAAAGTAAAGTCAAAACCATGATGTATAGACAAGGTGAATAGACCAAGAAAAGTGGCTCTTGGGTAAGGGGTAATGCTGATTAATTGCAGTTACCTCATTAGATATTGATGTCCAGTCTATTTATAGATAGACTAGGATTACCTGCTTTCTGCTAAGATAGAGGATCCTGCAACTAGTTTACTGTACATACCCATGGAATTTATCTTCCCACTACATCTGCTAATATCCTGACTAAAGGCATAGCCTTCCTTTTTCACTGTGGTTCTTATATATTCTCTTCATTTTCAACATTAAATGTCATAATGATCTGACATTTCTCACGACTAAAAATCAGGAAGGTAGAAGAGACAGGTCTTGTTTTAAAGATATTTTTTCTCCAAAATCATTTTTATTTTGCTGGGAATGTGCACATTCCATGTACTTGTGCCTGGAAAGAACTGATGGTTCTTCTCTGGGAGTTAAATTTTCCAGGAGTGTAAAATAATCACATTTTAGCTTTCTACTGGAAAAATAAGCCTAACTTGTATTTCCAGTTTTAAATAAGGAAGAAAAAATTATATATGGATTTAATTTCATTATTGATAGCCCACCATATCTACTGAGTTTAAAAGGAAGGGAGAAATTAGAATAGTGGACAGTGGTAATTGATTGAGAGATTATGCCTACAAGTAAGACAAGAAAATAACTACCTCTTTGAAAATACATAGGGAAAGCCACTGTCTAGTTTTCAGCAAGTTTAAGAAGAAAAACATCAACTTTCTGGGGACTTATAAGTGTTTCTTTCAGTGAATCAAGGGTGAGGAGGAAACATGAAATTCTAAAATATTCATCACATAATTAGGTTGCAATAGATAGGTACTAGGCTTTATCTGTTAATATTTTAAAATAAAAATATTTAGAAGACTATAATCATAATACCATAGGTTATTTATTTATTAAATTTCTAAAATATTTTCAAATTCTAAAATTTCTAAATTTCTCTTGAGTTTGTAAATTTGCAACAAATTGATATACTTAAAAAAAACACTTTTCAAAATTTTATCTGCAGTATCTCTACACTCAGCTTAGAGAAAAGACAGCTTATCATTTTTATTTATTTATTTTTTAGTGTATAAAGATATCAACAATTTTTCTAAGAAGATTTTTTTTCTTTTTATTGGGACGTAAAATATTTGTTTAAGCAAGTAGACAACTTTAAAGTACTAGTTTTTACCAATTTCTAAGAAGAAATTTCATGTTGTCAATGACCACAGTTGTAATTCATCTATTGATTTTTTTCCTGTGAACTTTTTTATTACCAATTATTGGAAAACATTATTAGTGGTCATTGTTCAGTTGAGGGTTTCACATATAAGGTATACTCTATCATTTTCATAAAACGATTAATTAGAAAAAATATCTGCATTTTACACAGCCTTATAGTTAGCTGTTCTGTTTATCAAATACATATCATCTAATTCTAAAATCTTGGCTCTTGTCCCTCTTAGCCCTTATGCTATATTACAAAATGAACAAAATACATACATAAACTGTTGTGAAAATTTTAGTTTCCACATAAAACTCTAGATTGATTGCAGTTTTTTGTTGAATGAAATTCTCTTTGTGTTTCCTTTTTTCCTCCAAATTGTGTTAACCTTGTCTTCAAATGTATTCAATTCAATGTGATTTACCCATTAAAAGGCATATGTGTTAATTGAGTTAGAAATAGATATTTTCATTTATATGCTTTAGTGTAATAGAAATCCTAAGGAAATGTATATGAATCATTTTACTAAATTCGATGTTTTAGCTATTAGGATTTTAAAAAATTCATAGACTCTACCTCATCTCTTATCATCTATAATTGAAAATTAAATTTTATTTCTATACACCCTGATAGAACATTGAGGTGTTTTTCTTCTTGGATTTTTAAATTTGTTTAAATAATGATAACTTCAAGCTACAAATTAAATGAGATTCTAACAGCTGAATTGAGGTATACAAAGATATTCCATTGTAATCTGTAATTTCTCTTAGCCTTCTTTTACTATTATCTGTTTATTTGTTTTGAATTGAAACAGAGAAAATTAAATTTGCAAAAAATATTTATTATTTTAGTAGCAGCCATAAACCTACCTATGAGTGTTATCAGCTAAATCTTGCTGAGTTTTGATACCAAAATCAACCTATTAAACCTTTGAAAGTTCACATGTTAATTATTGCCTGCCCAGTAAAATTTTAATTTGTTCCAAAATTGCATGGTGAATATGGTTATTACTATTAAGTTTATATTAGAAATTGGCACTAGAGGGAGCTAAGTAATTGTATAATTTGTGTGTTTAGGGAGAAATTGAACATTCATTTAAAAACATATTTTTTCAGAACCTGCTGATTTTACAAATATGGCAGCTATGCCTCAGCAAATTATAAGCAATAATGAATTAGTTAATTTTCTTTAGTGAAAACTGCTATGGTAAGGTTATTAAATTACTGTATTTCTACTTAGTGAAAGTAGCTACCAGTCAGTAAATTAGGATTTCTAGGACTCTTTGGGGAAAGGGATTATTATTACTATTATCCATGTTTATCATTATTTTGGCCCTAACAGAATTAAAATGCTCATATTACCATGTGAAAATACAATATTTTGTTCTCATATTTATAGTTTGATAAGAAAATTACCTTATTGAATAGGAACTCAGTGTAGATTAGAAAACAATTTTACTCTTATGGAATATTCTAGGATTTTAGTTGGTTTGATTAATTTGAATGGCTGAGTCATTTTAACAACAGTATTCTTCCCAGCAATCATAGCCTACCATGAGTTCAGTAAAATTGTGCCATCTCCTACTTTTATACTTATCTCTAAGATGAACACAGTCTGCTGAGATTTATAAAGCTAAAAGCTGTAGGATGTTTTTATTTACATAAGTGAAAGAGCTAAAGAATAAATATATAATTCTTTACATTTTCCACATTGAGTACCAGGAAACATTACATTTGAAAACAGCTTGTATAAAGGCATTATGCAGGAGCAAATGGGAAATTGTATTCTCCCCATCACGTCACTTAGGCATGTCCTCTTACAGATAATGTATGTTGGAAGTTCTATATTTTTTTCATAGATCTTATGAGAGAAAAATATAGTTTAAATGTTAAAATGAAAGTTTCATTCACATTTCATTCTACTCTAAAAATACAATGATGTGGAAAATATTGAAATAAAACCCAGGATCTTTTAGGATGAAATCCTTAGCTAGTTTTTGGTTATAGATTTGAAGTGATATACCAACGTTTATAGGGAAGTTTCTTGCTTTTTTCTGTTGGTCCAGATGAGGAAACTCTCTGACTTTACCTATGCATAGATTTAGTTTTAATATAAAAGTGAATTTCAGGGAAAATAAATGTGCAAGGTAGAAAAGATTACAATTAGGCAGTATACTATTTGTTAACCACAGAACTGATTTCTTCCATTTACTTCCTGTATTTTTCTTCTGAAAATGAAACATTCCTTATATTCTATATTTTCTTACAGTTTGAATAATTAGCATATTATCTATCTCAAAGGAATATTATAATCAAGGTTAGTCTTACAGAAAAGGTTAGCAAGTGATATTTCAAAGGCAGGATTTGGGGGGGAAACAAGGCTTGTATATTGAATGCAACTAGGCCATTTTCAGATCTCTAAATTAGTGTTTGATGAACTTGCTAATTATCTGAGGATTTCTTAAAATGCAGATTCCAATTCAGAAGTTCTGGACTCTGAATTTTAAAGAAGTTTGCTGTTTCTGTAGACCACACGTAATACAGCAATAGTCTTTACTTCCTTTAACCCTGATACATGTTGCTTTCACTTAAAGTTTTAGAGCAAAAGATATGCAGGAGTTGAAAACAAAATCATGGCTCTGACCCTGGAAACCCTAGGTGCCAATTGTAATTGTTCTTACTTTCCTTCAGCCACTGACTTCCTATAAGAACAGTAATTCTGCAGGCATGGGACCATCTGCAATAATTTACATTGTCTAGCTGCAAACCTCCTTTGATTCCACGAGGTGTAGGAAATACCATAGTGTTATCTTTTAAGAATTTCAGTAGCTTTAATTTTTTTTTCTTTTGTTTGATTAAATCCATTTCATGGGGGTAGGGGTTGAGATCTAGAGAAACAGCATGGTCGAGCAAACAGAATTATTGTTTGATTTGGAATAACATTCATCTGAATTCTGATTCTAGCTCTGACTCTCATTATGTATATAATATTAAGAATTTTATTTAATAATTATTTATTAGTAAAATAGAGATAAATACTTAACTTTGGTTTGTTGTTTTGCTTAAAGTTTGCCATTTCTGATTTGCTTGGCTTTGATCATTGAGGATCTAGAATTTTTATATATTTTATTTAGACTATAAACACATCAAATCTGAGAATTTATCACATCATACATATTTTGTTAATTATATTCCTATCCCCTTGATCCGTGTCATATATGCTGGTGATTTTCAAGAAAATATTTTCTGATAAACTGCTTTGAAAGTCGTATGGCAAACATATACATATCTATTAGACTTCTTTACACTCCTAGTAACATTTTTCTCTAACTCACCAAGCTCTAGTCATGTGAAGCATTATACAGTTTAGTCAAGATCAAGTTTTCCCAGAACTGGGGGAACGTCCTTCTCAAGCCTATTTTCTTCTTGTATTTTAGTTTTCCCTTCATATGTCCTCTCTTCAGAGAGGCCTTTTTATGATTATCTTAATTATTTTCCCTGCATGAGTTATTTACTATTTTATTTTAGTATCTAAAATATTCTACTCAAAATGTGAATATTAATAATTAGTAAATAGCAAGTTTATATATTTTCCAATGTCTATTTCTATTATTTATGCCAGTACACTTGCAGAACCCAATATGATACATTGCAGATGTTTGTAATCTATGAATATTTGTTCCATGAACAAGCATGGCTGAGTTTGTTTCTAAATTGAATGATATAAGTAAGGTTCTCATCTAATCTAGAAGTTTGTGAAACCATAGCTGTTTTAAAAGTTGAAAACAGACTAGTTTGAGTAGTTATACATTGAGATATAGTGCGTAGTTAAGAGAGATGACTTCTAGACTTTTAAAAATTTGAGTCATAGCATTAGAGACAAAAAATGGGAATGGAGGTGCCAATAACAGAAGCTATGCCTTTATATAACTAGATTATTTGAGCAAAACAAGTTAATGTGATTTTCCAACTAGAGTATCTTCTCAGCCTTACACTGTATTTATTTAGTGTTTATTTATTTATTTATTTGACTGCTTGGGTTTCTCAAAATTTTAATTCTATGAGCTTCATAAGGAATAAAAATAACAAGGTTTTAGGTTATATTGAAAAAGGAGCAGAGAACTGTATATCTTGATTTTAGTGGCGTAGTAATGAAGATGTACAAGTGTTAAAGTAAGATTTTCAGGAGGCCAAAAGCATGACATGTGCAAACATAGAAACAACATATGGAAACATTTTATTCAACTGGTAGTTAATGAGGGAACCCATCAAAGGTTGAAACCAGTTAAACAACTATTTGAGAAGTTAGATATATAGCAATGCTCTGATACATTTGCAGATTATATACACAACTAGCTAATGTCTTCTAGGGAGTTATGCCTTTTGGGGTTCTTCTCCCACTAGGCAGGAATTATTTGCATCTCTCTAGACAACAACGTACAAGTTAACTTTTTCCCCTAAATAATGATAAAAGAGGTAATCAATACAAATTCACATAATCCAATTTACAATTCCATTAAAAAAATAAAATACTAGGAATAAAGTTAACCAAGGAGGTAAAACACCTAAATATTGGAAACTATACGATATTAATGAAAGAAATTGGAGAAAATGCAAATAAATGGGAAGATACTCTATAGTCATAGATTCTAAGAATTCATATTGTGAAAATGTCCATATACCCAAAGCAATCTACATATTCAATGTAATCCCTATCAAAACTCCAATGGAACATTTTTCACATAGGAATTCTTAAAATTTGTATGGAATTATAAAAGATCTCAAATAGCCAAGGCAATCTTGAGAAAAAAGTTGGAATGCTCTCTGATTTCAAAATATACTACAAAGCTACAGTAATTATAACAGTATAGTGTTGGCATAAATAAAGTCACATAAATCAATGGAATAGAGTAGAGAACTCAAAAAAAATCTATGCATGGATGGCCAGTTAATTTACTACAGAGGAGCCAAGAATATACGATGGAGCAAAAACAGTGTCTTCAGTAAATGGTGTTGGGAGCTTTGAAACACAGGCAAAATAGATTGAGATTAGACCACTATCTTACATCATACATAAACATTAACTCAAAATGGATTAAATATTTGAATGTGGAGTTCTCGTCGTGGCACAGTGGTTAACGAATCCGACTAGGAACCATGAGGTTGCGGGTTCGGTCCCTGCCCTTGCTCAGTGGGTTAACGATCCGGTGTTGCCGTGAGCTGTGGTGTAGGTCGCAGATGCGGCTCGGATCCTGTGTTGCTGTGGCCGCTGGCATAGGCCAGCGGCTACAGCTCCGATTAGACCCCTAGCCTGGGGACCTCCATATGCCACAGGAGCGGCCCAAGAAATAGCAAAAAGACAAAAAAAAAAAAAAATTGATTGTAAGAGCAGAAAGCATCAAGAAAACTATCAAGAAATTGAAAAGACAAAAGCTTGGGAGGAATGGGAGAAAATAATTATTAATCATTATTTATTAATTATTATATAAATTTATAGTTATATAAATTTATTTAATGATTATATAAATTAATAATTAAATATATAATAAATAAAATAAATAATTTAATAAATATTTAATAATTATTAATACTAATTATTTGATAATAATTTAATAAATAATTAAATCTAACAATTTAGTAATTATATGCATTTATTATATTAATTTGTAAATACTTATTTATTAATAATTATTAAATAATTATTATTAATAAAAATATAGGAGCAATATTTACAAATTATGTATCTGATAAAGGGCTGGTATCTAAAAATACAAATATATAAAATGTATAAATACCTCATACAATATAATACCAAAAAATCCAATTAAAAAATTGGGCAAAAATCTGAATAGACATTTTTCACAAAGAAGGCATACAGGCTAAGAGGTTCATGAAAATATGCTCTAGGAGTTCCCACCATGGCATAGCAGAAATGAATCCGACTGGGAACCATGAGGTTGCAGTTCAATCCCTGGGTGAAGGATCTGGCATTGTCATGAGCTGTGGTATAGGTTGCAGATGTGGCTCGGATCCTGCATTGCTATGGCTGTGGTGCAGGACAACAACTGTAGCACTGATTAGACTCCTAGCCTGGGAACCTCCATATGCCATGGATGTGGTCCTAAAAAGAAAAAAATTATGCTCTACGTCATTAATCAACAGGGAAGTGCAAATCAAAACCACACTTAAGGTATCACCTCAAAAGTGTTAGAATGACTATCATCAATATGTCTAGGTATAAGTGTTGACAGGAATATGGAGAAAAGATTATTTAATGTGAAATAATTGACTCTCATAGGGTGAATTAGCATATATTACCTAACATAGTATGTCTAGAATGATAGGTGCCATTTATGAGTTTTTATCGATAGAGTGACTGTTCTGATGCAATGTATGTCTAAAGAATACAAAAAGAAGTCTGAAGTGGATAATATTTTACAGTTAGAAATCAAAGGTTTAGAGTGATTAAGTAATTTGCAGAAGCTTTCCATATCCATTAAATGGTGGAGCCAATATCTATCCCAATCTAATTGATTCTGTGTTCCAGTCTTTAATCATGACTTTGTTATCCTTAAAATATAGTTGGTCTTTGAACAACATGGGCTTGAACTGCACATGTTTACTTATAGACAGACTTTTTCAATAAATACATATAGTATGACACAATCCAAGCTTGGCTGAATTCAAAGATGCTGAAATGTAGATACAGAATACCAGCTCTGCAACTAGAGCACCTCTGATTTTGGTATCTGCAGTGGGTTCTAGAATCAATCTTCCACAGATAATGGGAGGTGTTTATCTATAGATACTTTTTTTCAGGGACTTCTAAGCATCAGAGAGTGGTTGGTTTTGTTTTTTTTTTTTTACTAGCTATATGATTTTATCTATAGGAATTTGCTATTAATAATATTAATATAGCTACTACTTATTAAACATTGACTATTATCTAATAGTTTTACCCCATGTGATTGTTAACAAATTTCATGTAGTAAGTATTATTATTCTAAATTCATGCTTTGAGAAATTGAAGTTCAAACCAATGTCCAGAATTGCCCATTATGTGGCTGGATCCATCTGTCTCTTCAGTCCTATTCTACCTCTCTCTATAATGATCACTGCTGTTGCTCAACATGTAAGAATATCCATTTCAAAGACATAACTCTGGGACGAATTTCCAAAGAGCCCCTTTTCCTAAATCACAGGAGCATGTTCTACTTTTTAATCCTTACCTAGAGATGGGAATTTAAAAATGGTTACCAGTTTCTTGGCAATATTCCTGTCCTCCTCTTTGGTGTTACTTCAATGACTGCTCAGTTCTGTCTTACCATATTTGTAGACATGGAAGGTATTCTTGATATAGGAGAGTAACTGATATTCTCCCCACCTCTTCTCGATTAGTCTTCTTGTGCTATTTTTTATAATTATCCTATATTTATAAGTCCAATATAGACTATCAATACTCTTATATCCTCTTCTACTGAGAATATCTTTTAAGGGTGGGTCAAAAACATTTGAGTGTTGTATCAAAATATGATATTCTAAAATCTGTCTTCAGAAGGCTAGATAAATTGATACACATGCAGTAAAACAAATACCACAAGTATTAAAGAATCTACAAGTTAAACACAGAATCCATATGAGTTCACACTGCAAGATTATTTCAACTTTTCTGTTTGAATACTTTCAGTAAAAAAGCCTGGGGAAAAAATATCTACCTTCTATGAACTTTCAGCTAATCTATTATGTGTTGCTATCCTCTCTCTGATGAAATAGAAGCTCCATGAGGGAAAGATCTTTGTCTTCTTTTGTTCAGAGATGTGTCCCAAATGCCTAAAATAAGGGATGGACCATGGTAGCTCCTTAATAAATATTTTCTTAGTGAAAGGGTTTAATGAGAAAAACTGTAATGATGAAGACTTAATGATTCCTTGTTGGTAAAATGTCCATATACTGGGACTAAAATCTTTAACATGGAAGTAGCACAGATGGATAAAACCATAAACCCACCCCCTAAATTTCCATCTGAGCATTTATCATCAAATAGAAATCAACCAGGAGTTCCCATCGTGGCATAGCAGAAATGAATCCAACTAGGAACCATGGGGTTGAGGGTCCAATCCCTGGCCTGGCTCAGTGGGTTAAGGATCCAGAGTTGCCATGACTGGTGGTGTAAGTCACACACATGGCTTAGATCTGGCATTGCTGTGGCTGTGGCAGGCCTTCAGCTATAGCTCTAATTAGACCCCTAGACTGGGAAACTCTATATGCCATGGGTGTGGCCTTGAAAAGACCAAAATAAATAAATAAATAAATAAATAAATAAATAAGACAAAAAAAAAAAAGAAACCAACCAAATAAACAAACAAAAATTTATGAATTTTTTGAGCTTTGTTCTGGGATGCTAATAATGTAATGATTGCCTTGGGGGAAAAAATAGAAAAGAAAATGATTGCCTTAGAGTAAGGCTTATCTAAAATGTCAAGGTGCTTCAAACAGATCTTCTCTCTTTGCATAGATTAAATAGGAATCTGAAACAGAACCTTACAATTTAATTATGTCTCCTTCTGGGTTTCCTATAGAGAGAGTGTGCAGAGTGGACCTAACTTGTTCATAGATGCATAGACCACCAGTGAGTTCATAAAACTACAGTATTCCCTAATGTATAGGAGAAATTTTCCATACTAGGAGGAAGCACAAAAATATTTGACTTCATTGTACTCAAACACTACCTCCTACACACATAATTATTAAGAAAAACAAAAACAAAATTTACTGAGTGGAATTTGAAGATTTAATTGGCTTTACTTAAGGATTCATAAATAGGACAGAATCTCTACTTGCATATAGAAAGGACCCCCAAGGAGCTGTACAAAAAATGGAAGGATTTTATAGGCAGAAGGAGGCAGGGAAAGGAAGCTATTTTAGCAAAGAGTGCATTGTTTCAGGCAAGGCCACCTTCCTTTGAGGGAAGATGGGGGTTCATCAGATAGATTACCTCACTAATGCTGCCCAAGTAATTCCAGATTGACAGGTTAAAGTTTGCATTCTTGGGAAAGGCTAAAACTGCAATTAGGTCAAGGTATAAAATGCTAATTTGCTGGTGTTGGGCTTAGCACAAGTGACTCCATTTTGACCTGTTGTTTCTTTCTTTTTTTTTTTTTAATCTTCTTTTGTTCAGATTCCCTGCTTAACAGAGATTTGTGATCAAAATTTAAGGCATTAGCACTACACCAAGCTACTGCTCTTAATTTCTTATAGTTTTTTCTGATTCTCTGTGTGATTTTCACAGGTCACAATTTTTTTTTTTTTTTAACTGAATCCCTGTGTTATTTACAGATCACAACATCAGGTTCACAGTTTTTAGGTTATTATATTTTTTGTTCCTTTCTGATGTTCTTGTCTTCAGGAGATTATTTGCTTGGTAGATAGTGACTGCAAACATTTACTTTAAGCCTTTGAGAAAATACAGCATTCTTGGGAGATTAATAAGGTTATTATAAGCAATACAATTCCCAATGTTTGGAGTGTACTTTGGAGACATGGTCTCCAGAACCCAAAACAATCAAAATCAAATAAAGCAAAGAAAGGCCCCATTGAAGGAATGGGTCTTGCTCAGTTATTATGTAACCGAGTTTTAACTTCCCCAGAAGTGTTAATTCAGGTGCAGGAAACAGTTGTTGGCTACAGTACAGAAATCTCCTTACTCAGCTAAAAGGTAACCAAGGGCTATCCTTTTATCAAGAACAACTTTGGCCGGAAAGTCTGAGGAATATTTTTGGGCAGCTATTACTCCAATAGCAGATTCTGCAATATTTTCAAGATTGGAGGAGATATCACTGATGAGAGCCTCATTTGTACTCATTCCTAACCAGGAAGTAAGAACCTGTCAAAAGAAGCAAATTCTGAATCATGAAAACTTCCTAGTGGATTCTTTCTAAGCTGACAACATAAATTTAGGGAAGTTGAGCAATGAGGTTTCTCAGTTTGTCTGTTTACAATTAGGAGCACAGTGAGATAACCTAAGAGGCATTTCCCAGTTATGTGCCAGCCATCAAGAATTCATAGGCCCAAGGAGAATGATAGCCAACACAGACAAAGATAAGTCCTGTCAAGGCACTAACCACTTCTGCTAAGGTGACACTATTAATGCACAGATCCCATTTTTGATGAAAAATCTAGCAGTCTGTAATGTTTACTCCCCCAACCCCCTTTAGCAATGGCCTGGGATGTATGGATGATGGCATTATCTTTCCAGGCCAATGCCAGAGTACAGAAAGGAGAGAAAAGAAGAAAGGGTTTCACATTCAGTTAAAGTGTGGACTGTTGGTCCATCATCTTTGGAGGAAGCAGTCTACCTCACTACTGGCTACTTCTCTTCTTGTCAATTTGATTTGGTAGTTTCCCACAACTAGATAGAAACAGATGTTAGGTCGAATCTTCCTCCAAGGCTCAAGTCCCTCAAATTTGGCTGCCATAGGGAAAAAGAGGAATACCTGGTAAATGCCCTCTAAGGAGATTCGAGGGCCATCTTTTTTCTTAGTGATTCCAAATCAGAAGTATGTGAAAAAAATTGGAAATGTTACTTTGGAGAGTTATAGTGATATAGTTGTGGAAACTAAAAGAATTCATTGTTCATTTCTGTTTAAAGGTGTATAATAAAACCTCAAGACAACTGACAGGATTAAAATCTAATATAAATGAAGGTAAAAACATCATTTTTCTCTCTAAAATTATGTCCATTTCTTTTTTCAACGATAATCGCAGTAAAACTAATTTGTTTACTTGAGACTTGGGCTGATTATTTCCATTAGTACAGTAAGAAAGTTTGTTGACTATTTAAGCTCCTAAAGACTGCTTTGCTGGAATCTGGAAAGCAAGGTACCAGGTTGATTTTTTTTCTAAGGAGGTTTATTGGCTCCATAAAAATGACCTTAGTTCCCTAAAACTGTCTGGTCACATTTGAGACTATGCATATCTCACTAAAATAGGACATTGCAGTCAAATCTTTGGTAATTTAATCAGTTTCCAATTGTGTCCTATTTCAAGGAAAACCTATTCTTAGTGAATTTATTAAATACTATTTTTCCTTGAAAAGAATATTGGAGAGTTTCCAAATTCTGTAGGGATCAGACAGAGAGACAAGAAGGGTTTTTTGTTTTTTCTTTTTTTACAAAGGTATACCTTACCAAGCTCCTACAAGTCATATATAGCTTAAATGAAAAGGTTTTCTTAAATCTGGAAAAATAAACATTAAAGAACCATCAATATTTCAAAAAAGTTATAAAAATTATAATTATTATCCTCTTCAGTTCATTCTGTCCCATGTTATTAATCCCTGTTCTGCTTGAATCCAGTTTTTTCCATTAGTTCTGGAAATTTTTACCCAGTTCAGCTTTATGATCTTAAAGTTCAGAAGCCTGTATTTACCAGAGACTTCTCCATGAACCTTCTTGAAGAAGAAGCTTTTTTGCAGGAACATTTTTTGCAGAGCAGCAGAGTAAAACAATAACTCTCTGTAAATGACCAAAGACTTGAAAAATTCCCACCACCAAAGATTTATGAGAGTTCATTATAATGGAATTAACAAGAGAATTCAGTTATATCTATGACTCAAAATATTTTAAGGTAATAACTGGAATTGTGACTGATAACATTATACCAAGAATATCAGATTTCCAGGAATTTCACACAATATATAACATATGTATTTCCAAATACAACATAAAGAAATACTAGCATTACTTCTTATCTGACAATTCTTTCCATGTAATTTAATGTAACAAATAAGTCAAATTAGTTTAATGGCTTTTTGTAACAATAACAAATATTTTGTGATTTTTCCAGGGGCCTTCAGTGTGAGGCCAAAAAAATTTCATTTGAAGTTGAATTTTGGAGAAGTTTACAAAAGTATCAAAGTCTTTTAAAACATTTGGTCAAATGGGATCATAGGTCACTGTTAAACAATACTTGGTTATTAATTTAACCATAATGACAATTTAAGACTTTGCAGGCAAATACAGAAAATTTGATGGTTGTAAAAAATGTATCCTTTTAAACAGAGAAGATTAAGCTTTTTAAAGTAATCAAAGACCTGTTGAAGATACATGAAATTATTTTGAAAAGAGAGAATCTTTGTTTTCTAGGCAGATTACTTAAACCATAAAGAAAAACCTATTACTGTCACTTATCAAGAGCAGACCAATAGTTCAGAACACTGCTCTTTTAACAGGGAAAACTAAATTCTAATTTTGTACCAGTGTACTTTTGATATTAAAACCTTTTTTTTTTTTTTTTTTTTTTTTTTTTTTTTTTTTTTTATATTGGAGTTCCCATCTTGGTGCAACAGAAATGAATCCAACTAGGAACCATGAGGTTGTGGGTTTCATCCCTGGCCTTGCTCAGTGGGTTAAGGACCCGGCGTTGCTGTGAACTGTGGTGTTGCTGGCATTGCTGTGGCTGTGGCTTAGGCCAGCAGATACAGCTCTGACTCGACTCCTAGCCTAGGAACCTCCATATGCCCCAGGTGCAGCCCTAAAAAAAAAAATAAATAAAAAGACAAAAGACAAAGTCTTTTTTTTTCCTTAAATAAATTACTTCCAATCTTAGCTAGCCTGTCCATATATAAAATCCCTTTCCCAAGATTCCTTTTCTATAAAACTTCTACAATTTTGTTCTATGTTTCTCCTCTTTCTCATGCTGAAATAGCTACTCTTATTTAGGAAAAAAAATACTTTTTAATCTACAAAAATGTACTTCCATTCCTTATCCCTTCTTTTACTAAAAACACATCCCACTTTCCTTGCATACAGAAATGTTTTCCTTATTATTTCTAGTAGGCTTTGTTATATATATTAGAATTTTAACCCTAAAAAACCCCTTAAATTTAATGAAAATAAACCAATAAACAATTGTGAATGTCTTTTATATTAGCTTTCTGTGGTTTGACACATTTATAATTGCTTTTCATGATTTCTAGGAACACGCATCCTCACAGTAAATTTTCAGTGTGGCAAAACATACTTAACAATAATCTCAAATATCTTTACTTTCTCTGTAAAAAGAATCCCCAAATGGACAGATCTGTGTTCAGTCATTAATGTTTCAGTATTTTATCTTGTTTGGAAATGGCCATTGTACTTAAAGACTTATTCAGCATTTAATTTAGCAAAACTTTCTTTCATTTTACCAAAGAGATTTGAAGAAATTACTTTAAAAGTTCACTTAGGTGTTCCGACTGTAGCACAGTGGGTTAAGAATTCCCCTGCAGCAGCTTGGGATGATGCGGAGGCATGGGTTTGTCCCCAATCTTGTGCAGCAGGTTAAAGGATCCAGCATTGTTTCAGTTGCGGCATAGGTTACAGATGCAGCTCACATTCGATCCTTGGCCCAGGAATTTCCATATGCCATGGGCATGACTATTAAAATAAATAGATAATAAAATAAAATGTCACCTAAAAACTTTTATACTGCTTATATCCATTTAATGTACTTGTTTTCAATAATTATAAATAGATAATCCACAAAATCTTCATTAGCTATTAAAGTTGTTCCCGAAGGTTAGGTTCTTGTCTTGTCACAGAAAGAATTCAGAAACGAGACGGAAATTGAGAAGGAAAATTGAAGATTTATTTAGTTGAGAAACACACCTCTTAAGGAGAGGTGGACAGAGAGGTAAGTAGCTACTTGTGTTTTTTGGCATACCAGTTAGGTTGTATGAAACATCTAATTGTACGGGCAGGATATTCACTGGGAAGGTGGGATTTGGGGGTCATATTCCTTAATTTTCATCCCAGCTGCACCTTCACAGGGGGAGGAAGGATTTTTGTCCTTATTTAGTTCTATCAGAAGTGTCATGGTGTTGGTGTATGATGTGTGCTTGTATATCAAATTTTACTATGTTATTATAATGAGGGCATAATGAGCAACAGGTTATATCTGGGCATTAGAGATTCTTCCCCTTTTCTACTTTTCTTTGTCTGTCTCCAGGGCACTTATCACCCCAAAAGGTGTAGTTTCCTGTTGGTCTGGAGGTTCAGGCTTTTCTTTGTCCTCCCATGGAGTCTGCTGTTTGCATGATGTGTGGATTCCTGCCATCTGGATCCATGTACCCCTTCTCTGTTCATGCCTAACTATCTTCCTGCTTAACAAAGTCAGCCATCTCCATCCTAAGATACTTTTTCATTGACAGATTTTGAAACAGAGATGACATAGACTTTTAGTAAACCCAGATATAATAAAAGTTTTCTGTGTCTGCATTAATTAATGCTGGTAACTCTGAAAATACACATATTTTAATTAAAACAACAGATTTAAACTAGATTTTATTTGCTAAACATCCCCTCAGATCATGTGAACCTGGAAAGCATTTGTAGTAGTTCCCACAAGCACTTAATTTTCTTTTGGCCAATTACACAAAGCTCTTTTCAAGGTAGGAAAACATCATGCATCTATGAAACATATGTATATATAGGTAAGTTAAACATTTAAAATAGATGCAACCAGAGACCTTACTTCTTCTGTTTTAAAACTAATGTCATGTATCAAGTATAATAATACAAAACTTGCTAGATATTAAAGAAGTCAGATCTAAGTTGTTTCTGTTAGGTGGGATGACTTTAGGTTACCTGCCCCAGTGACTAATATTTTTTTTTTTTTACTAATACTTGTGAAGTCCCTTAAAAGTTGTTTGTTTGTTTGTTTGTTTTTAATTTGGCTAAGTTTCAAATGACTTTTTCCTCTTTCATTTTCCTTATGATAAGAATTACCTCCCTGTAGTTTAGAGGACATTTATATCTCAAAAGCACAGGAAAAGAATGCAAATTCCTCTAAGAAAAACAGGTTTCTTGGGTCAGAATTTTTACAATATGTACAAGCCTTTTGAGATAAATAGGAGAGGTTTTGAGACTGGTAGTAGGAATGGGTGTATTTTAAACTGCCTCTAGAGCTACATTTCTAGTTTTGTAAAGATTTGTAAGATAAAGAACAATTGCTCTTAATTCCTCAAAGAATTGGGTTGCAGCCTAAATGACATCGTATGTTAATCCACCTATGAATCCTTTTACAGAGGCTCTAAAAGATTTTCTTTCCCTCTGGTTACGCAGTTCTATTTTAGCTTAGAGGAGAACACCTAAACATTTTTTTTCTATTTTCTCTATTTTTCTCCTTAACTTAGCCAATTTCTGACCACAGTACTACTTTGTAGTTTTTAGCCAGGGCAAAAGTACATATTCACAGATACATTGAAAAACCCCTTGGACTCAAGAGGTGTCCCCAAAGACAGTGCAAAAGATGTTTTTGTTCTCTACTGGGTATCACACCCAGAGATCTGGGAGGGATGACTCTGATAAGAATTCTCACCCTTAGCCAGCTTCTGCCAGATTCCAGGATTCCATCTTTAGGCTCTGAATGGGGTTGAAAATAAAGAGTATAGCTCCAGTATCTACCAACATTTGATATTCCCTGGCTATTTAAGGGAATGGCATTGCGGCTTACCATAAAAGCCTTGAGGCCTCTCAAATTTGGGAGAGCCCCATATGGGGGCTCTCCTTCAAAGGTAGATACTGGGGAGTCTGTGAGATCTCTAACTTAGTGGTCTGTTGTTTTCACTTTGTAAAAGCAATTCATATAGTGGTTTCTAGAATGGCTACTCTAATAAAGAAGGATAAAAGGAAGCAGTAGGAGTTATGTCAGTCTTTGTGGTTTTGTTTAGTTTTCTTTTTATGTATCTCCTGTGTTTTTAAATTTTCATTAGCCTTTTGCAACAAATCTTTCAGCAAAACTATTTTGGGATTTTGAAGCCCTTAGGAGTCTTCCACATTTCAGTTAAAATGGATATCCCATTCTGTTCGTTTAATATAGGAATCCTATATTAAACAAACAGGTATACTTCCAGGTATACTTCTTAAATGATCTTACCTAATTGGAACATTCCTCATAATGACCATTAAAATTCTAGGTTATTTCTAGTAAGATTTTTCTGTTTTCATAGATGTCTATAGCTTCTAGAATCAAAGTTTTTAAACTTAATATAGGCAAGTGTTCCAAAAGTTGTTGTGCTTAATTTTTTAGAATTAAAAAATTTAGCTAAGACTTTGGATCTCTCAGAGATAGATTAATGCCTAAAGGGATGTGGTGCAATACTGAAAATTATGTGGTGTTTTACTATGTATCTTGTTGAATAGAAATTTTCTTGAGGTTTGGGATGGTGATGATTTAGTGTTGCTCTAACTCATTCCATTACCAACTTACCCTAACACATGAGTTTTGGGGTTAGGTGGCATGTACTCTAACACTTTTAAATTCTCAACTTGTGACCATCAATTTTGTGAATGCTTCTGATATTTTCATTAGCAACAGACTTTATCTACATAAAGACCAAGTTCAGCTGAAGTAGGACCCAGCCCAGTTTTTAAATTGGACCCAGTACTTCTTTGGTTGGTGACCACCAACAGTCCCCAGTGTGGAATCTGGGATTTGCGGGAAGGATTGTCCTGGCAGACCTCAACAAGTGGGGACTGTGGATTTGTGGCTCCATGTCATCATGGAACTGCAAATTCCACTAGCAGTTCCTCATGAATCCTGGGATGGAATCAAGAAGTGGGATTTCCTATCAAAAGGCAAACTGGAAAGCCAGTCATAGCAGGAGCTTGACACAAAGAGAAGAGTTCGAAATTGAGAGGAACTTATATACAGCCTTGGAAATGGTGAGCAAGGCAGACAACCCCAAAAGGGTTCACAGGTACCATACTTGTGTTTTTCATAGTCCTCACATGTTATCAGAAGTTTGCTTCAAATGTCATCACGGCCACCAAATCTGTTAAAAATAAAACTCAGCTGAGTAAATTTAAAATCTAATTGGCTTTATTCAGAGATTTATGAATCAGAAAGGAACTCCAAGGAACTGTGCAACAATGGAAGACTTTTATAGGCAGAAGAAGGTAGGGTAAGGATGTTATTCTAACAAATAATAGATTGTTTCAGACAAGAATACCTTCCTTTGAGGAAAGTTGGGGGTTTCTATAAGGCAGATTACTTCACTAGTGCTTAGATTGAATGCTTAAAGATCATATTCTTGGGAGGGGCTGAAATCGCATTTAGGTTGGGTATTAAGTCTTGGTTTGTTGATGCAAAGCTTTGCACAAGAGATTCCATTTTGACCTGCCTTTTTTCTTGTCTTTTCCAACTTTCCTTTTAAAAAATATAATTAAACTACTGTATAAATTTCAAGGTCTCTAAATTATCAAATAAGATTTCCTTCTTCACCTAGATTGATTTTCTTATTATTTTATTAACATGTTAATATCCTTTTCTACTCAGAAACTTTCGGCCTTGTTTCTCTAACATGAAAGTTTCTTTCATTCCCACCTCACATATCCACATACAAACAGCCCTTCAAAAATCCACCCCACTTCCATGTAGTCTAAGCAGGCATTCCTGATCATAACTGACCCCACTCTGAATTCCTAAGTATTATCTCTACTAAACATGATGATATAATATGATACTATAGCTTGTTTTGTCCTAATATTTTGATATGTGTTCACTTTGTATTTTCTGTGGAAGCATCAAGTCACTGGAGGGAATATGTCTTACATTTCTTCTGAAGCCTTTAAAACTATGAGTCCTAATTATAACTCCAATCAGAGTAATATGAGAACTTTATACAAAATAAAACAAACTTCCAGATATAAGATTTCCATAACATGGAGCCTGAAATATGTATATTTCATATTTTTCCAAATAATTCATTATACCTATTACAGAATTGACTCATGCACCAAGATTTGGGATCCCCTGTGGCAGAGAATATGGTTAGAATGAATGTATAAAAAACATCTAATGCAGATATACTGATTAAACTGAATTCACAGGTTTTGGTGGTCAAACTTTAAGCATTTTTATACCTGAATATGCATATAAGAACTACAAAAGTAATCCAATTGGTTAAACTAGAGAAAAACACTCAAACATGTTTACCTAATTGTAATATCTCATCATCATTATAATTCTTTAATGATAACTAAAAGAAAGCCATATAGTTTTGTTTTTTTTAATTTTTTTTCTCATGACTGCACCCAGGGTATGTGGAAGTTCCTGAGCCAGGGATTGAATCTGAGCAATAGCTGAGACCTATGTTACAGGTTCAGAAAAGGTGGCTCCTCTAATCCACTGTACCAGCCCAGGGATCGAACTTGTACCTTTGCCGCAACTTGAGCTGCTGCAGTTGAATTCTTAACCCATTCTGCCACAGTGGTAACTCCAACCCAGTTATTTTAAATTCTTCTTACATTTAATATATCTTGTTTAGTAGGAATCCATAAAACATACTGTCCTTAATTCAGCACACAGATATTAAACACTATCTATAACCTAGCTCTGAATTTAAATATGTGGATTATAGTTCCCCACTTGGCATTCACAGTATTTATTTATTTTTTAATTTAAATAAATTCCTATTTGTAAATATGGAATTTTTGCATAGAATACTTTAATTTATAGATTTTCCTAAAAATGAAAATATCTGAAAATACTTAGCATATATTTTTATATGATAACAATTGGCTGAAACTGAGTAATACGTATTCTCTTGAAATATGGCAGAAACTTGGCCAGTTTTTCACAGATCTCTCCTTCCCTGTTTTCTTACACACTTATATTTCTTGTCTGGTCATTTGAACATACTCTATTATAAGATATATAAAGAATTTAATAAAATGAATTAGTGATAGTTTAACTAGATTTTCAATTGACTGGAATGTGAGCAAGAAATCATGAGGTATTATTTTGTGTAATTTTGCAGAATGCTAGTTAAAGTATCTCTCTACATAAATATGTCCCTTTAAAGCAGTAAGAAAAAAAAAAAGAGAGAAGTCATCCCCTTTGTCAATGTCTATCCCCAGAGGAGAATGACATTGCAAGGTATCAATTAGACCACGATAACCAGCAGGTAGAATCAATAAATTCCAAAGGATCATGCACTTACATGCTGCCCTCCTCTCTTTCTCTTATTTCCTTTATCTAGTTGGTGAGACTCTTGTTGGGTTTTGGGACAGTAGATGAGTCATGGTCATCAGGCCTTTGCCAGGCTCATAACAGAGTAAAAAATATTTCTATCATTTTGCTGTGATTTTAAAAATGTACAGCCCTGGAAGCAACTTCCATTTAAGAGAATTGATTGGCAGAATAGTATTTAGGCTTTCTTGTATCATCCATCCAAATACTGCAAAATGACATTTTAATCTATCATAATCTTTCTTCCCAACTTGAAAGATTCAATAAGCACTACTACGTATCTGGTTCACTCATTCATGGCACCAAAATTTTGAGTATAATAATCAAAGATTCCTTCCAGATGAGCCTAAAAGTTTATGACTGTTGCTGTATCATGGAACTTGATGAGGTTGACAAAATTATATATTGAGAAAAAAGGACCCTAAACTCTTCTTCAGTTTACATTTATATATGTGTGCATTCAATTCATTTTTTTTTCTGTTATAAATTTTCACTTCCTCATTACTAAAGATTGTCTAAGAAAAAAGAGTATGTCAGGGTGCAATCTAAATTATCTTTTGTTTTATGCCCTTCTATGACATCTTGGCTGCAATGCCTGCTTCTTGCATTAAGAAACTTATTACTAATTGCAGAAAATGCTCTAGACTTTCCTTACACACTTGCTCAAGGAACAATTTGCTCAAGGAACAATTTAGGTCTTTAACAGATTGATCTCTATGCCACATTTGCTTTCTTTTAATGTTCTGTGCAAAATTGTGGCTTCCTTCATTACAAATGAGAAAAAATTGAGGAGAACTGTTTTGGCTCTCTGTGTCTCTTTTTTCTCCCAGGACACATCACTGTTTGCTACTGTATTCTCTTTGCCATTTATCAGAATTCTCTGAGCTGCGGCAAAGGGAGGGTCATTTAAACATCATTCTTTGGGAAGAATGAACTGCTATTTGGGCACTGTGAGGGAACTCTTCTTGTAAAACATTATAAATCTACTGGGCAATAATTTAAGAGAGCTCGTGGGTGTTATCGCACCCAATGCTGTGAAGGATAATAGTGTTCAGTAAATGCTTATTAAATGAATCAAGGAATGCATTACTGTGTTCTTGAAATGACACTTAGAATTTTGTCTATATATCTAAAATAGGATCAAATTCAATAAGAAAACATTGATGGAGCTCCCTAGTGGCACAGTGGGTTAAAAATTTGGTGTTGTCACTGCTGTGGTGTGGGTTGTATCCCTGGCCTGGGAACTTCTGCGTGCCATGAGTATGGCCAAAATTTAATGTCCAAAAGTTGGTATATATTTAAAACAATGCCTTATTTACAAAAAATCCCATAAAATTCCGTATGGAGATATGTTTAGCAGTTCTAGAATACTCCCTAGTGTTGCTAGAATTTTAGAGTCTGTTTCATCGTTTTTTAGAAACTTGAACCTTAAGGTAATGTAGAAAATAGTTTGTTCAAAGCTGTTTTTTTATTGCCATTGTTTCACATTAACTTAAAGATGTAGAATAATAAGATTATTTTGAGAAATATGGCTTAATTTAGAAGAATTTAAATTGTATTCTGTTTGTATTATAATGCAATCCCTATGATTAGTAACATTAAATATTCCTCAAAGTTGAGACTAATTTTTGTAGTCAAGGCTAAATAATTTCTTAATTGTTATTTAAAGTTGGGGGGCACTATTTGTACCTTTACTCACTGATAATCTCTTATAATACAATGTATATTCTTCTAGAAATTTACTTTTTCCAATGTAAACCTCATTTCAATATTTCTGCCTCTTGTTTTACCTAAGAAGAAATATTTTAAATATTGTATATCATGAAAATGTAAAGCTATAAGGGGTCAAGTTCTTGTGCTTATCAATGACTTTTAGAGAATAAATGGGGGGGTCAAAGAAGTTAAGTGATTTGTGCAATGTGACATAACTAGTCAGTTACAGAGTTGAGAATAGGCTATATCATAAATAATTTTGATCTTATGATTATCTTATGATACTTAGAATTGGATTATAAATAATTGTTCTAAAATCACTCATGTTCAGTTTTCATTTGATAAAAATTTGGCATTTATTGCAAAATCAATGAAAATTCTGAGAATATACAGAGTCAAAAGAGAAATAAATATAATGAATATTTTTATTAAGAAGTACAATTGAATGTTAAAGAAAGATTACTGTCATTAGCTAATTTTGCAACTATATAGGCCAAAGAAATTTATAACAACAGAACTCTGAAGCTTGAGTGATGTGGAAGAGTTATGGATATTAATTAAGTCTTTCTATGTGGTATTCAGTGTTATTTTGCATTTTTATTTTTCAGACACATTCATGACAGAGAGGAGGAAAAAAAAAAAAAGTCTACCATAAAGGCATGGTTCTTAGAATTTTGAGAGGTCATTTCTTCACAACCAAAGCACATTATACCTAGAAACAAAATGTCTACTTGGTTTTTATCTGATTTGATCTTCCCAAATCTTCCTTCTTCCTCTGGCCTTGATCTGGGTAGTTTCATAAGTGTATTTTTCCAGACATGCAAATTTCCATGGAAACTTCTTACACAGACTGTAACTAATGAGTTTGATTTAAAATCGTGGTTGATCCATTCTCTGACAAGCCTGTCAATAACCTGAGAGTCCTGGTAGGATGAAAATTCCAGATTAGACCATGGAAATCTTTGAGCCAAGAATTTATACTTAAGAGTAAGTTGTTTGGTAGATACATCATTTTAAAGTTTTAAAAATGTTAGTCTTTGTAGGTAAATCTATATATTCTTTAGTTCATAATTCCTCATTGTCTTTTACAACACATTGGTTTTATTTGCTTGATATAATTCATGATGAGATGAACCACATCTATCCAAAGTTGTACATCATAGAATCATAGAAGTTCAAATATGACAATAACTTGAAGTCCAGATTAAATCTTTGTGTTTTTTTTTATAATTAAATGAGTTCGAAGAGATGAAGTGGTTTATAGAAGATAAGGCATGAGTAAGAGAAAAAAAAGAAACTAACATATGTAGTAAACCTGAAATACACAGGGTAGAGAGCTGGACACTTATATCATCACATTTCATTCTGATACTTAATATATGAAAAAATATATAAAAAATAAACATATAAGGCAAAAAAAAAATTTTTTGAGAGTCAAATACTGGTCAGCCCGACCTAAAACACATAGTCTTCCAAACAAAACCAAACATCTGTTTCAATTCTCAGTATACTTTCAATCATATCATGTTGCCAATCAAGTAGGTGAATTATTTGGAACTAATTATGCTTGCAATTTAAAAAATGCACCCATCTGGTAAACTTGCAAAAAGTTCATCTTGGACATCTTTTGGTTAAAATGTAGGAACATTTCAGAAAAAATCCCAGACCGAATTGTATCTGCTTTCCTGTGTTCTTGTCTTCAAATATGTCATCTAAAAGTAAGTAAAGTATAAACATTAAAAGGTAAATATACCATTTTCATCTGGATTAGATTTTTCTGTGCCACTTATTAGCTTCCAGACTCAGGAGATTATAGGACCCCACTGTTTGAAATCTACATGGGACATTCCTCATTTCCTCATCTTCTGGATCATCTCAGCACATCTGGCTTCCTGGTGTACTTAGGTCCTTTAGACGTAAGATAAATCTGATGAATAACAAACTCTCTTATTAACTCACTCCAGTAACAGTTTCTACTTATACAAGTTTTCTCAGCATTTACACAGAACCATAGCAATTCCTGAGGTTTTTGTTTGTTTGTTTGTTTTGTTTTGTTTTGTTTTAAATCTAGGCTTCACCCCATTTGATGATACACAGCTTAACCCAAAAAGAGGGAAGTAAATTTTAAAGACCTCTCTCTTATGAGACCTAGAAATTCTCATACTTAGTGAAGTAAGTCAGAAAGATAAAGACAAATACCATATGATATCACTTATATGTGGAATCTAAATTATGGCATGAATGAACCTATCTACAAAACAGAAACAGACTCACAGATATACAGAACAGATTTGTAGTTGCCAAAGGGAAGGGGGAGGGAATGGGATGGTTGGGGGGTTTGGAGTGGGTAGATGCAAGCTCTTACATTTAGAATGGATAAGCAATGATGTCCTCCTGTATGGTACAGGGAAGTATATCCAGTCTCTTGGTATAGAACATGATGAAAGACTCTATATGAGAAAAATAATGTGTGTGTGTGTGTATATATATATATATACATATATATATATATATATATGTTTGTCACTATGCTATATAGCAGAAATTTATACAACATTGTAATCAACTGTACTTTAATTAAAAAAAAATAAAAAAAAGACCTCTCTCTTTGCTTGTATTATATGTATCAGGGGGTTGTCAAGGCAAACTGCACAGCTAAACTTAAAAATAAAAGCCTCCAGCCCAATCATACTAGTCACCTTCTGATAGATATTAGACTTTTAATTTCCCTAAAGATATGTCTAGAAAGTTCATCATAATCACATATGAATCACACTTATTATTTAATACAATGTAGGAAAGTCTTATTATCCATTGGGTTTTGGAATATATCCAGTAAACAATGCTAGTTGGACTAGACTTCTGAAAGGAGCTATTAATGGGCGATGAATTGGTCAATAGAACCACACATATAAGGTGTATCATGAGAGTCTCATAAGGCAGGTCAACCTGGATCGTGCATTCAAATATACAGTAACTAAAAAAAAAAAAAAAACAAAAAACAAAAAACAAAAACCCCTGGCAATCTTGTTAACTTAAATATAAAAAATTTAAAACTCTTGACTGAAACTACTGAACATTCATAAATCCTTTGGGAAATGATAATCTCACACCATTCTTTTCAGCTGCAGAGGCACTCACAGAAGAGAGATACATGGTTCACAAATATGAATGATTATTTTGGCATGTCGTTTGTATTTTACCTCATGTGGTGCATGTATATAGATAGACAGATAGATCATAACTCATAAAATTGTGTATAAATCAAATTGTTATTTTAGCACAAAAATTTCTAAAGTACGTAAGTTTGTAATATAGAAAATGATGTGCACAAGTGTGCATACACACACACTAACTCATCTACGCTGCTTTGTAAATTAAAACCTTTAAAGAGCGACATTGGTATCAGCCTTGTGAGTAGGTAAATACAGTTACTTATGTAGTGCCTCTTTGGCCCCTATCATTTGTCCTATTCTGACATTCATCTGATCTCTCTTCCTCATTATCATTAACAACCAAGCTGGTGTTTTGCCCTTGCAGTCTATGGCAGGCATGGTGGAAGGTTGTTCCTTGCCTGTGTTCTACAGGGTAAGAAGCTAAAGGAGAGATTCAAGCAGTGGGCATGAGGAAGAAACAAATTTATATCTGGGTAGACTGTATAGGTGATTTATTCTGCTAATGGAACTGGCAGAAAAGACAATCTGGGCAAAGCCTAGTTGGTTAGAAAACTGACACTGGGTAAGTGGGATTGTTAAAAGTGAAAGAGGGAAGGGAGAGCTTAGAACCATATTTGAATTTATAAAGAGGTAGCCTGTAGCTTTTGGAGAAATATATCCATCCTCAGAGTATCATGAAGGGAAGGGAGTTGTTAAAGTCACTGGTCTGGCATGATAGTTTGTTTATTCTCAGCAAAGTAGGTCATTAGAAAGGTGAAGCATGCCACCAGATTGAGACTTGCAGATAGGTTTTGTCTTTTCTGCTATATTTAGTTGATTTGTAGTGGCTGTCTGGAGAGCTATGGATGAAAGGATGCTAAGACCTTATCTCAACCCAAAAATTTAGTGTCCTATGATTGATCAGTGATGTCTGCATGGGCATAGAAATGTGAGTTATTGACACAGATGGTGTAACCTTTCTTTCATCCTTGTACCAGATATGCCTCTGGGATTGGATGGGTGAAAGGATCCACATCTGACTAATGGAAGATAGTTCATCATTTGAGCACCTTAATCTGTGGCTAATTAAATGCCAGAATTTTTACTGCTCTGTCAATTGGTTGGTCCCAATAGTTCAAGATACAATTGGGTTCTTAAACATGATTTGGTAGTAGAGGTTTGTGGTACTGAACAACTCTAGGAACCTGAGAGTCAAATGTTTTTCTTTAGTCTGTCCACCCAACCCAAGTTTGAAAATGTCACTCTGGAATTTAAGGTCAGAATTCAGATCAAAGCAAGGAATATTAACATAAGTCAGATGCCTATTCTTTGACAAGAATATATCTGTTATGAGTACATGAATGTGCCATGGGTGCCAGTCCTATGATCTGGACTTTGGCACTTGGCCATAAGTTCCTTATCAGAATTCCAAAATGGCAAATGAGTGCTATTTGTCAGTTGTCAGCTTAGAGCCTTAGTAAGATAGCCAAGGTCTGCACTGGGACATCACAGTAGGGCCAGTCTAACAGGGAGTTCAGAAGAGTTAACCTTTTTATATTTGGCGCTAAACATGAGGAAGGGATTCTGAGTCTCCTTTAAACAGTTGCACCAAAGCCTGGGTTGGCCTAATGATTGGGATATAAATGAACCACTAAACAGGGAAATTGGGAGGCCTTGGTGTGGGAAAACTTGTTAAAGTCAGGATAGGAAAATAAAGAAAGAGTATTACCTACTTTATTTTTCTTAGGTGTGAAATTATGTAATTGGAGTTTCAGTGTTTACCCATGCATCACGTTTTCCCTCTTAAAACTCAGCGTTTGCTGGGAAAGATATTAGATTAAATGTAAGCAGACATATCTTACTATGAATGAGTCTGTTAGATGCTTTACTAAATATAGTTTTTGAAAATGGCAAGAAAGATACTCTAGAAGAGATGGGAAGAAAGATAAAAGTACTGGTTTGGGCAAAATGAAAGTCAGAAGTAGGAAGATCCATGAAGAAAGGGAGATGGGCCTTTGATCAGTGATTTCTTGAATAAGGAACTTACCACTGGCTGCAGAAAACAGATAAAATCCCTCCAGAATATTTAATAGAAATGGTGATTGATAAAGATTATTTCTGGAATGATTAAGGTCTCTTAGGCACCCCAGAGGCTATTCTCATACTGTGTTTAAAAGTAGTGTTACCACCCTAAAAAGAAATTTAAAAAATGGTGTTGCCAAGTAGTTCTGATTTGTCTAGTTCTTCCTTGTTTTTAGTAGTGAAGTTCTCTGTTCCAGGGATTCCCTCATCCCCAGGCAAATAAAAATATTTGGTGACTCTCAGAGATATAAAATGTAGCTCTCTTTTTTTCTGGGAAAGGGGGAAGTAGGGCTTTCAGAAAAATTTTAAATACCTGAAGGTGATCTTTGCTTGAAAAGCATACCAACAATGACAGGCTCATCAGCTGTCAGTGAAAGCAAGTCCCACTCTATTTAATCTCTTAGAAGGGTGTGTGATTTTATGCATAAAGGGAGTTGTTTCCATTTTTAAAGCTCCTTTTTCTAGGCAAGCTAACAGAAACAAAGTTAATATTTATAAAAACGATGTACCTGCCTAACTCAAGGATCATCATGACAAATGTGATTGGAGTTCAGTGATTTAAGTATGTCAGATGCATGTTGATATACTTATTAATACATATATTAGGGCTACTGTGTTTCTATTGGAAGAGTTGTGAATTACTGTTCTTTATTATGCTCCTTGTTTTGTAAATCCTGAGTTAGATTTTTGAGTTTGATTTTGATCACATTCTTTCATTTTATATAGTTAAAAATGTTTTTCATTATAAAAGAAGAATTGCATTAATCGCCTTATATTTGACTTTACCTTTTTGTATTTGGTTTTGTATCTTTTTTTTTTTGATACCTTTTTGTATCCTGGTTTTGAAATTTCATCAGAAATTTAAGTGATAAATCCCATTAGCAGAAAAAATCTCTACCAAATATGTGACAAAAGGCAATAAATAATAGTGCTTGAATTAGAGTATAAGCAAAGAAAAAACAAAGCCAAAAGTCACTTTAAGTCTTTAGGAAAAGGCAGAGTAGTTATTTTGTTTTTCAAAATAGTTGAAGCAAATAATTTAGGAAATGAATTTCTCTAGTTTTTTTTTTTGGCATTTTGTGTTTAATTGTTGTCAGTGAAAAATATACTACTTGGAAGTTGCTGCAAGTGAGGATTACACACTAAATAAGAGTTGATCATGAATGTAGGGAGCTACATGTAGGCATCATCAATTTACTTTGGGATATTCCAAGTATTATCAATGATCAGTCCTCAGCTTCTTTGCAATTGTTTTAGTTATGGCTAATTGGCGTATTTAAATGAGCAGAAAAAGAGTGATGTTTTAGAATCAGTGTATGTGTTTATGTGTGTCTCTGCCTTTCCTTGTTTTCCTTAGTAGTGGTAGGAAGACGTAGCCATGGACAAGATTTTAAATATGTATTTTAGTGTGAATATCATGTGCTGGATTTATTGACATGTCGTTTTAGGCCAAAACCACATACTAGGTCAAATTCTAATATGTACCCAGTGACTTTAAAATTGCATATTGAAAACCCTAATGTTCTGTCATTGTCCATGCATGCGGGTCTGTCCGTGGTCCATGCAGAGGGGTAACAAAAAGCATTGTCCAGATTCAGAGTAAGATGAAAAGAAAGAAGAATTTATTGAGATAAGAGACGCTGCTTGCGCAGTGAGGTGACTTCCTAATGATTAGGGGGAGCCAACCTGAGCACAGGATCCTGTCTGATTTTTTTAGTCCAGGGAGAGAGGAGAGGTCTTAAAATATGCCTGCTGAAGTGCTGATTGGTTGGGGAAAGAAGGGCATAATGATAACACTTGCTGTGTTTGTTGGGATTATATAAGGCCCCTATAGGGGTGTGGTGAGGAATGGGCCACATACCTTTCCTATTAGGGGGCAAGAAAGAGTAGGACAGTTTGCTTAATGTGGGGGAGGGGACATTACAATGAGACAGATGATGCAATGATAAGGTTCTGGTAATTCTTTTTTTTTTTCCTTTATTTTTATTTATTTATTTATTGCCATTTTCTTGGGCCGCTCCTGTGGCATACGGAGTTTCCCAGGCTAGGTGTTGAATCGGAGGTGTAGCCGCCAGCCTATGCCAGAGCCACAGCAATGCAGGATCCAAGGGTGTCTGCAACCTACACCACAGCTCACCAGCAATGCCGGATCCTTAACCCACTGAGCAAGGCCAGGGATCGAACCCGAAACCTCATGGTTCCTAGTCGGATTTATTAACCACTGAGCCATGATGGGAACTCCAAGGGTCTGGTAATTCTTATCTTGGCCAGAGGCTTTGAGTTGTATCTCCTTGAAGGGGTCTTGAAATCCCACAGGTTCTCTTTAAGTACCTCAGGGACCAAAAAATGATGTGGGAGGTGAGGGACCAGATGTTTAGAGAGAATACCAAATATGGATCTATCATTCTTCCCTATTTCTATCAGAGAAACTCTAGTTTTTACTATAGTAATACTAATATTCTATTTAGCACAAAGTTGTATGGTTATGAAAGAAAAAAAAAGAAAATAAAGATTTCTGGTATAGAATAATAGACCTTCAGATGTAAATTTGACCCTGACTTCTTAGCATTGTAATACTTAAAAGACATACTTCTTTAATCTTCTAAGATATAAATAAAAGTAATAATGATGTCCTAGTTAAAGACTAATTATTTAAAAATACACTAAAAACAGCTTAAACTCTTCTTACCATGTACCTCTGCCACCTTACCTGTATTTCCAAACTTATTATCTAATTCTTTCTAACCACTCTTCAGCTAACCACACAATTGCCAACATTTTTCAAAATCCCCTGCCTATGGAATTTTCTTACATACATATCCTTAGAGGGGACTGGCATTTTATTTTACCTCCTTTATATCCATCTTTTAAAATCCTGCATCTCTTTTGACTTTGAACTTAAATACCATCTCTTTTCTGAAGTTTCTTTTGTCACCCTTCATGTGATATTTTCCCCCTCTGATAATCCTGCAGGATTTAATAACAAGTGTGAAAATTTTCTCTTTGTTCTATATCATTTGCATTTGTCTAGTTTACTTAATCTAGATTTGCATTAAAATGTTTTCATCTGTCTCCTCCTTGAAATTGTCAAAAACTGTGGATAATTTAAGATTTTTACCTTCCTTGCAAGTTAACTACTTAGGCTGTGACAGTTTCATGGGTGCTGTCAAAAGATATAAGGCACCTGACTCAGAGACAAGAGTCAATTTACTATTCAAAGTAATAGCAGTAGTTAGACTATCAGACTTTTCTTATACATGTTTTCTAATTCCACATTTCCACAAGTCAAAGTGAAGAGGTCAGTTGCAATATAGGAAAGGAATCTTGATCATAAGGAAATTTATCTTTTATATTGCACAGTACACATGCCAGCCCATCACTCCTGAGGGAGCCACTACCTGTACAAATAGTTGGGAGCAAAGATACTTAATGCCCCTTCTCATAAGACATGCCAAAATATGAGAAGCCCAAGGACGATTGTCTTACAAAAGAAATATCCATTCACTTCATGTATGCTATAGTTCTAGGTACCAAGAAAGGTTTTAGGCAAACAGTAGCCCTTTGCTCTGTTTTGAAAAAAAAAAAAAAAAAAAGAAATGGATGGGAGCTGTGGGTTATCACATTCATGGTACAGCCCATCTTTCTGAATGTAGGAAAGATTATTTTTCCATTTAATTTTATCCTTGTGTTATATTTTCCTCTGTATTGGTAACAGCCCTCTTACCTTAGCTCATATAGCTTCACATGTGTGATAATGTATGAGCAAATCACAGTGTACTCTGCTGCTAACAAGAACACATCATTAGAAAGTATTATTCAGTTTAACTACAGCAGTCATCTTTAGCAAGCAATTAGTACAATTATTACTATACATTCCACCTTAAGTATGTAGATTTGGATCTGGGATATTTGATAAATATTTGATGACTATATTTCACTTTATATGTGAGAAAACAATCCTCATTACTGAGTGAATTAATTAGTGACAAAAATCTTGGTAACCAACTCTCTCTACATCTTGGTAGGGAATCAAACTTGCTTATTATTGCCATGACTACTGCTACTACTACTACTAATAATTTTTAAATTAAAGCTTAAAAAATTCCCTAGAAGATATTGCTAATTGTTTGGTATATTGTCACAAAAAAATGCTTTATTTTTTCTCTAAATCATGAACTCAATACTCTATGTGAGAAACAAAGCATCACAGTTCATATTATCAGCAGAAACATTGAAAATACCTTATTTTCCCATCAGTGTCTCTCCTTTGTAATGGTAACATGTGGAGCACAACTCTAATATGACTCTTCCTGTGATCTCACTTTATTTCATAGATGCCTTCCTTATGGCTGATTGTTAAGGGGAATGAGATTGCCTTTCATGAAAACAATGATGCTTCCCCAATGGAATTATGACATTGTCAGTGTTTCAAAAGGTAGAAATCAGTTATGTTGTTTAGACTGTATGTGGGCTGTTCTCTGCTCTTTAAAAGTTTTGTAGGATGTGAATTAATGTAATAGTTTTTAGAGTCTGTATAGTATAAAAGAGACTCGGATTAAGCTAGCAGACTTGTTATTTGACAGTTTATAAAATATTTTAGTATCTTTTTGGCAGTAGCAGTTTGAATGTTGGCAAATGTACACATTGCTTGCAGTTTCAAAACCTTGTAATGAGTATTTTCCACTGTAATAGCAGAGAGCTAAAATTTGGATAAACCACTTAGACTTGTGAACTCTGACATGCATGGTAACAATGTCTTTGTAAAAGAATTTTGTCAAGTATTGGAGCTCCTACTAATAGCACATCCATCTTTCTGCACACCATAAATCTTAAGAAAATTTCTATTACTCTGCAATTTGTCTGGCTTATGCTATTTATTAGCCATTTTATTCTGCTGCTTTAAGAAGTAATGTGATGTTCATTTTATTGCTGGTTCAATAAATTGTTAATTATAATGCAGTGATTGCAGCTGACGTGATTTAAAAGCCACATTAGCACTATAGCATTAAGTTTTAACTATTTTACCCTTCAATTCCCTGTTTATACAACAGTAAAAGGAAAATAGCCTTAGACTAATTTTAAAAATGAAGGTACTTCAATCTATTGATCACATGACATATAAAAAACTTTTTAAAATAAAGGTTATACTTTTGTCTCAAAAAAGGGGGGGGGGATGAGTGAACAATATGCAACAGAATATTTTTAAAAAAGCGTGTAATTCCAAGATAGGTGGAGCACAAAGAAGCTAACTATATTTAATCTATGTTTTTGCAGGATTTTGTCCTTTACAAAATATCCATAAGATATTTGGTCCATCCTAAAAGGTCCTTGAAATTTGATCTTGTCAAAAACATCCATGAGCATATTCTGACCATGCCAAGTGGTTTTTGACAGGACCAAATATCGAGGGTGTTTTGGCATGAACCAAATCTCTGCTATCTTCTCTAAATGGTCACACATGGACCACTATAATCAGCCTCATTCTATTTCTTTTCAGGCTCAAACTAACCTAGAACTTTCCTGCTTGCCTAAAATAATGAATCCTGGCCTCATATTGTATATTTTTAGAGATTTGTGAAACCACATTCTCCTAAATGTAGCAATTGTGCCATTCATTATATCATACAATTTAGCTGTTAATTATGCTCTGCTTGATGTAAGTTCAGAGTGTAAATTCTGTCTTCTCATCTATGGCTTTTACTCACTGCCATCGGCTCATTTAAGTCAAGGATTTTTGCTCCATGCTGATTGGCCTCCCTCTTTCCCACTAGCTCCTGCAGAATCCTGCAAAATCCCAGGCATATCACATCTTCAAATAGATGTATTCATTCTAGAACTAACTCATTCTAATTTTATATACAGTGTATTTTTATATTTAGAATACTGGATGATCTATGAAGTACCATTTCTGTCATTCTGATGAGTGAGGTGCTGGTGAATATGCCATTAATGCCAGCACATAAACTTTGACTGTCTGAATTTTGGGATTCAGTTTGTAAAGCAGATGAAGGAACAAGGATTTTGATGATTTGGATGTCTTTCTGCTTTCTCCTTATCCCCCCTCCCTCAACACTGTATGTGCTCGGCCAAATCAATTATCTGTTCTATGATTTGTTTTCAACATTGTGATGTTTTATTCAACAGCCACATACAGAGAAACTACTGCATGACAGACACTCTCCTAGGACTGAATTATAGGTACCTTTGTAAAGATTACCTTCTATTTGGAAGGGGGTGCTGGCTAGGCAATTATATAGCTAAATTCCTTTAATTTCCCCCCTGCTATAAAGCATTGATTTAAACAATTTATAAATCCTTATTCTGTGATTTCTGTAGCATTGGATACTTTTTTCTTTTTAGTACCTTGTCTTATTAAAAAATTATAACATGGATGCAATCTATGTGTGCTGTTTAAATAGAGAAAATTAGATCACTATAGTGCCATCAAATATTGGTGACAAAAAGGACATTTGAGGCCATTTAGTTTGTAACTCCATTACATTAGGAAAAAATTGAGATTTCAAATCATACAGTTCTTTTGGCCTCCCTTCCAACATTCTGATTCAGTAGCTTGCACTCATGCCCTGGAATCTGTATTTTCTGAACTCTCTCTAGGTAAAAGTCATTGACCTAGCTCACCTCTTCCATTTTACTACCTAGAAAAACTGAGTCTCAGAGTAGGGTTTTCCATTTTATCATGTGACAAGCCTTCCCCACCTGTGGGCCTGGGCATTTAACCATCCTCCCTGCTTCAAAAGCCTTTTCTCTAGCTTGTCCCTGGGCTGGCTCATCCTTCTCCCTCAGATCTCAGCTCAAATGTCACCTCTTCAGAAAGGCATCCCTCAAAATTCTCTCTTCCATTTACTGCCCTTTAAAAATTTGTCCAAATCAGTAATTATATTGTTTAACAGTTTTTCGTTTCTCTCCCCTGCTGCACTATGAATTCTATAAAGGGTCCTTGTCTCTATTTTTCATCATTACATCCTCAGTACCTAGCATACTGTTAGGGTATAATAGGCAACTGAACATCCCTGTGGAATAAATTAATGCATGAATGAAAGCATTCATATTTTGCTTAAAGTGAGATTAATTGTTAAGGGTGGTAGAGATAAGATTATAGGCTTAGTATCCTCACCAACAAGGCCATGACCCTTCCATTTTGCAATCTCCCATTGTCTTTTATAGTTGGATAAGATTTTAAAAGTTGTCTGTTCCAAAGTGTTTGTTTTTTAGTTGAGAAAGTTTCACTCCAGGCCATAGAGTTTAAATGTATTGCCTAAGGGCATGTATAATTAGTGGCTTAAGTGGGAATAAGAACTCAAGTACTTTACCTGGCGGTCTCTTTACTTTTCTTGTCCATATAGAGTATACGTCTAGTAACACTCTAATCATTTCTGTGTGTGTATGACAATCGAAAAAAAAGTCATCTGTCAACTATTTTTTTTAATTTCAGCACATTTGTGGTTTGATCATGTGCTTATAATTTCTAGATACATGAAGCAATGGATGCTTATTCCTCTCTTCCTTTAAAAGAAGAAACTTCCAGGCAGTTCTGTATTGATAAAGTGAAGTGGCATTTCTTTCTCAATGGTGCATTCCTCTTTGTAAAAGAACCAATCTTTCTGAAGATTCTAATTCTATATTACATCATTGTAGATTCAATCTAAAAATTTATTTTTCAGTAGTCTCTTTTGAGAATTCAACCAACTTATCTGATAATTTGAATTTTTACCTTGGTTTAGGAAGCCCTCCTTTTTAGTAATATATTTTAGAGGTATCTTCAGTATAAAATCAGTCTTTATTTTTGCTTTTGTACCTCTATTCAGGCTTTTCTATTCATATTGTTCAATATTTCCAACTATTTGTCTTTGTAGCATTGGGAAAAGGAGACGAGAAGATTAGGTAGAAGAAAAGAACTTCCCTTTCTTTCATGCCTTACTCACAACCAGATATGGTTGTTAGGATCTGTTTATTCATTTATAGACCCATTTAACCTTACTAGTATACTTCAGATCATGCAGCTGGCACATCAAAACAAGCCTCCAGGGTTAACATGTGTTAAGATTATAGACATTTGATTCTAAAATTGAAAATAGTATACAGCATGGGCAAGAAAGAATGCTTCAAATTTCTTTCTTATGCAACATTTTTTATAAGTGTTTGAATTATATTAGGACAAAATGTCTTAAATGCCTAGAAATCTATATAGACTCTTCCTTTATTTCAGTACTCTATTTCAGGAGCTTTCAGCCAGTAGTATGGCTTAAACTGATTTACTCAGATTCTGTATGAGTGAAACCCAAATACCCATGTTTTATGTAAGATTCCCTGTTGATTCTAAGGGGCTATATGAATTGAAACCCACTATTCATATTATTTTAGGTCATCATCGTATAGATTTACCAGATTGGACCCTATGTTTCTTTCTTAAATGTAAAAGTTATATAACAGAGAATCTTTGAGGAAGTATAACTTATGAAAATCCAAAGTTTTGTAAAATGTCAAAGGAGCTATTTGCCAAAGAAATTTAAAGAATCTTTAACTCTGCAAACCATAGTTCTGAGTGTTACATAAACTCTGATCAAAAGACATCCCTTTGAGGGAACTTGAGGAAAGAGATGGTTATCATCCAGTTAATAGATGTTCCCCAAATTACCATGAACAAGTGTTGTGTTATGTTTTCAAACTCCCGTTGCCCCATAAGTGGCCATGACTGCTGGGGAGGAGGGCAGGTGTGTCTCAGTGTGATTAGAGCCAATGTCCTACTGCTGTTCATGTGACCTATGCAGATTATCTGCTATTATTTCTAGTTCTTTTTGTATTCTAACTTTATTTTTCCGTCTGTCATTTTACTTCCTCTCCTAAATGCAATGTATGTTATTATTTAACTGATTCTTATTTCCAAGTTCCTTCCTCAAGTGTAATACTTCACCCCTCCTTTAAAATTGCTTGCACTATTTTCCACTGCTTAAAATAAATTACTCATTTGTTCTTACCTAGGTCTCAGAATCCTAAATGTTGATGGAAACTTCTTGTTATTGTCAGCTGTATCATGTTCTAATAAGAACTATGACCTTATCTGGGGTAGATCAGGCAATATTGATGCTAGATACATTATGGGCCTTACATGTTTTCTACCCAGAGCATTATTTTGTCTTGCTTATAGTTGGCTTTGTCAGTTTCACTTGCTAGACTGCTACCTTAAAACCCTTCACCATGCATTAATTTCCATTGTTTAATTGGAAGGTTTATTTTCTAGGGAAGGCAATTTGACCTTCAAAGTTTGGTTGTTGATAATTACTATTTATTGTCTTGATAATTACCCCTCAAACTCTCCCTGTCACCTCTGCACGTGCTCAAGACCTACCCAGAACATTTCTTAGTTCATCTGTTTACCTAGTAATAGGATCACACCAGGATACTATAGAAATCAAAGGGAAATTTATTCATTCTTCACTTTTATGACATTTCAACTGATTTTATCATAGTATCTCCACTTTAATATGTTCAGTCCTGAAACTTTGATTTATAATGGTCCCACTCTGAAATCTTTTCCACCATCTCTTATGCTTTAAATGGCACCGTATTTTCCCAGTTGCTTTAGCCAGAACTATGGTAGTCATTCTCTATTGTTCTCTAACACTTCATATTCAACCCACCACATGACCCTATTTAATCTCCAAAACATCTCTAAATTCTAAGCACTTAATTTCAACATCCATAACCTCTCTTTGATATCATCATCTCTTAGTTGTTAAATAACTCCACTTAATTGTTTGCCCTTTCCTCATTCATAACCCATTTCTTCCTAGTAACAAGAATGATGTTTTAAGGTATTATATAAGGTTATGTTACCCCAGTGCTCTGTTCACTGGCCTCTCATTTCATTGCTTACTTCACAACTTCCCATTGCATGCTAACAACAGTTTCCCTTCTGTTCTGAAAACACATTGACATTTCTACCAAATTAGATCCTAATAAATTCTGTCTCTTTTGCTTGAGATGTTTTCCTTTTTACACTTTCTATATGTAGCTGTTTTTAATTTTTAAATAGGAATGGATTGGGGGGGAATTATATGAGGAAGAATGATGATGTTCTAGTTAAGGGTGATATTAGCAGACATGAAAATAACTGAACAAATTCAGGATAAATTCTAAAGCTAAAGTTGATAGGATTTGATAAGAATTAGTTACACAAGAGAGAACTATTTAAGGATAATTCCTAATGTTTTGGTTAATGTAGGTGATAATATTCACTGAGCAAGGAAAGCTTGAACTAAAAGATTTAGATTGCACAAGTAGAAAAGGAGAAGCAGCAAGAATTTGTAAATTTATTGTGAGGAAAATCAACATTCCCTTTGAATCAGGGAGGTCTGGGTGATGGAAAATTCAAGAATGACTCTCATGTCTGTCTTCATTAAGATACTGTGTAATGGAGGAAATAATTGAGCCAAGGGACACTGGAGGAGGAGCAGTTGTGGGAGTAAATGATAAATTCATCAACTGTGGAAACCTGGAACTGAAGAAAGAAGAAAGTTTAAGGCTTTAGGATTGAGAGTTGTCAGCTTATATATAGATAATAATGGAAGCAAAGGAAATAGGCAGTATTACCTAGAATGTAAATAACCTTAGCATAAAACCTGAACAGTTGATTAGAGAAGAATCTAGCACACAAGACCTAAATTATGATCCAAGAAATACTAAGAGGTATGTTGAGGATGTGGTATCAGGAGAAAAACAAAAGAGTTTTGAGAAGGACAGACTATAAATGGAATGAAAGCTTCCCTAAATCAATTCCACCTTAGGTAGGTTTTGAAAATTCACAATACAAGAAATTTGATGAAAGGAATTTCTTCCCTATTATATATAGCAGATGACAATGCTGTTTATAGATCACAGTGTTGATAGAATTTGTTTCCTTTAAGTGGAAATACCCTACAAATTCTGAATGACATCCATGCATAAGCCAGGTATTGTGACTCTTGATAACTCATAAAAATGATCTTTAAAAATATTAGATATTTAAATGCAGTAACTTAAATATTAAAGATAGATTTGGGGGTCATCTCTGTGACAGACACTGGGTTTAGATAATAAATAAACTTCCTATTCTTCAGGAATTCAATATAATGGGAAAAGCTAGCAGATAGAAATTCCATGAACAATTTAAAAATAAATCGTATTAACTTTTATAATAAAATTATGAACAAATAGCTATCCAAATATTAGAAAAAATGCTTAATTCTACTGATAGGAAAAAGCAAGTTTGATAGTGGAAGTAATATTCTAGCTGGCATTCTACACATGGGCTTATCTTCTTCTGTTTTAAAGTTTTGCTTAATTTACACAGATATTTCTAAATCTTTTTGAGTAACAATTTCCTTGAGAATCTGTTAAAACATTTGTATATGTTTTATACCTCTCTCCATAAGAAATGGACATGTGCAGCCATTCACAAAATTTCAAATATTTAAGGACTTCCTGGGCCAATTATGATATTATAAAAATAACTGGAGACCTTCAATGTGTGGGTTTATATTTCATTAATTCTACTCTTCAGAGTCTAGAATATTGTGTGACAGTGGTATATAAAGTGTTGTAATTGTAAATATTCTTTTTTCTAATTCCAGAATCGCATCCCTATTGTTCTTAAGTGTCACATCACTTCAGACTAATATTCCAAAATGATCTCTTTGATTACATCATGACATTCTCTTGTTTTATACCCATTAATACATAAAAGTCTAAAATTCTACATCTTGCTTTTATAGTACACCATAATTTTCCCCTTCCCTATAATTCAAGGATTATTAAATTTTGCTTGTCCTCATTTATTATCGCCTTCATTGCAATTCATCAAAATGTTATTAAGCCAAGTTCCATGCTAGGCACTGAGTTGTCATTGGAAATTAAGTAGGAAATAAGACAGAAATTGTACCTGGGATCAAAGAATATATTTTTTTAGTGAATGATACACACACGGTATATTTTTGAGATAATGATGACAGCTTTTTATTCTTCAAATTCCCTTGATTCTACTGAGTGATTCTATGTCTGAAATGAGTCCTAAAATGGACTCTCTCCTTGCCCTTCCTTACATAACTGAAATTTTGAGCCTATTCAAGTTTCTTTTCACTATGTTTTAGGAAATCTTCTTTGATTACCCTAGGTGGATTGAGCACTTTTTTCTTTGCACCTTAGAGGTTTTTTATACCATTAGATGTTACTTAATACCAATAAGTACAAGTCAATATTTTATAATTTTGCCAAAACTGATAAGATTATAATAAATAGAAAATTTTCTGAGGTAAAAGGAACATTTTTGTTCTCCTTTATAGTAACTATTACTGGGCATTGAACCAAAATATGTATGAGTGAATTTATGAAAGTGGGATAGTCATAGCTATGTCATGTTCAAAATCACTGTGTGCAAAATTTTCCACTAGAAAGTGAATTCTTTAGGTGAAGACAGCATGGCAACTCTTTCCATATTATCTACATTACTTTCCACAGATACTAAGTAGCTACTGAATGAATGACAATGAATGAATGAACACCTCACTCTTTAGAAGATTAGTGTAGACTATTAATTTCTGCTTAATTATATTCCACTTGAGGCTTCTATGAGAAAAAATATTCTTCTTTTGAAACTTCTCGTTCCATTTATGAAAACTTTTCAGTATTTTTATTTTTTTAATTAATTTATTTATGTTGACTTTTATAAATGATCAAATTTATTTTGGCAGCATCATGCTATGAACTACTATGAGCAAATAAAAATAATGTGAAACTATAAGGACATGAAGATATATTTTCATATATAAGTTATTTTATTTTATTTATTTTTTAAATTGTTATTTCCCCAATACAATTTTTTTTCTACTGTACAGCATGGTAACCTAGTTACACATACATGTATACATTCTTTTTTCTCACATTATCATGCTCCATCATAAGTGATTAGACATGGTTCCCAATGCTACATAGTAGGATCTCATTGCTAATCCATTCCAAAGGCAATAGTTTGCATCTATTAAATAATCCTTCCAAACATATTTCTTCCTTCTTCCATTTTTGGTTTATAAAGAATAGAGGAGTAGAACGAGTGGAAGCTATTTCCTTCTTAGCTTTAACTTGAGCCAGGTGGTGAGGGGGAGACAAATCAAAAAACAAACAAAACCTCTTGGTCTGACTACAATCCAATCTGGTATGTATAATATTTGTAATAAAACCTTTATTGACAACAAGTCTATTTTATGGAAAAGAGCTAATTGTTTGTCTGCCCCCCAGATCTTTTTATGCCCCCCATACCCTATTTTGTTCCTTACATTACACAGGATGAGACGTAGAGTGCAAAGAGAGAATCCAGCTATTTCTTTAGTCCTGGAATGATTTCTATGGAAACATCTACCATTGTTAGATGTCAGTTTTTAAATATGTTTTTAAAGGAAGGAATTGCTGTGTTGTCTTAAGGTGTCCTTCTTGGACAAGAAGACTGTGTATTTTTCTTTCCCCTATTCTTCTTTGTCAATAAATTGGACAGGTTGGTATAGTTTTTTGTTTGTTTGTTTGTTTTGCCATTTCTTGGGCTGCTCTCATGGCATGTGGAGGTTCCCAGGCTAGGGGTTGAATCCGAGCTGTATCCACTGGCCTACGCCAGAGCCACAGCAACGCGGGATCCGAGCCGCATCTGCAACCTACACCGCAGTTCATGACAACGCTGGATCCTTAACCCACTGAGCAAGGCCAGGGATCGACCCCACAACCTCATGGTTCCTAGTTGGATTCGTTTACCACTGAGCCACGATGGGAACTCCAAGGTTGGTGTATTTTTAATATAAAATTTTGTTTGGAGAAAAATCTAGAAATTTAGACGGTTATCAGTATTGTTTCAGAGTACAAAGTGTAGAAAGGAAGTTTCCAGGAGTGGACTGTTATGACATTCCTAATCCTCCCCTTCCCATTGCTAAAAGGAAAAGTCGCAGTCTTGAAGAAGAGGTACAGCCCTGCCAGTCATGTCTTTGTTCAGTGGGGATAAACTCTTCCGAAAGGAGAAAATGAAATTGCTATTAATTCTGAAAAACCTGGAAAGTTGCACTTCAGTCTCTGGCTAAGAAACCTATTCCTCAGATAATTAAGTAACATCATTATTTTTCATGTGTGTTCTTCTGGACAAAGTTAGAAATTAGAGGATTGAGGAGAAAATGAAATATATGTGAGATTGATTCAATGTAGGTAAGGACAATCCATGCCTAAGAAGGGTAAAAGTGAAAGATATCTATTTACCCATAACAATTTATAAGCACTGTTGGGTAGAAGCTAAAAGTTCCAGAATCAGGCTACCAGGGTTCACATTTTGGCTGTACTTGTTATTGGATTATCATGGACAATTACTTAACCTGTCTGTGCTTCAGTTTCTTCTCCATTGAAAGGCAATACTACTATATAACTCATAAGTTTGTACTAAAGATTAAATGAGAAACTACACTGTCCATAAAGGCCAGTGTGTTGGAAGACTCCAAGGGTCCCCATGAATGTTTTATTTAGGTAGAATGTAGAGTATATAGAATGCAATGTGAATAGTGTTTCCTGGAATTATGAAACATTGGCAGTCCTAAAAGCACTTAGCACAATACCTAGCATACAGTTTTGAACAATTAAGACATAATTTAGAAGCTAGTAATAGTAATCAATATTATTCTCACCTATATACTATGAACCAGCCTATGTACCAAATGTCAGGGATACAGTGATTAATAAGATGAATGAAGTTCCTTCTCTCATAGGGCTTATAGTTTAGCAGGGAAGACCTATAATTAAAAAAATAAATAAATAAATCAGGAGTTCCCATCATGGCTCAGTGGTTAACGAATACGACTAGGAACCATGAGGTTGCAGGTTCGGTCCCTGCTGTTGCTCAGTGGGTTAACGATCGGGCGTTGCCGTGAGCTGTGGTGTAGGTTGCAGACGCGGCTCGGATCCCGTGCTGCTGTGGCTCTGGTGTAGGTCAAGGGCTACAGCTCCGATTAGACCCCTAGCCTGGGAACCTCCATATGCCGTGGGAGTGGCCCAAATAAATAGCAGGAAAAAAAAATCATTATATATAAGTTCCCCAATAAGAGCTTTGAGAGCAATTAAGATAAGTAGGGCATGACATACCTGCTGATAAAATAATGTTACTTTTATTTTTGTATTGTTCAATTCCCCCTTTAGATATAATTAAGGCTATAATGAATGCTATTCATAACAATTTTAGAGCCATAAAATATTTCAGTCCAGCACATTTATTTTAAAGAACTAAGGAGAAAAGAATCAGAGGTGCAATACTACTGCACAGTTGGCAGAGGCGTAGCATTGTTCTTTCCATAGTACCATATAGAAGTAACAATTGCTAGTTTTTGAATAAATACTCATAACCATTTATAATTGGAAATTTCATACTCCTTATAGTTCATTGCATTAAAGGCAAAAGGTTAAAAGATTTCCCAACTTTCTAGAAACTAAATTCTCTTCTAAGGTAAACAAAGTTGATAGATGGAGAACTATTCAGAACTATGTGAGTTAAATTAGTCATGGAATAGACACATGCATGGTTTGATTTGTATGAATTAAAAATTATGCAGTAAAATATATTCTTTTGAAATATACTTGAGGATTAGGTAGATACAATTGGCATATTACTCATAAAAATAAAAATGAACAGGAACGGGAATTAACACCCTATTACTGTAAGAAGAGAGTGAGAGAGACAGAAAGAAGTGTCACCCTGTCCAAGCTCATGCTGCTTGTAGCATAAGAGGCCAATAAATAGACAAGTTGGTGAAGCAAGGAATAGTGACTTTATTTGGAAGGCCAGCAGATGAAAAAGATTGTAGACTAGTGTCCCAAAGAACCATATTGCCTGGATTTAGATGCTGGTTTCTTTTATGGAATAAAGAGAGGGAGATGAAAAATGTTTAAAAAGAGGAGTTCCCTTCATGGCTCAGAAGGTAACAAGCCTGACTAGGATACATGAGGATGTGGTTCGATCCCTGGCCTCCCTCAGTGGGTTAAGGATCTGCCACTGCCCTGATGTAGGTCTCAGACTTGGCTTGGATCTTGTGTTGCTGTGGCTGTGGCATAGGCCAGCAGCTGTAGCTCTGACTCAGCCCCTAGCCCAGGAACCTTCATGTGTCGCAAGTGGGGCCCCAAAATAGCAATAAATAAATGATAAAAGTAAAATAAAAAGAGGGTAATTTTATTGCAAATATTTCTTAGTTCCAGCCAGACTCTAAAGGGGATATGTTAATTTTTTTTTTCCTGTAGCCATTCACAGGTGGGCCTGGTCAGTTTGTTTCCTGTGAACTAAACAAATGTATTTCAGCTTAACATTCAGTCATGGGAGGCAGGGTTCTTGAGACAGGCTATGTATACTTTAAACTCTAGGCAATATCTCTTTCGTGATTAACTTATAGCAAAACAATACAGTTTAAAGTAAAAGGAACAGGTCTAATATGGAGTCAGATTTGTTTTTCTCTGTTATAGAAGGAGAAGGAGAAGAATGAGGAGGCAAAGGAGGAGGAGACGGTGGAGGTGGAGGTTACATATACTATTTACCTCATATCCTTATCAAAATACAGAACTTTTTTATCATTCAATAAAATACCTCTTGTGCTTTCCAGTTACTCAATTCCGAGCCCTTCAAAGATGCAAGTGGTTCTCTCATTTAATCCAGTTTTCTCAGTTCATCCAACCAGTGAATCAATTTTGTCTTTTATAAAACAGTTCTGACAAGTTTCTATGTCACCTAGATCATTACATAATAATCTATTTCTTGATCACCAGATAAATGAAATTATACTGTATTTACTGTCTTCTTAGCGTAACGTTTTTGAGTTTCATCTATGATGCTGTGTATTTCACCAATTCATTCCTTTTTTTATCTGAATATATATCACAAAATGTTTATCCTATTCAGTGATAATTTGTGCTTTTTCTTATTTTGAGCTTTTATAAAGAAACCACCAGTATGAGCACTCTTTACAATATTTTTGTGGACAGATGTTTTCCTTTATCTTGAGCAGACACATGGTGGCTTTGCTAGGATAGGTGTATTGATTTACTTTACAAAAAAATGCCAAACAAGTTTCCAAAGAGTTTATATTATTTTATGCTTCCAATACTCACCATTTGGTGATGTCACTCTTTAATTTTAGACATTCTACTGTGCCTGTAATAAAATCTCATTTTGGTTTTAATTTGCATAACCATGATGACTAATGGTATTCAGCATTATTTCTTGTAACCAATTATATACATATTCTTTTACGAAGTGCCTGTCAATGATTTTGCCTTCTTAATATTATTCTTCTATTTCCTCCCTCCCATCTTTTTTTCCTATGACATATATCTTCCTTCTTGCTATGCTACATACCTCACAAGGCATTTTTATTTTTGCTCTCAACCATGAATTAGCTTTGAAAGAATTTTTTAAAAACTAGGAAAAAATATTTTTCTTTCAACTTAGCCATCTATTTGTGCTTTTCATTTCTTTATGTTGTCTCAAACTTCTGTCTGGTATTATTTTTTTTCTCTCTGAATTCCTACTTTTAGCATTTCTTTTTGTGTTCATCTGCTGGTGGCATACGATTTCAGTTTTTGATTGTCTGGATAATTATTCTTATTTGATGTGTTTTTTGTTTTTTGTTAAGTTTAGATATTTAAAATATTTTTTCTGTCAGTACTGTAAAGTTTCCAATCCGTTATCATCCAGATTGCATTATTTCTGAGGAAAAATCATTAGTTTTTTATTATTGTTCCCCTTTAAGCTATGCATCATTTATTCATTGGCTGCTTTTGTGATTTTCTTATATTTCATTGTTTATTTTTAATTGAAGTACAGAAAGTATACAATATATATTTCAGGTGTACAAATAGTGATTCCCAACTGTGAATGTTATAATCCATTTATAGTTATCATAAATATTGGATATATTCCCAGTATTGTACAATAAATCCTTATATCATAGTAGTAGTTTATACCTCTTAATCTCCAACCCATATCTTGCCCACCCCATCCTTCTACCCAATTGTAACCACTAATTTGTTCTTTTTAACCGAGACTGTTTCTTTTTTTATTATATTCACTAGTTTGTTTTATTTTTAGAAAAATACTATGCGATCACTTATAAGTGGAAAATAAAAAATAAAAATTTCTAGTGAATATAACAGAGTTTTTTTTTCTTTTGATAGATTTGAAAAAAATACCTTTGTTATATTAGTCTTTTATCCCAATTACATCCATTGAGATTTTTAGGTTTATGAGTTTATAGTTTTTATCAAATCCAAAATACTTTCAGCCATTATTTCTTTAAATATGTTTTCCTCCTTAACTCTCTCTTTTTCCTTTCCTTTAGTACTTCAGTTACATGGACTTTTAAACTGGTTTACATTGCTACTTTTTTTCAGCCTCTTTATTTTCTCTTAAGTTTGTGTTTTTTTTCCTTTTATTTTAATGTATCCACTTTTTATTCTGTAATTAAACTTGATGTTATGCTGATCCAGTGACATTTTCATTATAGATATTATAGTGTGAGGTTTTAGAATTTCCATTTTATTCTTTGTTATAGATTATATCTCTCTCTTGGTATTTACTGTCTTCTCTTACATTAATATTTAACTTTAAATCTTTGTACATGCTTATAACAATCACTTTAAATCCTTTATATTCTAATTTTGTCAGCTTTGGCATTTACATTTTGATTTTTATTCTTTAATTTCCCACCTTTATTCATATTTTCCTGTCCTCTTTATATTTGGAAACTTTGACTTGATGTTAGACCTTACAGATTTTATACTATTGTCTGTCTGGACTCTGTTCCTTAACGTTATTACCACATGTAGTAAATTTACTCGCACATTAGCTTGATCTTTTGAGGCTTGCTTTTTAAAATTTTTTCTTTAATATATAGTTCATCCAGACTAGCCTTTCTCTTTAGGCTACATTACCCCACTTCTTCTAAGATGTGGCATTTCTAGGATCTCCACTGAAGGTTCAGATTGTATAAGTAGGTCTCTTCTATTTAGTTGGAACTAAAGCATGTGTGAATATTAGTTATTCTGCTCATGATGTCCTCAAAGTTGTTCATTCTCCAGTGGCATTTCTTTCACCCATAGTGGATTTTTGGTTGATTGTGTAGAATTTTGTCCTGTACATGCAAGTTTTAATATTTAACCAAACTTGCAAGGATAGCCTTTGCAGTCTTTTGGAGTTCCTTTTCTCCAGAGCGCCCTTCACTGCACCATAAAATCAAGCCACTTAGGCAACCCCAAACTTTGATCTCTGTTTTCCCACCTCATGAATATTTATGAGTCCTGCTGGTTTCCCTGTCCTCCATGCCGTGGGTCAGAAAGTGTCCCCACACAAAAAGCCTGGGCCATTCTGTGGTTCACCCTATTTATTCCCCTTCTCCAAGAAATCATAATCTTTCCTTAACTCTTATAAAATCCTTATAAATAATTGTATATCCTTTGACCAATTATGTAGTTTATGGCAGGAGGGCTACTCTTTCACAGCTGAGGGTAGAAAATAAAAATGATTGAATGCTAATGATTTTTGACTGGATTGTTGGGAAAAAGGCATGCTTTCTCTCTCTCCCTCTCTTCCTTCCATCTTTCCTCTATCCCTCCCTGGATTTGAACCTGAGATAATATAGACCTAAGGGTCCTATTATCCATCTTTCTGTGACAGTAAGTTTGAGAATAATACAGTATGGAAGAAATCAGAGCCCCAAAATGAAAGGAGTCTATGACCTCATGACTTTATTTGAACCCAATTCTGCGTGACTTAAATATGTGGTCTAACAAATCAGTGCCCATCTCAGTTATATTTTGGTCTTTTCAGTTTACTTGAAACCCAAAGAATCTTGATATATCTTATGAAAGACAATGTTTTTCACTGTTTCCTGTGTAAGATTTTACCATTTCAATGAATATCACGTTAATAGGTACCATAGGTAAAAGACTGTAATAATAATTTGTTTTGGTTACAATATTAGGCTAGGTGGGCCATTTGAATTGATCTAGTATGGTAATTTGTATCATATTAGGCTTCCTAATAATAAAAAAGTTGTTCAACTATTAATAAATAAGCTTTATTTACTAAAATTTTTGGTTATAAAGTAATTATAAAAGCAAAGAGTTTAATGAAATTTAATATTATATATCCATTTGAGATGATTTCTAATATATTTTCCAGTCAGATTAAAAACTTTAATATATTGCTTTATCTTAGATTAGCAACAACAAAGGAAATGAACTCTTCATTGAGATATAGAAGTCCACACTTGTACCATCTGTTATTATTTTGTTCATTATTGACAACTTTAGCTTGATATATGTGTATGTATATATGCAAATGTGTATACACACGTTTAATATGTGTTATATATATATGCATATGGCATATTTATATAGCATTTTCACATCAACTTCCAGAAGTTTCCTGTAGCTAAGAGCTGCAAAACAGATATTTAAGGTAGAAAACCATAAAACTCTTAAAAAGTCTTTGGTAAAACATGTCTTTGTTCTTGTAGAAATATAGTTTTGAAGGATGCATTTAGATTTAATTACTTATGACATAAATCTAATCTACAAATGGATATAAGCAATGGACTTTTCATGGTAAATATGATACTAAGGGAAACATGTAAAAGTTCTGTGTACTGGGTTAAGAATCTTAGTTGCCTGGAGTGAGTGTTCAAATAAAAAAAAAAAATAGAGGCAGTTCAAAGACAAGAACAGACTAAGCTTCACTAGAAATGAAAAATAACTTATTCAGTAGAAACATATTCAATACATCTTCTATGTAAGGCACAAGAGGCAGAAATAGGTTATTGAAATACATATGAATATAAATTGTATATTAGTTAGAAAGCTACCAAAAATTGTTTATGTGGTGAACACTTCGTTACCCTTCGATTTTCTGTTGCCTGTTTAGTTATTTACTTCTTACAATTCCTAGCTAAGGTGCTTTCTTAGGGACCCGCAAGATGACATATGCCATTATCTGACACTAAATTTTAAAATTGGCTTAGGTTTTCTTCTCTTTCATTGGTTTTTATCCTTTATTCGAGCCAATAATTAATTGCTCTTTCCCTCTAAAATTATAATGTGAGAGAAAAAGCAACCCACCACAGTATATATATAGATTTCTACTATTAAAAATCAAAAAGACATAGGAAAAATAAAATATTTCAAACATAACTTTAGCATGGTGAATAGTTGAGAAAACTTCATTACTATACTATATTCATTATAGAAAAATGCAGAATTATGTGAGCATATTCTGAAATGATTACCTTTCTGTAAGCACCTTATGTTTTTTATGCCTACAAGAGAATGGTGATAGACACACTGTGGGGATAAGGATAATTAGGCATCAAAAAGTTTTATGATTTATGCAGTCATTTTCTTTCTTTTTTTTTTTTTTTTTTTTTGTCTTTTTGCTATTTCTTTGGGCCGCTCCCGCGGCATATGGAGGTTCCCAGGCTAGGGGTCAAATCAGAGCTGTAGCCACTGGCCTACGCCAGAGCCACAGCAACGCTGGATCCGAGCTGTGTCTGCAACCTACACCACAGCTCACGGCAACGCCGGATCTTTAACCCACTGAGCAAGGGCAGGGACCGAACCCGCAACCTCATGGTTCCTAGTCGGATTCGTTAACCACTGCGCCACGACGGGAACTCCCTATGCAGTCATTTTCATTGTGAATTGTGAACCCAACTTGTGCTTCTTTCCTTTAAAACTAGAAGTCGGGAGTTCCCCTTGTGGCTCAGTGAGTTAAAAAACTGACTAGTATCCATGAGGATGTGGGTTCAATCCCTGGTCTCACACAGAAGGTTAATGATCTGGCATTGCTGCAAGCTGCAGTGTAGGTCACAGATGTGGCTTGGATTTGGCGTTGCTGTGGCTATAGCGTAGGCCAGCAGATATAGCTCTGATTTCCTTAGCCTGGGAACTTCCATATGCTGTAGGTGCTGCCCTAAAAAGAAAAAGAAAAGAAAAGAAAACAACAACAACAAAAAGCTAGCATTCTTTAATCCAGTCAATGGATATCTGAATGCCCATGATGCAGAAGATGCTATGAATAAACAACATAGTACCTCCCCTCATGGAAATCCAGTCTAGAGTAACAGACTGACACTAAAAGAGATGTGAACAGAGAAAAAGTCATTACAGCCTATGGAAAGCACTGTGATAAAAATAAGATTGACTAATATTCCATTATATGCATTTACTACATTTTCTTTGTTCATCTATCAGCGGAAATTTAGGTTGTTCCTACATTTTCACTATTACAAATAAGGCTACAATGATTGTAGAGGTGATGAATCTCTTTGAGATCCTGATTTCAGTTCTTTTGGGTAAATATCCAAAAGCAGCATTGCTATACCTTATGGTAGTCTACTTTTAATTTTTTGAGGAACTTCTGTATTATTTAAAAAAGAAAAAAAATCTGCTGTATGCAACAACATGGATTGAACTTGAAGATATTATACTAAATTAAATAAGCTAGTTACTGAGAAACAAATACTGTATTATTCCACTTATATGAGATATCTAAAGTATTGAAACTCATAGAAACATAATCTAGAATGGATTTTTTGTTTCCAGAGGCTGGGGAAGGGGAAATGGGATGTTCCAAATCATTGAGTATAAAGTTTCAGTTATGCAAGATGAATAAATTCCAGAGAGCTCCTGTACATCCCTGGGGCCATAGATGAAAATACCGTATTGTACACTCAGCTGTCTATTATGGTCTCATATAGTAAGTATTCTTATTACAAGAAAACTATTAAAAAAATTAAAAATGAGAAAGTGATGTTTGATAATAAAGTGGTCTGGGAAGGACTTGTTAAAATAATGTGATGTTAAATAAGACTTTGCAATGTAATAAATTATCTGAAGGACAAAAATTGAGGGGAAGGGTGTTCTTGCAGAGGAAATACCATTTACAGAGGCCTATAACTTTGTGTTAAATTGTGGCCCCTAGAAGCTAACCATGAGAAGAGGGTTAATTTGCAAGTGATTTATTAAGGAACTGCTCCTTGGGAGAACTCAGTATGGTAATGATAGGGGCAGGGAAGGAAAAGGGAAGAAGCTAAAAGAGGGTGAGATTTCACCCCTTTTTCACCAGCCTGATCCTACTGCAGAGGCCTGGAGTATAAATTGTAGTGCAGACCAATTCCTACATCAAGATACTACGGAGCTGTGGCTTCCATCCCCTTGCACAAGTCAGCCATTGGCTACGAACCTGTCCAGGAAATAGAAACTCCAAGGCATCCAGGAAAAGAAGCTTCAGGAGGTAGCCAAAATATCAGTACTGAAAAGAAGCTACTGGTATAGGAAGAGAGAAGCAATAGCACACAGAAGCCAGAGGAAGGACGCACAGAAATGGTAAATATGATTCAAGGAAACTGTATGGAGTCCCGTCCACATCTGCTACAGCTTGTTAGAACCTAGAAGGATGATACAGTAACTACATCATTGGAAGAGAGACAAGGATGGATTAAGTCAAAGTGAAAGGTAAAGAAGGCATGGATTTGGCATCTTATTCTACAAACAAATGGAAACCAATATAGAAAAAAAAAAACCCACAAAATACATTTTTCCAAAACATCTTTGATTATTATGTAGAGACTGGTTTAGAGGGACAAGTAAGGGAGATATGGTTATTTTAGCAGATCAGAAAAGAGATGATATTAACCTGGATTGGTGTGGTTATGGTGAAGAAAGGTAGAGGGGGGCACGCTAGAGAAATATGTAGGAGATGAAAATTATTGGCTCATCATTAACTCCTGAATCTCTCCAGTCTCACCTCATATAGGACAAATGCTTCATGTCTTTCTCTATAACTCAGGCAGAATTATACCAAGAATATACAACCCATATGAACTCACAATTGATGATTTTACAATTTCTGATTAAAGCAGTCATACATACAAGAATTCAGTATCCTCTAAGATTAGGTGTACACTAGGGGACCCAAAGATACTGGAGATACAAAATCAAATAACTCATAGGTCTTATGGTTATGGAACTTGCTATCTGCTTGTGACTTCTACCACAATAGAGGGGATTATAGTGTGGTGTGAAGAAGTGAGGGGCTAACCACAAGATGTTCTGCATTGTGACAGTGCTTATCCTTTGAGAATATTGGTGATGTGGGGGTGTGTATGTCATTTTGAACCAGAGGAAGCTACTTGGTTGAAATACCATATTTTTTTAAGCCTAAAGGCTAAGGAAGAGGGTTTTGTTTTTTGTGCCTTTTTTTTTTTTTTTGTAATTTCCCCAATACAGTATATTTTTTTTTTGCAGAAAGAGTTTGATGGACATAAACTTCCTCCCATTCTCCTCTTTACTGGACTAAGAGAAGAGGATTACAGAGCTCAGGTGTCAGAGAGCATAGCACCTGGTTCTGAGATACAGAAGATAAAGTGTGACTAGAATGTTGCATGATATCAAGTGAGGTTTTTGTCTTTTAATACATTTTTAACAAGTTAAATATATGTACTTTACATATTGAAGGGAAGAGTTACTACAAAAGACTCAAGTGAAAGGGATTATTCAATACATTTAAGTCACTAGAGTAAATGGGGAGTATATTATCCAGAACATAGGTGGAAATATTACTCTGGGACAGAACACGAAATGCCTGCCCAGTGAAATGGGAAAAAAGGAGAGTAAGCTGGCATTTTATGCAGAGACATATGTGGTTGGAGGGCAATAGTTTAAAGAAATTCTTACCCAATGACTTCTAAAAAGAGTAGGATAGCAGAATCCTGGAGAAGGGAGCTTGAAAGAGTTAAAGCTCTGAATTTAGCTGTGGCAAGTGGTAGAAGAAACAGAAAGGCTTGTAGATGCCCTCCCAAGGAGCTCCGCCAGGTTTCCTGCTCCTCCAAGGCACAGGGACACCTCCCAGTTGTACCTATGCCGCCATCCTTCCAGCTTCCTTTGCTTGAAACCTCCTTGTTCAATTCTACCCTGTTGAAACACCTTTGGTTTTCCATGCCTCCCAAAGTCAAATGAACTAGCCAAATAAACAATCTGGGTTAGCAGATTAATGAAAGTGGGATAAAAGTATTATGTGTTCACCAGTTGACTGCATGAGATAATCTATTACAAGTCACCTACTTTACAGCTGCCTATGTTTAAAACACCCCCAAACTAAAACATGAAAGGAAGAGATGTGGTGGTTTAGATGGAGATAATCTGTTCTTCATTTTCAGACAGTGTTAATACTTACTCTCTGGGGAGTTGAGGTTTCTGGTTTGTTGTGTAGGAAATGGCAAAAGCAGAGAAGCACAGCTCACCACACACTATTCACTTCAGTGGCCACTTTCCCTTAATGAGTTTAATTGCCTCTTATAACAGAAAACACTTTAGAAAAACAGCAATTGTTTTTCTTTCCAGATCATCATGGAAGTTCACAAGTATACAGTGAGCAAGTTAGTGAGTAGTTCTGAGAAACGTACTGGCACCTATGTGATGCCAGACATCTGGAGGCAAATTTTTGACAAAGGGTGGATGGGGCTGTATATTTTGGAAACATAACGCCAAACATCTGGATATTGGGCAATCAACACATTACCTACCTTGGTAATGTTCATAGAAATATTTTGCTTTCAGATAATATAGTCACATGCTTTTTACCCTTAAAAGGAATATAATTTTTTCTACTGATGTTTTCCCTATTAAATTTTGAAACTGTGTAGCGCAGACCCTGAGACCACTTCTTCTTAAGCCTTTGAGTCAGCTAAAGAACTTGTCCATAAGTATTATGATTCAGAGTCCCCTGATTCTGAATTAATACCAAGCTCCCTGATGATGGCGGTGCTGCTGGTCCTCAGATCACTCATTGAGTGGCAAGGTTCTAGACCTACACTGTCCAATGTGGTATCTACTTGCCATATGTGATCATTTCAGTGAAACTTAAATAAGATTGAAAAATCAGTTCCTCAGCTCTACTAGCTGCATTTCCAGTGCTCAATAGCCAAATATAGACATTACAGATAAAGAACATTTTCATCATTGCAGAAAGTCCCATTGGAGAGTGCCCCTCTAGATATATTATTACATAACTTTGTCTCTTCACAAAAACTTAGATTATTAGATTTTGCTCATAAATATATGTTACTTAAAAATCACAGATGAACACCTATAAAATAATTCAAGTTTGAATATAATACAGGAGATCACAGTTTTGAGGTCTAGCACATTACTTTGAAAACATTTCTAGCAGCCATGGACATGGAAGTTTGCTTGAAATAGAATTTGTATTTTGAAAGTGTTGCACTAAATTCAGCCAGGATTTTTGAATATAATACATCAGAGTGGAAACTGATATTTCTATCCTGATTTATATTCTATACTTTTCCTTTGTTTTATATCACTACCACTTTCTCTTTTTATTATTATTATCATTTTTGTTGCTTCTACTACGGGCTGTTACACATACCTATTACTATTACTCAGATTCTCAAGCATCAACAGGCCCCCACATAAATAAACAAATGCAAATTTATGTAATGATATGCACAATTAATGACATGTATATATATATTACAAAGGCAGATTAAAAATCTATAATCTGACTCATTCCAGGTCTATTATGAGTGAATCACAGAGTTTTTCCAGGACTCAGTTTCTTCATCTGTGGAGAATAGATGATTCACACAGATTAAATGAAATAACAAGTATAAACGTCTCTTATACTGAATCAGTACTGTTAAAAAATATTATTAGTGATTGATTTTTTTCATGATCATTTATAGTGGTGATGCACAAATATTTTTAAAAAAGTTCACTGGGAAGGTAATTATCCCTAAAAAGTTTCATGCCACATAGACCTAGAGGTGCAACAACATAAAATTGTATAAGACACTTGAAAAATAAACCTAGGATTCAACATTAAGATTTCAGTCTCATTTATAAGCTCTTTTTGGAGCTAGAACCACATTAATATAATTAATAGTATTAAAATACAGGCAGAAATGTTCTATGCACACATATTCTATAGAATTCTGAAAGTATAAACAATGTTAGTTTATAAATTTATGTGTCAGAGCAATGGACACTTGCCTTTTTTTCTTGCTAGTTTTATCAAGAACAAATTATATTACACATATATTAGTACCCTTTCATTTGGCTGTTCTTTCTTTTTCTTCAGACAGTGTATTTTAAAGTTTCAGCGCAACTGAACCTCCAGCCAAAGGTAAACTTTTTAGGTTATCACACAGTTTCTCTAAGTTTTATTGATAAATATGCCCACAGAAAACCCTTATAGAAATGGATTTCAAGGTTGTATATGTTATAGATGACCATGGTTTTGAGATCTAGAACAAATTATGGTACCCGGATCTACTACTTATATAAACAAACTGATTCTTTTAAACAGTTCCTCAGGAACATTATTATGAAAATATAATGGAAAAAAAATAAAAACCGTTAAGGAAAACCAAAATATCGTAGTCCATGTTTAATGATCTGTTAACAAATCATACTTCCCTGAAAATTACTTCCAGTGCCAACTAAACATTTCTCTAGAAACATGAATGAGTTTGAAACATTATTCATTCTTAAGATTCAAACAAGTTTTAGTTAAAATATTAGAAGACTCTGCTTAAGAACGTTATGACCTTTCTCCCTTCCCTCTCAGTTTTGATTTTTGATTTGATTTGTTTTTGTGGTATTTGGATGAGCTTTGGATCTTTGCATTGGGTATTTAACATGTCAAAGAAACTAATGATCTAAAAATATGACAGGGATTTTAAATAGATTAATTTGTCTCCTTCTCAAGGCTTCTCGAAAGGCCTTTCTATAGCTCTTAATTTTCCTTCTATGCTTGCCTGAAGCTTTGATCAGAGTATAAGCTTGAACAGAATCATATCTTATTCTTTTATCCAATACTGGTGAAACTTAGAACATCCAAACACACTTCCCCACAGAGAAAGTTGTATAGGTTTTTACAAAATCTGCAATTTCCACAGGTATATGTAATCTTTAATCCAAACAGAAGTGAAATTTAGCTTCTAGGAGGTGGATTGCTCATTTTAATCCACATAAACAGTGGATTGAGTTAAAATCCACCCCTGAAGGTGGCAACTATATTATCTCCCATGGAACCAAGTGTGACCCTTGGTCCAAGAAGCTGGTGATGCATCTAATTCAAGTAAGATTCACCATCTTGCCAGTAGGAGTTTGAGTCCAGAGGATCTCTGAGTATAATTTGAGACTGAATATAGGTCATAGAATAGACTCTCTGTGTGCAGGAAGAGGAGGAGGTGATGGAATCTGTATTTAGGATGAGGGAGAATGAGATTTAGATAAACTCTGATTCTCTGATGTTGGAAATTACTGAGACTGAGGTGCTAGATACAGGAAGTAAAAGAGCATTTCTGTCCATCCTAACACATTTCCTTTTCTACAGAATTCATCCTCTTAGCAAATATCACCTAGTTTGGACCTCTATTCTACCGATGCTGCTAATAGTAGCTCAGTTCTGATTTCAGCAGCACACACCAGATGTGGGAAGTTGACCTTCAGTGATACCTCCTGCTACATGATGATGTTTAGGTATCAGATCTTCTAGTTGCCCATGAATAAATGTGCTGCTTTCCTGTCCTGTTTCCTAAAAATGTAGGAATGGAGGCCAGATTCAGGCATTTGATTAAGATATCATGCTGGAGTTCCCATTGTGGCACAGCCAAAATGAATCTAATATTCATGAGGATGCAGATTTGATCCCTGGCCTCATTCAGTGGGTTGGCGATACAGTGTTGCCGTGCACTGTGATGTAGTTCACAGATGCAGCTTGGATCCTGTGTTGCTGTGGCATAAGCTAGCAGCTGTAGCTCTGATTCAACCCCTGGCCTGGGAACTTCCTTATGCCTCAGGTGTGTTCCTTAAAAACAAAACAAAACAAAACAAAACAAAACAAAACAAAACAAAGTAAAACATCATGCTATGAGGTGAAGGAGTGAAAACAGCTTAAATTGGAGAATCATGGTGGAAGGGCTTATTTCACAATGGGTAGACATATTCAGTGTCTCTGATTAGTGAATTTGGGTTAATGGATTGCAAAATAAATAGGTAAGCCAGCACACCTATAGACAGAGAGACAGGAAGGTAAAAAAATTCCTGAAGGCTAGTGCAGGGCTTGTTAGAAATTCTTAAGGAAGAATCACAGCAGTCTCTTAATGACTGGTACCTAAGTTTCTAAGAAGAAAAGGTACACATTTGTAGTACAAGCCTTCTTCCCTATTTATTTTGTTTTGTGGAAACTGAAGATCCTCTAAGAGATTTCCAGTTTACAGAAGTTTGGGTTTGTAGCAGCTGCAGCAGAGTTCCCTGCTTTCTCTAGCTACTTATACACTCTTAATAAATTGATTTTTACTAGTTGAGCAGGGTGAGTAAAATGTAAGGTTAAAAAAAAAAAACCTCTAGTGAGTATTTTTTCATGTAATCTAATATTAAAATTCTATAAATTCTCAAGAAAAATTATGGCCACTGTAGAAATTTAGGCAGCCACCTATTAGTGAAAAATGAAGAACTGAATACAATGTAATGTGGTTAATAATTTACACATTTCGAATTAAGGTCTGGCAGAAAAACCTAATGGAATTATATAAATGATGGTTTCATTTATTTTAAATTAAATTATTTTTAGATTTATGTTTTGACATTTTATTGACATTAGATTTTTTATCCTAGTTGTTGACATTAGATAGTTTTCCTAATCCCCCTCAGAAAGGATCAGAGTAGAGTACTTATTATTAAGAATACATTTTGCAGACCAAAATCCTTTTAGAGTTATATAATACCTTCATTTTGAAAAAATACTTTTTGAATGGCATTCATGATCTTTACTAAAGAAACACTTTGAAAAGCAGATAATAGAATTATTTCAATATAAACACAATTCTCCGTGCCCCTCGCTTGCGATTGTTAATACAGAATTAGGGTAGTCACGTGACTCATGGTTCAAATTTGGACCTTGGAAAATGATAGAAAGTGCATTGCTGGGACAGATGGCATAAACAGGGACTGTCCTGGCAAATGGGACATATGAGCACCCTCTGTAGTAGCTTGTTTTTGAATACCCATCCACAGACTGAATGCTTAAGTATTTTACATTTTTTGCCGTTCATTTGTGGAGGGAAGGAGAAATGGAGAAAGTTGTAAAAGGTAAGAGAAGCATTTAAAAAGCAACTAACTTTCAAAATAAGTGGCTGGCAGCTAAAATCATGGGGTTTTGTTTGCTTGTTTGTTTGTTTGTTTTGACCTTTGCTCTTTTGTGAAAAACATGGTAGTCTTTCTCCGTATCAGAATAACAAGAAGTTTCCATTAAAAGTTCAAGGCTAACCTCTGTTTTAGACCTAGAAAATTATAATGACTGAGACTTGGGATCAAAGGCTTGCCTTTTTATATGCTCCCAGGTGGTATTTATGCACACTTAAGTGCTAGGATGACATCTTCCATACAGTGGGGGGACATTCATAATCAGAGTATAAAGATCTACTAAGAAAATATTTCTCAAACACTAATGGGGATCTTATAAAAATGCAAATTCTGGTAGGTGTAGTGTAGAGCCTTCAGGTCCACTTTCCTAATGAGTTGCAAGGTGAATGAACTAAATGCTGTAGGCTATACTTTGAATAGAAAATGCCCACACACTGAGTGCCCGGCATGGCACAGTGGAAACAAATCCGACTAGGAACCATGAGGTTACAGGTTCAATCCCTGGCCTCACTCAGTGGGTTAAGGATCTGGCTTTGCAGTGAGCTGTGGTGTAGGTTGCAGATGTGGCTCAGATCTGGTGTTGCTGTGGCTCTGGCGTAGGCCAGCAGCAACATCTCCAATTAGACCTGTGAGAACCTCCATATGCCACAGATTCTTCCCTAAAAACAGAAAAAGACAAAAAAAAAAAAAAAAAAAGCCCACCTTTGTAAGTCAAAACATTGAATCTTCATGGTGTTATTCTCTCATTATTCAATTTTTCACTTTTATAGTTCCTAATTCCCCAATTAATGTTTAAGTTCATTATGAAACACCTTGTTCCTTCTATCAGCCCCCTCCTCTCATAAAATAACCATTTAATTGGTTTTAAGCACATGAAAAATTATCTCACCTATGGAAGAGATATCACTTATCAAAAAAGTAATAATTTCATGGAATTCCCGTCGTGGCGCAGTGGTTACCGAATCCAACTAGGAACCATGAGGTTGTGGGTTTGATCTCTGGCCTTGCTCAGTGGGTTAAGGATCCGGCATTGCCGTGAGCTGCCGTGTAGTTTGCAGACGCGGCTCAGATCCCTCATTGCTGTGGCTCTGGCATAGGCCAGTGGATACAGCTCCGATTAGACCCCTAGCCTGGGAACCTCCATGTGCTACGGGAGCAGCTCAAGAAAAGGCAAAAAAAAAAAAAAAAAAAAAAAAAAAAAAGTAATAATTTCAAAAGAGTAAATATGAAAGCAAGTTTAAGAGGTGACTAGATGCCAAACCTTAGTAAAATTTTAAATTCTGATAGATTTTTGATTAAAATTCATGTGTTCTAATTTCTGTTTCCAAATAATGACCTCTATTTTTTATTAATATAATTCAAATTTGTAATATATCACACATACATCCACACAAACAAAATGTTTATTCAAAGCCATTTTTACCTTCTCTTTATATTTTAAAGAGAAGACCAAGGATTCTTATACAAAGGCCTATATAGTCATAGTTTACACATAATTCTAATGAGGCCCGTTTTGCTTTCCAAGATCACATTAATTTAAACTAATAACTACAAAGAGAGGAGATATTTTTATCTGCTGCAGAAATGGCAATGAACACCAAAAGCTTTCAATATGATGGGAAGGAAGAGATGGGAAAATTAGCTAAAAAAAGCAGGACCTCAGATCTTTAAAGCTAAACAATTCAGGGTGATTTTAGGTAAAGGCAAATGGCCTTTCATAGCCCACAAGCCCTGAGGTCTTCATGCTATCGTAGCTCAGTTAAATAATTGGCATTATTAATACAAACCCAGGGCACCAATAAAAGATTGAAATGTATTTTAGTATTTTTTCAGAGAAAATAGGAGGTTTGTGATGAAAATCTGTGGCTGAGTGTTCACCTGGTTTAAAGTACCATTAATAAGATAAATGAGTTTTATATTTTGGTATTATTTTAATTTAAAATGTTTATTCTTGTTTAATGCTTAATGGATATACATTCTGTTAACCAGAATTTGTCATTGTAAAAGACATAGGTTTTGGTGAAATACAGTAAATACTTACTAAAGAAATATTTTTTTTTTTCACTTTAGACTGGTCCTCCTCAAAGGCAGATGTCTCTGATTTGTTAGGGTATATTAATCATTTACCAAAATATGTTATGGTTTACAAAACTTAATTTGATGTCATTTACACATGGCATGTATATTGTGTGCAATATAATCTAGAAGTATTTCAATTTAAAAAAATCAAATCTTAGCCAAAGAGACTATTAAGGAAAATGCCTTAAAAACTATTATTTCATATCCATCCTACAATAATATCAAATTAAAGTATAATTATCCTAAATTTGCATTTGTCAAACACACATTTTCTCAGAGACCTTTGTCATTTACTGTTCTTTTTTTGTTTTGTTTTATCTTGTCTTTTTTTTTAAGGCTGCACTCACGACGTATGGAAGTTCCCAGGATAGTGATGGAATCAGAGCTGTAGCTGCTGGCCTACACCACAGCCACAGCAACACATGATCCGAGCTGCATCTGTGACCCACACCACAGCTCATGACAACACTGGATCCTCAATCCACTGAGACAGGCCAGAGATCGAACCCACATCCGCATGGATAGTAGGTGGGTCTGCTGAGCCATGATAGGAACTCCTTTATTCACTGTTCTTAATGTAAAACTTTACTTATCAAAAATACATGTTCCTTTTAAGCCATTCCTTTCATGGATCTATTTCATAAAGTAAGTTACAAAGATATTTCAAAGAAAATTGAATATTGGGATAGTTCATCTGTGGGGAAAATTAAACAGATCTTAAATATAATTGGGGGTTATAACAGGGTTTGGAAACAACTTTTATGGCTTTTATGTAACAGTGATTTTTAAAGAAAATCTTCATGACAGCTCAGAGTGAAAAGTTCAGCTTTCTCTTAACGTAGTTTCTATGCTATCAGCCCATATATCCTCAGTTTGTACTTTGGTTCCTTCCAATGTGCTGCCTATTCTGAGGAGTTCCAGCCATCCTCCCCGAAGGTGCTCAACTTGCGTCTAAAGATGATACTCACAGTGATTGCCTTGGGGGTTGGTGGGAGTGTTAATTTGTTCTGACATCCCTGAATCTGAATCTAATAAAATGAAAATGTAGACTGGAGTGGCTTAAGCTCTCTGGTGCTTTCCTTCTCAGAACTAGGCTAGTTTCCTTTTGCATGATTGAAATCATGCCTATATCATTCCCTTAATGTCTACAGTACAGTGCTTAATGGCTTCATCAGGATATATCACTTTCTTTAGCACAGAGCTGCCAGTAGAACACAAATCACTTAGAGAATTGCTAGAAAAAGATTGGCTGCAGAATCTCAGATAAAAGAAAGAAACATAGAGAAAAAACCCATGGTGTTTGGAAAATTAAGAGAAATTCAGTGAAAGCATATTAAAAGCTTATAAGTTAGAAATGGAAAATAGAGAGAGATTTCACATGACTATATTGACACCAATTTATGTGGCTTTATTACTAACAAAAAATTCATTTCACTTAATTTATCTTGATTATCATCTGTTATCACCACTAAATGTTCTATCTTTCCCAGATCTGGAGAGAATTTGTAATAGATAACTTGTATTTTTCTGAATATTTTAAATGTTTCTATATCCTTCTTGATAATGCACATAACTTTCTGTCATGTCCTCAAAGAATCTGCCCACATTTGAGATAAAATTAAGGTCATAAATAAAATCCAAGCATCAACATTTTTGAAACAAATTTCCAGAACATGTTCAAATGCATTTATGCATGTCTGCAGGCCGCTTATCTTCACATGTGCAAACGAGATTAATATAGATTCTAAGTGAAGGCTGTGGATGACCACTTAGCACAAAAGGAAATAGAAGTTGAAACACAGAAAGACTTTGTATAAAATTAGTAGGGATACACACTAACTAATGACCAAATGAATTAATCCATTTAAACTGCCTATTCCCTTGCTGCAATTCATTGCTCCTAAAATCACTGAGTATTTGCTATTGATGATTCTCCCTTTGAACAGTGATTGGCTAAACTATTCTGTTTTGGGAGTTATGTTTTTTGGAGTTCCTTTTGGGAAGCCTGCATATGAGGAATGTGGGCTCCAGGAAGGAGGATTATGCACTGGGGATCTGTAGATGCTTGGAATTTTTGTTCTGTTTTTCTTAATGATATGAGATTCCAAAGTTTGCTTGAATACAGTGTTTGAGTTGAAAAACAATGGTGTATAAATATTCACAAGAAAAATCTCTCTAAAAGGATATCTTCATATCAATAAATGCTTAACAAATTTTGATAATTTCGCAAACATTTTGTAAAAAAATATAGTTCTAAGACATACACCAGAGTTTCTAGGGATAATCAAATATTTATTCCCAAAATACAAACTTATATTATTAGTTTTTAAATACATATTGAAAAATAAGCAGTAATCAGCCTTTATGTGGAAAGTAACATAATGTATTTTCTATCAAAGGAAATCTTGGTTACTCCATTTTGCTCCTGTTTCAGCTGAAACACCTTCCTGCGACCCCACCCTTCCCTCTTCTCCCAGTAACAATTTGTTTCAAATTAGCAACCAAGAAGGATGTGTGCCCTGACCAATGAGAAGGGGACAGGTACATCATCTGCATTAGGGATAAATAGGGAGGGCCTTTTCTTCTTTGCGTGCACTTTTTGAGTACCCGCGCCCTTCTGCAGAAGCCTTGTCGAGATCTCCCCATGTTCATGTGTCTCATTTTCCGACACTGATGATCCAAGTCATCTCCCCAACATATAGGACATAAAATTCTATGCAAAATAAGTAGCTGTTAGCTATTAGCTATTTTTCCATGCTTCTTACATTAATTAAAGTCAAACCAAGAGGACACCACATAATTCATTCATTCACTCAATAAATTAACATGATAAGTGCTTCCTATTACTCCAGAATATTGTTTACGAAGGTAACTCACAAGTGAATAAGCCCCAAGACTCCAAGGAGCTGCCTAGGTAGTATTTAAGCATAGAATTTATTGTTTATATAAACCCATTAACAAATGGGTACAGTATGATTGGAAAAGGATAATAATCTAAATTTCTCAAAACTATTAGAGAGCAAAGAAAGATAAAACTAATTTTTCTTGTGAGATATTATGAATGCTTTCTAAAACAAATAATCTTTTCTACTTCAGTTAATCTTAGAAGGATGAGTAAGTCTTATCCCGTACAAGGAAAAGGAAACAATATGTTTAGTGAAATAGAAAAGCAAATGGAGGCTTCAGTACTTAGGGTATTCTCAAGACAAAGATGAGAGAGAAGCTACATGGGATATTCTGTACTTCAATTTTACTCTGCAGATTACAGAAAGACATTGCTTTCGTTGTTGTGTTCTATTAAGGTTTTTTTTTTAAACTATAGTTGATTTACAATACTGTGTTAATTTCTACTTTATAGCAAAATGATTCAGTTATACATATATTCACATTCTTTTTTATTTATTTTTAATTTTTTTAGGGCCACGGCTATGGCATATGGAATTTGCTGGGACAGGGGTTGAACTGGAGCTGCAGCTGCCAGCCTGTGCCATAGGCACAGCAATGCCAGATCTGAGCTGTGTCTGTGACCTACACACAGCTTAAGGCAATGCTGGGTCCTTAACCCCCTGAGCAAGGCCAGGAGTAAAATCCACATCCTCATGGATACTAGTCAGATGCATTACTGCTGATCCTCAATGGGAACTCCCTATATACACCTTATTTTTTAATATCCTTTACCATTATTGTTTATTATAGGATAATGAATATGGTTCTCTGTGCTATAAGTAGGACCTTGTTTTTTTGTTTGTTTGTTTAAAGTGCTGCACCTGTGGCACATGGAAGTTCCCAGGCTAGGGGTTGAGTCAGAGCTATAGCTGCAGGCCTACACCACCTATACCACAGCCACAGCAACCCCAGATCTGAGTCGTGCTTGTGACTGACACCACACCTCATGGCCACACAGGATCCCCTACCCACTGAGGGAGGCCAGGGATCGAACCCACATCCCATGGATACTAATAGAATTTGTTTCGGCTGTGCCACAGTGGAAATCCAGGACCTTGTTATTTATCCATTCTTCTCACTCCAATATCCTTCTCCATCCATCTCCCAACTGCCTGCCAAAAGTCTATTCTCCGTGTCCATGAACCTGTTTCTGTTTTATAGGTAAGTTTGTGTCACATTTTAGATTCCACATATAAGTGATATTATATGGTATTTTTCTCTTTCTGACTTCACTTAGTATGATCATCTCTAATTGCATCCATGTTGCTGCAAATGGCATAATTTTGTTTTTTTATGGCTCAGTAGTATTCCATTGTATATATGTACCATATCATCTTTATACATTCATGTGTCATTGAACATTTAGGTTGTTTCCATATCTTGGCTATTGTGAATAGTGCTGCTGTGAACACAGGGGGTGCATGTATCTTTTTGAATTATAATTTTGTCTGGATATATGCCCAGGAGTAGGAATGCTGAATAATAATGTAATTATAATTTTAGTTTTCTGAGAACCTCCACACTATTTGCCATAGTGGCTGCCCCAAGTTAATTGCCCCCAACAGTGTAGAAGCATTCCTTTTTCTCCACACCCTCTCCAGCATTTGTTATTTTTATACTTTAATGATAACTATCCTCACCAGTGTGAGTTAGCCCCTCAGTGTAGTTTTGATTTGCCTTATTCTAATAATTAGCTAGGTTGAACATCTTTTCATGTGCCTTTTAGCCTTCAGTATGTCTTCTTTAGAAAAATGTATATTTAGGCATTCTGGCCATTTTTCAATTGGGTCATTTGATTTTTTGTTATTGAGTTGTAGAATCTGTTTATGTATTTTGGAAATTAAACCCTGCAGGTCACACCATTTGCAAATATTTTCTCCCATTCTGTAGGTTGTTGAAATGCATTGTTAAATAATAGGTATCTGGTAAACATATTTATGAAGAATTGTCAGTGGAAGTATATTAAGTACAGAAGTGGTGATTGAAATTATGATATGAATGAGAGACAAGGAAAGATAAACCATAGGTAGGATTGGGACAAACTGGCAATAGAGTGAAGAGGGGACAGAGAGGAGAGTATTTCTGAAATGTTTTGCTGACTGTGAAAATGCTACTTCCAACAACTGAAATGCATAGTAGAAGAGAGAGCAGGTTTGGGAACTGATAATCTGACTATTACTGTGCTTTAGGATATGATCATTTTGAGGGGATTTCTGACATTTAGGGGTGATAGCTGGAGATATGCTAAAGTTTGGAAGATGTCAGAAAAGAGGTGATGTTTGGATAGAGAGGATGTTTGTATTTGGAGGATTTAGGCCTTTACTGGTCATTGAAACCATGGAAATACATGGAATTTTCTGGGAGAAAATGCAGATTGAGTAAAAACCAGGTTTAAGAAATTCTAAAAGACAGGTGAAAATTCTCAGGAATTATTAACATTAAAGACATGGAGATGGGGAAGCTCTTAGAGAATATTAAGAATGATGAAGTGTATGTGGAAAATAAAGGAAATTTTATTGAACATCTTGTATTTATACATACTCTCATTTAATCTGAACATTAATCATTTCTACAGAATATTATTCTTTTATTTATAATAAAACTGCGTCTAGAGTGGAACAGCAATTTGGCTAATAGCACTTACCGAGGAAATGTTGGAATTGATGTTTGAACAGTTTCTTGATGATAGCCAAGCCCATATTTTAGTATTCCAAATTAGAAGTCACTCTGACAGTCAATAAGGTAAAATTTGTGTCAAGTATAAGATTTTTACATCATTATTTCTGCTTCTGGAAACTTTATTTTACCTGTAGTTAATGATATTTTATTTAATGATATAAAATACAAGTCACATTGTAAAAACTTTTGAACAGTAAAACAATATGTTAAAAAAATTGGCTAAAATATTTGAGTAAGGTGTCAATTCAGAAACATTTTTAAATACTTTGTTCCTTTTGCAATTGGTATTTTTCTCAATTATGTCTGTTTAGCTTTGGAACCTTCTAGACATTTCTTCTCCAGATATTTCATCAGAACAAATATAAGGTTTTATTAGAAACACACTGGAAAAAAATAATAGGGCTTATAAATCTTTCTAAGACTTAATTGTATATTCAGAAGAAATGGTAATAGCAACATTACCTAATGGTGTTTAATACATATTTTATAATGCCTTTGCTATTGTTATAAATGATTAATAGTTGACAATGAAATTTCCATTGGAGTATCTCCTTCGAGTATGGCTTACACACAGTCCTACTTTATACTTTACCTCTTTTCATAAAGTTAACTGACTTGCAGACATTCTCGTCATAGTTCTTACTTAGTCAAAATGTTCGTTTTCATGTCAATATTTGTCAAAATTCCTTTAGTGATACTGTGTGCAAAGTGAAATGTTAGGTTTTTTTCTGTGGAATGTGTGTGTGTGTGTGTGTGTGTGTGTATACATGTTTGTGTGTGTGTGTGTTTATATGTAAAGTATTTTCTTTCTTTGATACTTTAATTATTTAAATAAGACAACAGTTATTTTTTGTCAAGGATAAGAGTTAATTTGGGATTTTTGAATCATGCTTTGCTAAAAAAATGAACTTGCTTATAACTTAAGTGCTTGTTAGGACTTCATTTTCTACAACTTCGCAAGGATTACTGAGGAAAATAAAGATGCTTATACAATTTGTAAATGATCCTGGGATAAAGCAATGGGTGCTTTATAAATGCAGAATAGACCAGGAATAGAATTAATGGCTGGTGAAACACAATTGGCATCTTACTCCAATTCTTTACTGTGTATGATGTTACAATCATTCCAATTTCAAATGGCCCTGATTTCAGACACAAAAGATGATGTCAAGAGACAACTAAGTAGCAGGGCGGATGATGTCTTAACAGCTAAAGAGGCTGCTGTGATGCAAATCATTTTTCCAAGGGATGGTAAATATTTCTGAAGTTAACAATTGAATAGAAAATACACTGTCAATAAAAGACAGATGAAATAAACACAGAAATCATACGCAGTCCTAGGAGAATTGTTTTTGAATGAAATGCTTTTCAAGGTCTTCACAAAGTTGTCAGCAGCTCTTTTAAAAATCAAGTCAATGCATTTGGAGCAATTGTTCAAGACAAGACTGGTTGGTAAGGGGTTTTGAAACTCCATCCAGCTGTTAATTTTACATAGCTATTCACAAAGTATGCAAGTTTAACAATAAATAATGCTTCCAAAACACTGTAACATGATAGGTTTCTTATAAAGCATTATGATTCTCTGCATATTGAAATAATTGCCCCCTTAATTTTAGTGTTTCGTTTATGGTGCAATTTTTTCAGTACATTGATTGACATGATCACATAATATTCGCTGCCTATTACTAGTGAATAATAGAGTATTTATTAATAAAAGTAACCACTATTAAAATTTTGGCAGGACAATGAATTGAGAGATTCTGTTTTAAAAAAAAAGGGAAAAAAAAACACCCCTGGTTTTAAATAGAGCATTGAAATTGAATTAGGGAAATCTATCAGATAACCTCAAAAGAGAGCAATTTGTCATTCTCAAAAGTAGAGAAGAAAAACAGGGAAAATAACACAGCTATATCCCTACCTTTCTGGAGCCTAATTTCTGGTAGAGGAGATAGATCAAAACAAAGTAAATAAACATGTATCTAAAAATAAGGTAGTTTAAAAATTGTGGAGATGTAGAACAAGAGTAAGAGATATTATAGAGGTTTGTGAGGGGGAAGTGGTGAGTATAAAGGAGTATCCTGAGGGACATCTTTGTTGTGATGGAATAGTTCTGTATCTTGACAACAGTGGTGCTTACATGAATCTATATTTGTACTAAAATGACATAGAATTATGTACACTTTGTTCCAGTGCTGTGGTTTGATATACTATAGTTGTATAAGATGTAAACATTTACAGAGTTCCCTGATAGTGGCTTAGCAGGTTAAGCATCTGGTGGTGTTACTGCTGTGGCTAAGTGCTATGGTGCAGATTCAAGCCCTGTGTCATGAATTTCCTGATGTCATGGGCCACGACCACAAAAAAAAAAAAAAAAAAAAAAAAAAAGTAGGTGAAGGAAACATGAGGCCTCTCTGAACTTTTCACAATTTCCTATGAATTTATAATTATTTAAAAATAAAAAGTTAAGGAGTTTCCTTCATGGCTTAGAGGTTAACAAACCTGACTAGGATTCATGAGGATGCAGGTTCAATCCCTGGCCTCACTCAATGGGTTAAGGATCTGGCAATGCCGTGAGCTGTAGCGTAGGTCACAGACATAGCTTGGTTCCTGCATTGCTGTGTCTGTGGTGTAGGCTGGCAGCTGTAGCTTCAATTCGATCCCTGGCCTAAGAACTGCCATATGCCACAGGAGTAGCCTTAAAAAGCAAAAAATTAAAAAAAAATAAAAAGTTTAAAATAGGGTGAATTAATTGATGGACAGATCAATAGATATTTAATAAAGAAAGTGTACTGAAGTGTTAATGCTGCAAAGTGGCCCTAAATTGTATTAAGTGCTATGAAGAGAAAAAAGACATAGTATGGAAGAGGAATCCTAATTAAAACAAGGTATTCAATGAAGACTCTTTTGAAGAAGTGACTTCAAGGTAAAAAGAAAACTAAGAATGCAAGAGTCCAGCTCATTTTAAATCATGGAACAAGCATGTTCGAGGGAGGAAATAATTGTTTCTAATGATGGTGAGAATACAAACATGGTTGGAACTTTTGGAACTTAGTGAATAAAGGTTAGAATGGAAAGATAAGCAAATGCCTAAAAATATAGGGCAAACTTTTCCTTTAAAGAGCCAAGGTATAAGTATTTCAGACTTAGTGAAGATATAGGGTCTTTGTCATGAACTACTCAATCAACCTATTTAGTATATAGTGGAAAGCAGTTCTGGGCCATACATACATAAGTGAGCACAGCTGTGTTCCAATAAAATTTTATTTAAAATTGAGACAAGCCAGATTTGTCCGGGGGACTATAGTTTGATGACTTCTGATGTTGAGCTGTAAATGTAGGCATTTGAATTTGAGTAGTTTTAAGCAGGGTAATTAAGGTTAATTTTGAAACTTTGTGAAAAATAGAAGGTCGAGATGCAGAATGAAATAGTAATTTAGGCACTGAAGAAAGGTGATTAAAGGAAATTCATTTGAAAAAGTTTTAGAGAATTACTGTTTTTTTCTTAAATGTTCATAAATTTCCTATGAATACTCTGTGTACTCTAACACATGCATAGCATAATAATCCTATGGATAAAGTAATATACAGGCATACCTCAGAGATAGTGTGTGTTTTGTTCTAGACTACCACAACTCAGTGAATATCACAATAAAGTGAGTTACACAAAAATTTTAGTTCCCCAGTGCATATAACAGTTTAAACAGTACTATTGACTATTAGATGTGCAATAGGATTATGTATAAAAATATATATCTTAATTAAAAGTACTTTATTGCTAAAAAATGCTGTCAATCATCTGAGCTCTCAGCAAATCATAGTACTTTGGCTGGTAGAGAGTTTGAAATATGAAAGAATTACCAAAATGTGACACAGGAACAAAAAGTGTGCAAATGCTATTGGAAAAAAAATGGTTGCAGTAGACCTATTTAAGTGAGGGTTGCCACAGACCTTCAATTTGTAAAACAAACAAACAAAACAACAGCAACAGCAACAACAACAACAACAGTATTGCAAAGTGCAATAAAAAGAGGTCTGACTGTAGTGGTGGATGGTGTCTGGAATAAAGTTACCTGTATTGAGAACCTGGCTAGTCAGGTACCGTCTGTGTTACTACATCATTTATTTGACCTCTCTATTGAAAAAAATCAGGAAAAGTGTCTTGTCTTTTAGAAGTAATAAAACATTTTCCAATAAGATAACCCCTAGAAACAGGATTTCTGTCAGATACTTGTGTAATTTACATGTTTTTCTTGCTGTTTAACAAAATGTTGGCTTTTGGCTCTCCATGACTATGCTATTTAATTACTTCATTATCTGTATGTACTCTGAACTCTGATATTTTCCTCCTTCATATTTTCAATAATTTTTTAGAAAAAAATTATAAAGCAGTCATTGCTTTTATATTTTGAAAAACCTCCGTGGAAATATATTGACTCTGTGAATTTCTATAAAAATAATTTTAACACAGAACCTACAATTTAAAGAATGATTAATTCATTTATTTTAGGATCACATGGAAATATACATGTATTATTAGAATATAATATAGAAAAACTTGTAGTATGTTTATTGCCGGAACACCACAGGCATGATAAAACATTCTTTCTTTATATTAAGTGCAGTAGATTGGCTTTAGATCTGTCCTGCATCTTGCTGATTTGCCTTCTTTACTACAGATTTTTGAAAGTTAAAATATACATCTCCCAGTCACTCTTTTCAATAAGAATGTGATCAGTTTCTTTCAAACAAGGCACTCCTCCAACAAATTTTATTTGTAACTGAGTACAGTGGGAATATCCATTTATTTGGCTCCCATGATTTGACTCTGGAGCCAACAGAATCTTCAGCAACTTCATAATTCTTAGGTCATAGCTTAGGTAGCATAGTCGTGCAGCCAAGGGTTAAAGCTGAAATATTTGATTATCTAGCTTCCTCATGGTGGTAGAAGTATCTACACTCCTTGAGAACCACTTCAGCCACGTGTGGATTATTTCCATACACTCAGGTAATAGCCTCCTCTTCTGTTCCTTCCAGTGACTTTATAAATACTCAGTTACCTGGATTTTAAGTTCTTTTCTGAAAAGCAGAGTTGCATTATCCATGCAGTGCTATGGAATCTGAAACTGAACTTTGGTTGATACAGTATTTAATATAAATGTGACTGTGGATAGAAATTCCTCAAGACAAAGAAAGACATTATTTAATGGTTAAAGGATCCATGCAAGAAGAGGATATTACAATTGTCAATATATATGCCCCTAATATAGGAGCACCCAGATACCTACAACAAATACTAAGAGATAAACGGAGAAATTGATGGGAATACAATCATAGTAGGAGACATTAACACCAACTCGCATCAATGGACAGATCCTCTAGACAGAAAATCAATAAGGCAACAGAGAGCCTAAAGAACACAATAGAAAAGTTAGACTTAATCAAAATCTTCAGGACATTACATCCAAAAAAATCAGAAAATACATTTGTCTCAAATGCACACGGAACATTCTCAAGAATTGATCACATACTGGGGCACAAAAGCTAACCTCAGCAAACATAGGAGTACAGCAATTATTTCAAGTATCTTCTCTGACCACAAGGACACAAAACTAGAAATCAACCACAGGAAAAGAAATGAGAGAAAACTGACTACATGGAGACTAAACAACATGCTACTAAAAAAACCAATGGGTCAATGAGGAAATCAAGAAGGAAATTAAAAAATACCTGGAGACAAATGATAATGAAGACACAACCACTCAAAATCTATGGGATGCTGCAAAAGCAGTGCTCAGAGGGAAATTCATAGAAATACACGCCTTCCTCAAAAAAGAAGAAAAATCTTCTTTAACCCAACACCTAAATGAATTAGAAAAAGAAGAACAAACAAAACATAAAGTCAGCAGAAGGAAAGAAATCATAAAGATCAAAGAGGAAATCAATAAAACAGAGATTCAAAAAACAATAGAAGAGATCAATTAAACAAAGAGCTGGTTCTTTGAAAACGTAAACAAAATTAACAAACCTCTGGCTAGACGCACCAAGAAGAGGAGAGAAAAAACCCAAATAAACAAATAAGAAATGAAAAATGAGAAGTCACAATAGATACTACAGAAATACAAAAACCATGAGAGATTACTATGAACCATTCTATGCCAACAAATTTGACAACCTGGAAGAAATGGACAACTTTCGAGAGATGTACAGTCTGCCAAAACTGAATCAAGAAGAAGTAGATCAACTGAACAGATTGATCATTAGAAATGAAATTGAATATGTCATAAGAATACTCCCTACAAATAAAAGTCCAGGACTGGATGGCTTCAAAGTGAATTCTACCAAACATACAAAGAGGAAATTATACTCATCCTTCTTACACTTTTCCAAAATGTTGGTGAAGAAGGAACACTCCCAAAGACATTCAATGATACCACCATCACCCTAATTCCAAAACCAGACAAAGATACCACCAAAAAAAGAAAACTATTGGCCAACATCTTTGATGAATATAGATGCAAAAATTCTCAACAAAATTATAGCAAACTGAATCCAACAACATATAAAAATGATAATACACCACGACCAGGTGGGATTCATCCCAGGTACACAAGGATGGTTCAAAATATGCAAATCCATGGACCTCATACATCACATTAATGAAAGCAAAGTCAAAAACCACATGATCATCTCAATAGATGCAGAAAAAGCATTTGACAATGTACAACATCCATTCATGATAAGAACCCTTACCAAAGTGAGTATAGAGAGAACATACTTATCATAATTAAAGCCATTTATGACAAACCCACAGCAAATATAATACTCAATGGAGAAAATCTGAAAGCCTTCCCACTAAAATCTGGAACAAGATAAGAATGCCCACTCTCACCACTGTTATTCAACATAGTACTGGAAGTCCTAGCCACAGAAATAAGACAAAAGAAATAAAAGGCATCCAAATAGGAAGAGAAGAGGTAAAACTGTCACTGTATGCACATGACATGATACTATACATAGAAAACCCTAAGGACTCAACCAAAAAACTAATTGAACTGATCAGCAAATTCAGTAAACTAGCAGGATATATATATATATATATGTCACATTTCTCTATACCAACAATGAAATATTAGAAAAGGAATACAGAAATGCAATACATTTAAAATTGCACCTCATAAAATCAAATACCTGGGAATACACCTAACCAAGGAGGTAAAGGACATATATGCTGAGAACTATAAAATATTAATAAAGAAGGAAATTAAAGATGTAAAGAAATGGAAAGATGTTCCATGCTTCTGGAATAGAAAAAGTAATAATGTAAAAATGGCCATACTACCCAAAGCAATCTCAGATTTAATGCAATCCTGATCCAATTACCTATGACATTTTTCACAGAACTAGAATAAACAATCAAAAAATTTATATGGAACCACAATTGCCAAAGCAATTCTGAGGAACTAAAACGAAGCAGGAGGCATTATTTTCCCAGACTTTAGGCAATATTACAAAGCCACAGTCATCAAGACAGTGTGGTACTGGTACCAAAACAGAAGTACAGACTAGAGAACCCAGAAATAAACCCAGACACCTATGGTCAGTTAAACTTAGACAAAGAAGGCAAGAACATAAATGGCAAAAAGACAGTCTTTTCAGCAAGTATTGCTGGGAAACCTGGACAGCTGCATGCAAATCAATGAAACTAGAACACACCTTCACACCATTCACAAAAATAAACTCAAAATGGCTTAAAGACTTAAACATAAGACAAGACACCATCCAACTCCTGGGAGAGAACATAGGCAAAACATTCTCTGACATCAACCTTACAAATGTGTTCTCAGGTCAGTCTCCGAAAGCAACAGAAATAAGAACAAAAATAAACCATTGGGACCTAATCAACTGACAAGCTTTTGCACAGCAAAGGAAACCAAAAAGAAAACAAAAAGACAGCTTACAGAGTGGCAGAAAATAGTTTCAAATGATGCAACTAACAAGGGCTTAATCTCTAGAATACACAAGCAACTTATACAACTCAACAGCAAAGAAGCCAATAACCCAATTGAAAAATGGGCGAAAGGCTTGGATAGATATATAGATGGCCAACAAGCACATGAAAAAATGCTCAACATCCCTGATTATTAGAGAAATGCAAAATATATAGATGGCCAACAAACACATGAAAAAATGCTCAACATCCCTGATTATTAGAGAAATGCAAATCCCACCTCACACAAGTCAGAATGGCCATCATTAATAAGTCCACAAATAACAAGCGCTGGATGGGGTGTGGAGAAAAGAGAACCCTCCTGCACTGTTTGTGGGAATGTAAGCTGGTACAACCACTATGGAGAACAGTATGGAGGTACCTTAGAAATCTATGCATAGAACTACCATATGACCCAGCAATCCCACTCTTGGGCCTATATCTGGACAAAACTATTCTTGAAAAAACACATGTACCTGCATGTACATTGCAGCACTATTCACATGGATACAACCCAAATGTCCATTGACAGATGATTGGATTAGGAAGAAGTAGTATATATACACAATAGAATAATACTCAGCCATCAAAAAGAACAAAATAATGCCATTTGCAGCAACATGGATGGAACTAGAGACTCTCATCCTGAGTGAAGTAAGTCAGAAATAGAACGTCAACTACCATATGATGTCACTTATATCTGAAATCTAACATATGGCACAAATGAACCTTTCCACAGAAAAGAAAATCATGGACTTGGAGAAGAGACCTGTGGTTGCCAAGGGGGAGGGGGAGGGGTGGGTAGATTGCGAGCTTGGGGTTAATAGATGCAGACTATTGCCTTTGGAATTGATTAGCAATGAGATCCTGCTGTGTAGCAGTGGGAACTATGTCTAGTCACTTATGATGAAGCATGATAATGTGAGAAAATGGAATGTGTACATGTATGTGTAACTGGGTCACTATGCTGTACAGTATAAAAAAATTGTATTGGGGAAATAACAATTAAAAAATAAAATATAAAAAAGCAAAGAAAAAAAAATTTCCTCAAGGATGGTGATTTGGAATTGGTTACCTGGCCTAGTTGTGTGAATGCGTTAGAAGCTGGAATACTCATAGTTTGATACAAATTATAAAAAAGGTATGTTTAAACTAGCACATGTGGTTAGCTGTTGAGATTAGGCCTACAGAAGACCAAGCGTCATAGGCAAAAGCAATGTGTTGGACCAAAGGATTTACATGGACAACGTAGTCATAGCTTACTTTTAATTGCACTACCAAGCATTAATTGACATATTCATATCTTTAAATTACTGGTTTCACAGAATATTAGAATGTTCAGTTTTTCTAAGATGTCTCTATGATAACTTCTTGTATCTTGTATTCCCAGAATGAATACAGTCAAAAATAAGACACAAAGTCTTATTCTACTAGTTAACTGAGAAAATGTAGCAGTCATCAAATTGCTTATGGTAAAATGAAGTGTGGCACGTAGAAATCTACCTTAGGAATTAGAATAGCAGCAACTGAGAGAACCTGGGTAACTAAACATATACTGAAAAAACTTGCCTGAGGTTCCTGTGCCAGCAGACCTGTCATGCTCTCCTCTGTTCCTGAAGATGGCCCACTGTGCGTGAATATGTATTTGTACATAATGTTGACTTTGCTTGAGTGGTACCTTATGACAAGATACCAGTTCTCCTATGCCACACTCCTTCCATTCCATTTGCCCTAGATTTATACCTATGGTTGGTTTTCTGCATGTCAAAAAATCTAATTACCAAGTCAGACTTTGGAAGAGGAGATATACTCACCAAAAGAACTGCAAAAATGTGCTCATTTATATCAGCACAAAACAAGTTAATATGTGTAGAAGGAAATTGCCAGATAAGGAAGAATATACTTTTAGATTGGCCTGAATTTACTGCTATGGATCCATTATGCTAGCTCATATGAAAACTGATTACCAAAGGTGGCTTGTGATGAATGAAATTGACATGCCTAAAATTCCATGGTGTAATGTAGACAGAATTATGTGAATAACTTTGAGCAGATTTATTATGTGTGTTCATTTCACTGCCCTCCTAATTACGATGTGCCCTTAAAGGACCTAGAGGACATTCTTTTCACCAAGCATTGAGTGGGTGGCACTGATATTCCTGAAAAGTTCTTGACTTTTTTAGGCTAACGATGAAAGTAGGAAATGTATGTGTATTGATGGAGATTTCTGATTTCAGTGAAAATGATGGCATTTGAAGGTGACAAAGCTAAATAAAAAGACAAGTGTTAGCGGCCAGGTGGGAAGTGTTGCCTAACAAGTAGCAGGGGAAAAGTAGTAACAGAATTGCTTAACTCATGTTATCTTTAGTAATGTTTAGCTGACCTTGAAGAAATGAAGAAATAGAGGCAGCTACTTAAGGTACAACTTGTCAGTGTAAATGAAGTACTAGAAATCTGGTGACCAGATGCCTGATGTAAATCACAATAGCAAACAATATGCAAGTCCCAGTTCTCATATCAAAGTGATTTTATAGAGAAACAGAGCTCTTTATGTTAAGGAGATATCAGTTTTCCTTAAGAAAGAACCCCAGAATAAATTTGGAGCTATTTACCATTTTGACTGTGCACTGAGGAGATTAAAGCACCAGTACCTTTCAGTGAATATTGGGTACTCTCTCTGAATTTATATTGATCCCTGGAGATCACAGCATTACTACAGTCTAGCAGTCAGAATGAGGATCTACAGGTAAAAAATGAATATAATAAATGAATGTCTGTCTCAAGTCTGTCTTTTGACAGTGTGTCCATTGAGTCCTCTGGTTCTTGTATTATATGAGTAAATATTCTCATCAAGTGTCAGAATCCCTACATTGGTTCCCACCCACGGAGTAGGGACTATTGTGATAGTAATAATGAACTTGCAGTCCTGTGACAACTTTTTATCAAAGTATTACATTCCCAGGGGAATCCCCAAATCAATGCCTCCAACTGATCCTCCAAAGACACAGTTGTGTAAGCTCTATCATATCTCCCTTTAGTCAGACTTCTTGTCCCATACAGAGACAAATGGACAATTAAAGTAGATTATGCTACATTTAACAAGGTGTAACCACAAGTAAACCAGTTGTTTCAGATTTAATTTTATTATTAGCAAATGAGCAGAGCTTCTGGTGCTAAGAATCTAGCTATTGATCAGATAAATATATTTTGTTTTTCTAATCCAACGATCATAGAGTAACAGAGTTTGCTTCCTTCTGGTAAAGACAGCAGTATATCTTCATTATAGTGCCTACATCCATCTTATCCATAGTTTTCTTCTGAGAGACCTTGATCATCTTGCTATCAGGGGCATCATATCAATCTACTATGTGATATCATGTTGATAGGACCTGGTAAGAAATAAGTTGCAACATGCCTTTAATGACTCAGACATTTCTGTGTTATGGCTGGGAGAAAAACCCTATGAGAAATTTCTGACATTTGGTAGACTAGGTCATATTTGAATTCCTGCTACAAAGAGAAAAAAAGGTTCCTGAACCTCATATGCCCTACGGTCTAAGAAAGAAGTACAGCACTTGCTGGATTTTGGAGAGGCATTTTGTCAGCTCTCTAGAAGTCATCTTTGAGTAGAAGACAAAATAAGGAAGGTTATCTAGCTGACCTAGGCTGAAGTTCATGTATGTCTGCCATTTTAGCCCTTAGGATAAACCAGTGTTATATGAAGTGTTTATAGAATATCAGAATGCTATAGTGTGCCTGTAGCAAGCCTTTGATAAGAGAACACAGTTTCAGACCTCTAAAATTTGTAATAAACTATGACTTCTTTGTAAAATAGCTGTTCTTATTTTCAGAAACAGTTCCTGTTTATTAGTCAGTCCTGGTAGGGATTTAACACTTGGCCATAAGGTACTAAATAACCAATAACCTGAGCTATCCATCATGGATGAGTATAACGTTTTACCAATCCGTAAAGTTAGGCATGTGTACCAGAAATCCATAACCAAGTGAAATGATTCATAAGTAAAGTGACTGTACATCTCAATTTGCCCAGGATACTCTCAGTTTATGCTTATTGGCCAGGCATTCATCCAGTTTACTGTTTTAGCATTTAAAAGGGTCCTAGTTTGGATGATATATTATAAAGTTATCTATCCCAAAGCAACAAATAAGTTATATGAGAAAGTGAATCATTTTCTAGTATACCTAGTCTTATTCTTCTGCTTCCTCTGCCTCAATCTACAACCCTGAGTTTATGGGGCCAGTTAACCAAGAAAGATAAAAATTGAGACTTGTTTATAGATAGTTCTGAACACTGTATTAGCAAATATAAGAAGTAGAGTATTGCAACATTTCAGGCCAACTGAAACATCTTTCTCTTGTATACTAATATCTAAACCAACAGAGCTCAATGGTGTGGCTTTGGAAAGCCAAAACCAAGAATAGTTAGAGCCATTCTTGTTTTCACCCCTTCATCAGTTGCTGGAGGCTGCTCTATTGGGACTAAATCAATGGACTCCTTTGCTTGTGCCTTTGAGTTGTGTTTCAGAATGGGGAGCCCCAGTAGGAAATCTGAAGATGAGAATGAGATCAAATGTATTTTCTAGTTCCTTTCCTGCAAACTTGCCATGGGCTGGTTGCTTCCTTTGTGGAAGGTTCCTCCTTCCTTTGGTTTCTAGTAATATTTCTCTCTCTTTGCCCTTTATAGGCTAATAGTGGGAGGCTGACTCTTGGTACTATCCCTGTATCATTCCTTGTGGTCCCCCTAGACTCTGACCACACAGTTGACAATAGATTATTAAACACTCTCCCAGTGATCCAGTTTGAGTGTCTTTTTCTGCTAGTGTCCTGACTGATCACCAGGTAAAAGAAAGACAGAAAGACTAGTTCCAGAGGTCCTAGAGAATTGGCCACTGAAGGGAGACATGCATGTTGACAAAGGCAGGACATAGTCAACCAACTTGGGCATGGCAGGCAAAAAAGGGAGGAGAGTAGGATGTGAGAATAATCAATCCCAGTAGCAAATTTAAAGGGAACTGCTTAAAAAGTGTCTTGCCTTCCACAAGGCTGAAACTCAGGAGATGAGCCTATAGGTCAGATTCAAGTATCAGGTATGAAGTGAGGTAGGCTAATCACCATCTCATTTTATGTATAGAACTTTCTACTTAATATATAAAGTATATAAAGAATATATACTTTGAAAGGAAACCAGACAACAGTTACATGGCCCCAAATTCCTTTTGAGAGAATTTTAGACAATGATAGGGGATATCCAAAAATCAGAGTAAGTTAAAATGATTGTTCATAAAATACCTGAGAAAGTTACATTTGAGGTGGAACTTAAGTCATTTATTGGTGTAATTACTTTCTTCTCCTCAAAAACTTTTGATCCTTTTCCATTGTCTCTTAAAGGAAAAATAATCTAAATGTGATATTTAAAACTACTACCATTTGTATTACTTTTGTAGAATTAACCCTGGAAATTCCTTTCAGCATCTCATGCTCAAATCTGATGGATTTTAACACTTGCTGCCTCTCACAATCATCTGAGAAACTTTTTGTTTGTCTTATAATAAATCATATTTAATGGTATGTTTAATTTTTGTAATTAAATTTTTATTTCAAGATAATTGTAGGTTTATTTGAAGTTGGAAAATACAGAGAGATCTCATTAACCATTTAATAGTTTTCCCAAAACATTTTGCAAAATTAAAGTACAATATCACAACCAAGAAATTAATGTTGATACAATCCATCCATCTTATTTAGATTCTCTGGTTTTATATGTGTCCATTTGTGTGTGTGCATGTGCATGTGTGTATTTAGTTCTGTGTAATTTTATCACACATGTAGATTTATGTATCTGTCACCAGTATTTACATACAAAACAGTTCCATCACCACAAGGATCCCTCAAATTGCCTTTTCATAACTGCCTTTTTGTAATAACATGCTCCACATCTCATTCCTGATTCCTGGGGACTACTAATTGGCTCTCCATTTCCATAATTTTGTCATTTCAATAGTGTTCTATAAGTGGAATCATAATAGTATGTAATCTTTTGGTAATTTTTGTACACACCACAATTATTTTGAGAAAACTTAAGCTATTGGGTACATCACTAGCTGTGTTCCTTTTTATTATTGAATAATATTCCATGTTATGGATGTCCTACAGTTTATTCACCCACTGAAGGACATATGGGCTGTTTTCAGTTTGGGGCTATTATGAATAAATCTCCTATGAACAGTTGTGTACAGGTTTTGTGTGTATGGGGGGGGGGTGTGAACATTAGCTTTTATTTCTCTGGGATAAATACCCCAAAGTGCAATTGCTGGACCATGTGGTGATGTATGCTGTCCTCACTATTTTTTATTTTAGCTATTCTGATGGATGTGTAGTAATATAGCCTTGTGGTTTTAATTTGTGTTTTCATAATAGTTAATTATTTTAAATGTTTTTCATGTGCTTGTTTGCCATCTGTATACCTTCTTCATTAAAATATCATCCCCTGTCTTTGCCCATGTCCCCAGTGGATTATTTCTTTATTTCCTGTTGCATTTTGAATACACTAGTCTTTTTTAGATAGCTGGCTTACAGGTATTTTTTTCAGTCTGTATTTTCATCATCTTCACATTGTTATTCAAAGAAAAACTTTAAATTCAGATGAGATTTAATTTATCAGTTTTTCCTGTTATGGATGGTGTTCTCCGTGTCAAGTTTAGAACTCTTCGTCTGACTCTGGGTCCTGAAATATTTTTCTTATTTTTTTCCTAAAAGTTTTGTTTTCCATATAAGGCTATAATACATTTTGAGTTAATTTATTGTAAGATTGATGGTTAGGTCAAGTTTCATTTTTTGTTTATGGATTATTCACTTGCTCAAGCAACACGTGTTGAAAAGTTATTCTTCATCCATTGAATTTATCTTGACCTATGTCAAAATTAATTGGATATATTTTTGAGAGTGGAAGCTTTAAAAGATATCAGAGTTTAAGCCTCACCTACAACTACTTTGAATCAAAATCTGTGGGCATAACCTTTGCATATACACTTTTCAAATCTCTTCATTGTGATGCTGACATGTAATCAGATTTGGGAACAATTATTCAATAAATACAGCTACTCATTTTCTCCAGAACAGAAATGTTAATTTTCTATTTCTCTGCATTTGTCATTTGATTTCTAGTATTGCCAGATAAAATAAAGGATGCTGAATTAAACATGAATTGCAGACAATCAATGAGTAATTTTCACTTTTTCGATAATTTCCATTTTCTGCATTTTTTAGTAGTCAGACTACCACCAATCCTTCAAGTCTTAGTCCAGATAACTGGATGACCTTTCCTTTTATCTATAGAGTCAGAGATTTTTCTCCCATTCATACTTGGATGATGTATTGTTTCTATCTCACAGTGATGGTTTGTTTTACATATAAAATTGACTGGGCTCATAAATGCCAAGGTAGGTGGTAAAATATTATTTCTACATTTATCTGTGAGGAAGTTTCCAGAAGAGATTAGCATTTGAATTGGTAGACTGAGTTAAAAACATCACTTTTATTAATATGTGTAAATATCTGCAGAAGGTCCAGTAGTCAATAAGAATAATAAAGGAGAGTTGAAAAGAACTTTGAAGAGAAAGTTGAAGAAGGCATGAATTAAGGATGATGTGTGACAGTAGTGGCCTCCAGCCCAGCATGCAGACCCTGGTCTTCCCTGAGTCAGGTTGCTTAAGAATACAACCCAGAGCAGGAAATAAACTCCATCAAAGGCTGTATGTACTCTGAATCAGCATCTAATATATAGCATTCTTCTCCAATAGGCCAGATTCACGGGTCCAGGAACCAAGGGGTGGAAATAAGAGTGGCCCCACTCACCATTATTGATAGTGATCCACTAGAACAATTTTTGCTCACTCTTGTATCAGCTTTATGCTCTGCTGGTCTAGAAGTCTTAGTGCCAGAAAAAGGAGAGATTCTACTAGGAGTCATAGCAATGTTTCCTTTGAATGGAAAGTTAAGGTTGCCCTCTGGTCACTTCCGGCTTCTTATGCCTCTGAATCAGTTGACTGAGTAAAGAAGTGCACTCTCTCCAGGGCAAGTGTGCATCATCCAGTCCACCAAAGGCTTAAAAAGAACAAAAAAAAAAAATGGATGAAGAGTCAATTCTCTCTGCTTGAGTTGAGACATTCATCTTCTTCTGCCATCAGACATCAGACATCAGTGCTTCTGGTTCTAGGGCCTTTGAACTCAAACTGGGACTTGAATCATCAGCCTCGTTCTTGGTCCTTTGGACTCAGACTATATTATATCACTTATTTTCCTGGTCTTCAGCTTGCAGACAGAAAAGTGTGGGACTTCCACAGTCACATGAACTAATTCCTATAATAAATCGTCCGTTATCTGTACCTATATCCTCTCTATATACTATCTGTATCTATTTCCTTTTTTTTTTCTTTATTTTCCCACTGTACAGCAAGGGGGTCAGGTTATCCTTACATGTATACCTTACAATTACATTTTTCCCCCACCCTTTGTTCTGTTGCAACATGAGTATCTAGACATAGTTCTCAATGCTATTCAGCAGGATCTCCTTGTAAATCTATTCTAAGTTGTGTCTGATAAGCCCAAGCTCCCAATCCCTCCCACTCCCTCCCCCTCCCATCAGGCAGCCACAAGTCTCTTCTCCAAGTCCATGATTTTCTTTTCTGAGGAGATGTTCATTTGTGCTGGATATTAGATTCCAGTTATAAGTGATGTCATATGGTATTTGTTTTTGTCTTTCTGGCTCATTTCACTCAGGATGAGAGTCTCTAGTTACATCCATGTTGCTGCAAATGGCATTATGTCATTCTTTTTTATGACTGAGTAGTATTCCATTGTGTATATATACCACATCTTCCGAATCCAATCATCTGTCGATGGACATTTGGGTTGTTTCCATGTCTTGGCTATTGTGTATAGTGCTTCAATGAACATGCGGGTGCACGTGTCTCTTTTAAGTAGAGTTTTGTCTGGATAGATGCCCAAGAACAGAATAGAGAATCCGGAAATAAACCCTGACACCTATGGTCAATTATTCTTCGACAAGGGAGGAAAGAACATAAAATGGGAAAAAGAAAGTCTATTCAGCAAGCATTGCTGGGAAACCTGGACAGCTGCATGCAAAGCAATGAAACTAGAACACACCCTCACACCATGCACAAAAATAAACTCCAAATGGCTGAAAGACTTAAATATATGACAGGACACCATCAAACTCCTAGAGGAAAACATAGGCAAAACACTCTCTGACATCAACATCATGAATATTGTCTCAGGTCAGTCTCCCAAAGCAATAGAAACTAGAGCAAAAATAAACCCATGGGACTTAATCAAACTGAAAAGCTTTTGCACAGCAAAGAAAACCAAAAAGAAACCAAAAAGACAACTTTCAGAATGGGAGAAAATAGGTTCAAATGATGCAACGGACAAGGGCTTAATCTCTAGAATATATAAGCAACTTATACAACCCAACAGCAAAAAAACCAATCAATCAATGGAAAAATGGGCAAAAGACCTGAATAGACATTTCTCCAAAGAAGATATACAGATGGCCAGCAAACACATGAGAAAATGCTCAACATCGCTGATTATAACAGAAATGCAAATCAAAACTACCATGAGATACCACCTCACACCAGTCAGAATGGCCATCATTAATAAGTCCACAAATAACAAATGTTGGAGGGGCTGTGGAGAAAAGGGAACCCTCCTGCACTGCCGGTGGGAATGTAAACTGGTACAGCCACTATGGAGAACAGTTTGGAGATACCTTAGAAATCTCTACATAGAACTTCCATATGATCTATTTCCTTTTGATTCTGTTTCTTGGGAGAACCCTGACTAATACAGTCGCTGAAAGTATTTTTCCACTTCCATCCTGTAGTGGTTATATCTGGTTGGCTTCATGTCTAATTCCAATTAATTTAAGTTACCATGATGCTAGGAATCTTCCATAACATTTAGTACTAAGAAACTTCAGACTGGGTTTTGTCTGGTGGCAATCATTACTGCCACTCAGTACCATCCTGGTTTTGTCTGGCATCCTGGCAGTTCCCTCAGTCTTGGACATACTGGAAAGTTTGTTTACCCTACTTCACAGCTCTTAGATGCTTAGAAGAAGGTTAGGAAATGTAAAATATACTACTTCAAACACATTTCAACATAAAACTGGGAATACAGCACCAGTTTTAAACATATATATTAATACATTGTACTCTTCCTACTCCAGCACAACAATACAAATAATTACCCTAAACATGCCAGGAGGCTATCTGCAGAATATTACCTATCTTTGACTAGAAGATATGATGATTTAACCATATACACCAAAAATTCCTCCTTTTCCCAAAAGCATTTCTTGTAGAATCTAACTTTATTACAAACACCCTTAATTTTTATTAACATGGTCCTTAATGTGATGCTGAAATATAAGCTGGATAAAAAGTGTACTTGTTAGAATTTTTGCTATTTTCCAATTAAAAATAAGTTCCCCCAAGATCACTTTTTCCATTATTTCTTATGAGAAATATGACACTAAAGATTGCAGTTTTCTTAAATTTTAATTCCTGCATCAAAGTTTTTTCCTAGTTATAAAAATAAACTCATTACTCTGTTTTGGTCTATTGAATTATCCAGATAACTTACTTTCAAATATTGTACAATCTTATGTTCAATTTTGAGCTAGTATTGCTTTGGCTCTTACAGCAAATATCACCAAAATATGCATTAATAAATGGTACTGGGGATTCCATTCATATGTCACAAGCCATTTGTTTTTCAGTTTCCTGGTTTTATCACTTTTTAATGATTTGTCACATGTTCTAAAAGACCATGCAATTAATCTTATGTGGGTTCACTAAATTAGCCTGTAAATAATGTAACAAATCATTAAATTGAAAAGAAAACTCAAAGCATTTAAAAATAAATCTATCATATTGCATTTAAAAACCCTAAACTGTGAATGGCAGCAAAGTAAAGCAAGAATGGAAGTCATTTCTCTTTTTAGAAAGGGAAAATTAAGAAAAAAAAAAGAGGGGGAAAATAATAAGCAGGAAAAATGTAGACTCCCTGAGATTGAGCAGGGAAAATTTTGTTGTTGTTTTAAAGGTTGAGCCTTAACTTTGGCTTATAGAGCAAGACATTTTGATAGTTTCATGGGCTAAGCAAGGGCTCAGTGATATATCTCGGTCTTAGACCATACTTCATCTAACTTATTCTCCTAGTCCCTAGGCAGTTTTCATTTGTATTTGTTTGGCTGGTGATCCACATATGTACTTACATTCTACTCCATTGATGTACTTATTCCCAAGACATCTGAATTTCTTTGTGGAAAATAGTGTGCGAAAATATATACTTACATTGGCAGTAGTCTTTGGTGAAAAACCCAGGGCAGGGTTTCTCAAACTGCAACTAGTAATATTTTGGATCAGATAATTCTTTATTGTAGAGCGCTGTCCCCCTGTACCATAGATGTTTAGCGGGATCTCTAGCCTCTATCCACTGGATTTGAGTAGCATTTTACAAAAATATAACCAAAACTCTCCATCATTGCCATGTTTTTGAGTGAGGGGAGGGAGTGGCAAAATAATACCTGATTCAGCACCATTGGGTAATATCACTTGTGATGTTATGTTATTGAAAAATCAGTTGACCCTTAAACAGTGTGGGGGCTGGGGCACTGACCCACTGCACATAGTTGAAAATCCACAAACAACTTTACGTATATTTCCAGGATTCGTACTTTACTACCTTCTGAATTGTATTTCTGCATCTCTAGATTCAATGAGTAATACTGTAGTCCATATGATTAGTGAAAACCTACATGTATGTGGACCCTTACAGTTCAAACTCCTGTTGTTCAAGGGTCTACATTATGTAATACAATCAGTTTTATATTTTTAAAAATATCACAGAATTACCTGTGAGAAGCTGTTATAAATAAAAGCACATCATCTTTTCAAGTTACTTAAATATATTAGAAATAGTCCTCATAGAGTTTCAATTATTGATCTAGTATCTAGTTTTTTTATTATTCCCAGCTGGTAAAATACTCAGATATAATAGAATACAAGAGTTATTATTTAGTGTTTACCCTAACTAGCACAGTCTTCCTAGCAAAAATATATTTCATACAATTAAAGGCAAAAATGTATGGATTTTCCACAAATCCCTAGATTCATTTGAACTCTGTTATGAAGTGATAATCTGCAAGTTCATCTAGATACGATATTCTAAATTATTTTGAACATATACATATATATATATATATATATATAAAGAATTCCACTTGTCCTGTTTGTAACATATTATAAACTTTTAAGAGAAAGTTTATTTTTCCATCCAGTTGCTTTGTACCATCTGTTTCAAAACCTTAAATATTACCACTCAAAATTTGTGATGGCCTGACTTATTAGGGAACATTGTACTAATTTTTAAAATAATATGAGCATATGGAACTAAAGGAAAAGATTGTGGTTTCACTCACACCTCCCTCTAAATGTTTAATGCTATATTTATTCATACATACAGTACTACCTGTATGTATGGTGGAAAAGATAGTAGAAATCAAATGTTAGTTTTTTTTTTTTGATGTAATAGCTTCATTATCTCTTGGATGATGAGATGGCTCTGAAAAAGAGTTACAAATTGGGTAAATCTTTTATAATGCTCTACAAAAATCTCACTTTACCTTATTCTGAATTCAAGATACAAGGCATCTGTAATCTCTGCATCACCTCTGCATATAAATAAAGTGAAAACAGCATTCTTTACATAGAAATAACCTCAGGTATGGGAAGAACATATTTGATCTCTTTTTTGTTGTTGTTGTTATTGTTGTTTGTGTAAGATATAGTGAGGGACTCCAGCAATACTGCATTTAGAGTGATGTTTTTGTAATTTCCATGATATTTATATTTTGACTCACATAATTAAACCAAAGATTTTTAATATTACAGAAGTCACCTTCACGTATTCATATTTAAAACTATGGCTTTAAATCAGATTCAAATACTTATAAAAAAGAATTGGTTAACTACCCTATAGGTTATTAAACATGCCTAAATCAAACATTGACACTAATTGACACAATTTTATTGACTGAAAAAGCGCTAAGATTTACAGTGCTTTGAAGGGTATTGCTAATTACCTGTCATATCAGAGCAACTGGGAAGCATTTACATATGCAAAACTGGTGGCAAAATAAACCAGTCCACAATTAACCTGTGAATTTTTCAAGGAGAATAAAAATACACATATACACATGCATATATGTATTTATACTCATATAACATGTAAGTACATAAATGTGTGTACACAATGTGTATATATCTACATGTTACTGTATAGTTATATGTATATATATATATATACACACACACACACATAAATGAATGCATCTGTTATTCTGTATCTACATCTTTAGCATCTACATTAATGTAGGGGAAGGGGAGAGTGGCCAAAATTGTAGAGATTCTGGTATTAGCCTCCATTTATCAAGAGCTTTCTTTAGTTTTAGCGAATAAAGTTCCCTTGATCATTACAACTTGAAGAAGCACTGTATAATATATCTCTATATATTCCTATTTATCCACCTATCTACTTAACTATATCCATATATTCTTTCCTTTTCCTTCTAATTGATAATTTTTGGCATCCTAGAGAACTGATATTTTGAAGAAAAATCTTGGGGGAAGTGATTGCTTTCACTCACATTAGATTAGAATATCATAATATTTTTCAACTAGTCTGTATGGATTAAGATGGTCTTGAATTTGGAATCAAAATACCTGGGCTTTAATTCTTTGTTTTCAACATGATTGGCTTTCTGAGACTCAAAACTTTTTGTGAAGATGTCTGGGAAATGAGATACAATTTGTGAAAACTTTTTATAATCTTTAATGTGCATTACTCATGTTCATTCTTTTTATTAGGTATTATCAAGCTCAATCTAAGAGCCTCTAAAGTGTTACCTATATCACTCAGATTTCTTAAACTGTATAATGACACACTCCTTAATTCCCTTCTGTTAGGGCTTTGGCCTCCCTCTAGCAAAATAGCAAGAAACAGTTAAATGTTCCAATGCCTAAGCGGTTGAACACTTCTACAAACAACAGTCAGAATAGGGAAAAAAGAAAATTAACGGTTTTCTGCTAATGACTCATATTAGGCCTCTTTGGTGGTCTAAAGCAATGGATTACATCTTTTTATCATTTCTTCCATCTGCCTGTCACAGGACTACTAGGGTGATTGCTAGTTTTGTTGTTAAAAATGTCACCCCCATTTTTTCAGAATCTTTAAAAGTAAACACAGGAAAAGTGGTGTATACCTGTCATTTAGATCAAATAAAACAAAGGTCGATGGAAATACATTTCTTGTTTGAAGAGGCTCCCCTGCTGATTTTGTTTATCAGAAAATGGCAAGTTTTTGTTCCTAATGGACTGAAATTTAAATAAAATCTGACCCTGGAAATAAAAGCAGCCATTATGACGAAATAAAATTATATACTTTGGAGGAGAAATTGAATTAGAATGCTGACTTCTTTGGTTAAATTCTTTTACATAAGGAAATGAGCAAGAGAGAGAAAACTGTTGGATAAAGTGGGCTTTTTAAAAATCAATAATTGCTTCTAATTTACTTTTAAAAACTTTGTTCCCAACTTCATAGAGTATCACGAATTATACTGAAATTTGTATATTTCTTTTACACAAGAGTTTAACTAAAGCCAAGAGGGCAAACTTATTCGCATTTTGGTACTTCTTTTTAGCAAATAGAACTCTCAAAGAACTGAGATTTTGATTTTTTTCGTCTATTTTTTAAAAACTGGAGTCATTAAAAAATCAAACAGCATTTTCAAAAACATACTTGAAATATGAAGAAAATACTATAGCCCTTACAGGATTATATTTGATTTCCACTGAAATTCAACCTGAGAGGACAAAAAAAAAAAAAAGGCTCTGACATTCATATAATTTCAGTGAGAGTTTTCCTTAAAAGTTTGATGGTAGAGCCTGTCAGAATCATTGCCTCCTCATAGTCATCTCATTTTGACCCCATTTATTTTAGTCATGTTCAGAAGAATAGTTGTGACTTGACCAAATTTAATTTTTTATATTAAAACATTTTAAATTTAATTCACTTTGAAAAAATATCAAAGTGTGTAGTTGTTCTTTGAATATGTATATGTGTCCCTTAGAAAATAAATGTATAATGGCTGCCATGGAGAAAATAGAAATAATAAAGTCACAAAGTTTTGCAGTTATTGGAGAGCTTAAAAGAATGTCTAGTCCAAAGTTTCCCATTTAGGGGTAAATAACCAATATTTGGCCACAATAAATGACTGATCTATTGCTACTTTTATAATTTCGGCATAGATCAGAATAGAGTCAGCAACATGTAATGGGAAGAAACAATCTTTGAGGTAGGACAGTTCTGAGAACCAAACTCAACTTCCCTATTTATTAGCTTTGCCAGTATGGACACAGCACTCATCTCCTCAGAGTCTCGGTCTTCTTCTAAAGTACAGTGTCCCCCCTTTTCTGTAGGGGATAACTTCCAAGACTCCAGTGGATGCCTAAAACTTTGGATAGTACCAAGCCCTCTATACTATGTGTTTTCCTATAGATTCACACCTAAGACGAAGTTTAGTTCATAAAGTAGGCACAGGAAAAGTTTAATAATAATAAACAATAATAAAATAGAACAATTAAAACAATAAACTGCAATAAAAGTTATGTTAATATGATTTCTCACCCTCAAAACATCTCATACAAATTAAAAGACTTTTCCATCTTTATAAACACTCATCATTTACTGTGGCCATAACTTTTGCATTTTGAGGGTGCAATAGCAAAACTAGAAGAATTTCCCCCCTTCTTTATAATTTCATAGATTTTTTCTTACTATAAATCTTAGCCACCTCAGCATACAATTTATTTTATTTTTTTCCTATCAAGTCAAGAACTTTTGCCTTTTTTACTTAAAGGAAGCACTTTAGGGCTTCTCTACAGTATATCTGAGTTGCCAGTATTACTACTCTTATGCTTTGGGGCTAGTAAAATAAGGGTCACTTGAACACAAGCACTGTCATACCGTAACAGTCAATCCAACAACTGACAAGGCAGCTAAGTGGCTAATGATTAGGAAACATTGGACAAATGGATAGTTCTTTTCCAGGGCTGGAAGGATTGGGCTGGTGTGAGACTTCATCACATTACTCAGAATACCATAAAATCTTAAATTTATGAGTAATTCATTTCTGGAGTTTTCCATTTAATATTTTTGGACCACAGTTGACCATGGGTGCCTGAAACTGCTGAAAATAAAATCATGGATAAAGGGGACTGCTGTATTTTCCCATAAGTTTGTCTTGAGGCTTCAATAAGATAATTTTTTAAAAAATTCTGGGATATAATAGATATTCAACAGAGTTATTGGACAAATTATTCATGGAGTAAATAAAGTGTATGAGGCTTTTTTTTTCCCTAGGTGATGGGTTGAATTAAAAAATTAACTTTTATTCTTATGGAACTTACTTTCTTGTGATTTGGATGATCCAAGGCAAAACAATAAAAATCAAAAGATGATTTGAGAACCAGAAAAATAATAAGAAGACTATGGAACTAGATAGAGTGATAGTAAGAATATAGTAGCAAGAAGTCTATGTTACATATGGTGATTAAAAAAAAAACAAAAGGAAGATACCTCTCAGTAGAGATTCATCCATAGTATGTAAATGGTAAAAAAATATTAATTGAATTTGACTTGAGCATGGAACAGAATGAGGCAACACGGTAGCCATTTGTATTTTCATAGATGTTAGACATATACATTCCCAGAATAGTGTTGTCAATCACTCCATCATGTCCTTATACAAGAGTACTAAAAATGTATGCATTCAGTACTCATTTCAGATATGTTTTCCTTTTCTTCTTTTTTCTGAGATAAATCAGGCAGTACCTGAAATTTGAAAAGCAGCCTTTAACAGCCTGTAAATTCACTATGTTTAATTACTACAGTTAAATGACTAAGATTCGATGATGTGAGCGGTAGAGTACATTTGAGTGCTCCTCAGAAAACGTATACCTTTGATGTCTGTAAGGATAGATTATAAAGTTACTACAAAAAGCCATTTATCAAAATACTGTTTAGTGTCTCCCTTTTTTACTTGATACAGTGTGTCTATGACTTGTTTAGGCATATCCAGAAACCACCAAGATAGGCTTCATAGTGATATCTGATGGGTCCAAAATAAACTCACCACTGTGGAATTTGAGTATTTAGAATCAGGTATTTTTGGACACCAGCCTATATCATTTTTGGAGTTTCATGCCCCTATATCCTAAGGATCTACATATCCTAAGGGAATCTAGTGATTTGTAATCTTTGGTATGCTTCCAAGTGTTGCATCTGGCCCTGCAGGAATCCTCAGATCCTTACTTTTATATGACAGAGAGAGAAGACTGCTAAATAGAGTTATCCTTAGCTGAGGAAATGTCTTGAGAAGCAAGGAAACTGATTATACCCCATTGTTTCCTGCAGAGAGGAAATTACACAATTCTGGGAGAACAGGCAATCTTTGTTCTACCACAGTAAAGGATTCAAAATTATATTTATTTACAGGAGACAAAAGACATACACTCCTAACTCCATGGAATATATTTCAACTACTTTAGAGGAGGAAGAGTACTGAATATACTTGCAGTCCACAGGAATAAGTGTTTACTAGCACAAGAAAAAAGCTTCTTCACTTCTGTGACCAGAGTTATTTGATGATTTTAATCTGTAGCTTATGAATTCCTTAGGATCCACAGAAAACACCACAGCTAATCCAATTAACTAATGCCTGAAATGCTTTCCCTGCAGATTCCACTGGTTTCCAAAGTACTTTCTCAAAACCTAGTTTTTCATCTACTCATGTATCAGACAATTCTCCTTGCGTGCATCCAAACTGGATATGCTCAGATTGCTTCAAGATGGACCATCTTCTCTCTCCCTACTCTGACTCACATGACCCAGTCTTAATGATTAGATTCCTAGAGCCAACATTTTAAAGGGCCACCCTTCTGTGTGTGCAGTTAACACATTTTCAAATGCCAGTTGGCCTATGTGCTTTCCTGTGGGGTAATTAGGCATGTAAATATAGTAATTGCACATGTGAATTTCCCAGCCCCAAAAGGATGGGAGGTTTCAGAATTCCATCCCAGAGATGTTTCTCAACTTTTTTGAGGGGGAAATCCCTTCATTTGAAGCCAAGTCTCAGGATGGGATTCCAACTAATGTTTATTTGTGACTACTTCTGTGACTTTTGTATTTCTATATTTCAGAATTTTAATCATTATATTCCAATTTTATGGTGTGTACTTTTCTCCATCCTTTACATTGAAAACCTTTCAGTATAAGCCGCGGGAAGCTGAACCATCGCTGGAACGTGTCATTGGTGATCAAGATTTGTGTGAGGTGTGTGCTCTTAAACTAAGGATTTTCTATGTGTGTTTCAGGAAAGTAATTCTGCAATGAGTGTCAGGAGACCAGACTTTGCAACTCAGCTCTGGTACTAACTGTATGTATGACCTTGAACAAGGCTCCCTAACCTCTGAGTTACAGTTTTCTTATTGTTATAGGGAGAGTTTTGTGGTCTTGTTTTGTTTTACATTATCCTTATAATTTAACAGATTCTAGAGAATGTATAATAAAGGTCATGCTTTTCAGTCATTTTGCTATAAACACCAAGGGCTGAGATTCTCTGGCTGCACATCAGGTGGCTGAGGTACTTAGGCCCTTCAAAAATTTCAAATGCTCTTTCATTCAATCATCGTCTCCTAACCCCTGGAGTCTATTGGTTTTCTCTTCTTTGTGACTTTACCCATTTGGTTCTTAATGGTCATACTAGAGAATAAACTTCATAAGGGTTTTGGTGAGTCAGTTGGTAACTGTGCTTAGGTGTCGCCCAGATACTGCTATCAGATAGGACCTTAAGAATCTTTTAGGCCCACTTTGTTATTTTGCATAAAAATAAGGGCACAGTTACCTAGTTAATTTAATTATTTCTCTCTCTCTCTCTCTCTTTTTTTAAACTTGTTCTTATCTCAGAAGGCAACTATTTCTATGGCTCATATATCTTGTAGTGTATTTAAGTTTTTCCCAGTGTTTATTTTTATTATTTCAGCATTAATACAGATTTTAAGTTATATTGTCCTATTGTGCCTCCTTCATCATTACTAGCTTCAAAAAAAGTTAGTCTATCCTGGTTCAGAGCTGCCTAAATATACTCTTTTTGCCAAGATTATAGACTGTACTGACTATTTTGTACTGTTTTATTTATATTTTAAAGTATAGTTGATTTATAATGTTGTGCCAATTTATGCTGGACAAGGTGACCCCGTCATTCATATATATACATTATTTTTCTCATATTATCTTCCATAATATTCTATTCCAAAAAGTTGGATATAGTTCCATGTGCCATATGGTGGGATCTCATTGCTTATTCATTCTATTTTTTAAGATTTTTATTTTTTCTGTTATAGTTGATTTGTCTGTGGGTCTGTTTCTATTTTGTAGATAGGTTTATTTGTGCCAAATTTCAGATTCCACATACAAGTAATATTATAAGGTCTTTCTCTGACTTTCTGTTCTTCTCTTCTGACTTACTTCACTTAATATGAGACTCCCTAGTTGCATCCATGTTGTTGAAAATGACATTATTTTGTTCTTTTTATGGCTGAGTAATATTGCATTGTATATATGTACATCTTTTTAATCCATTCATCTGTCAAAGGACATTTAGGTTTTTCCATGCCTTGGCTATTGCGAATAGTGCTGCAGGGAACATAACAGTGCATGTATCTTTTTGAATTACAATTTTTCTGTATATATGGCCAGGAGTGGGATTGCTGAATCATATGTTAGTTCTATATTTAGTTTTCTGAGAAACTTCTGTGCTGTTTTCCATGACAGTTGTACCAATTTACATTCCTACCAATAGTGTAGGAGGGCCCCCTTTTTCCACACCCTCTCCAACATTTGTTATTTGTAGACTTATTAATGGTGGCCCTTCTAACTGGTGTGAGGTGATAGATACCTCATTGTAGTTTTGATTTTCATTTCTCTAATAATTAATGATGCTGAGAATCTTTTCATGTGCCTCCTGGCCATTTGTATGTCTTCTTTGGAGAAATGTATTTTAAATTTCATCTTTACAATTGTATTCAGGACATTAGAAATCCCTATTTAGAACATCCAAGAGGTATTCACATTACTGTAATTACTGTACACTCTAGAGTTTTGTCCTGGTGTAAAATGCTCCTTTGATATATGCTTACTGAATGTAGAAAACATCGCTTCAAAGTAGCTTTTGCCATCATATGTGTTTAAAGCTATCTCAAGCTAACTCCAGTGACTGAAGGGGTTTACTAGAAGAATAATAGGTCATTTGAAAGATACAAATTGTGGAAAATGTTGCCAAGACTCACAGCAACTTCCCCTCTTGGGATTGTAAAGTCTCAGCCTCTCTCCAAAGGTCAATTTAATTCTCCTTTTTAATCTCAGTTTATATGAAGAATAATTTATCACGATTTTGCACAGATTCCCTTAGATGCTCAAGTCCTCCATTTTCTCCCTGTCTCATCATTGCAATTTCCTGTTTGCTTCCTCCACTTGTATCATGCTGGCCTCCTCATTGATTTTCCTAGAACAGGCTAGGGTGACTTTTTTTGTTGGGACGTCCTTCTGACTAAAGCTCTTTCCATTATATATTTGCTTGGACCAAATTTTTTATGTCCTTCAAAGTCTTTGTTCTTATGTCATCTTCCCAAATTAAAACTGTGACTCACCTTATCCCCACTATACCAATCATGTCGCCCCTTATTCATCTTGTATTTTCTTTGTGTCATAGGACTTATCACTTTCTCATATATATTTCATCATGTATTCTTTGTTAAGTTTATGGTTTATCTCTCCTAATAGATCATAAACTCCCAAACATTGGATCTTCATCTTTTTTATATGCTGAGGTGTCCCGGTTACTTCAAAGAGTGCCTAGTACATAGCAAACTCTCAATAAATGTTTGTTGAATTAATGAATAAATTATGTCATTTCTCTGTTTAACTCCACAGGACCTTAGAAGTCTAGAATGCTACTAACTGTCATCTTAATTTAAATTATCAACTAAAAAAATAAGTTCATTCTGCCTAGCCAATAGAATTTTTTTTTCCTTTAAGTGTCCACTTGTGATCAAATCAATTGAGGCCAAAATTACTGAATGCACTGGTTCAACTATGCAGAAGGTTCTGCATGCAAGGACATACTCTTTGTGAAGAAGCTTGTGAGGAATTGAGGACTTTCCACCCACTGCCATTCCTCTACATCAAATCCCTCTCTTACATTAGTCTACTTGCACAAAAAACAGATAATATTTGACCTGATACTAAAATAGAGATTAAGATTCATCAAATTAGTGTGTTATTGTAATGACAGAACCAAAAGAGACAGTCCATGAAAGAACCTGAGAGGATTTAATTGAAGTAATAAGTATATGATATTGAATTGATTGCTAAAAATGTTCTAAACATCTTCAAAGGATATCCACTTAGAAATTGAGAACTCTAGGTTCTAATTTTTGTTTTACCCTATTCTGTGACCTTGTACAAGTCCTGTCACTTATCTGGCTTTTAGTTCTTCATATGTAAAATGTAAATGCTAGAATAGGTGATGCTTTTATCCCACATATGATTCTATGGTTTATATCATTCCTACAAAAGGAGAAAATATTGGTTCAGGCAATTTTATGAGCACAATAAATATACCACATAATTTGTTTGTTGACTTGTAAATTTGTTAGTTATCTATTTCCAAAATGAGAGTCATCATGCATCATCATCATTTAATTTTATGATAAAATATACTGATTGTTCCATTTGGAAAATTGGTCAAATGCTAATTTTGACAGTGATATCCTTACTATTCTAATACTTACACAGTTGACTTTGACAAAGCTGACATTGACCACAACTAACTGAACAAATTCACATAGAGTAAAATGGAGAATACGTAAACATAGAACAAAGAGATACATACATTCCTAATTTTTAAAAATAAGATTTTATCCAACATGGCTTCTTAGTATAAACATCAATGAATATATACTGCTTCTTTAGCTAGATTCTAGCATTCCTTAGACTTCTGACGTTAATCTACATCTCCCTCAAGTGTGTCAATCACTGGAGATGTTAATAAGAATTTTGTAATTTAATGATGGAATAATATTCCAAGAATTAATCATAACTCCTAATGTGCTTTCCTATTCTGAATCCTTAGTTATTGTCAAATATAATATTTGTGTATATCTTTGACATTTTTTATTCAGTCTTGCAATGAATATTTATTAGGCCTAAGTGCTAAGCATTGGAAAACTATATAAATAATACAAAATCATTACCTTCAGAAAATTTGCATCAGTAAGTAGGTCTGCATTGTAAACAAATACCAAGTCTAGATGTACATAAACACGTTTCTAGGAATAGTCAAGAGGGGAATGGATGGTTAAACATTTCCTTAACCATATCACACATAAGAGATAATGCTTTCTTAGAGGTAACCATATAGATCAGATAAGCAAGGACTTATTTGATCTAGGCAAAGAAAGGGTTTGGAGGTGATGACAGTGGGCAGGTCCAACGCTCAGCATTTCAGTGCATGGACTTTTTGCGTATGTGTGACAAGGTTATAGGAGGAGATGGGAATCACCTACTGACAAGAAAGGGTTAAGCAGGAGTTAAAATTATTTTACAGATGAAAAATTCTATTCAGTGGATTAGCTTCTTCTGGTTTACATTTTAAAAATATCACTTTGGCAGGGTGACAAGTGTCAACTTAGAGCACTCACCTACCAGTTAAGGGCCTTAGTGAATCCAAGCTTTGTTCACTAAAATGCTAGCTGAAACCAATGTGCTTTTTGCTAAAAACAATAGAAGCAAAATTCTGAACAATCTCATCTCCATCCCACTGCAATCCCTATGCAGTCATATGTTATACTTTATTATTTAAATTGATTTTGTTAGATGGTTTCTATTTCTTAAGACTAATAAATTATAATTATTAATAGAATTTAGTAACTATTCATAGTTACTAGCTTTAAAATGTATCATTTTTATCACCATACCTATTATATCTCAAACCTCAGTGGCATACTCTAGTAAATTCAAAATCTTACAAATTTCCTTCTTCATAACCATTTGGTTATTTCATTAATGCAGCTACTAAAAAAAAAAAAAAAAAAGGCTGGCTTTATAATTTAAAAGGTATTTTGTAAAACCTCCCACAGGTAATTGTAATATGCAGACAAAAATGAGACCAATCCCTTTGCCAATTCAGTTGGGCTCCATCTCTCAACGTGAGTAACACTTCCACCTCCCCTAAAAAGCAAACATGCAAACAAAATTCAGGCACATGTCACACCACATTTTTGTCTGGCTTAGTGACATTCAGTAATTACTAGAGATGATAATGATGGTGATGTTCTTGATGACGGCAATTACGATGAAGAGGATATTGCCATTGTAATGGCAAAAATTGACCTTTCTGCTTCATTTTGGGCATATGTATTTTTTCAAAATACTATTTAGTGAGCCCCCATGAGTATGCTTAAACAATTATACAGCTGATAACTTTTTTTTCAAAAAGTCAGAATCCTTGCTGAAACAACCTAAATCGAAAATACCAATTGAATGCTTCCAATTTTTTAATCCTGTATACATTACTATTTTTTTAACAATTTCTTAATTTGCACCTGTCATAACTGAGGCACACATAGTCAGGTGAATGTTCCCCTGAGACCATATATGTCCCATTGAGTGTGTTTTCTGCCCAGAGTATATGTGTTATGCCTGTGTGAGCACTCTCATGTTACTTTTATATTGATAATTCTTTTTACATCTTCCTTTCCTTCCTATTGCTTTCCTCTCCTTTTTGGAATCCAACCCTCTTAACATACATGGGACCCCTGCAAGGAGCCTGGGGTGGTTTGGCAAAAAAAAAAAAAAAAAAAATCCTAGCTTGCTGTTCATTGGGGCTTTGCCAAGCCAACATAGCTCTAATTGTATCTTTCCATTGGTTTACCCTATCCACTCCCCGCCCCACAACGCCTCTCCTTCGCAATAGTCTTTTGTGTGTACTGAAAAAATATGTTACTATAATGAGTACTGTATGTTTACAACGAACATGGATTTGGTAGCCAAAAAGATGTAGATTTTTTATTAGCAGTAGTTTTCCAGTGGAGATAATATTTATGGAATAGGCCTGCTTGTTTGTACTTTCAAAGATAAATAAAATGAATAATATACAAACATGATAATCAACATGTCAGTTTCCAAGTACATTGGCATTTAGCATGAATGCTTGCTACATACTTATTCTGTAAAGAGTAAAGGATAGGCATTAGTACCAACTCCCTGGGGAATGGTATTTTCAGCATTATTTCAATATGAACAATCTCCTTTTGTTTATAGCAGGTATAATAAAACCATAGGAGGAAAATGAAAAATTACAAATGCATTCAAAATTTTTATCAAACCCTTTTGGCAGAAGAATAGTTCTCTCTTTTTTTTTTTTTTTTGTATTTCATCCTCTAAATAATAGAATATATTTGAAGGTGAATTCTTTAGCATTTCTCTTATCTTCTGCATTCTCTAAAAGCTTTTAGTATTTGTTCATTACTTAATATGCTTTTGTTTCTTTCTTGAAAAGGCTTCATGGTATCTATCTCCTCCTGATTTTTCGGATGCACCTATACATGTATGTTCAAATTCTCTTAGAGAGAATGAGGATTTTAAGTTACTGATTTCCTGAGTTTGGAATTTTGATGAGAGTAAAGTACCCTGAGCTTCTACATGTGGCAGCTCAAAAATTCTGTCCATGTTGAGGATCCAGGCTCTGCCACTTCTCAGCTGGATGACATATTATAAACCTTTATAAATTTCAACCTATGCATTTGTAAACTGGGAATATGCTACCTCTGATTTCAAATAGTAAGCTTTCTGCACATGCACATGCTAGATCTTTCTATTCATCAATTCTTCGCCGGTATTTCCTTGATAAAGGTTTAACATGTTCTTGTGTTGATGATGTGAGTGTTATTATTACAGGTAACGCTTAAAGTATTTTAATATTGATGGGTAAGTGACTGTATAAAGTATTTTGCCATGGTGTACTATGGCAAATATTTTAGCAAGTGTCTGTGGGGAAGAGGATAGAAGATAGGGGCTCTCTTTTGCAATGTTAGCTGAATTTTGTCCTGTAAATTCACCCACTTCAGTCAATTTCAAGCTATTAATGTGACATCACTGAACACAGACATGGTAAGAGGTACATCAGTTTACAATATTTCCACGATACAGCTAAAACAGATGTAAATAATCTCAAAAAGGTGGATAGTAGTAAAATGTAATAGAAAGGAATTGATGAGTTGTAGTTATTACTTTTAAGATTATTTAAATGTTTATGTAATTTGGTTAGGTAATAATGATGGTGTTTAACAACTGGCTTACCAAATTCCTGAAAATTTCATTTTCTACTCTCACAAGCCAACACTAGCAGACTTCATCGTATGTGCATATTTACCAGCAAGTCCCTGGTGCTGTGAGGATAAGAAATAGAGTTAAAGCCACACTGGCCTCAAAAGAGAGAGTACACTGATGTGAAGGATAAGTCAATCATTTGCGTGTGCACACAGTCAAGGAAATGTAAGTGGCATGGCGTTAAGTCTTGAGAATTTGTGTGTAGATACAATGACCCCTGTGGGGAATCACTACCTCCTAAATAATTAGTTGAGGAGAGATCCTACTAGACAGAGCACATCCCAAGAGAACTGGCCTTCTTGATAAGACCCTTATAGAATATTATAACCACCCTGCCCTGGAAGAGTTCGAGGGCAAAGTGTATAGCCCACTTATTTAAATTTGTCTGTCTCTAGGGGGTTGTGTCTTTGGGTATTGAGTCTTGAAGATGGTATTTTAATTTGTTGTTTTAATGAATTTAATTTTTCTTGCGTCTCTGAAAATAATTTTGCTTGTTATATGTTTGTTTTGCCTTAAATTTGTATTTTCATGTGTATTTAGCATGCAGGTTATACCTATTTATATATCAATAAAGACAGCCTAAATAAGCAAATGTATTTTTTTAAATACATGCCAACATGCACAAATCTTGTATTGGTATTCGAGAAATAAGTTCTGATTTAGGACATTTAAACAATTCTGTTTCTCACAGGATGGGATGATGATTTTCATTATTTAATTCTTCTGAGATATTTTCCTAGAACATATTGGATAGACACTCAAGTCACCTGTCTTCCATGATGATGTTGCTTAATCCAACAGAAAGGTAATTTATCTTTCTTTGGGTGTGAGTTTCACTTCCCAGGGTTTCAAAGTATATCCAGGCCAAGATAACTGATGACCTTATTACCACTATTTGAGCTCTGCTGGTGGCATGCTGAGACCTATTTCCTTGAGGCAGAAAACCTAATGACCCACCACTTCTATCCTGAATCCAGTGGAGATTTCAAACTCCGTAAATCATAATAATAAAAAATAGTTACATGAGTTCCCCTTGTGTCACAGCAGAAACAAATCCTACTAGTATCCATGAGGATGCAGGTTCGATCCCTGGCCTTGCTCAGTGGATTAAAGGATCTGGCATTGCTGTGAGCTGTGGTGTAGGTCACAGATGTGGCTTGGTCCTCCGTTGCTGTGGCTGTGGTGTAGGCTGGCAGCTATAGCTCCAATTCAACCCCTGGCCTGGGAACTTCCATTATCCAAGGGTGTGTCCCTAAAAAAAAGTTACAAAATGATTTTATGAAAAAGAATACCTTTGCATATACCCATTTGCTGGACTGGTAAACTGTGGCAAAAAAGATCACTTGAATATGATTCTGGAGCTTGGTTTTCATATTCTGCTCCAAATATTTGTACAACATTGATTTTTTGTTCTGATTATAGGAGAATATATTCCCAAATTCTCTTTAATTTTAATTACTTATTCTTTCTCACATTGGATAGCAAGTAAGAATGCTTTCAATTCTGTTCTTATTTTCACTGTGAGACAAAAACAAACTGTATTTCCTTTCTACATGTTCTGAATTCCTTTAAAGTACATAGAGCTCCTTTGGGGTAAATCTAAGAATAAACATCTGTACCAAATTCCCATATTACTGAATCCTTCTGATCACAGTTATGAGGACTATGTTTTCACTAGGTAAATTTATTAGGTTGAGAATGACAGACTATTTTATAGAGTAGAAGATATTCTATTCTCAAGGAATCTTTGAGATTACTTAATACCTTGTTCTCAATATGTACGTGATAAAATTTAGAGTCATAAGAGATCCAACATTCCAACCAAATCACAAAACTATTTAGTATAAATTTCTGAAATTTGTACAATGTCTTCATCACGCCATCCTCCTTTACATGGCTCAAGCCTCTAAATGTTTTCCCTTCCTGGGCTCTTCACTGGCACCATTCCTTCTGACTGGAGGACTCCTTCCCCTGGCTGCTTCTGATGGTCAAGTCCTCTTGAGTCTACCCCATTATCCTACATCTCTCTTCTTTCTATTTTTCCTTGGCAATGCTAAATACACTTTGTGATGGTGTTTCTGTTATATTTGCTTGTTCGGCTGTTTAAGTATTTAACACATCCACTCTAAACTTCGTGTCAGCTAGGCCAATGTATGGCTGGTTCATATCCCCATATCCAGCCTCTCTAATACTACAATAAATATTAAGTGAATGGAAGAATGAACAAATGAAAGAAAGAAATGGAGGAAGGAAGGGAGGAAGGAAGGAAGTAATAAATTTTCCATCAAATTACTGGGTAAGAATTAATTGAATACATTCTTATGTGGAATTAGGGAAATGTCTAGGGAGAGTTTGTTCAATGGTTATTTTTAAACTTTGGACTTTAGTCATATAATTGCCTGCATTAAAGATGACATTGTCTGGCAGATGCAATGTCTCTCTTTTTCCACCAAAGCCAGTCATTCCTAAGCTTTTAACAAGAGATTTTATTCTTAAACACTGACTTGAAGGAGAGTCTGTCTCAAAATGGAAATCTAAGCAATCATTCTAAATGGGTCTACAGATGTTATATGACATTTTTGACCTATATGGTATTAGTGGGTAGTTGATTTTTGCTTTTATTTTTGTTTTTTATTCTTTTTATTTTTAGTAAGAAGATCAACTATAATGTAGGCAGAAATATCTGGAGATTTTTACTTCTGGATGTCTTTGATAATTGTCATTAAATGATATAAATGAAATATATTAAATGAACAACCATGAGTTTAGGGACATGCATATTCCTAATCATTTACTGATTCTATTCATGTATATATTATGGGGAGGCAAGAAAGAAAAAGAAAAATCTAACATAGGCTATTGTAAACAAATCTTAGAAAGTTTAAAATTATAGTAACCTGAATATGTTTATAAAATACATATCTACATATGCAATTAGGTTGAATTATGAATATGTGGTACTCTGCTCTGTGGTATTATTCCTCTGATTTTCTGAATAAGCAAAAACCTTGGGTATTTTTCCTTTAGTGCCTTACTTCCCTTTTTTCAATCAGCAACCTTTGTAAGATTTGTGCTTCCTCTTCCCTCTTCCATGCTCCTAGTGAAATTTAAGGACACTTTCTAGAATCTAACTTTCTGAGAATAGTACTACATTTACCATACCATATTTCCCATTAGAACACCTTTTATAGATACTGCACTCTTCCTGACAATTTGTTCTTTCTTTATGTAATGCTATTTGGTCATGTGATCCATCCCTAGGAGGTTATTTAATCTTTTTTTTGTATTGTTTTCTTATTTCTTTAATGATTTTTCTCACTATTAAATATATCATATGTACAAAAGAATGTTTATAGCATATCCCTGCAGCATATTTAGAATAAACATGCGAATGAATAAAAATAAATAACTTTATGTAGTACTATGAGACATAAATAGAAAATCACCAAGAATTGTGAAGAACTCTGTTTGTCCCTTTTTCATCCAAGTTGCATCTGCATTTGTGTTACTTAATACTCTGCATCTACCATAATTTTACTGCGTATATTTGTGTTCAAAAACAATAAAATGTTTGCCTTTTATGAAGGTATAATTTATATATAATAAAAGCTTCTCAATTTAAGTTTACACTTTGTTGAAATTTGATTAGTACACTCAGTATATCACTATGTCAAGATGTAGAATTTATCCTTCACCATGAAAAATTCCACTGAGCCTCTTTGCTAACAAACCTCTGCTCCCACCATGGGCTCTGGCAAACTTTGATCAACTTTCTGTCATTGCAGTTTTGCTGTATCTAGAACATCATATGCAGGGACTAATACAGGATGTAGTCTTCCATATCTGGCTGCTTTCTTTTAACATGACATTTCAGAGATTCATCCAAGCTGTTAGTTTATCAGTAGCTAACTTTTTTAGTGTGTTCAGTAATATTCCATTACATGGATATACTATAATTCCTTTTCTAATTTTCTTTTCATTAGTTAGTAGATACTTTGGTCACTGTAACTGTTTGCCTATAATGAATAAAGATGCTTTGAACATTTTCATACTATTTTTGTATGGATATATGTTTTCATTCCTTTTGACTAAATATCTAAGAATGAGTCTGATGTCTATCTTGTTAAATACATGATTAACTTTAAAAAAATCAAAACTGCCAAATTATTTTCCAAAATGACTGTACCATATTTCCTTCCTATCAACAATGTATTAGTCTATCAATAGCTCTGTTCCTGCCAGCAGTTAGTATTGTCTTAGTAGTCTTTTTTTATTTTAACCATTTTAGTGATTTTGTGGTATTACTTGAGAATTTTATTTTCATTTTACCAGCTACTAATGATATTAAGCATATCTTAAGATATTTATGTAAGTTATATATCTTCTTTATAAATTTCACATCCTTTATACTTTTTACTTATGTGTTTTGTCTTTTTATTACTGAGATTTCAGACTTATTCATATTCTGGAAAGAAGTCACTTATCAGACATGTGTTCTGTAAATGTTTTCCTCCAGTCTTTTCCTTGTCTTCTCATGTTCTACATAACTTCCAAAAAGTAGAAATTTTTTTTTTTTCCTTTTGAGAAAGTCTTATTTGGCTTTTTTCTTTTATGGTTAATATTCTATGTCTTAGAAATATTTGCTTTCTTTAAGGTCTAAGATACAATTCCCTGTTTTCTTCTAGAAGTTGTATAAATTTATGTTTAGATCTTAAAATGTTTAGATCTTAAAATGATCAATTTTGAGGTAATTATTTTACATGGCTCGAGGTAAGGGTCAAGGTTTATTTCCTTTGTTTATGTGGATATTCAAGTCTTCCATGTACCCTTGACTTTGCTTTTTCTTTGAATTTACTTTCATTTCTCCGTTGAATTACCTAGCTTCATGTTGGAAATCTGTATCTAGACTCTCTTCTGTGTCAATGATTTATATGTTATAATTTATACTGGTACCACCTGAACTTGATTATTGCAGCTTTATAGTAAATCTGTAAATCAACTGCTTCAAATTTATTCTTCTTTATTGAAATTGTTTTGACTACTCTAGAGTTTGCATGCTCATGATGATTTTAGAATAAGCTTTTCAATTTCTACAAAAAATAATACATGGCTATAATTGGGATCATCTTAAATCTATAGATTGATATTTTTTGGTAGTAGCATATACAATTATGAAATTTACCATTTTAACCTCTAAAGGTGTACAACTCAGTGACATTTAACATTAACTCTCCATTGTCTCCTCTCCAGCCTCTGGTAACCACCATTCTACTTTCTGTCTCTATAAATTTGACTACTCTAGGTACATTGTGTAAGTGCTATTATGCAATATTTGTACTTTTGTATGTGACTTACTTCACTTAGAATAATGTCTCAGGATTTATCTACATTGGTCAGAATTCCTTTATTTTAAAGGAAGAATAATATTCCAGTGTATATATAAACCACATTTTATGTATCCATTCACCTGTCAGTGAAGTTTTGGATAATTTCAGCTTTTTGACTATTGTGAATAATGATACCATTAACACTGGTGTACAAATATTTGCTTGAGTTCTTGCCTCAATTATATTGAGTGGGTTCCCAGAAATTGCTAGATTGTGTAGTAATTCTATGGTTAACTTTTTTGAGGAACCATTATATTTTGTTTTCACAGTGACTACATCATTTCACATTTCCACCAGCAATCAAAAGGGTTACAGTTTCTGCACATCCTTGCCACACTTATTTCCTGTATTTCTTTTTAATAATAGCCATCCTACTGAAGGTGAAGTGGTAGTGCATTGTGGTTTAGATATATATCTCCCTAATGATTTGTGATGTTGAGCATAGGCTGATTTTTTTTTAAAAGACAACATAATAACCAATATTACTATTCATATATGTATTGTATCTCTCCAATTATTTTGTTCTTCTTTAGTATCTCTGAGAAATTGTTTGGAATTTTCTATTTGCAGGTTTTGGACATAGTTTGTTAACTCCATTTTAAAGTTATTCATGGTTTTAGCTGCTATTATAGATGTTTTCTAATCTATTTCTTTTGCTATTTATTCATGGCTATGATATAAGGATACAGTTGGCTTTTGTTACTGAACTTATATGCCATAGCTTGTTAAACACACTAATATCATTTTTGTAGATGACTTACTATATTCTATACCAATTATTATATCATCTATAAATAAAGTTTTACTCTTTCTTTCCATTCTTTTGTTTGTTTGTTTTTTGTTTTTTTGTTTTGTTTTGTTTTGTTTTTTTATGTTTTTATCTTTTTGCCTTTTCTAGGGCTGCTCCCACGGCACATGGAGGTTCCCAGACTAGGGGTCTAATCGGAGCTGTAGCCACCAGCCTATGCCACAGCCACAGCAACTTGGGATCCAAGCTGCATCTGCAGCCTACACCACAGCTCACAGCAACACCAGATCCTTAACCCACTGAGCAAGGCTGGGGATCGAATCCGCAACCTCATGGTTCCTAGTTGGATTCGTTAACCATTGAGCCACGACGGGATCCTTGATCCTTTTATTTTTCTCGTCCTATTGCACTTGCTAGGAATTGAGGTACACTGGGGAATGAAAGTGTAGGAGTAGATGCCGTTGCTTTATTCCTGTTCTTATGGAAAAAGCATTAATTCATTCATTCACCATTTATTTTGTTAGACTTTCACATGTGCCCTCATCATATCTATTTCTATACCATCTTTGCTGAGGATTTTTTTACATCATTAACGAATGGTAAATTTAGTCAAATGCTTTTTTTGTCTATCTATTGTTTTACACTTTTATTCTAATAAATTTTACAGTGATAAATTTTGGATTCCTGAAATAAAACCTAATTTGTAATTATATATTTCACTTTTAAATCTGTATTTCTGAAGATTTTATTTTGAAAAATCAATTTTTGTATGAAAAATATTTGCACCTATGTTTATGAGGAATGTAATTTCCTTCCTTTATGAGGTCTTTCTCTGAGTTTTTATTAAAGGTATTGATGGCCTCATAAAATCAGTTTTGGAGTGCCCTCAACTTTTTTTTTTTCTGTAAGACTTTGCATGGAATTACTATTATCACTTCATTTTATGTTTGGAAGAATTTACCAATGTGTTTATCTTAGCCAGATAGTTTCTTTATAATAAGTTTTATAACAAGACATTCAATTTCATTAATATATATAGGTCTATTCAAATTATTTCTTCTTCAGCAAAATTTAATAATCTGTCTTTCAAGAATGTTCTGTTTCATATAATTTATCAAATTTATTATATAAAAGTTTTTATACTAGTATCTTAATATCTTTTTCAATTCTGTAAGATCTGTAATAATATTAAATTTTTCATTCCTGATATTTTCTCTCTCTTTTCTTTTTTAAATTTTAATTTATTCATCTACCTAGAAGTTTATCAATTTTACTAAGATAAAATGAAATCATAAGGTGGGTCTTGATCCAATATGACTAGTATTTTTATAAGAGAAAATTTGGACACAGCCATTGTGATACTGTGGCATATACTAAGAGTTTATATTTTATTTTCATCCCTCTTCCTGGCACAGGGCTCTTAAAGCCCTAGGAATTTCCTGAGATGAAAGTATTAAAGTGTCTTTTTTTGGGGGGGAGGAGCTGTACCTATGGAATACAGAAGTTCCCAGGCTAAGGGTTGAATTAGAGCTTCAGCTGCTGGCCACAGCCACAGCAACAGGATCTGAGCTATGTCTACAATCTACACCACAGCTCATGGAAATCCTTCACCCACTGAGCATGGCCAGGGATCAAACCCACATCCTCATGGATATAAGTCAGGTTCATAAGCCACTGAGCCACAATGGGAACTACTTGTCTTTTGTCGTTAATTAGATGACTTTTGGAAAATATGAAAGGTTGGAGGCTATTTGCTGGGGGAGACTGTTATATGATTAGAGGGTTGGCATTGTCATTTCCATGCCCCTGACCTCCAGGGAGGGGAGAGTGGCTGGGGATTGAGTTCACTCACCAACGGTCAATGATATAATACTCATGCCTATGTAATGAAGCCCCCATAAAAACCAACAAAGATAGAGTTCAGAAAACTTATGGGGTGAAGAGTCTGTGGGGGTTCTGGGAGAGCGACATACCCAAGAGGGCATGGAAACACCTCACCCATTTCTCATACATCTTTTCCCATCTGGCTGTTCCTGAATTATATCATTTTATAACAAACTGGCAATCTAATAAGCAAAACACTTTTATGAGCTCTGTGAGCCAATCTAGTAAATTAGTCAAACACAAGAAGATAATTTGAAACTCCCGTCTGTAGCCCATGTGTCAGAATCAAAGGTGACAACCTGAATTTGTGATTAGTGTCTGCACTTGTGAATAGTGTCTGGACAGAAGAGGAGTTTTGTAGGACTGAGCCCTTAACTTGTGGGATCTGACATTATCCAGGTAGTGTTGGAATTGATTTGAATTGTAGAACACCTCGTTGGTGTTCAAGAGTTCCTTGGTGGTGTGGTTAAAAAAAAACACATACTGTAATGGGTGCCAATCTGTAGTACATGCACAGAGGGAAGACTAAGTAAACATAAATATGGCCATCCACAAGCCAAGGAGAGAGACCTTAAAGAAATAATTATGCCAACCTTTTGTACTCAAAACTCTAGAATCCATAATTGTGAGAAAATAAGTGTTTTCTAAACCACCCAATCTGTGGTACTTAAGGCAGACCTAGCAAAAAAAATTGTTTTAATTGGATATTTTGCTATATTGTTTTCATTTTAATTTAGTTTAAAACATTTAACTTCCTTTTCAATTTCTTCTTTGACCCCTGATTTTTTGGTTTGTTTAGAAATGTGTTATACAATTGCCATATGTTTGTGGGTTGTCATAGTATCATTATTTATTTGATTTAAAGTTTTTATTTATTTGTTTTATAAGTGTTTGTAGGATTATATATACTATATGCCTTTCTTTGGAGCCCAGATTACGCTTTATCTTTGTCAATATTTTATATTTACTTATTAATGATATGTATTCTGCTGTATGAGTTTAGTGCTATACAATGTGTATAATGTCAAATTGGGTGACACATTGTACAAGTTTTCTCTATTGCTTTATTTTTGACACATTCTACCAGTTCCTGGGATAGAAGTGTTGAAATCTTAAACCATAATTAGTAGTGCATTTCTTTTGTTAGTTTTGTCAGTTTTTGCATTATGATTTTGATAGTATCTATCTAAACATGGAATTATTATGCCTATTTGATGAATTGACACCTTTTTCATTGTAAGTCCTTTATTTTCATGAATATTTTCTCCTTGAAGCTTGCTTTTCTAATATTATTATAGAATTTTCAACTTTCTTTTAATTAGTAGTTGTGTGGCATGTATTTTCCAATTTTTTAAACATCACTTTTATATTTAGAGCAAGTTTTTGTGTACATTTTGTATAAACTTTGTTTATAACCTGGTCTCACTTTTTTTTTTTTTTTTTTTTGTCTTTTTGCCTTTTCTAGGGCCACTCCCGTGGCATATGGAGATTCCCAGGCTAGGGATCTAATCGGAGCTGTAGCTGCTGGCCTACGCCACAGCCACAGCAATGCAGGATCCGAGCCACATCTACAACCTACACCACATCTCATGGTAACACTGGATCCTTAACCTACTGAACAAGGCCAGGGATCGAACCTGCAACCTCTTGGTTCCTAGTCAGATTCGTTAACCACTGCACCACGATGGGAACTCCTAGTTTCACTTTTTTATACAATCAAAAGATTTCTTTATTTGGAATAATTAAATAATTCCCAATTAATGCAAATATTGATATGATTGTGTTTGAATCTTCCATTTTGCTACTTATTTTCTATGTATACAATAGGTTCTTTCTTCTATTTCCTTCTTCTCCTGCCTCCTTTTGGATTATTTGAAGTTTTTATGATTACATTTTATCTCTACTATTTGATTATTATCTATTCCTCTTATGATTTTAGTAGTTGCTTTATATTTAATGAGAAAATATTCTTAAATTTTAGTTTAACTCTTATCATACCCCTTCACAATGAGCTAAGAACTTTTAACAGAATAGTTCTGTTTTATCTCCTATACTTTGTTCTTTTTTGTCATGTAATTTACCTCTAGGTATTATAAAATTCAAAGTGCACTTATTTTAATTTAAATAGTTGACTATCATTCACAGAGATTAAAATGACAGAAAAATTTTTCATGTGTTACCACTTATTTACCATGTGTAGTCCTCAGTATTGCTTTATGTAGATCCAAATTTCCATCTGGTATCATTTGTCTTTTGCCTGAAGAGTTTCCTTTGACATTTCTTATAGTTCAATTAGCTAGTGGTGAATTGTCTCAGCTTTTATTTTCTGGAAAAAGAAAAAGAAGAACTTCGTTTTGTCTTCACTTTTGGAGTATAGAATTCCAGGTTGACAGTTATTTGTTCCACCCTGCCCCAACACCCATATTTAAAGATGTTGCTCCATTACCTTTAGGCAAACATAGTTTCAGAAAACAAGTCTGCTGTTATTTTTATCTTTATCCTGTGTGCATAATACTTCTCTTTTTTCTCTGGATACTTTTAAGATCTACTCTTTGTCATGGGTATATAGGACTTTGATTTTGATGTGTCTTTAGATGTTTTACTTTTTGTTTATTTTGCATTGAGTTTTGATGAGATTTTTGGATATGTCAAAAATATGAGATTTTTGTCAGTTTGGGAAAAAAAATCAATGCTTATTTCTTCAAGTATCTTTGGTTTGCCATCCTTTCCTCTGGAACCACAATTATTCATGTATTGGATGATTTTATGATGGTTTCTATGGTTCTCATAAACATGCTTCCCTGCCATGAGCACATCCTTATCTTTGGAATTTGTGAATACCTTCCTTACATGGCGAAAGGGATTTTACAGGTGTGACTATGTTAAGGACATTGAGATGGAAAGATTTCCTGGATTTTCTGGGTGGGCCCAGTATCACATAGGCCCTTAGAAGTAGAGAACCTTTTCTGACTGTGATCATAGGAAAATATATGACTATTGGAAGGTCAGAGGGATATGACATGAGGATTCCACTCACTGTTGCTGGCTTAAAAATGGATAAAAGAAGTTATGAGACAGGGAATGTTGGTAGCCTCTGGAAAATATAAAAGGCAAAGGAACAGATTCTACTCTAGAGCCTTTGGAAAGAGAATAGCTCTACCTACACCTTGATTATACCCCAGTAAGACCTATGTTAAGACTCCTAACATAGAGAATTATAACAAATTTGTGTTGTTTAAGCCACTAAGTGTGTGTTATTTTGTATGGCATCAATATCAAAACAGTATAGTCCCACAGATTACTAATTCACCATTTATTATTTTTTAGCATTTATGGTTTATTGTGAATAATTTGTATTACTGTGACTGTGAAATAAAATTTACTCTTCTTTCCTTCTGTAGCATCTAATTATCTGTTAATCCCATCCAATCTATTTTCCATGTAATATATTTATGTTCATTCTTAGAAGTTCCAGTTGAATATCTTTATTCACTCTCTTCAATATATACATGTGGTCCTTTATATCCTAGTATAACCTTTATGATGGTAGATTATTGTCTTCTAATTCTATCCTCTCCCTAATTCTAATTCTATCCTCTCCCTAATGTCTCTTTCTATTAATTGTTTTGTTTGTTTTGTTTTCTACTTCTTCATATGCCTAGTGATACACTTTGGATGCCAGTCATTCTAAAATTTAATTTGTCCAATGTTGAAGTTTGTAATATTTCTTTAAAGAGTGTTACTTTGTTATGGATTGCAGATAAGTTACTAATGGATCATTTGATCCTTTTGAGGCTTCTTTTTTAAGATTTACTAGAGAAAAAGCAGTTCAATAGTTATTCTGGGGCTAATTTAACCACTAGTGGAAAACTCTTCTAGAGATTCTAAGAAAGTTTTATTTTTTTCAATGAGGTTTTATAATTCTATCTAGTGATAAATTGAATTATTCCTAGTTTTGTTCTTCTTGGGATATATTGCTTATATTTCCTTTTTTTTGGTGCTGAGAATCATTAGGTCTAAACCAATCACGTGAGGTTTTATGCCATTCATGTCCAGATAAGTTCAGAGCCAAATACACTCAGTGAGACCCTACTGAACAATACTGTATGTATTCTTCTGCTATTTATTTTTGTTCAATACTATATTTAGAGATTCATACATGTTGTTTTATACAATTATATATTTTTTTATCTTCTCCATAATATTATATTGCATGAATGTATCAATCATTATCTATTATCCTGTTAATGGATCATCCCTCATATTTTGCTATTACAAAAATGCCTCTACTAACATTCTTAAACATGTCTCCTAGTACTCTGAGCAAGAATTTCTTTAAGATTTATTCATAGAAGTAAATCAAAGAGAAATAAGAATACAGTTCTTCTAATTTACTGAATATTACACATTGTTATCCAAAGTAATGTTCCCAATTTATACTTCTACTTGAAGTGTATAAATTTTAATTGATCCCATTTAAAATTTTGACAATATGATAATTTGAAATAGTTTGTTATTAAAGTTTTAATTTGCCTATCTGATTATTAATAGCATTAAGCATATTTTCATATGTTTATTAATTACTTTTTCTTCCTTTTCTGTGAAATGTCTTTTTTATATTTTTGACAATTTTCTTAATGGGTATAATCTTTTTCTGATTAATATGGAAGAGTAACCTGTATGCTGACTATTATTATTCAGCATTCCAAACATCTTTTCCTGTTTTTCAAATCCATTTATATTTCTTTTGATACTAGAAATGTGTAATTTTATTAAAGTACAACTTGTACAGGTTAGCTTAATAGTTTTGGGAGTTTTTGGTCTTCCTTGAGAAGTCATTCCTTATCTCAGTCATAAGTATCTGACATATCTAAATATTTTAAATGGTACTTTTACATTTTAGGTTTTGGTTCATCTGAAATAGCATCTTATAAGGTAGGAATTCATTTTTATTTTTCCATTTCCCATCGTTTCCAACTGTGATCTGCAGTTGCAACCTTATTACATATATGTGTGCACATAAACACATATATATGCACATATAGCCACACAAATATGCATGTGAGTATGATATTTATATATAATGCATAGGTTTATATATTATCCCTTTTTTACAATTTTCTAAACCTGTATTAATACTGGACTCAATTAATTTGGTTTTAAAAGAGTCTTAAAAACTGATAAGTCAAGCTTCCCTTTTCAAGAGTATCTTGATACTCTGTGGTTTTCTTATATATTAAATTTAGAAACATATCTATAAAGCTGAAGAAAACAAATTTTCTCTGAAATTATATATAATCTATAGGTTAAAGTAGATAAAAATGATCTTTATGATGAGTGTTTCTATCCAATATATTCTGTTCCTTCATATGTTTAATTATTGTTATTTACGTAAAAACATATATCTTTCATGAAATTTGTGCAAGATACATTATAGGTCTTCAAACATAAAAAAAGTAACTCTAATGGTTGACATTAGGTTCAGCCACATGTAACAGAAAATCTAAAATAATATTTCTAAATAAAATATAAATTCATGTATTTTACATTTAAAGAAATCTAGAAATAAATTTTCCAGAACTTAGTTCTCATTATCACAAAATTTTATCCTCATGGCCCAAAATGATTGCTAGAACTCTGGCATACATGTCCACATTCTAGGCAGTAGAAAGGAGGCCAAATTGAAGAAAGATTTTTTTCCAATTAGGACAACTGGTAGGAAGTTATACAATGCTTCTGATTATATCTCATTAAATAAAACTTGGTCAAGTATGAGAAATATAATCTCTGTCCAGATATCTACATGACCAACTAAAAATTATACAGTATATTGCTACTACAAACTGAATGTTTGTGACACCTTGAAACTCCTACATTGAAATCCCAACTTTCAAAATATTGGTATTAAGAGGTGGGCCTTTTTTTTTTTTTTTTTTTTTTCTGCCTTTTCCAGGGCCGCTCCTGCGGCATATGGAGGTTCCGAGGCTAGGGGATCTAATCGTAGCTGTAGCCGCTGACCTACGCCAGAGCCACAGCAATGCAGGATCCGAACCGCGCCTGCAGCCTACACCACAGCTCACAGCAATGCTGGATCCTCAACCCACAGAGCAAGGCCAGGGATCTAACCCGCAACCTCATGGTTCCTAGTGGGATTCGGTAACCACTGTGCCATGACGGGAGCTCCCCTAAGAGATGGGCCTTTTAGAGATGATTATGTCATGAGGGTGGAGCCTCCACAAATGGGACTTTGATATGACTCCCCACAGAATTCCCTTGCCCCTACCGTGTGAGATCACAGGCAAGAAGACAGCTGTCTATGGAACAGGAAATGGGTCCTCAGCAGACATCAGATGTGCTGGTGCCTTGATCTTGGACTTCCTAGACTTCATTATTATGAGAAATGAATTACTGCTGTTTCTAAGCCACCTTATCTATAGTGTTTTCTTATAGCAGCCCAAAGGGACTAAAAGAATTACTAAAAAAGAAGGAACTATTAGTATAAACCCAACAGTACTTGCTCCTTGCCTTTCTTTGAACTGAACCATTTAAGTGTTGGAGAATTATTATACGTACCCTAGGAACAACATCTGGCCAATAACTGATGGAAGTTAAGTCTGTAAATGCTAGGTTCCTTTGCCCCAGGTGTGGATAACTCTAGGGTGCACATTACACGGACCCCTAAATTGCCTCAGCAGAAGTAAACAACTTGCTTGATAATCTGTACTTTAGTGACTGACTTCTCTTCCCTCTATCACCTTTGCTCTCTCCTATCAGTGATTCCTAGGATCAAGTCCAAATTAAACTCTCTGTCTATGAATATGAATATATATAATTATATATTGTTTTTCTACTGGAAAAATAATCTCTAAATCTTAATTTTAGAGGAAAGAATAACTTTAAGAATCATTACTTTGTTAATGTGTTCTACATCCTGAGTAGGTTTAAAGAAAATTTTGTTTTTCAGTTCAATTTTTTTCAGATCAATTCATTATTATTTTCACAAGATCAAATATAACCCCACCTCAGTGGATTTCTAGTGGATAATTAATTTCTTAGTAGAGTGATCAAAACAAAATGACATTAACATTCAGAGGATTTTAGCAATCATGGCCAGAATGATGCTGGCGATTTAGAGCAAAGAGCATTCTGCTCATTAATGTACTCATAGCAGAAAACAGCCATCTTTTCACATAAGCCTGTTTTGTAGCTGCCTGGCTTCTCCTGTGCCTTTGTTAAACACAGGAATCTTAAATGGACTTATTGACTTTTCCAATCCATGTTAGCATACCTCTCTTGTAAATAGCTGGTAGTAGTGACTTGCCTATTCCGTTGTTAGCAACACTTAGGAAAATCAGTAAAAGAACAGTAGGAGTAAAATCACAGAGGGGTAGAAAAGCTAGCTAGCACACTAAAATATTAAAGTCCAACTGTGAAAAGCATTCCATGTTTTTTTTTTTTCCCTATCCAAATGCGTTTTAAACACTTTTTGAGTATTATTATAATTAACTACAGTAGCTTTGTAAGCAGTTTCTTTTGTAGGAGAAAAACCTACCATCACTTAGAGGTTACTAGTTTTTGACATTGAGCTCTTAAGTGGATAATTATATTTATTGAGAGGTGATGCTCACTTGACCACTTGGTGTTTTGGTTTAGGCCAAGGGGAAACAAGGCAGGTGAAGTGTTTTTATTTATAATGTAACAGATATTGCTATTGTGACTCCATTTCTCGAGCATAGTTGGTTAACTAAATCTTTATTTCCAGCAACAGCAATGTTCTTCTCTTCCTCGTTCTTGGAAAATTAAAAGCGCTACCTTAGAGAAGTGAATGATACATTATCCACTCGCTCTAAATTGAACCCATTTGGAGCTATTTGCATCTTGTAGAACCTACAGCTGAGTGCTGTGCTCAGAGGTGTAATGAGTGGTTGTCACAACACACTGGAGGTGGCCCCATAACAAAATGATCCCCTGTCAATCCCCTCACAGGAAATGCTTTGGCAACCTGTAATTCGGCCCCAGTATTAACATCCTGCCTGGGTTTTGTTAAATGGCACTTTCTAGGAAGTAGATCTGGGGAACTTGTGTTTAATAATGTTTTAAGAGGAATATTTGATGGAAGTTTTAGAAAGCATCACATGGGGTTAACAGTGATTTGTCATTTGTTTCTAATTAAAGGACCTAATCTCTTATCACTGAAGCAGTCGTTTTTTTTACACTAAAGGCACAGATGTGAATGGAAACATATTAATGAGATGTCATACTACATAGTCATTTAGTGTTTTGTTTAACTTAAACATAGCAGAAAATGTGTGTCTAAGTAGACACATGTAATGACATCCTGATAGAATTATAATTTCCTTCATTTGCATAATCTTCAGTAAAATTCACACTAGGTTCACCTTGCATTGCTGATTTCATTTCCCAAATCTGCATTTTTAGAAAATTAAAGAAAAGCCAGGCCTAAAGTACTATAGAAGCTGAAAGACCTTATTGTTAGTTTCCTTCAAATTAAAACTGGAATTGCAATTTAAATATTTGAGTACCAGGTGTTCTAAAAAGTGACAGGAACCATTAACATTGACAGAAAGTTTTGAATCTCTTGAAGCTATTTAAAATCTTCTTTGCAAAATCATTGCAAGAGCTTGACAGTTCTTCAGTTTGAGCTAGAGCTGAAATGCTACTTCGGGGTTTTAGAAATTATGCTTGATCAAGTGCCCTGGGGTTCCTGGTCTACGATTCCATGAGCTATAACCTCCAAGAGTAGTCAGTTAGGTAATTGGGCAATGAGAGAAGCAGTAGGAGCAACTGTATTTAACCACCCCCTGATGTGTACCACGTGACTTGCCATTAGCAAGACAGCTCTGGATGCAGGTTAAAATCAGGTGATCTCAAAATAGTTTGGGGATGTGGGAAGACATTGAAATTAGATATCTACTTCAGATTATTAATATAGTTGCCAGTGGAAAACCTAATTATTCTAAGACCTGGTTAAAAGTTACTTTAGAAAATATCTTCCAGGTTCTGTCTACATGGCTTATTGTGCTTCAGGAATCCCATTCATTTAGTAACAAAAATGTTCATTGAACTTTACCATCAGCCAGACATGGCTAGGGACAAAATGATAAGTATCTACTCTCATACATAACAACAGCAAATTTTTTATAAGTGTGTGTTACTTTGTATTAATACAAATGAAATGAATGTTGTTTTTGTTTTTTCACAAAGATGAAAAATAATCATGTAATAGACTTTTTTTTTTTGCAAACCCTGTTGCATCTTTCATTGCTCTTGAGCTCATCTAGTGCTTGAATATCATAGCAGTTTTAATGGTCTGACTTGACTACACACAGGTACATTCCCAAGCCCATTTAGACACAAAATAACCTATCAGATTAAAAAGGAATGGATTTTATAATTTAAATATGCAAACAATTTTTTAAATATTTTTTCCCTTGTTGATTTACAGTGTACTGTCAATTTCTACTGTACAGCAAAGTGACCCAGTCATATATATATATATATATATATATATATACATACATTCTTTTTTTCATATTATCCTCCATCATGTTCCATCACAAGTGACTAAATATAGTTCCTTGTGCTATACAGCAGGATCTTATTGCTTATCCACTCCAAATGCAATATTTGCATCTATTAACCTCAAACTACCAGTCCATCCCACTCCCTCCCTCTTCCCCTTTGCAACCACAAATCTGTTCTCCAAGTCCATGAGTTTCTTTTCTATGGAAAGTTTCATTTGTGCCATATATTAGATTCCAGATATGTGATATGCTATGGCATTGTCTTTCTCTTTGTGACTTACTTCACTTAGTGTGAAAGTCTGTAGTTTCATCCATATTGCTGCAAATGGTATTATTTTTTCTTTTTTATGGCTGAGTAGTATTCCATTGTGTATATATAGCACATCTTCTTAATCCATTCATCTGTAGATGGATATTTAGGTTGTTTTCATGTCTTGGCTATTGTGAATAGTGCTATGATTAACATAGGTGTGCCTGTATCTTTTTCAAGGAAAGTTTTGTCTGGATATATGCCCAAGAGTGGGATTGCTGGGTCATATGGTAGTTTTATATTTAGTTTTCTGTGATACCTCCATACAATTTTCCATAGTGGTTGTACCAATTTACATACCAACAGTGCAGGAGGCTTCCCTTTCCTCCACACCCTCTCCAGCATTTGTTATTTGTTGACTTGTTAATGATGGCCATTCTGACTGGTGTGAGGTGGCACCTCATTGTACTTTTGATGTGTATTTCTTTAATAATTAGTGGTGTTGAGCAATTTTTCATGTGTATGTTGGCCATCTGTATAAATACGCAAAATACCTATGAAGTGCAGACTGGAGTTGGATTGATTTTGTAAAAGGTGATAGCCACTGAGGATAATTCAAATATTCAAATGAGTAATTCTGAAGTTTTGTTGTAAAGAAATCATACATAGAAATTCCATATTAATGTAGGTTCTTCTACTCAATCCTAAGGTATTTCAATTCATAAATTGTGAGTCTTGACTATGATTTTGCATTTCCCACAGGCTCGAAAGATTATGAGTTGGCACATGATCAGGCTTGAAATAATTCCATTAGATTATCACTTTCTATTAAAATTTTTTGTGCAAACTCTAATATTATTGACAAAAATGGTTTATATATTCACTAGAGAGTTAAGATGTGTTGTTTTTCATTTGTTAAATAAATAATGTTGATGTTCACATTTATAATTTCTAGCAGGCAGATAATTTTTTTGATGATGTTTGTAAACATTTTGCCTTTTTTTTTTTTCCCATAGGCAAGCCTAAACACACACACTACTTCCATAGGGCAAAGATAATACTCAGTGTCAGAAAACAATTAACTTGGAAACCAAAAAAAAATCAGTTTTGTGGAGTTCCCATTGTGGCTCAGTGGTAACAAATCTGACTAGAATCCATGATGATGCAGATTTGATTCCTGGCTCGCTCAGTGGATGAAGGATCTGGCATTGCTGTGAGCTGTGGTGTAGGTCACAGACACGGCTCAGATCCCCCACTGCTGTCTGTGGCTGTGCCCTAGGTTGGCAGCTATAGCTCTGATTCAACCTCTGGCCTGGGAATTTCCATATGCTGTGGGTCTGGCACTAAAAAAAAGTCACTTTTGTGATTGATATTGGTTGCAGATTTTTTTTATCCTTTTGAATTTTTTAATTTGTTCTTTGAATTTTAATGAAAGCCAGTGCTGTTTTAGTTATACTTGTGGGAATATCATATTTTTAATTTTTTATTATTTTTTATCTTATATTGAAGTTGTTTATTAATATTCACACACATTTGTAAGAAATTAAACAGAAAGATCCTGAATACATTTATCTAGTTTCCCCTCAATGGTAACATCTTACAAAATAACACACAGCAACCAGGATATAGATATTGGTACAATCCATCCCCCTCAGATTTCCCCAATTTCACTTGTGGTTGTGTGTGTGCATTGTATTTTTTGGTGGTTAAAACTTATTCCATGTTTCTCTTTTGACACTTTGTATACTTTTTTTGTCTTTTGCATTAAAATTAGTGAAAATAATATAAACTAACAACAGAACACATGAGAAGCCAGTACCAAATTTTAATAATAAGGTTGAAGTCCATTTGTTTATCCCTTATGTATCCCTTCCCTTCCTTTTCCTTCAGAAGTAACCACTATCCCATAATTCAATATTTTAATAGTTTACTACATATATAGTTAGAAACAAGCAATACATGTGAAGGTTTTGCAAGTGTGAAACTAAATAAATGGTGGAATAAATTACCTATGGTATTCTAAATGTAAGCATAACATACTGTATGTTCCTTGTGCCGAGCCTTAAGTTTATTTCCATTTTACCGTGATTATGACACGCTGTAATGGATATTACCATACATGCATAGGTGTCAGGGAGCTTTTCAATGTACAAATACAAGTGGGCTTGATCAGATAATAGAGCAAGGGCATCTTTGACTTTCCTGAATGTTAGTAAAAAAGTCTATGTATTGGCTGTACATTTACCCTCAATAGAAGTATTTTAGAGTTCCTGTTCGTCTACATCATTGCATTGTCTAATTTTAAAATTCGTTCCTGATCAGATAGGCTTGTATTTTTGCATTAGAAAACCTCAAGTCTCACAATTGAAGGATGAAAAAATAATAATATACACTTCACAAATTGAGATTAGTTATAAGCATGGAAATCCATATGAAAGCACTTAGTGCAGTGTCATACCTAAAAGGAATTCAAACAATTTATATCAAAATGTAAAAAAGTATGAAGTGTTCTGATTTAACTTGAGTTGATAAGGCTGTCCTCTTAGGTGATGTCTTTGGTAGTGCTTAATCACAGCCTATTGCCTTGGGGTTGATCATTGAACATGAGATTTTAATAACAGCACCCTTATGGAATATAGCACTGATTCTAACTGTTCTGGGTCCCTAAGTAAATAATACTCCAGCTCCCCAAGATCTATGACCTGGTTCTACCTTAGGAGACATGAGACTGTCAGAATTAGAAAAATGCTAAGATCCTGTGAGCATCTAGAAGAAATGGTACAGAAGACTGCAGGCAGATAAATGGAAAGGCAAGAATAAATGAGTTAGGATGTTACATTGAGATTCCAGAATCCTCTCACATCCTGAAGGCATGCCAAGTAGTTGGCTTCTGGGGGAAAATTAGGTTTGATCTCCAGCCACATTTTTGATTACCTAGGATTGCCTTTACTATCCTTATCAGAGTGTATATCCATCAAAGAGAGAAATGAATGTCTGGCTGTGAATGTGAGATTGGTGAATACGGTCTTCCTATCTGATCATAGTTCAAACTACTAGAATGATTGGGAATCTAGTACATTTTCAAAATTGAACAATAAAGTCTTTGCTCAGAAATGAGCAGACTTCATCAGAAAACATTTTTTTCTGGAGCAGTCAGGAGAAAAACAAGCAATATGTACTTGCTATTAAGAAAATGACCTCTGAAATCAGAAAACCTTGCCAGCTACCAATTATGTGATCTTAGAAAAGTTATATAACCTCCTTTGTCAGGTTTCTCATCTTTAATAAGTTTTGCAACATCGATTTATTATGAGGATCAAATAAGACATTTTATCAAAATAGAAAAGTACACCTGATAAACTTTAAGCTACCAGAAAATTCTCCTGAAGGGGAATGCCTACACTTCACCAGAATTTCAATGCACAAGGAGTAATTCTATGGTGACTCACAAGTGACATAAACTGGGAGAGAAACTAACCAAGCCACATTAGAGGTCAGAATAAGCTGAAATATTTTGAGAGGTGGCAGAGTGGATGAAGCGAAAGTTTACACATTCAGAATTGTAGAACCGGAGGAAGAATGAGATGGAGAAATTAACTCTCCCCACCACCAAGCCCATTTATCAGGAGATGATCAGTCAAGTTCCTGGAAGAAAACCAAAGGTACCCACCTCTAGGTTTTTAAGGAGACTTTACTGAAGAAAATAATTAGGAGATATGAGTAGGGTTAAAGGAATTCACAAAGAATAGGGGAACAGGAACCCAGCAAGTCAGGAGAGTTAGAAGGGATCACTATCCCTGGGCTAAAGGGGAAGGGAGGGGCTGGTGTTTCCAGAATTTAGGGAGAGCTAGAGCCTTGAGAGAGCAAAGCCTGACTGAATTAGTGGCTGAAAAACAGCTCCTGGAAACTCCATGTGTGTAAAAATCACCTTGGGTTCTTGTCAAAGAGCAGGTTTTCATTCTGTCTTTCTATGGTGGAACCCAGATACTGCAGTTTTAACAAGACCTCAAATGATTTCCATGCTACTTGGGACATGCTGGAAGAAGCAAGAGGATTGAGAAAGTCACTGACATACATCCAGGTCATCCAAGCAGAGAAACATCTGGAAAAGAAGTGCCCCTTGTACATATGTTAATAGCTGATGATCTTTTCCTTCAAATATCCCATGGAAACCATGCCTAGGATATAGTCTGCCGATATAAACTGGAGTCAGAATAGGTGATATCAAAAGTCCTTTTTCTTTATATAATCCTATAGTCTAAGACTCACTAAACTAAAATTAAAATTAGGATTTTCTGTCGTGGCTCAGTGGTATTGAATCCAACTAGTATCCATGAGGATGTGGCTTTGATCCCTGGCCTCACTCAGTGGGTTAAGGATCTGGTGTTGCTGTGAGCTGAGGTGTAGTTTACATACATGGCTTGGATCCTCATTGCTGTGGCATAGACCAGAAGCTATAGATCCAATTTGACCCCTAGTCTGGAAACTTCCATTTGCCATGGGTGTAGTCCTAAAAAGACAAAAAATAAATAAATAAAAATAAAATTACATTTAGCGAAGCAAATGAAACATATGGAAAAACTTGATTTCAAATATAGTCTTAAGACACATTGCCATGAAACAAGCCTCCTCTCTTCAGGATTTATTACAATGAGGCTTAGAGAGAGAATGGGAACTATACATACCAAAATACCATAGTGCCTATTTCTAGATAATAGAATACAAATGATATTTATTTTCTTGTTTAGATCATTTTCATTGTTTTTATTCTCAACATGTATTTAATCATTGCAAAAACAGTATAAGTTACAAAAATAGACAAATGCAAATAATTGATAAAGTTTAAATTTAAAAGTAGCTTTCTACAGGTAGTTCTGTTAAGTGACAGAAAACTAATATTTCAAGGAAAACATTTAAAACATGAATTATTGTATCCCATGTGCAAAGTCTTCAGAGTATCACAGTAAAATAAAATTTTGCATAATAAAAAAATCATCCAAGTTGAGATTGAAAACTTCTAATATTGATTCTCAAAGCTGTTGATAAAACAAGTACTTCAGAAGAAATGAGTTGCTGGAAAAATAAAAAAAGCATATCATTTATTACAGATGATTCTTTACTTGGTCAGGCAAATATAGGTGTTATTATGTCCACAGAATAGAGGAGAAAAAGATCATCAGCTGGAGTTCCTGTAGTGGCTCAGTGGTTAACAAACCCGACTAGTAACCATGAGGTTGCGGGTTTGATCCCTGATCAGTGGATTAAGGATCTGACATTGCACTGAGCTGTGATATAGGTCACAGATGCGGCTTGGATCCCACGCTGTGGTTGTGGCATAGGCCAGCAGCTGTAGCTCCGAGGGAAAATGCTCTTATCCCCAACTGTGGGATTGTCCTATGATTCAAATTCAACATTTGACTCTTTGCTCTTCCCAGTCCTTCATTCAAATAATAGAGTCCTTGTTATTGTTTTAATAGTCACTTCTTTATAGCTCACTTCCAGAATTCTCAGGTTCTGCTTTGATATGACTTCCAAGTTTTTTTAAACATTTCTGAGAATTTTGATAGGATTCTTCTGTTAACATTTACTGTTTAAAATTAAGGGGGTTAAAAACAAACAAACAAACAAAAAACTTAAGGAGTTCCCATCCTGGCTCAGTGGTTAACTAACCCAACTAGTATCCATGAGGATGAGGGGTTTGGTCCCTGGCCTTGCTCAGTGGGTTAAGGATCTGGCATTGCTGCGAGCTGTGGTGTGGCTCGGATCCTGTGTTGCTATATCTATGGCGTAGGCCAGTGGCTACAGATCCGATTGGACCTCTAGCCTGGGAATCTCCATGTGCCATAGGTGCAGACCTAAAAAAAAAAAAAAAAAAAAAGAACAAAAAAGAAAAGTAAACAAGTGAGGGGGAGGGCAAAGGAAGTTAAGAAAGTAAAACAAAATATCTTCAAAGGCAGATGCAAGTGTATCTGCTATTTTCCTAGATCTTATGTGGGAGATCTAGGATGAAGTATGAACAAAGAATCAGAATATCATTCTTAATGGCAATATTTTCAATCTTCAGAGAAGATGGTTTTAAACTTATAGTTAAATGTCACTGAAAAACAAAGGCATTTCCAGAAAAGTGAAGACACAAAATTTCCCTACTCAAGGCTGTACCTGAAATAAATTCTAAAGGTGCTATTCCAGCAAAATAATTTAAAAAAAATTAAAAGAAGAAGATATGGACCATAGCAAGAAAATTGAGAAAAAACTTGAATTCATTCATAGCTAAGATTCATTTTGTGCAATTATAAAATGTATTTTCTAAAGTAAAACTATATTTGAATTAAACATAGGTGACAGCAAGTAGGATGAGAAAATATGTTGAGATTTTTTACATTGCAGGGGGCGGAAGAAGGTAGGGAAAAGACAATGGATAGTGAATAATCTAGATTTTTATAAATCCCTTATTTCTTTCATTCTTGAACATTGTTCTGGAAGTTTAATTCTATCATAATATCAAGAAGAAAAATTAGGACAGGAAAAAGATAAATCATTGCTTCTGTATTATATAGTTATATTTCTACATGGTCTGAAATAATAACATACAAACACTAGAAAAGAAAGTTCACTAATATACCTGATATAAAATCAAGGTTAATATTAGTAGCTTTCCTAAACTTGAAGAGTATACAAATAGAGAATATTAAGGAAAAAAGAGCCTATGTGTAAAGAAATAGCAAAACCAAAAATGCCAAGTATGTAAAATAAATATGTCTAGATACTCATGTTGCAACAGAAGAAAGGGTGGGGGAAAAACTGTAATTGTAATGTATACATGTAAGGATAACCTGACCCCCTTGCTGTACAGTGGGAAAATTAAAATAAATAAATAAATAAATAAATAAATAAATATGAAAACAAATGTGAAAATGCTCTCTATTAAAATAATTACAAAATGTCCTTAAAGATATAAAAGAGAAAATATTACAAATGATATGACCACTAAAGGAATAATATCTAAACTATATAATCAGTTCTTAGAAGTCTATCAAAAATGAACAACCCAATTAAAAAGTAGGCAGAAGACCTGACTAAATGTATTTTTCCAAAGAAGATATAGGGAGAATTAATAGGCACATGAAAATATGCTCAGTGTTTGCAGTCATCAGAGAAACGTAGATCAAAACAACAATGAAATATCTCATACCTGTCAAATGACTATAATAAAAATGTCTACAAATAACAAACGCTTGCCAGGATAAGGAAAAAAGGGAACCCTAGTACTCTGTTGGCAGAAATGTAAATTGGTGCAGCCACTGCAAAAAATGATAAAGATGTTCCTCAAAAATCTAAAAATTAAACTACCATATGATCCAGTAATTCCACTCCTGGATATATATCTGAAGAAAATGAAAAATCTAAATTGAAAAAAACACATGCACCCCAAGTTCATAGCAGCATTATGTACAAAGCCAAGATATGGAAGCAACATAAGTATCCATGAACATCTCAGTGGATAAAACACAGATGAATGGATATATTAATGGAACATAGTGTATATAATATATGATATATATAACATATATATAAGAATATATATAATGGAATACTACTCACTCATAAAAAGCAAATGAAATTCTGCCCTTTGCAACAACATGAATGGGCTATAAGGATTTTATGCTTAGTGAAATAATTCAGACAGAGAAAGACAAGTACTTTAACAATATTATGTTATTAATTATATGTGGAATCTAAGAAATAAGATGAATGAATATAAAACAGAAACATTACAAATTTAGAGAACAAACTAGTGGTTACTAAGTGGAAAGGGGGGAGGAGCAAGATAGGGGCATGTGATTGAGAAATACAAACTACCATGTATAAAATAAACAACCTGCAAGGATGTACTGTACAGCACAGGGAATAGCCAATCATTTAAAGTAACTAAATGGAATATAATCTATAAATATATTGAACCAGTATGTTGTATACCAGAAACTAATATTTTAAATCTACTAAACTTCAGTTAAAAACTAATATGTAAAAGAAAATCAGAACAAGGGGAGAAAATATATTACATTCCTAAATAGAAAAACATTAAACATGTCAATTCTCACTAATATCACCAATTTACACTTTTATGCTATTCCAATTGAAATAGCTACAGAATTTTTGTAAATTAAAATTTGATTCAAGTTGCTCTTGACTAGAAAACACAAGCCATTAATATTATAAAATTATTTACCAAATATTTAATGTGTATTATGTGCTTGCCATTATTATAAGTGATTTATAGAGGGTAACTCTTTAAAGAGTAGTAGATTTGTGAGATAAGAATTATTTCCTTCCATTTTAGGAATTATACACATAGAGGCACACATGTGAAAGGCATCATTACATACTGTTAAGAAGAGTAATCAAGTTATAGGAACATATCTGTTTTTTAAATCCCTCACTATTTATGTCCATTATTTGAAGACACATGCTATATTTGTACTCTTAAACACACACAGCACACATATGCATGTTATATTCATTATATCCACTACATAGAAATATGTGCATACATACATACACAGATACATACACACGGGACACACTTCTTTGCATATTTAGAAATTATAGGAGGGACATTTAGTCAGCAAAATTTAGAAATATAAAAACATAAAATCTTCCACTGAATGAAGTCTTTTTTAAGTAAAAAGAAGCCAGTTTGCCTTTCTAAATGGGGAACCTGAGATTCAACTAATGGATATTCCTTAGGCAAGAATTGAAGTGATATGTACCTAGAGTCTTAAGCGACAAACTTGTCCTTTCTGTGAAAACTAAAACCAAAATGTATCTCTAGCCTCTATTTAAACAATCCTGTAATTGGACATTTTTTTCTGTCCCTTTTTTGTTTCCTTTTATTGTGATGAGAAGAAACTTAGCTGCTTGTTTTGAGTAATACTTGTTTTCAAGAGACAATAATGTGAACAAGGGGAGTTCCTGTCGTGGCACAGTAGAAACAAATCCAACTAGCAGGTTGGACCCCTGGCCTCGCTCAGTGGTTTAAGGATTCTGTGTTGCCTTGAGCTATGGTGAAGGTCGCAGACACTGCTCTGATCTGGCGTTGCTGTGGCTGTGGTGCAGGATGGCCGCAACAGCTCCAATTAGACCCCTAGCTTGGGAACCTCCATATGCTGTGGGTGGGGCCCTCAAAAGACGATAGACCAAAATAAATAAATAAATAAATAATAATGTGAACCAACTAAGCAGTTCATATGTCAAGATTGACAGCTTACTCATCAGTACTCTGGTCTCAGTGCCATGATTCGTAGCTCTAACATCATAAACCCTGCCCATCCCACCCAGGTCCTGTCTTCAGACTTACCCTAGAATTATCCAGGCCAGGCCCAAACCCTGTCAAGGTAGACTTCTTCCTTACTGGAGGAAAAAAGTCGTGCCTTTTTTCCATCAGCAGATGTTTCTGATGATATTTAGGGAGTTGATGGTAGGTACTCTGTCACTGCATCACCACAGGGCTTTTGATACGAACAGATGCCTAGTAGGATCTTATTACCTGTGGAACTGAGCCAATGCATTATTATTAATATAGTAGCAATACATCTTTTCCCAGAAGTAGTCACTGGGAAGGCCAATTGTAGTAGCACTACAATTGGTTTATCTAAAACCAAATTTATTATTTCATAATAAAGTTCATCCCTCCTTCTGAGTTCTATATTTAATTCTGTCTTATTCCAAGATCTTTAAGATCTCAGATATTCAATGATTGGTTTCTGTTTTGTACTGTTTTTAAGAAATTTTCAACAGGAAGTTCTGATGCCAATTATTGATCAAAAAAAATTACAAGCCAAGACAGGGTGATGTCTGGCACCCATGAAAATATGTATACTTTTCACTTCTGGTAAGAGAAAACTTCACATTTGTATCTATTAGTATCCCAACTTGTAATTATAAGATGAAAGAGCCAACCACTGTGTTTCTCTTTCTGACCCCCTATATACAGGAACTCTAGAAGTTCTAATTGTCTCTAAATTGATTGTTGGGATTTCCACAGGGGCCACATATACTCATTAGGAACTAGTTCTTTCTGCCAGCATGAGGAACGTAAATATTTTCCTTTTTTTACCTCTACCAGCTCGTTGTGAGAATGCTTCCATTAACTGCCAGTAGCTAAAGGGATCACATCAATATCTGCAGAGGTTTCCACTGCTGACGCATAGGATCCTAAAAGCCAAGTAAAGGCTGCTATTGCCTAAGGCCAGAATAATGGCTACCTGTGCCAGTACCTCACGTTTTCTGTAGTCCTCGTCCTGAAGAGATCGTTGCCATCCCCAGCATAGCTCCTGCAGGCAGTAATACCACTGCATTCATCTGTACCTCAGCCACCTGCCATTGCCAAGCTTGCTTCAGCCATAAGACTTCCACCAGTGGTGCAATAGTGCTCTCAGTGTCCATAGAATTGATAGAGAAATGAGTCTTATTCATTCATTGCCCCTCTTCTGCAAGCATCAGGCTGAGTTCACAAGAGATAGTCCAATGGAAATAGAAGTGATCCAGATCATTTTTCTACCCTGATCACTCTTGATGAACACAACCTTTTCTTTTCTTTACTTTTTCATTCTTTTTTTCCTTCCTTCCTTCCCCCCAATCCCTTCTGACCCTTTTTTCTTTCTTTCTTTTGTTCTAGCTCTAACTCTCTTTTCCTTTAAGGTGTCCCCTCTCCCCATACTTACACGTTAAGCAATCTATCCAAATTGACTTAAAATCAGCCCTTTTGACCTGGCCTTCAAATAAGTGTAGATCTCCTTGAATTCTTAAATTATGTGCTATTCAAGCTGAATCCTCTACTAATATGGGGGGGGGGGGTGTCTATATGCTTCGTATTTCAGAAACTGCTCTCAAAAATAAGACCTAAAATTAAAAAAGGAAGAAACAGACACAAATACTAGTATCAAGCTGAAAATAATAAAAACAAAAATGATGACTGTACATACATTAGTTTTTTGGTAGATTTTACAAAATGGCAAGGAAAACCAGCCACAGGCATTCTGCCAGCAGGCTGCAGAGTGCTGATTTCTGCAGTGCCAGTGAGTCTGGACAGCAAATCCTTGGGAAAGAGGACGTTGAAGTCTAATATTAGCAGCCATGGAACAACTCCCTAGAGAAGGCCTCTATGGATAACAATAATAACTACAGGGTGGACACAAGAGGTAATGTGGCTGCTAGCTGCGTTTGAGCAATCAACTAGACCACAGCAAAGTTTAAACTGGAAAAAGAGTTGTTTGCTATTTTAGTAGATAAACTCACTAGGGTACTTGAAGTTGAGTTTAAGAAAAATGCTGCTGAGGGAAAACGCTGTTTTAATATTAGTATACTAATGTACTAGGAAAAATGCTATTGAGAATTCTAGGAGGTACTGAGGCAGATGTTAAGGGAGGGTGTTTACTGTTTATGTCTTTTTTTTTTAAATGGTAATTATGATGGGTTAGGTGTTAGAAGAAGACTTAGAAATGAAGCCAAAATTTCTTTCTTTGAGGGCAGTCATTCTCTGGTTTTCAGAACTACAATCCTTGAATAAGAATTTCTCTAAGTTGGGTCTTGGGAGAGGTGGAGAATGTGGTTGTGAGGATGGTTGCCTTGCTTTTGCAAAGCATACAGACCAATGGCTTTGGACTTCAGAAATGTGGAATTGAAATACAGATCTTGCTTGCTTTGAGATTCTACTTCTTTATCTATAAAGAAAATATCATCTAACTTTCAAGTTTATTTTGAGACTAATCAGTGTACCTAAAACTACATGAAAATCACCTAACACTGATTTTTATTGAAAACCACTAGGAACTAAAAACATAATGGATTTTTAATTTTAAATTATTTTCTCAATTTAGTATTTGGAAAATTTCAAATTTACAGGAAAGTTGAAAGAATGGTACAATAAACTCTTCACCAAAATTCTTCAGTTAACATTTTGCCACATCAATATTCCTTTCACTCTGTTTTGTCATTACCAAAATGCCCTAGGATGCATCTCCTAAGAATAAGGATATTCTTCTGTATAACTAGGTATTTTAAAATATTCCAAAAATTTAAATTGATCAAATTACCTTACTTAATATGCATCCCATATTCAATTTCCCTCCATCATCCTAAAAATGTTCTTTGTAACTCTTTTTGTTGTTTCTTTGTATTTTGGGTTTTTTTTTGTGGTTTTTATTTCAAAAAGCAATAAAAGGATTCTTGAAATACTTAATATATGAAACAAATTAGTTTAAACATTATATCCCTTGCTCTCATTGCCATCCCCCCTAATTGACTAAACATCATGTTTCTAGCCATAATCTCTCTCTTTTTTTAAATCTTATAATGATTTTATTTTTTCCATTATAGCTGCTTTACAGTGTTCTGCCAATTTTCTACTGCAGAGCAAGGTGGCCCAGTCATACATACATATATACATTCTTTTTTCTCAAATTATCATTCTCCATCATAAGTGACGGGATATAGTTCCCAGTGTCACCTTAGAAAAGTATACATAGAACTATGATATGACCAAGCAATCCCACTCTTGGGCATATATTCAGACAAAACTTTACTTGAAAAACACACATGCACACGCATGTTCATTGAAGCACTATTCACAATAGCCATAATCTCTTGGAATAGGAAACACTCTAAATGCCAAGGCAGCCTCTTCCATAGAGATGGCAGAAACTGCAGTGAATGTGGTTTATGCTTATAGGGGATGAAATCTTGTTTACAATATATCTTTCTAAAACAAATATATTTGTGAACTCTTGCATATAAATATGTAAATTTATTTATTTGCAGTAATGATTCAAAGTGTTGGTGGTAGAGGTGAGTGAAGCTGGCAGCTGTAGCCCTATTGCAAGCTCCTTTGGGATGGGGAAATGCTGTGCTCATGACTCAGAAACACAACTTTCCCAGCCCCACCTCCTTCAATTACAAGAAACTGGAGCCTGTTTTATATCTCTGTGACTGACTAAAAGTCCCAGTAATGTCAACAGCATACCCCCCACCCACACACATGGTCTTTAGAGAATAATGAGATAATCTACATCATTCTGCTAAAGCTCTATTTTTTTTATTCAGCTGGTTGATAGCAATAGCCTGTAACTCTGCCTCAATGCTCTTTCTTTAAAAAAAAAAAAATCTTCAACAAATACTGCCTTCCATTGGTAGTTTACCAAATGTTTCAATTTCTCTTTTCTTTTTGTCCCTACTCTATCAAATAGTGAATCAAATGCATTTCAAAGTAAAAAAAAATAAATGTATATCCATAGATCTGTGTTTTCTAAATTATAGAATGTCTTCACTTGTCAGTGGACTATACTATAAAGCAAATTTAAATATATGAACGTCAAAAATGGAAAAATAAATTAATTTTTTAATTTTTTTGATATATGTGACATATAACATTATATTAATTTCAGGTATAGTGTATAATTCAACATTTTATATATAGTGAAATGACCATCACAGAAAGACCAGTTAGCATCCATATCCATCACCTTAACATGGTTATTCTTTCTCCTGTGATTAGAACTTTTAAGATCTGCTTTCCTAGCCACTTTCAAATATGCAATAGATATATAAACCATAGTCAGAATGCTATACATTGTATATTTGACAACCTTTACTCATTTTGCCCACCCACCACCTTCCATCTCTGGCAGCAATTAATGTAGTCTCTATATATCTACAAATTTGATTTGTTTTCTGTGTTTTTTTTTTTTTCAGATTCCATATATAAGCAAGATCAGATGATATTTTTCTCTGACTTATTTCACTTAGCATAGTCTCCTTCAGGTCCGTCTATTTCTTTTTTATGGCTAATATATATATTTATATATATATATATGCAATTAAATATTCATGTCTACTTATCCATTAATGGACACTTAGTTTGTTTCCACATCTTGGTTAATCCTTTGCTTTAGAAATACCTCTCAAATTAATTCATTTCTCTCTACTTTCACTGCCATCATTTTTTCCCAGATTTCCTAGTTTCTCACAGCAACCTGTTTCTACAGTCTCCTCTCCCATTAATTCTCCATAATGCTGAAGGCTGTCTTTTTGAAATCAAATATCTGAAAAAGTATCTAAAATTCATCTCCCACTGTCAACCTTAAATCATTTTAATGGGTTTAAATGGATTTGTCTCATTTATTCTCAGATAAAAATAGAAATGAATGGCCTTAAATATGGCCTGTAGTTTCCATTGTGCTAGGATACTGCCTACCCCATCCAGGCTTACCTCATACTATCTGTCCCATGTACCTTCCCTTCTTCCAGTTTATTGAATTGGTGTGGCTCTCTCCCGCTACAGGTACTTTACATATGTTATTTTACCTTCTGGAATACACCCCATTCCCTCCTGCTTCCTCCTCTCATCTGGATAAATTTTCTCTAAAATTGTATGTTTGGTTTTTTTTTTTTATGACTACCTCTCCAAGATTTTAGTTAATTAATGAATGGTAACAGTAGTAAGATATAATTAGTTTGAAACAGACTTAAAAGAGCATGTGTGTGTGTGTGTGTGTGTGTGTGTGTAGAGATACAGGCAATGAGGACTGTTGAAATGAATTTATAAAATGATGTAAAAGTGATCAGTATCAACAGGGCAACAATCAATTCCACTGGATGAAATCTGTTTGTATTTCTATGGACAAGAATCATTTGCATTACTACTTGTGTTCTATAATTTACTAAATTGTAAAATGGCTCAAACATAATGAAGGGTGTAGATAACCTGAAGTGGTACTCTGGTATTGACTTTTATGCCTCTTTCAAAGTCTCACCATTTTCCTTGACCAACTCGGCCATCATGATCATAAAATCTCAAAGCTTATTTTTTTAAGTAATGAGATGAAGATATCAAGATTACTAAAGCCATAAGGTAAATTCTCCCTGAAAGATTTCATAAGGAATCTCAGACTGTATTTTTAAAGGCCCGTATAATTTACTCTCCCAAGGGCAAGAATGTTAAATTTAAAAAGCTTCACCAGATTTCTCCATCTGTACTGGTAAATTTTGATGAATGCCTCCTTTTGCAATGTTGCCAAATTTGCTAATATTCATGACCCGCCATAAGTCTGGAACCTGGTATACCAGCTTCCAGGCCGATTCCCCTGAAAGGTCTTTGTTGGCATTTGCTCTAAACATAAATCCATCTTTTTTTCTTAAAAGTGCGTATCCTACTTGATTCAATGAACATAATTCTCAAACATGATACTCCAGATAAGGTCTTGGTTATGCAATTGATTCCCCCATTTGTATTATGGCAAATAGAGGACATAGTCTTATTAGCCCCAAACAAATAACTATATTGCCAAAGTAATAAAATGTAAGAAGATTTAATAGGAGATTCTGGGAATCAGAATGAGACATTATTTTTAAATATTTCATTTTAGTTTATACAAGCATAATTGTGGGTTCAAAGTAAATTAAGTGGAGAGAGAAAAGGTGGCTTTTTATATTCAGACAAATATGGCATCAAAACATCAACCATATTCAGGTAAATAATCACAATAAAATGTCCCCATCAGCTCATTCATTCCTATGTAATTGAGTCTTAACTTACTGAGGCTTTGGTTAACAGTGTGTTTTCCCAAAGCCCTCTGCTTCTGGGCTAAAATGAGTTCTGAAAAGCCTGACTCAGCACACTGGTACTGTATGAATATTTTATAGTTGATATGAAATCAGAAGCCTGAATTTAAAGGTTTATTCTTAGAGTTCCCGTTGTGGCGCAGCGGAAACAAATCTGACTAGGAACCATGAGGTTGCGGGTTTGATCCCTGGCCTCGCTCGGTGGGTTAAGGATCTGGCATTGCTGTGAGCTGTGGTGTAGGTTTCAGATGCTGCTCAGATCTGGCGTTGCTGTGGCTCTGGTGTAGGCTGGCAGCTGCAGCTTCGGTTAGACCTCTAGCCTGGTAACCTCCATATCCCGTGGGTATGGCCCAAAAAGGACAAAAGACATAAGAAAAAAAAAAAAGAGTTTATTCTTTTAGGTATCAAAAGTTCAAAATACCTGGTACAGTCATTTCCCACAGTCTCTGAGACTGTCCTTGGTAGAAGACACAAACTCTAATCTAAAGCTTATATCAAAGCTCCTAGGCAAACACTAAATTAAGATGAAATCTCATTTTAGTTGACAGGTTTAATGGCTGTGATTTATTTAATAATATAATCCAAAATATCAGTATGGAGGAGATCATGGCTCTCTTTCAAGGTAGAAAATAATTTAGAAGAATTTTGATGAGTGTCTCTGCATGTAAAGCATTGTATAGTCAGCAATAGCATTGATAAATCTCCAGGGAATGCTTATGAGTCATACAATTTATGAAATATATACATCAGTTTATCAACACAAATTTAACATAGGTGGATAGCTTGTCTCTCCTGATTTGATAGATTTTCCCATGTAAAATTTCACAATAGTAGCATAGTGAAGAAATCTAATTATTTCTAGCGTTTCTCTGGGAAATTTCAAAGATAGGTATAGGTGTTTAAAGTTATGGTGAAACTTTCATTTTATTTTTTTCCATATTTAAGATTTGGTGTAGAGAAGACAAACTCAAAATATTTATCGGAAGAAATTTTGACACATTAAGATAGGATCATTCCTGCCTAAAGACACCCATTAAATTAATCACATTGACAAGATAACATTCAACAGTAAACATGGAAGTGATGTGATTATAAAGACCCCTAAGTATTTCATTCTTAGGGAGTATTTTTTCTTTAATATCAAGGGCAAAATTAATCTAACATAAAGCATAAAGTATTCTGGTAAAGTATGGGATCTCTGATTTCAAGGAGGAGTAGGTAAAGTAAGTAAAAAATAATATTCCATGTAGTAGTCAAAGGCATTAATCAGTAAACCAAGAATATAAGCCTAATAAGGCTAAATGAACTTTGAAAAGATTTTAACTTTTCCTCACTTTTTATAGACTTAGGTGTTATATATATCAAGGCAAATAAAATTTAACTTCCAAGCTTTCTCTTTCATTAGTCTCTTTGATAGTCTTAAACAAACAGACATTTGACTTGAGGATAGAGTTTCTCGCTCAGAGATCTGAGCAGTCAAGAGTATTTTCAGGACAATACAAAGATGGTTTAGGTTATCAGGCACTGTGTTTATCATTGTTATCTAAAAATAATTCAATAAATACAGATTTTAAAATTTTCATTTTAATATCTGCTAAGTTAAATGTTGAAAGTTATAATTCCCATAAACTGAGGCTCTTTGGTATCCTTAGAAAGTTTGTAAGAATTTTGGCCCAGAGACCGAGGAATTTCACAATTGCTGCTTTAGGACAAAACTCTTCTTTTTTTAATTGAAAAACAAACACGCATAGTTTTATTTCTTGGTCTTTACTGCTGTTAGCATAGTTTTAACAATTTAAATTAATTATTACTTGCAATCAATGAAAATAGCTGCCATTTCACAATCAGGGCACAGATACTTGAAAATGTCTGGCAAATGACAGCATTTTAGGAGATCAGCAGAGCCCATGAGCATACATACTGTGCCTTTCTATAGCCACATATGTCTAGTTCTCATATAAATGTGTCAATTATGGGCATTTATATTCTACTGACCAAAAAACTATAACCTCTCTATAGCACATAAAAATTAAAAGCGACAACCTATGCAAACTTAAAATTATGCTTGGTGAACAATGTTTCACTATTCAGTTTTGCTCAGAAAATAATTATCTGTGTAGGCTATTTAGTTAAAAGAATGGACTCAGGAAATCCACTTAGTGAATCAATGAATAAGTTTCTCTGTCGTTTTTATCATGTGTTCAAGTGCCATAGACCAAGAGCCAGAAAATCTGATGCAATTCTAAGGTCAATGTCATTAACTAGGGGATATTCCTGAACTTACAAACTAGAGAAAAACTACTTAGGAGTAAATCCTTGCTCTATCACTTCTCAGCATAAGGAAACGATGCCTCAGTTTTCCAATCTATAAAATAGGGTTGTGATTATTAAATGAGCTTATTTTGTAAAATTGCTTAAAACAGTATTTTACCCATACTCAAATGCTCAACCAAGGTTAATTTTCATCATCATCATCTTTAACATCATCATCATCTGAAGCATCCTGGTTATTGATAGCAATGATTGGTATTGAAGAAAGGATAAAAATTAAGTCCATACTCTGTCAGAAATGTATTAGTTATCACATAATCAAACAATTTTCATGATGAAAACAGGGAAATCCAGAAGAATTAAATAAATTTCCCATAATTAAAGAGCTTGTTAGAGAAGATCCTTGCTGTAACATATCAGTGTGGAATCATCTAACAATTCTCAGAAGGCTAAGGGCCAAGATTTCAAACAAAATCCTTTATTTTAGGATTGGATACAGTATATTGTGGCTATGTGAATAGTTTCCTTCAGGTTATACAGTGCATGGCCAGCTTAGTTGGGTGAGGTTAGTTTAAAAAGGGAGTATTTCAGAGTTCCCGTCATAGCTCAGTGGTTAACGAATCCGACTAGGAACCATGAGGTTGCGGGTTCCATCCCTGGCCTTGCTCAGTGGGTTAAGGATTCAGTGTTGTCATGAGCTATGGTGTTGGCCTGTGGCTACAGCTCCAATTAGACCCCCAGCCTTGGAACCTCCATATACTGTGGGAGTGGCCCTAGCAAAGACAAAAAGACAAAAAAAAGGGGGGGGGGATTTTTCAATGAAAGATCTTTTTTAAATAAAAAGTTACATAATCATTGGAAAATATCTGTAAAATGCAAGAGTATATAAAAAGAACATAAAGATAATGTAATCTATAATTGTCCTGCCTCTAGATAACCACTCTAAACATGCCAATATTTCTTTTCTTTCAGTCTATATTATTACATCCACATTATTGGTATTATTAATTTTTTTATGTAAAACTGTTGTTAGGGAATTCAAAATTCATTTATTTAACAAAGGGAAGAGTCGGGGGAAAGTACATAGCTATCTCCTTAACACTTAGTTCTTGGTGTTTTTGTTTGAACTCCTAATATTTCAAATGTGAGAAGCTGACTTTGCTTCTTTAGAAATCTTTAGGGCATAAGGGCAAACAGTTTGTCTTTTGATTCTTGATTTATTACTTCACTGTTGTAATTACCTTAGCTGTATAGAGTATAAACCTCTTTACACTGAAATTTGCTTCCACCACACACACAAATACTTTTTTTTTTCTTTCATGTTGATTTTAGAATTATTTTGTCAAAGTCCACACTATAGGCTCATAAAGATTATAAGTTCTATCACTTTGAACCTATAAATCTTGATAAGAATGTCATTTTTTTTTCAATGATTTAGATAATTCCGTTTTCTCTTAAAATATGTTTGTTGGTGTATGCAGAAGTTTCTTTATAAAAAATATATTGGGTCTATGCAAACTTTGTGAAAACTATTCCTAGAATAATTTCATTCATTCAATTTTGTTACTTTAGCTTTTTAAAATTAACTAGAATAATTGTTATCCCCAGAATAATTTTGTTATGGAGAAAAGTTTCTGTAAAAAACAACAACAATAACAACAAAATAACACATCTTTTTCTCCAGTGTTTCTCCTTCTTTACATTTCATAATTTGTTCTTATGATCAGAATTTCCAAAGCAGTAGCTAAAAACTGTTTTTTATAACATAAGTATGTTCAGTGCTTTGTTTTAAAATTTCACCAGTCAGATGACATAAATAAAGTCTAGTATTTTGTGGTGTTTCTTTTTTCAAGAATTGGTATTAAATTTTATCGTAGTCTAAATATATATTAATATTGTATGCTTTCTTTTTGAGTCTGTTGATATAGTATATAAGCATAATTAGTGATCAACTACCTCTTATTAAAATCCTGTTGTTCTTGGAATACACTCACTTTGATTATTGATGGCTGATGAGAAATAAGTGATAGAAAGGAGGAATTCCTGATCAAGAACTCCATGATTTAACACATTTTTTTTTGAAAGGGAAGCACATCTTTCCTAATTGGACAGAGGAAGGATTCTGTACCAGGAGTTGTGTCTTCTAATGGTCAGATTCTCTGAGTCTTGGAACATAGCCAGATGTGGAAGCCTAATTACTATAACCACAAAACCCACAAAAAACAAGATTTGGGGCTGATAGTGAAGGCTTTAGTGTATGAAGTCAGCGCTAAGCATTTATCAGTGAACTTTTCACAAAATGCTCTGGAAGCCAAAAATATTGGTAGTTGTAACTCAAGAACAATAAATGTATAATCGTCACATGAAGAAGAAATGGTATAAAACACATTTCATACTCTTATTTTTTCCCTGGCTTTTCACCTCCACATAATTTTACAGAAAGTAGGCTATCGAAATGAAGCATTTAAAAATAAATGAATAAAATTTATATTAATCTTTCATTTGCCTTTTTAGCCATATCTACATTTATCTTTTTGATCTAACATACTTTAATTCATATTATTTCTCAATCACTGCCAGAAGTAATAACAGATTATATAGTTGCCCAGGCAGAAATATAATGAGAGCATTCTAATTTTATTTGGTGATGGTGAGTGGGTATGGGGGTGTTCTAATCTTCATAAATGGAATTCTAGACATAAGAGACCTATTATTTTTATCCTTTGCTCCCCTACTTTGTTGCCCCTAAAACTAGAACAATCTTCTCTATTTTATGCTTACCAATATTTTAAAGACATGCTTTCATAAGAACAAATTTCTATATTTTAATAAGCATAAAACTTTAAATTTTGTAGCACTAATTGCCCATACAGATTAAAGCATACACTATTTTAACATCTTCTATCTGCAAGTTAGTTTTTAAAAGATAGATATATTTAAGCAATGTTTTGTCATTTATGAACTATCTTTTTTGGATTTAGAGTTAAAAATGCTGTAGAGGTCCTCTAGCCCAAATTTACCTGTGCTTCCATAGCAGAAAGAAAACCACAATCAAAGTCTCCTGCTCTGGATGTAGACCTTCGAACCATCCCATGAATAGGTACTCTGTTTCTTGCCATTTTCTGATGCGGTTCCAAGTACAAACCAATGAGGCAATTGATTTGTGTGTATTAATCGAGTCTGATATGTTATGTGAAGTTTAGTAATTGCTAACAATGACCCCTCACATGTAAAACCCTGCATGCCTGTCTCTTCTAGATATTTGAGGAGGCGTTCTCCTCTACTTTCTCGGTACTAAGATGTTCCAATTGCTTTTGGGAATCAACACAGGAATTTAGGAGGATTAGATCCACTGCCACCATTAGGTATAGAGTCAATTTGATGATGTATTTTATTTTCTGAAGAGTTGAAATGCAGGATGAAGAAAATCCAATACATTGTTGTCTTTCATGTTTAAAGGATTCACTCAGTCTAATCAGATCATGGCATGCATTATACTAGTTTTTATCTTTCTTAGATGTGTATTTTGCCATTAATCTAACTTTTAAAATTGTATCATACAACCTAACATGTGAAAATGTTAGCTTGAAGAAGGCATTCCAAAAACAGATTTTCTGTTGTTCTTTCTATTTTTATTGTGACTATCGTTGTTATTAATTTTCACACTAAGTGCTAAATTTTTTAGAACATTTCTTCCCTTTTCACCTGGAATAAGAAACTCGACAAATTGTGGGTTTTCCTTTCATAGAAAATTTAAAGTCAAGGTAGATTCTGCAATTTTCCCTGGAATTCCCAAGCGTTTAAAATCTCCAAGTGCTGTGTTTGGGATACTCAGTTAAAGAGTTTGAAAACTCTTCCTCTTTCAGAGACATGAGAAAATGAATTTCCTATCAGTGCTCTGAATGTCTTAATAGAGAGATGGGTTTCCATTATTGGGCAAGTGTAATAAAATATGCCCGGGGGAAAAACCAGTCTCTTTGTTTAAATTCAGTGGGCTGGTCCTTCAATTCAGATTTACAATGCCTCTCACCAGGTGTGAGACCTTAAAAAAGAAACTTCACTCCCTTTTTCAGCAACATTTTACAACATCCACAGTGAAAAGGAATATGTTTGCATCTGGGAATTGCTAGAGGTAGAACTATTTTGATGGCATTGGAAATAATTGCTAGTATTTCATAGAAGTTCTCAATCTTTCTGAAATAAACTGCATCTTTGAATCTTTCAGATAGATGCCATTTATATTAATTTTCCTCCTGTTGTTATCTAATGGGAAATTATATTTTTTATTGAAAGTTCACACTATGTTTTTATTCATTGTAAAGATAGACAGGGAAAAAAGAAGGAACTTGAAGTATTATGTTGTTTTCTTTCTGTCTGAAACATGAATGTAGGTGTCACAATTATTTTTCTGAGATTTATGATGAAAATGATCTACATTTCAATCTTTGCACATCAGTAATCATTTATTTATACAGAATTTTTCAAATTTCTCATCACTTTGTCTTCCTCTTAAAATTAAAAAAAAAAAAATTGCTAGTAACTGGAAATAGGGCACAGATATCCAGGAAATTTAATTTGGCAATAAATGCTGTTTTGAAGAACACTGCATGGTTTGTGGATAAATATTTCTTTAATGTGTGTAATTACTGGATCAGCAGAATAAATGTGGTCATGTCCTTGTAATTAATACATTGTCAAAAGTTCATTTAAGTATAATAATTTTACTGGGAAAATGCTGTCTATGTGTTTCCTGCAATAATTTGTTAAATTAAGTGCAATAAATATAAAATTGCTCTTAGAAATATATTTATTTTTTCAAGTTCTTTTTCACTGAGTGTCACTTAATGCTTTTAAGAAACCCTTCCACACATTTTATCCTACAGTAGCCCTTACCTCTTCAATTAAAAACCCTCATTCAAGGATATGGGTAGATACTATATATTACAATTGACTTTTCTGAAAATTTAATTTTAGCTTTAGAATATTATAGCATAGCATATGTTATTTATAATAATTGAAAATTATATAATAGTTGAAAATACTTAGCCAGGAATCATGCAAACTGCCAACTGGTCTTGCTCTTAATACCAGATACTACTAAAACATGGCTATCCCTATCTGCACTCAGCTGAACATTTATCTGTGGAGACTAGAGCTTTAAAAACACAGAATTCTACAGCTGGAAGGGATCTCAGAGATCACCCCTTGCAACTCCTTCATTTTATAATCTTGTCACCTTGCGCCAAGCCCGCCACAGAAGGATGCTGGGCTCTGCTCTGCGCAACAGCTGTGGGCACTCAAGGAGGACATGATAAATTAAAGGTGCTTTCTTTTTAATGTTATGGCCAAGGGGCTGCGGGGAAATATGATTTCTATTAGTTGACATTTTACCTGTGTTGGGCATGTAGCTGCTACTTCTATAAATAAAGGGCAGTGAGGAACCAGAGACACTCTGTAGGGTTGGGGATAGAATGCACTGCATGGTAGACATTGCTTGAAGTGCTCTGCAGGTAGCAAAGACTTTTTTTATTTCTGCTCTACCCAAGTAATTGATGGATAAAGGACAAAAGAATTATAAAGTGTGGTAGAGAGTAGAGCAGGTGAAAAGGAGAATAGACAGATGCTAAGTCCAGCATAGATTGGTAAATTTGACCACTTGATAATCCCTTCATGACCGCTTTGATTATAGTTTAAAAAAAAAATTAGAAACTAGGGATCCAGATCACAATTTCAATATTATACAATTTCAATCAATTTTCCCCTGGCTTTCTATGGGCCTTATAATCACCTTGCCAGTTCAAAATCTAGCCTGCTTCAGAGAAGGTAGCAAGTTTGCAGTTAAATCCAGTTCTTCATATTTTACCGGTCTTCCTTGCCCTATAATAGACTACCCATCCTCAGTGATGCTTCCAAAGTACCACTGACTTAAATTTACTGTTTGCTTTTTGGGTTGACCAAAGAATGTCCAACAGGAAAGATTATTAGAACTTAGCCAAGTATAACAAATTCTTAGAATTCAATATTAGGCAGTGTGATATCTAGAAATGTATTACCATTTCCCATCTTGGAAATAACCTCACTGATCACATATCTCTCTTTAAAGCTTTGGCCTCTTCACATAAAACTTGGGCTCTCCATTCATTCATTCATTCATTCATTGGTTCTTCTATACACCTTCTTCTTCATCTTTCTCCTTTACTGTCTTGGGCTGCTTATGGAAATATTCTCCTCTGGTGATACAGAATCATTCACTTCTCTAACTCTCCCTCTTCCCCATGATCACATGCTGATGGGCTCATCTTATACACCTAAGCAGATATCCAGAAAGATTCCTAAACAAGAAGCAATGTCCTTTCGTGTAAATTATACTACTCCTGAATTATACAAAAACAGTGCAATATATTCTTGCACTAAATATTTTTTTTCCCTTTTGGACCATTTAAGTCTGATTCCAGTAACCATAGAAAGCATATAAGGTGGAGGGAGAAGGGAAACCTTCACAATGCCTTGGAGGAGTTTACAATCTACTTGTGAAAATATGTAGTGGATAGATCTGATGGATGGATGGATGGAGAGATAATGTGGATAACAGGTTGCGAAACAAAATAACCAGGGTTTTGATTACAAACAAATAAGCATGAGGTACTATATTATGATCTAAATATATGAATGCTCAGACAGTAAAGAATTCAGAAACTAAGTTGGTAGAACATTCTGGGAAATTTTGGTTCATAGTCATAGCACATGGACATGACTTGTATGCTTGCTTATACATATGGTGAAATGAGGAAGGTTAACTTTGAAGTTAATTGGGCAAGGCTTTTGGGATCTTACCTTGCATGGATCCCTGGTACTGGTAGTGGCTTTGGCAACAGACTTATGTGGTTATATATTTGCATACAGGGTCAACGATTACAAAATAGGATATTTTAACTATAATAGGCTAAAACTACTGCCTGTTCCTCCTCCAACTTCCTCTTAATTTCCCTTCCTTTTCATTAAGCAGCATTACCATGACCATAGGCTGCTGGGGATCTTATTCAGGGAAAGTTTACCTGGTGATACATTAAGTTTAGTATACTAGGCTTATGTGGTTCACAGCCACTTTTGTGGGGTTGCCAGATAAAATCCAGGGCACTAGTTAAGTCTGAATTTCAGATAAGAAGCAGATAAGTTTTACTTATAAATAAATGTATAAAAATTACCTGTTGTGTATGGAACATGATAGAGAATGATGTGAGAAAAAGAATGTGTATATTTGTACATATATATGTATATGCCCTCTTGCCCTCTTCTCCAAGATCACATGCTGATTGGCTCATCTTATACACCTAAGCAGATATCCAGAATATACATATACACACACATATGTATGTGATACGTCTGTGTCACTTTTCTGTACAGCAGAAATTGATAAAACATTGTAAATCAACTATAATAAAAATTTTAAATTACCTGTTGTTTATATAAAATTCAAGCTTAACTACCCAGCTTCTCTTTTTGTTTGTTAGATCTTGCTATATCACACTTCCAGGTTTGGTTTCTGCTAGTAATCCTGGTACAAAAGAGCCAAGAGGTTTGCTTATCCCCCACTGCACCTGTTCTCTATGCAACAGGACCCAAAGGTGTAGGCTCAGAGGTTATATTTCAAACTGAAATGTCATGGCCAATGCTGCTCTGGCACTGGAAGAACACAAGTGGTGGAAGACAAACAAGGTTTAGGGTCTCCTAAGTCAGAAGCTATATTGTGAAAAAAATTCCCCAAATCTTACATCACATAAATTAAAAAACAAACAAAAATCTCATAGAAGTTTTCCCAATTTGACAACGATCCTAAAATTTCACATGCTCTTAAAAACAGTGAGCTATGATAATGAAAATAACTTTTTTTAAACTACCAGTAACGAAAAATGAAATAAGAGTTCCTGTCATGGCTCAGCGGAAATTAATCTGACTAGTATCCATAAGGACACAGGTTTGATCCCTGGCCTCCTTCAGTGGGTTAAGGATCCAGTGTTGCCTTGAGCAACACTGTGTAGGTCGCAGACGTGGCTTGGATCCTGCATTGCTGTGGCATAGGCCAGCAGCTACAGCTCCGTGTCGACCTCTAGCCTGGGAACTCCCATATGCCACTGTGTGGCCCTAAAAAGATTAAAAAAAAAGAAAGAAAGAAAGAAAGAGAAAAATGAAATATACTAGAGGCAAAGTCTTATTACCTTAAATTGGAATCATTAAGAAATTACAATTATATAGGTAATCAAAGAATGCACTAACTAAGAATGTAGGAGAAAAATGATTTCAGAGATGGACCAGGTAGTCAATTGATGATAATATTATTTTTCAAGATTTTGTGGTGTTTACCATATTTAACAGCTTTAAAAATGGTATTTCAGTGTGCTTTATCATTCTAACTAAATATGTATATATTTACAATTTGTGTCCTTTTTAAGGATAATTCTCAAAATTATAAAAGTTTTTGGCTTGGTGTGATGGCTTGAGCATCATTCAGAGATTCATAGTTATTTTTACACTGTGTTTGGTTTGTCTTATAGATCTTAATTCTTTCCAGTTAGGAAATAGAAAGTGATTTTGAGTTACCATCTACTGTAGCATGATAGTTGGGAATTATCTGCAGTGTGAGATTGCCTGTGTCCAATTCAATCCTCTTCCTATTTTTACCTTTATGACTATAGGTAAGTTGCTTAGGTTTCCCTGTGCCTTAATGTGGAATAAATATTACTCCTAGGACTAAGTGAGAAGATACATGTAATACACTTAGAAGAACAGCTGACACATAGTTTAAAGTCTTAATAAATTGTGAAGAATATTATTACCATTATTGTCAGTGTTATCATTAGACCAAAAATTCACCCCATCTAATTCATTAAAAAGCAGCAGGTACAGATGGGAGTATGTTAGGCTCACAGCCTTATGGATCATTTAAACATTACTTCCTGAGAGTGTCTACATAAAGATAGATAGGTTTTAATAATGGAACTGAAAAAAAAAAATGTGTGACCACAAGTGTCTCTTACTGTGCAGCCCAAAATGAAAACCATTCACAGACTCACAGTCTTATGTTCATGCTGTATTTGATCTATCTTCTGGATTTTGGGTTCTCTTTAATTTTAGAAAAAAAAAAGTAGCTATGATTTTGAGTCAGTTATCAACTACTTATTCTCAAGAGGCAGAAATTATGTAAAAGATATTTCCTTCGCAATATAAAGGGAGAAAATATCATAGCATATGATTCTCTACTTTAGACTATCAACATGATTCAGAATAAAATCATACCACTTAAAGTCACATTTGCTCAGCTTCCATTCACATCACATCCACAGTTGAGCCATATAAACAATGTGCTCTTCTCCAGGGAAAACAGAAATGGACCATCAGTCTAGATGGTCTTTGGACAGTTATACCTGCCTCAATGGAAAAATCAAGCACTTGCTGACCCTGCCCATAAACTTCTCTGACATCCATTAATTCAGTGTAATAATTTGATGGTGAACATTCAAAATAGATTCAAGTATGCTTGAACGAATGAAAAGTAGTAATTTTACATATAAGAAAATTATCAAAGATAATGAATAAAAACAAGATAGGTATGTGTTAAGATCACACAAACTGAGTGTTATAGACTGAATGGTCTTGCCTCCCTAAAATGTATATGTTAAAACCCTAACTATCAATTTGATAAAGATGAGACTTTGGGGAACTAATTAAGTATAGATGAAATAATTAGGGTAGGACCCCATGATAGGATTAGTGTCCTTATAAGTAGATAAATATCAGAACTCTCTCTCTACCACATGAGGATACAGTAAGAATTTGGCCTTCTGCAAGCCAGGAGTAGGGCCCTCACCTAAGAACCAAATCAGTCATCACATTGATCTTAGATGCTCCACCCTGGAGTACTGTGAGAAATGAAGTCTGTTGTTTAAACCACCCAGTTTTATTATACCAATCTGAGCTAAGACAATGTGCCTTGAAATATATCCTGTATTACTCTAGAAGTTTGTTGGCTTTATTATACTGTTCTGTATGACATGATGTCATTTTTTGTCAGGGTAACCCGTGCTAGATTTCCCTTCAGTGTACTCTCTCCCATCAAGTTGCTCTCAGAACACTCTTTCCCACTGTACAGCATTTATCCAAATGAGCTGAAATTACAGATTCTCTCTTCCCACAGGTTTCTGAGACCTTTAAGTTCTCATTTTTCTGTATCCCTAGTGCCTACTACCATGTCTCCTACAAAGTTATGCTTTCAATCATGTTATTTAACTTAAAGAATGAGATGAGGACACACATGTTTTACTTGCCTAACATGTCACTTGGCCACTTTCATATCTACTGACAGCCAATAATTGTTGCATTATAATTACAAAAGTAATTCCATTGGACCATTTCACTTTTATTTCAAATCCTCAATCCCATTTTGAATGAGAAACGCATGCTGTGGGTTTTGCAGAATGCATATCTGCTGCATAAGTATGAAATAAAGACCCAATATTTATGAGGTGAAATTAAGCAGTAAACATGAAAGAATACCAGAAAACCTTGATCTTCACATCTCAGAATATGATTCCAAATTCCCAGTAAAGTTGTAGAGAGTGGAAAGTTACCATGAAAACATACTTTTCCTTTTAAGTCTGTATTTCACTTTTCTAAATGTTTTACTAAGTGTTTATTGCCCTGAACTATCACCATTCTCAAACACAAGTGGAAGAAGCCCAGGGTTCAGTGACTGAATTCCAAACAGCATCAGCACAGGGACAAATGCTTAGCTAAGGCTCACATCTATCATTCTGGTTGGTACATATGGTAATTTTCTCTAAATTGGCTGGTTTTCTCAGGCTACTGTATCATCCTGAGATATTAAGTTTTTAAATTGGCTCTTCCCACCTCTTTTAAAGTTAGATGGCTGATTGCTGTCACATAATTTAATGATCTAGTCCAATCTATACAATGACTCTGTAACATGGGCAAGATAATTGTAGATGAATTGCATGCCATTAATCAGTTGGCTTTTTGTTCTTACATGTCCCATTGCTTATCATTCAAGGAAGAAAATTGTCTTTTGACAGGGGTCCCATTGCAGCCTTTTTACTGTCCAATAACATCAAGGCTGAGATTTCAAAAGATAAATGAGAATGATATAAGTGTTGAAGTGAGAGACTCAGTTAAAAGGCCTGTTGATCTAGGAAATATTTTTGGAGTAATTAGAAATTTGTCTGTGTTGTTGGAGAATAAGTTATGGAAGGCTTATATTTTTTAAAACATAGCAATAGCTTAAATAAAACAGATTTTCTCTTTTCACCAATTTATGCAAGAGGCTATACTTCATTGTGAAAAGGATAACACAAACCTCTAATTTTTGGTAAGCATCCCCTTATCTTTCCACCCCTAATAAACAATAACTGTTATCGTGGTGGAAATTTGTTTTAAGCGATAACCTAGGCACTCTATTCATTGTCATACTTTCCTCTCTCACAGGTAGGAAAGATGCCATTTTAATTGTGTTTTCCCATAGCCTAGTTCAAGCATCTAGAATTTATTAGATACTCAATTAATGTTTCTTCAACTAAGCTAATCTAATTTTGATCTTGAAGGCTAATGATACAACCAAATAGTTATTACTTGGGAAATGAATCAACATGAACCTTCTGGATAGAGAGTCAACACAGTGAGGAAAATAATGACTTTTCCAACTGTATAGAAGGGACAATTGGCAATTTGAATGCAAAGTAAAAATTCTCCTTTTGTACTCATCATGTGTCATAGAGTTTTTTTGGTTTGTTTTGATTTTTTGTTTTGTTTTGTTTTTTGTCTTTTTGCTATTTATTGGGCAGCTCCCGCAGCATATGGAGGTTCCCAGGCTAGGGGTTGACACTGAGCTGTAGCTGCCGGCCTACGCCAGAGCCACAGCAATGCTGGATCCAAGCCACACCTGCAACCTACACCACAGCTCACGGCAACGCTGGATCATTAACCCACTGAGCAAGGGGAGGGACCGAACCTGCAACCTCATGGTTCCTAGTCGGATTCGTTAACCACTGCTCCACGATGGGAACTGCTGTCATAGAGTTTTTATTTCATTTAATTTTATTTAATCTTTAAGGATGAGGAGATAAAATGGGAATTTAAAATTACTTCGCATTAAACATTACATGCATATAATTATGTTTACATACACATATACATGTACTTATGTATTTTCTTTTGCTTTTTTTCCTGCTAAGTTAACCCTAGGCTCTATGAGTTAAATCCCTGACTGAACCACTTGTAGTAATTTACTCCTCTAATGCATCTCAATGCAGGCATGAGGGAAAGAGATGGACTTTGCTTGTCTTTGAGACATATTTTCTTGATGTTATACCAGATGTTCTTAAATGTACTCTTTGTTTCTCTTTTTTGACTGTTTCCACTTGTATCCTCTGGGTAAAGATGTTTCTATGGGAATGACTGTCAATCAGGAATGTATGTTTCTTGATAATAACTTGAAGGCAAACTCTAAACTGTTGTGAAGAGACTAATGGCCCCTAATAGTCATGGGGGCAAAGTTAAAAATCTACAGGGAAACATTTTTATGAAATTATTTCAGCATCAACATAAAATATTCTTTATTTCTTTTAAGCAGAAAATATTTGAAAAAATAATATCTTACAAACAGCATTTAGTCTATTAAAGTTAAACTGTTATTTTTAGGTAGAAACAGAAAAAAAAAAAGAAAAAACTCTTCCTCCTATTCTTTTCTAGCTGCTTCTTCACCTATACAAATCTACATATTCATAGCTCCTATGTCTTTCTCTTAAAATCTTAATTTAAGAAATCTTAAATTTCTTAATTTTAGTATTAGTTGAAATGTGTCAACTCGATGAAAAGCAGATTTTTTTTTGGTTGTTTCTTTTTCTTTTTAAGAGTTCTTGGATTTTTTCAGTACCACGTGTAATGCTAACTCTTCTTAATAAGCAAGAACATAGTCATGCGCTTAAGTAAAACAGGGCAAAGTGGTAGCAGTCATATAAGAAGAGCTTCATCAAACACGAGGACATATGAATGTGTAAGAACAAATGATCAGAAGTGGGCTTTAAATCAATTTTATCTTCACCATTTTAACATCAAGAAGAGTTGTTAGTTGTAAACCAATTGTTATGCAACTTAATGAACTAATTAGGAAAATCAGTTGCAATAATAGTATTGGTACAAACTGATCTGAATATAAAAAGTAGAATTAGAATTCTAATACCAAACTTTTCAAACTAGAAAGTCTACATAATACTGTTGATAAAATCTGTTCTTTGTAAAATTAATCATAGGCAGTTCTTCATTTACCACATTTGATTTTTATATTCCATTCTTCTATAATTGTGATACACCACAGTTATAATTGTGATATTTCTGCTGTGTATATATGTCTTGCAGTCTGCTAGGATGGTCTAGTTAATTTCTTAAATGACTTTGCATAAACTGGTCCCATTATTATTTTTCCTATTGCTTTGCTTCATTTAGTGAATGAATGGCTGACATCCACTGATATTAAAATAGCAAGACCTCTGCTCAAAGACCACACCTGGGCTGACAAGAGTGCTATAGCTGCCTGGTTGAATAACAGAGTAAGAGCATACTGGAACAAATGCGCAAATAATAGGGAAAAGTCATCTGAATATTGCTTAGACCATTTTAAGATGGAATTTTCCAAAGATGAAATCATAAACTCCAGAAGATATATGTCAATTGTCACTCCTATCTTTTGTTCCCTAAGTTGTGCAATTTTAATATGAATGAAATATTTTCCTCAGAGGTTACTGGGTAATTGTTTTGATAGTTACATAATTTTATATCTTAGTGATGAAATATTTATGCATGCAATTCAAGTTATCTGTTGTAAAAGGAAAATATTTAACCATTGTAGACTAATGGTACATGGGGAAAATGGGTGTCAAAAGAAATTTATTATATCTTCCAAGTACTGCTTTTTGTGATAAAATATAATTTGTATGATTGTGAAGTAGTGTTGTTTATTTTTCCAGTCAAAAAGTCACTGTCAAAAGTATGTTTGGGGAGGAAAAAAATGGCCTTAAAACAAATGTATCACAGGGAATATCTAGGTTGTTAAAAAAAAAAGGAAAAAAAAAAAAAAAACCTAGGGCAGCATGTTAAAAATGAACATTTCCAATACAATTTGTCACCCATGCATAAATCTTGCTGACATTTTCAGTCACTTTAATAGCTTGCCCATTTTATAAATCAGTATGAACTTGCACAGTTGCAAAAAGTGTGTATTTTGAACATCTCATTTGCATACTTTACCAAAAGCCAATGAGGCAGTGGGAGCAGCACTGGTGATCACAATACGTGTTTGGGGAGAGGCAGAGGAATCAGTAATGGCTTTGCCTTTAGGGATTGCTGTACTCCATAGGGGACGAAAATGAGAAATATTTTTCAAACAGCAGGGGTAAAGGTTTTAAAACTAGAAACACATGGAGTGATAAAGATGTTAGTGCCACAGGGCGCATAGCAGGAAAAATTTACAATGTAAAAACTGTAATTTCAGCATTAGGAAGTAATAATCGTGTTTCATCATTGTTATTAAAGCATGACCCTTAAAGTCACATAAATTAGATATAAGTTTCAAGAGAAGTTTATTAATCTTTAGCAGGAAAATATTAGGAAAGTTTATTATCAGATAAGATTTTCAGGGGGAGACACATTCTCCTGAGCGTGTGTGTGTGTGTGTGTGTGTGTGTGTTCTCAAGGAAGCCTGTATCATTTCAAAGGGTAAATAAAACTTTGCTTACTATTAGCCCATGGGTATAAATAATGCCTACTGACAGATAGCTCCTATTCTTTTAAATTAGCAATTTGATGAGATAATATGATATACAAAAACGGGGACTGACCCATCCAGAATGGTTCTACTTGTCCAGAGTAAAATAGTCGATGGAAACTTAAAGCTTACTTTTAATATAGAATGTTGCTAACATAATTACTAAACTAGTAAAGTATTTTTAGACTTCTTGGAATTTTAAAAATATTTATAACTAAATGATGAGGTTTTATTAGTAGTTCTGTGACAAAATTAGTGAAAAGTTACAGCTTAGAGAAGGGTAAGAATCAGTAATTATTGATGGACTTTAAAGAACTGCTTATTAAAGAAAATGATTTATTTGGTGGTGAATATGTTACTCTGCAAATGAACATCTCGATTATGGGTAAATTAATTATCAATGGATATTGAAGAACTATTTATGTAAAAAAGATAATTTATTTGATCATAAATATATTAATTCAGAACTGACTATCTAGATTATAGGTGAAATACTATTTTTACCAATTAATACTTCTCTCAAAAGTCTGGTTTTGGAATTTGTGAACTAAACCTTTATCTTTGAACAGTTATTTAGGTAGAACTCAGTCTTGCCAAGTTAAGGGGACAATAACTTGTTCCTAGATTAATTGCTCAATTTTTTTTTTTTTTTTTTTGTCTTTTGTTGTTGTTGTTGTTGCTATTTCTTGGGCCGCTCCCGCGGCATATGGAGGTTCCCAGGCTAGGGGTTGAATCGGAGCTGTAGCCACCGGCCTACGCCAGAGCCACAGCAACGCGGGATCCGAGCCGCGTCTGCGACCTACACCACAGCTCACGGCAACGACGGATCGTTAACCCACTGAGCAAGGGCAGGGACCGAACCCGGAACCTCATGGTTCCCAGTCGGATTCGTTAACCACTGTGCCACGACGGGAACTCCAATTTTTTTCTAATAATATATTTTAACATTTGTGGAATAGGATGGTGAGTTTTAAAACACAAATTTTATAAAACATGATTTTAGGACAGTTAACTTTACTCCAATACATTATAAGCTGAGACAAAGCAAATTTATATTAGGGTAACATCAGAAACACACATTTTTACATACAGGTAAAAACTGTTGTAGAAGATAAAGAAAAATATAAACAAACATTAAAATAACTAGTTTCTGCAAAAAAATTGTAGCCACTTTTAACATTCTCATATGTATTATTCCAGAATTATTCCTAAGGATATGTATATAATATTTTAATTTTTATTTTATACATGTTATTATAGGCATATACTTTTAAAACATAAGAATACTTTTAAAAATAAGATTATTATTATTTTGGTATATGCAATAAATGAGCTATTACTTAGCAAAGTTTGGGCAAGTAGAAAGCATATAGAATTTTATAGAATGACAATTCAGGATCATTTAAAATTAGATTAATTAAACACAGAGAACTTCCAATAAGATATTAAGCTTGTGTAATAGACCCCATCTTAATAAAGTCTGCTACTGATTTATCTAATAATGCCTTCTAATTCATAGACATTTCTTATATTGTTCTGTTGTGAGTACTTATTTTAAATGTTTTGTGAGATATTAAAAATGCTTTCAGATTGACGAAAGTGTTATTTATCCTCTTTAAAATGCGGAGGTCATCCATAGCAGTAAGTTGACTGAGAGTCTATATACCATTGCAGAATCATGAAGCAAATAGTTTTTATTGCATTTGTTAATTTGCTGTGGGGAAAACAAAAAGACATAGTGATAGGGAATCCATAAGAGCCAAGATGACTGAGAAAATAATGATTCTTGGTGTGCTCAAACTCTTTTTAACTAGAGGTAATGTAGATACAGGAGCTAGATTACAATAGAAAGAGTGAGATTGAGTTGCAAAGTATTTGCAAAGGAAAAGTACATGGTATACCCTGCATAATATAGTGTTATACTAGTATAATTGTATAGTCTGTATTATGTTTACACAGTTAGAGTGAGATAGAAAAAATAGGAAGGGAGAAAGCCAGTGAATTGAAATAACAATGATCCTGCAATGCTAAATCATTGAGAAAAATAAATCATAATTACACCAGCATATGAAGAGCACTAGCAGGCTGCAAATGATAAGGGTAGAATAAGTTCGATCTTTGGTTCAATGTATAAGGCAGGTAGAAATTGAAAATAAACAGAAATAATAAAGAATGCTTTCTATGCTTCAAGAACAAGTAGATGAGATTGCTTTCCTTTGAGAAATATTATTTTATGTTGGTTCTGTCATCAGCTATGTCTGTTCTATTTAATACATATCACATTTATGCTATTTTAACAACATTTTTATTCTGTTCGGTTTAGAGTGATATTTAAGTTTAGGTTATGTCCACAAAGAAATTCACGTTGAAGAATTTACATATCAATATACCAGCCCTATAGAGTGAGAGCTGTCCTAATATGTTACTCAGCTTTTGATAGGTTGTGTTGCATTGACAAATTACCATCAAATATAGTATATATTTATTTCTTACCACATTACATGTCTACAATTCGTGCATTTTCTGTGCATTTACATTCATTCTTGATTCCAGTTTAAAAGGTCACTATGAAACAACATTACAACTCTTAAATCCTCCTTTCTAATAATCTATTTTATTGATTAGAGACTGTTACACAGTAAGCCTTGATATCCATGCCATATCCATGTGGCATCCCATGGCAAGGCTCTGCAAATAGCTAGAAAATGGGTTGTATGTATCTATAACCTTTTTATGGGGATAGGGATTAATTTGGGGACAATAGTAAAATGTGTTCTATTTTTAAATGAAATAATATAATTTACCACGTTAGTAGGTTTTGACATGAGAGCATCTAATGCAAAGTTGGGGTTTTTTTTCAATTAATTGTTATAAATTTATTTGTTTCTGTTTGCTCCCCAACCCCCACCCGCCATGGTAGTTTTTTATTTTGGTTCAATCTCACTTGATTATTTTTGTTTTGTTACCGGTGCTTTTGGTGTCACATCAAAAAAAAAAAAAAAAAATCATTGCCAGTAGTTTTACTCTAACCATGTGATTGGGTGGGAGGTAAGAGATAATGGTGGAGCTGGGGAGATTGGAAAATGATGCTGATAATTTCACTGACAAAACCACTGGAAAGGAGAAAGCAAAAGAATTCACCAAGAAGGTGGGAAGACTTTTTTCAGGCTCACTTTGTTCTCTAAAGGGAATCTTTGACATAAAGAGTGGAGTTGTTAGCATCTGTGGTGCTGCCTGCTAGTTTAGGATAATCTACACTCTTTTTCTTCCAAAGTAATCAGGTTGTCCCTGGGAAGTAACTGCCCAGTTAGGCAGCTGAATTCCCAGCCTCTTCCAGGGTTAGACAAGCTGCAGGACTCCACTCTCTGATGAAATATTTGTAGGTGTGATACCTGCCAGTTTTGTGTCTGTTTCTATAAAAATTCCCATGTGTGCGCCTTCATACTTCCCCTCCCCACTTCACTGGTGTTGGAAAGAGATGCTTATTCTGTCTTTGAAAGCCACATGTTGAAGATGGAAGAGCTATTGTAGCCTTTGTCTATGGATGTGGCAGAGCCTTCCCCATTCCTAAGCCTCTTTCCTGTACTGTTACAGGAAAGAGAAAGAAAATTCTATGTGTTTGAGAACACTTATAGGATCTATTTATTATAGGGATTTACTTTCCCTAATACATTCTCCTTCTTATAAATTTTCTTCTTAGTCATTAGTGATATTGCCTCTAAAACTTGCCCTTTTCCTGCTCAGTGTCTTCCTCTTGCCTACAGAATAAAGTTAAAATTCTTTAGAGCACATTTTAAGCCCTTATCAAATATTCTACGATTCTGCCACTTTCATATTACACATTCTATAAATAACAAATACTACCTTAGTTTCTCTAATACTCTGCATTTTTCAGCTTCTGTGGCTTTGATTATTCTCTTCTTTCCAGTAAAGCATCTCACTTTTTTGAAAACCTATTGATTATTTAACTCTGCATATATATCTTGCATATATTGTCCTCTGAAACCAAACATTAAGAATTATTTGCTGCCACAGTGAAAAAATTAATATCATTTATTGGCACATGTCCTATGTTATAGGAATTTCCTATAAAAGAACACTGTTTCCTCTTTATCTATATATTCTCCACACAGTATCAAGTTTTCAAGTGCTTGCATCTTTTAATTGTAAAGACTATCTTGAAAGTTAACCAGGGAATTGATGAAAATTGACTGGTAGATTCTATGCCATCCATTGGTTATACTTTTGGTTAAAGCCCCTAGGCGTATAAATAGAGAAAATTGACTCAGATTGCATGTAAACACTGATGGATGAAGATGACCTGTGATGAATTAGAATATTTTCGTGAATTTTGAAAGACTAGGTGTTGCTAGAATGAGATGTTGTTTTAGGCAATTAAACATCTCCTCTTGTTAAGAACTTCATCGAACTTTCAAGCAATGGATACCATATTTTCATGCAAAAGGGAACATACCCATCCTGAGGGCGGAGGACTCCATCAGTGAGAGGCAGAATTTATGTATTAAATACTGGTCTCTCTACTGACACATAAATTTCACTTTTCTCAGCTCAAGTCAAATATCTCAATGATTTTGTCAGTTCATCTGTGGTCATGAAAGATTTTGATGGCAGAATGTACCTAAGATTTTCGTCAGTGATTCAAGTTATCTTATGATTAGTTAAGGATATTACTACTTTTTAAAATAACTTAAGCAATTGTTTTATAATTTCTTTGGGTTTTTATTTCATTTTTACTTGTAAATTTTTTAAAGTATTCATAAGTTTTCCACAAAATGACTTAAAGAGTAGATAATGAAATATGTTAGAAGGAAAAATAGCCTCATTGACTTTGTTTCACTAACACATTTGTGGTTACATGTCAAAAATGGAACAGGATTTAACTTTTTTGAAAAATCTGGATTGCTTTTGACAGACATCTTTTCATTATACATGAATTGTTACCAAAAGCTCATTGCTTTAGTTAAGTCTCTATTTTCTTGATAGTAACCAAATATAGCATATTCTACAAGATATTAAGATAAGGAAAGAATCATGTAATGATTTTGGTTATTCAGGGAAATAACAGAGTAGGAACATGTTTGTAATCAACCGTGATGGATTTTTCAAAATTGAGACAAGTTTTTCCAAACTGGAGGTCATATATGGCGAAGACAAAGTTCTTCATGACTTTTGAGTTAAAACTAGGACAAAATATCATAGATCTTAAAGTTTATGAAAATTGATCACGTCATCAATATGGATTTGAATTGTGAATTCAATACCAATATTGACCCTGTTCTATTTCTTTTAAGATTTCTGAATAAAGGGAGAACACTCTAATTTTGCACAAGTAATTCTGGACTAATTTATCAAATAGGAAGGGAGAAGGCCTTGCATTTTGTGGCTCATCTAATAATCTATAAATGATCCTCTTGATGCATAGCTTTTATATGAGCTACATGCAGATTATTTTTAGGACTGTTGGGTCCATCATTAGCATATATGTTTTACTTGTGTTTCTGAAAACAAACTATGTTATCCAACTCTTGGTTAATTTATTAATTAAACTGGCTCATTGAAAATGTAATCAATGGAAATCCTCTAAAACTGGATTGTGATGGTTATTGTACAGCTATAAATGTAATAAATTCATTGAGTAATAAAAACTGTAATCAATGTATAGTATATGTCAACAGTTTTCCTAGGTATTAAGGATAAAGACACGTATGTAAATATTTAGTATCTTTAAAAAATCTAGGGAGGAATGTAATGTTCTATCAGCCATTATCTTCATAGGAAATAAATGGCACATTCAAATTAAGAGTATTCAATTAATTAAGAGATAAATTCAAAGGATCAGGAAGAGTTTAGGTAATCCAAAAAGAATAGGGGATAACTTGAATTGGTAAGGAATGTGGATATCTTTGTCACCCTTCATCATTAAAGAGCAAGAAGAGAGAGCAGTTACCAAATTTAAATACAGAGAGGATGGGCTGTTGTGGAGGTAGACACCTAACCGGTGCCAAAATATACCAGCCCTCTTGACTCTGTAAATCATTCCTCCTGCACTTAACCTCTGCCACCCAATCTCCAACACTCAATAGTTAAAGGTAACTAGAGACCAGAAGGTAAAGGTACTCACTGAAGTCTTTGAGGTCAGACTGAAGGACAAAGTGAAGGAAGGTGAAGAGAAAATGGGAAAAAAAAAAAAGCTATCAAAATGATTATATCTATTTCACAGATGAGGAAACTAGAAAGTCATAGCTGATAAGTGACAGAGCCAGGATTAAAGCAAAGTCTGCCTGATTCCAGAGCCTTTTCTACTTTGCAACAACAATGCCAGAAAAATGACTTCTGCTTTTCCATCTTACAGCAATGTTGGGAAAATGACTTCCGCTCTCAAGGGACTTGCAGTATTGTAACATGTTGAGGGGAAAAAAAAAAAAAAAAAAAAAAAAAAAACAGTACAGGTATCATCAATATCAAAATGTCAGGTATGTTTCCCAGCCCATAGCCATGGATTTCCTTTACCCCTTCAATTTTCAGGAGGAGGAACCACCAATTCCTTGAATCGGTGAATGGGTTTAGAATTGGCCCTCTGCCCAGATGAGAATTATGAGAAGGTATCAGAGGAGCATTGCTACAGTGGTGCAGCTATTCAGTTCATGTTGGCTGTAAGAGCAAATCAAGCTTCTTGGTGCCATACCTTCTCTTTCTCCTACCTTTGCCCAGAAATGGAGTTTTTATTTTGGCATTTGGGGAGTATTGGTGAAGGCTACCAATATTTTAACTTTGGGATTCTTAGATTATTGTTGTTATTGTCTTTGAAGATCCAAGTATTGTGAACTCATCTCTATTGATCCTACTCATGCTTCTATTCTAAATCTAGGATTTCCATAAAAATACAAACATTGTCAGATGGGAAGATGTTAAATTATCAGAAAGTACTTTAGAAAAGGTGAAGCCTGCTCCTTCCTCTCAGGCCTGAAGATGTGGAAATATTCTGTAAAACTCCAGTGTCAGCATCCAGACGTTAGAAAGGATGCCACTGTGCATTCATAATACCCCTTATATTATACTATGGAATCATTTTCAATCGTTGTAACTGTGCTACAAAGGAGAGCTTAATAACTCTGGTCTAAACTCTGTGATTACATATACTCAGATGCTAATTTTATATAATTGAGTGTGCTCTTTTGTTGCATTCTACATTCAGTTTATGTTTAATGCACGAGGACTATATTTAGCAGTGGTTATCAAGCCCCACAGGTGCTCCTGCCAGAATCAGGATTCTAAGTTACCTTTTCCATTAGCTGCTAACATTGTTACCAGCTGAGGCAGCTGGTACAGGAATGAGAGAATTCTGCTGTTCCTTTACTTTGGATAAGATTCATTTAATCCAGATCTGAATGCTCTATTTCTATGGAACATCTGTTTTGGTGACACAATGTATGCATTTTTTAACATCTTAAACATTTGAAATTTGTAACATTCTCTGTAAATTTTTTTTTTTATTTTTTCTCTTTTTAGGGCACCTGCGTATCAAAGTTCAAAGGCTAGGGGTCATAGGGGTCGAATCTGATCTGTAGCTGCTGGCCGACACCACGCCAGATTCGAGCTGTGTCTGTGACCTGCACCACAGCTCATAGCAATGCTGGATCCTTTAATCCACTGAGTGAGGCCAGGGATTGAACCTGCATCCTCATGGATAGTAGTCAGTTTTGTTACCGCTGAGCTGGAATGGGATCTCCCCTGTAAATGATAATTTTTGACTTAGCAATTCTTAGTCTTCTATATGTATATTTAATTTCTAAGTCCCCAAATACAAAATTCATGCATACTTTGCCACCAAAAGTGGAGAGTTTTGAGTTTTTGACTTTGTTAATTCTGAATGATTCTATTTTTTCTTTGAAAGTTAGTTTCAATTACATATTTCTGTGCAATTTCACTCTCCTAGCATAAAGTAACAATAAAACTTAATCAATTGTAAGGTAATACAATCATAGAATGACTTCCTTTCAAGAGGTTTATTTTTTTTTCTTTATTTGATTTTTCATTTTGTATCTGAATTACCATCATAGCTTAGCGGGTTAAGGACCCAACTTGTCTCTGTGAGTACGAAAGTTCAATTTCTGGCATCGCTCAGTGGGTTAAGCATCCGGTGTTGCCATAATGTGCAGTGTAGGTTGCAGATGCAGCTGTTTTGGTGAAATAGGTCATAGCTACAATTCTTTTTTTTTTTTTTTATTAAATTTTATTTTCCCACTGTACAGCAAGGGGGTCAGGTTATCCTTACATGTATACATTACAATTACAGTTTTTCCCCCACCATTTCTTCTGTTGCAACATGAGTATCTAGACATAGTTCTCAATGCTATTCAGCGGGATCTCCTTGTAAATCTATTCTACGTTGTGACTGATAAGCCCAAGCTCCCGATCCCTCCCACTCCCTCCCCCTCCCATCAGGCAACCACAAGTCTCTTCTCCAAGTCCATGATTGATTTTCTTTTCTGAGGAGATGTTCATTTGTGCTGGATATTAGATTCCAGTTATAAGTGATGTCATATGGTATTTGTCTTTGTCTTTCTGGCTCATTTCACTCAGTATGAGATTCTCTAGTTCCATCCATGTTGCTGCAAATGGCATGATGTCATCCTTTTTTATGGCTGAGTAGTATTCCATCGTGTATATATACCACATCTTCCGAATCCAATCCTCTGTCGATGGACATTTGGATTGTTTCCATGTCCTGGCTATTGTGAATAGTGCTGCAATGAACATGCGGGTGCATGTGTCTCTTTTAAGTAGAGCTTTGTCCGGATAGATGCCCAAGAGTGGGATTGCAGGGTCATATGGAAGTTCTATGTATAGATTTCTAAGGTATCTCCAAACTGTTCTCCATAGTGGCTGTACCAGTTTACATTCCCACCAACAGTGCAGGAGGGTTCCCTTTTCTCCACAGCCCCTCCAGCACTTGTTATTTGTGGATTTATTAATGATGGCCATTCTGACTGGTGTGAGGTGGTATCTCATGGTAGTTTTGATTTGCATTTCTCTTATAATCAGCGATGTTGAGCATTTTTTCATGTGTTTGTTGGCCATCTGTATATCTTCCTTGGAGAAATGTCTATTCAGGTCTTTTGCCCATTTTTCCATTGATTGATTGGTTTTTTTGCTGTTGAGTTGTATAAGTTGCTTGTATATTCTAGAGATTAAGCCCTTGTCAGTTGCATCATTTGAAACTATTTTCTCCCATTCTGTAAGTTGTCTTTTTGTTTTCTTTTGGGTTTCCTTTGCTGTGCAAAAGCTTTTCAGTTTGATGAGGTCCCATGGGTTTATTTTTGCTCTAGTTTCTATTGCTTTGGGAGACTGACCTGAGAAAATATTCATGATGTTGATGTCAGAGAGTGTTTTTCCTATGTTTTCTTCTAGGAGTTTGATGGTGTCCTGTCGTATATTTAAGTCTTTCAGCCATTTGGAGTTTATTTTTGTGCATGGTGTGAGGGTGTGTTCTAGTTTCATTGCTTTGCATACAGCTGTCCAGGTTTCCCAGCAATGCTTGCTGAATAGACTTTCCTTTTCCCATTTGATGTTCTTGCCTCCCTTGTCAAAGATTAATTGACCATAGGTGTCAGGGTTTATTTCCGGGTTCTCTATTCTGTTCCCTTGGTCTGTCTGTCTGTTTTGATACCAGTACCACACTGTTTTGATGACTGTGGCTTTGTAGTATTTCTTGAAGTCTGGGAGAGTTATGCCTCCTGCTTGGTTTTTGTTTCTCAGGATTGCTTTGGCGATTCTGGGTCTTTTGTTGTTCCATATAAATGTTTGGATTGTTTGTTCTAGTTCTGTGAAAAATGTCATGGGTAATTTGATAGGGATTGCATTGAATCTGTAGATTGCTTTGGGTAGGATGGCCATTTTCACAATATTGATTTTTCCAATCCAGGAACATGGAATATCTTTCCATTTTTTTACATCTTCTTTGATTTCTTTGATTAAGGTTTTATAGTTCTCGGCATATAGGTCCTTTACCTCTTTGGTTAGGTGTATTCCGAGGTATTTGATTTTGTGAGGTACAATTTTAAAAGGTATCGTATTTTTGTATTCCTTTTCTAATGCTTCATTGCTGGTATACAGAAATGCAACTGACTTCTGAATGTTAATCTTATATCCTGCCACTTTGCTGAATTTATTAATCAGTTCAAGGAGTTTTGGGGTTGAGTCCTTAGGGTTTTCTAGGTATAGAATCATGTCATCTGCATACAGTGACAGTTTGATCTCTTCTCTTCCTATATGGATGCCTTTGATTTCTTTTGTTTGTCTAATTGCTGTGGCTAAGACTTCCAAAACTATGTTGAAGAGCAGTGGTGAGAGTGGGCATCCCTGTCTTGTTCCAGATTTGAGTGAGAAGGCTTTCAGTTTTTCCCCATTGAGGATTATATTTGCTGTGGGTTTATCATAAATGGCTTTGATTATATTCAGGAATGTTCCCTCTATACCCACTTTGGCGAGGGTCTTGATCATGAATGGATGTTGAACTTTGTCAAATGCTTTTTCTGCATCTATTGAGATGATCATATGATTTTTGACTTTTTTCTTGTTAATGTGGTGTATGATGTTGATTGATTTGCGTATGTTGAACCATCCTTGTGAACCTGGGATGAACCCAACCTGGTCATGGTGTATAATTTTTTTGATATGTTGTTGGATTCGGTTGGCTAAGATTTTGTTGAGAAGTTTTGCATCTATATTCATCAATGATATTGGGCGATAGTTTTCTTTTTTGGTGGTATCTCTGCCTGGTTTTGGAATGAGGGTGATGGTGGCCTCATAGAATGTCTTTGGGAGTATTCCTTCTTCTTCAACCTTTTGAAAGAGTTTAAGGAGGATGGGCACCAATTCCTCTTTATATGTTTGATAGAATTCACCTGTGAAGCCATCTGGTCCTGGGCTTTTATTTGTAGGGAGTGATTTTATGACCTCTTCAATTTCATTTCTAGTGATTGGTCTGTTCAGTTGGTCTGTTTCTGCTTGATTCAGTTTTGGCAGGCTGTAAGATTCTAGAAAATTGTCCATTTCTTCCAGATTGTCAAACTTATTGCCATATAGTTGTTCATAGTATTCTCTTATGGTTTTTTGTATTTCTGCTGTATCCGTTGTGATTTCTCCTTTTTCATTTATAATTTTGGTGATTTGGGTTCTTTCTCTCCTCTTTTTAGTGAGTCTGGCCAAGGGTTTATCAATTTTGTTCACCTTTTCAAAGAACCAGCTCTTGGTTTTATTAATTTTCTCTATTGTTTTTTGAGTCTCTATTTTATTGATTTCTTCTTTGATCTTTACAATTTCCTTCCTTCTGCTGACTTTAGGACTTCTTTGTTCTTCTTTTTCTAATTCATTTAGGTGGAGGGTTAAGTTGTCAATTTGGGATCTTTCTTCTTTTTTGAGAAAGGCCTGGATTGCTATAAATTTCCCTCTGAGCACTGCTTTCGCAGCATCCCATAGATTTTGAGAGGTTGTGTCTTCATTATCATTTGTTTCAAGATAGTTTTTAATTTCCTTCTTGATTTCCTCATTGACCCATTGGTTTTTTAGTAGCATGTTGTTTAGTCTCCATGGAGTAGGTTTTTTCTCTTTCCTTTTCCCATGGTTGATTTCTAATTTCATGGCATTGTGGTCAGAGAAGATACTTGAGATAATTTCTATGCTCCTAAATTTATTGAGATTCGCTTTATGTCCCAATATGTGGTCGATTCTTGAGAATGTTCCATGAGCATTTGAGAAGAATGTGTATTCTGATTTTTTTGGATGTAGTGTCCTGAAGATATCAATTAAGTCTAACTTTTCTATTGTTTCCTTTAGGATCTCTGTTGCTTTATTGGTTTTCTGTCTAGAGGATCTGTCCATTGATGTGAGGGGGGTATTTAGGTCTCCTACTATGATTGTATTCTCATCAATATCTCCCTTTATGTCTGTTAATATTTGTTGTATGTATCTGGGTGCTCCTATGTTTGGGGCATATATGTTGATGATAGTAACATCCTCTCCTTGGATGGATCCCTTAATCATTAAATAGTGTCCTTCTTTGTCTTTCTTTATGTCTTTTGTTTTAAAGTCTATTTTGTCTGATATGAGCGTTGCAACTCCTGCTTTTCTGTCATGTCTATTGGCATGAAATACTTTTCCCCAGCCTTTCACTTTCAATCTATATGTATCTTTTGTCCTAAGGTGAGTTTCTTGTAGGCAGCATATTGAAGGTTTTTGCCGTTTTATCCACTCAGCCATTCTGTGTCTTTTGATTGGGGCATTCAGTCCATTGACATTTAAGGTGATAATTGATAGATGATTATTTATTGCCATTTGATCCTCGTGTTCCAGTTGATTCTATGGTTCTCCATTCTTCTTTTTTTTTTTTTTTTTGGTTGGATGGTCTCCTGTTATTATCTGCTTGAGTGTATTTTTTTTTTTCATTTTTTGCAAATGCAATATTTGGTTTTGGCTTGTGGTTGCCCTGTTTTTTAAGTATGCTAACCCCTTCCCATAATTGTGTGTTTTAGCCTGATGGTCCTGTAAGTTCAAACACTTCATTATTATATTAAAATTAAGAAGAGAGACATACATACAAACAAAAAGGATTATTTACCTCCTAACATCCCTTGCCCACATTTTATGGTTTTGATGACTCTTTTATTTTTTTCTTTTTAATTTTATTTTGTTTGAAGCATGTTCATGATTAAATCTGTATGCTGGCTTATTTGAGTGACTGCTCTCTGATTGTATCTTCCTCAGTCCTAGTTCTTCCTCTTCTTCTTCTTCTTCTTCTTTTTTTTTTTTCTTTTCTTTTTTCTTCCCTTTCCTTCCTTTCTTTTTGGTTTAGAGAAGCCCTTTCAATATTTCCTTTAACCTGGGTTTTGTGTTGCTGTATTCTTTAAGTTTTTGTTTGTTGGGAAAAATTTTTATTTCCCCTTCTATTTTAAATGATATTCTTGCTGGATAAAGTATTCTAGGTTGCATATTTTTTCCTTTGAGCACTTTAAATATCTCTTGCCATTCCCTCCTGGCCTGTAGTGTTTCTGTAGAGAAATCAGCTGATATTCTTATGGGGGTTCCCTTGTAGGTAACATTCTGTTTTTCTCTTGCTGCCTTTAGGATCCTCTCTTTATCACTAACTTTTGCCATTTTTATTATGATGTGTCTTGGTGTGGGTCTGTTTGGGTTCAGTTTGTTTGGGGCCCTCTGTGCTTCTTGTATCTTGAATCCAGTATCCTTTAGATTTGGGAAGTTTCCAGCGATAATTTCTTCAAATATATTTTCCATTCCTTTATCTTTTTCTACTCCTTCTGGAATTCCTATTATGCGTAGATTGGCCCGTTTTATATTATCCCATAGGTCTCTTATATTGCTTTCCAGTTTTTTGATTCGGTTTTCTATCTGTTGACCAGATTGAGTGATTTCCATTATTCTATCTTCCATATCACTGATTCGTTCTTCTGCATTATTCATTCTAGTTTTTACTGCCCCTAGTTCAGTTTGCATCTCTGCAAATGAATGTTCTAGTTTTTCTTGGCTCCTCCTTATATTTTCTAGCTCCTTTCTGAGGGTATCTGCATTGCTGTTCATATCTTCTCTTAATTCCTTCAGTATTTTCACTATTTCTCTTTTGAACTCCAGGTCTGTCAGACTGCAGAGATCAGTTTCATTGTTGACTGTTTTAGGTGAGTTCTCCTGTTGGTTTGACTGGGGGTGGTTTCTCAGCTTCTTCATCTTGCTTGTTGTCTTCTTTCTCCTGAGGGAGTTGTACTCTCCGTTATCGGGTAGTGTTTGCCTTGTCACTGCCCTGGAATATTTCCTGAGGGCTGTCGTTGTTGGTCAATCTTTTTTTGAGGCAGTGTGGCTTTTCTGGAGTGTTGATGGGACTAACAGTGTTTCTTTGAAGCAAAGGAGGACTTCCTGAGGGCAGACAGGACTGGGAGGTCCACCCCACGATGGTAGCAGATTTCACTTGGTTCTCAGCACCCCCTGGGGTCTTGGGCGGGTAGCAGGGCCCTTGGAGACTCAAGAGGTTCCTCCCCAGGGCAGTCCGGCTCAGAAAGACCGTCTGAGATCTTTTCCCGATTCCGCCAGGCTTGTTGCAGCTTTTCTGGGCTGCAGGGGGTCCTGCCTGGAGCTGGCAGTCCTATGCAGCTGGTCCACTAGGTCTCAGTACCCCCTGGGGTCTTGGGCGGGTAGCAGGGCCCTTGGAGGCTCAAGAGGCTCCTCCCCAGGACAGCCTGACTCAGAAAGACCGTCTGAGATCTTTTCCCAATTCGGCCAGGCTTGTTGCAGCTTTTCTGGGCTGCAGGGGGTCCTGCCTGGAGCTGGCAGTCCTATGCAGCTGGTCCACTAGGTCTCAGCACCCCCTGGGGTCTTGGGCGGGTAGCAGGGCCCTTGGAGGCTCAAGAGGCTCCTCCCCAGGACAGCCCGACTCAGAAAGACCGTCTGAGATCTTTTCCCGATTCCGCCAGGCTTGTTGCAGCTTTTCTGGGCTGCAGGGGGTCCTGCCTGGAGCTGGCAGTCCTATGCAGCTGGTCCACTAGGTCTCAGCACCCCTTGGGGTCTTGGGCGGGTAGCAGGGCCCTTGGAGACTCAAGAGGCTCCTCCCCAGGACAGCCCAACTCCGAAAGACCGTCTGAGATCTTTTCCCAATTCGGCCAGGCTTGTTGCAGCTTTTCTGGGCTGCAGGGGGTCCTGCCTGGAGCTGGCAGTCCTATGCAGCTGGTCCACTAGGTCTTAGCACCCCCTGGGGTCTTGGGCGTGTAGCAAGGCCCTTGGAGACTCAAGAGGCTCCTCCCCGGGGGAGCCCGTCTCAGAAAAACCGTCGGAGAATTAGGTCGATCTATTCACGGCCTGGCTAGGCTTGTTCTAGCTTTTCTGGGCTGCAGGCCTTTTCTAGGGGGCTGGTGGTGTTTGGTGCTGCTCTGTGGAAGTGTAGCCCCTCCAAAGGGCAAGCAGGCCTGTGCAGGGAGAGCCCCTGCGGTGGTAGGCTTCAGGCAATTGTTGAGACCAGCCCTCCTGGATGGCAGGCAGCCCCAGGTTCGTCGAGAGCGTAGGGGGTGGCGGGGGTGGGGGGAGGGAATGCACTGGGAAGCACAGCTTTCTGCTAGCTAGCGGGCCTGTAAGCTTGTTGTGGCGTGGGGGGTATTCTATGGGGACCCACCCCTTCTTCTCTCCCCTCCCCAGCACGGGCGCAGACCAGGCTCTTCTCCCAGGTTCCCTCTGAGGCGGCTTTCCACTTCCCCGCCCCTAGAGTATTGCTCCCTTCCTCTGCGACAGCTTTGTTTTCTAGTCTCCCAGGCAGTCTCTGCTCCGTCAAATGGTTTAGAGACCTCCCAAGCAGTTTCCGCTCTTCCCCGCCCCCCTAGCCCGGGGACTAATCTCTGGAGCCGAGGTCTCGGTGCCCAGCCCCCCCCCCCCAGGCGTCCCCCGGCCCTTTCTTGGGGACTAACCTTCGGAGGCGAGGTCTCGGTGCCCAGCCCCAACCCAGGCGTCCCCCGGCCCCCTCTCGGGGACCAACCTTCAGAGCTGAGGTCTCGGTGCCCAGCCCCCACCCAGGCGTCCCCCGGCCCTTTCCCGGGGACTAACCTCTGGAGCCGAGGATTCGGTGCCCAGCCCCCACCCAGGCGTCTCAATTTTTGGTGACTGTGCCCGTAGTTCAGATGGTCCGTTGGGTTCTTGATCGTTTTTCCGTACTCCGACTTACTGCTACACTCTTCTCTGCATCTGGAGATTCCTCCGGTTCGTTTGATCTTTCCCCCGGTAGGAGACTTTCCAGGGTGCGGGATCCCTTTCTCCTCCGCAGTTCCCTTTCGGGAGCGCCCGTCCCGCTCGGATTCACCTTCTCTCACTCTCCTCTTTTCTCCCGTTCTGCCCAATAATGTCACGAATTTCTTGCCGTTATTGGAGTTTAGGTTCCTCTGCCAGCGATTGGTTGTTGTTCTGTGCGAGTCATTTCTTCTGTAGATGTGCTTTTTTTGTTGTGTTTGTGGGAGAGGGCGAGCGTGTCCCCCTACTCCTCCGCCATCTTGTCCTCTCCTCTCCATAGCTACAATTCTGATTCGACCGCTGACTCAGGAAATTCCATATGTTGCAGTGTGTCTATAAAAAACAAAAACAAACAAAAACCAAACTGTTAGATCATTTCATTTTCTTTCTGTCATGAGAATGGCATATTCTATAAGATCACTGTTCCTTCTGCCTATATGACTCCTTCAGATTGCTCCTTTCATCCTGCATGAAAAAGACAAGTGAAGCAGAGGTGATTTACAACTTAGACACAATGCAAGTAAAAGATAAATCTTTGCATTGTTAACCATGTGTAGTTTGTTGTTGTTATCACAACAAACCTAGAAAAAGATATAAATTGATATAAAAGTTGGTACCTATAAATGGGATGTAGCCATGGCAGAAATCCTAAAACATATGGCATTGGCTATAGGACTGTGGGGTTGGAAGTGTGGAAACTCTTAAGACAGGAAAAATGAACTTTGTAGAGTGGTTGCATATTTGGTAAATCTGTCTTATGCAATAACTTGAAAGTTAGATTATGTATGTAAACTTGCAGTTTTAGAAGGAGCAGTTGGAAATCAAAATGTGACTTGGTTGCTTTTGTCAACATTAAAAAAAAGTTATTAAAAGAAAGACATGAACCTAGAAAACTAAAGTTCCAAAACAATGAAAGGAAAAAGTAGATCTAGAAATTTTCAAAATTTACAGGTTTGAAATATGAACTATTTTATTTTCTTCCACCAGTAAAAATAAAATTGAGAGATGCTTTGAGTAACAAAGACTGACGTTTGGCCTCGGGCAAAGATAAAATCAAGAAGCCCACCAACTTGCCTTAGTTAAATTCCATGAAGGGATTTAAATTAACTTTCAGAAAATCTTTCTATTTGGACAAAGTGGCTTACAGGAAAAAACAAACAAGTTCTCTGCTGAAACCTGATAATCTCAATGTATTGATAATTAATTCTGCAAAGAAATGTATATTTCAGAAAGAATCATGGCCATGTAACTGGAATATGAAACTTATTAGGATCATATAGATGAAGATTCTAGAGGTTTGTACTGCCGACCTAGACTGGAATATATATATATATATATATATATATATATACACACACACACACACACATATATATATATATTTGTTATATATATATAACAAAACACATACTATATATATATATATATATATATATATATATATATTTGTTATGTATATATAACAAAACACACACAAAAACCCAAGATGTGAGACTTAAAATGACATTGAGTTCCCAACTTTTTATGGTTGAGATACATCTATAATACTAATTAGTCCCCCAGGAGGGTATAAAACTTAATACTTTTTTTAGATGTATCTAAGGAAGTTGAAAAAGGAAAGATCTGTTTGAAATAGAACTGTAACCAAGAGAACCTGGTGATACAATCATGAAGGATAACTGAGGACTAATCTTGGAAGATTTCCAATCCCCAGAGTAGTTAGGCACTCAAAAATATTCCTGAAATAATTCCAGGCTTTCTATGTCCAGTGATTTTGCACTTTCCATTCCTCTTTCCTAATGCAGTGTTCATTGAGATTAATATGCCCCTGTTCCACTACTGAATGTTTAGTGTGCAGAGATGAAATAACTTACTTGTCTTTGGAATTAACACACCTTTGGTCAAGAGGAGCTGTAGAGACGTCATAAGTACAGCTGGGATCTAATGTCATAATTGATTGGGACTTTTTGAGATGCCTTCTTTGGGGTTAGAATGTGCTTATTTTGTGTGCAGATAGAAAATGAGTAAGTACACATGATTAAGAGGGTGAGACACAATAGGTTGTATTATTGTTCTGAATTATTGACTTCCTATCAATAAGAGGATCGTACATATCTTCCTACTGCCAGGTGAATGAAAATGAATCCTGTTGGGTGGCATTTTAGTCTTTGATCCATTGATATGTGGTGCAGCTATCTGATTTAATCTGGTCAATAGGATAAAGGCTGAAATGCTGACACCATGTCTGAGCTGATCCATGAAATGATTCAGCCACTATTTTTTTTTTTTTTTTGGAACTCCTAGATTACATTTTTTTCTTTTTTTCTTTCTTTTTTTTATTATTTTCCCACTGTACAGCAAGGGGATCAAGTTATACTTACATGTATACATTACAATTACATTTTTTCCCCACCCTTTTTTCTGTTGCAACATGAGTATCTAGACAAAGTTCTCAGTGCCACTCAGCAGGATCTCCTTGTGAATCTATTCCAAGTTGTGTCTGATAAGCCCAAGCTCCCGACCCCTCCCACTCCCTCCATCTCCCATCAGGCAGCCATAAGTCTGTTTTCCAAGTCCATGATTTTCTTTTCTGTGGAGATGTTCATTTGTGCTGGACATTAGATTCCAGTTATAAGTGATATCATATGGTATTTGTCTTTGTCTTTCTGGCTCATTTCACTCAGTATGAGAGTCTCTAGTTCCATCCATGTTGCTGCAAATGGCATTATGTCATTCTTTTTTATGGCTGAGTAGTATTCTATTGTGTATATATACCACCTCTTCCGAATCCAATCATCTGTTGATGGACATTTGGGTTGTTTCCATGTCCTGGCTATTGTGAATAGAGCTGCAATGAACATGCGGGTGCACGTGTCTCTTTTAAGTAGAGTTTTGTCCGGATAGATGCCCAAGAGTGGGATTGTGGGGTCATATGGAAGTTCTATGTAGAGATTTCTAAGGTATCTCCAAACTGTTCTCCATAGTGGCTGTACCAGTTTACATTCCCACCAGCAGTGCAGGAGGGTTCCCTTTTCTCCACAGCCCCTCCAGCACTTGTTATTTGTGGATTTATTAATGATGGCCATTCTGACTGGTGTGAGGTGGTATTTCATGGTAGTTTTGATTTGCATTTCTCTTATAATCAGCGATGTTGAGCATTTTTTCATGTGTTTGCTGGCCATCTGTATATCTTCTTTGGAGAAATGTCTATTCAGGTCTTTTGCCCATTTATCCATTGATTGATTGGCTTTTTTGCTGTTGGGTTGTATAAGTTGCTTATATATTCTAGAGATTAAACCCTTGTCGGTTGCATCATTTGAAACTATTTTCTCCCATTCTGAAAGTTGTCTTTTTGGTTTCTTTTGGGTTTCCTTTGCTGTGCAAAAGCTTCTCAGTTTGATTAGGCCCCATGGGTTTATTTTTGCTCTAATTTCTATTGCTTTGGGAGACGGACCTGAGACAATATTCATGATGTTGATGTCAGAGAGTGTTTTGCCTATGTTTTCTTCTAGGAGTTTGATGGTGTCCTATCATATATTTAAGTCTATCAGCCATTTTGAGTTTATTTTTGTGCATGGTGTGAAGGTGTATTCTAGTTTAATTGCTTTGCATGCAGCTGTCCAGGTTTCCCAGCAATGCTTGCTGAATAGAGTTTCGTTTTCCCATTTTATGTTCTTGCCTCCCTTGTCAAAGATTAATTGACCATGGGTGTCAGGGTTTATTTCCGGGTTCTCTATTCTGTTCCCTTGGTCTGTCTGTCTGTTTTGATACCAGTACCACACTGTTTTGATGACTGTGGCTTTGTAGTATTTCTTGAAGTCTGGGAGAGTTATGCCTCCTGCTTGGTTTTTGTTTCTCAGGATTGCTTTGGCGATTCTGGGTCTTTTGTTGTTCCAGATAAATGTTTGGATTGTTTGTTCTAGTTCTGTGAAAAATGTCATGGGTCATTTGATAGGGATTGCATCGACTCTGTAGATTGCTTTGGGTAGTATGGCCATTTTCACAATATTGATTTTTCCAACCCAGGAGCATGGAATATCTTTCCATTTCTTTACATCTTGTCTGATTTCTTTGATTAAAGTTTTATAGTTCTCGGCATATAGGTCCTTTACCTCTTTGGTCAGGTGTATTCCGAGGTATTTGATTTTGTGAGGTGCAATTTTAAAAGGTATTGTATTTTTGTATTCCTTTTCTAATATTTCATTGCTGGTATACAGAAATGCAACTGACTTCTGAATGTTAATCTTATATCCTGCTACTTTGCTGAATTTATTAATCAGTTCAAGTAGTTTTTGGGTTCTTTTGCTATTAGATTAGTATGTCCCAGATTGCAGCTGCAACATCAGCCTGGATCCTGTAATGTAGATATCAGAAGCAGATAAGAGCCACATCTGACACACTTCCAGTATGTAACCAGAGTGATCAATAGACTTTGATTACTACAAAGATACTGAGCTTTTTTGTTTTTTGTTTGTTTTAGGGCCACTCCAAATGGTGTATGGAGGTTCCCAGGCTGGGGGTTGAGTCAGAGCTGTAGCCACTGGCCTATGCTACAGCCACAGTGACACCAGATCCAAGCTATGTCTGCAATCTACACCATAGCTCACGGCAATGCGGGATCCTTAGCCCACTGAGCAAGGCCAGGGATCAAACATGCATCCACATGGATACTAGTCAGTTTCCTTTCCACTGAGCCATGACAGGAACTCCAAAAATACTGAGCTTTGAAGGGATCACTTTGGAAATGCTGAGTACTAACATGAATATTTTGAACTCATTTAATTTTTTTCCCCATTTATGTTTGGTAAGGATATAAAAGAATAAAAAAGCATTTCCCAGTAGGATAAGGAAAACAGCAGGGCACTACCTACAATAATTTGGATGCATAACAAGGCCAAGTAATGGAGAAAACAGAGGTCAAAATCAAGATACAGCCAATAGTTTATTAATTCCACAGTTTAAGACACATGGGAGAATGTTTAAGTGAAGACCCAAAGCGAAGGTTTTATCCTTATAACTATTATACAACACTCACTACCATCAACATTGTTGAACACACTTATTATGAATTATCCACACAATTCATCTTTGGCATTTCAATAGCTCATGTATTTTGCAAAGCATACTTCTTACTATTTTCACCTTTTGATAATGTAGCTTATAATGAGGTTATTTCATCCACCGCACTGAACTTGACACAAAGAAAACTAGGATAAAATATTGGTCATCAAATCTCAAGATTCAAATTGTACTATTGCAACATTACCCAAGAATGTACATTAGGAAAAATTGTCAGAGGCTTTTAAGGTGTCAGAAAGGCCAGGATCTGCATAGATAAATTATGAGTTTTTTTTCTCTTTTTTTCTATTATGCCAAAAAAAATACTATCACCAGTCTGGCCTTCTGTATTGTTGAGCCTAAGCAATATTTTTTTTTAGCCTAAGCATTTGAAATAAGAAAACTTGAAACTTTCTAAAGCATTTCCATGTTTATATTGGTTTCATTTTTACATGAGCATGTCTTAATTCATTCAAGTTTCCGTCTCAGGTATTTGTGCATTATTATACCAGTCCTGTGTTTGACTAATTAGTAATCACATTTATGAAATTTTCATAGAAATTCAATTTAAGGTATAAATAGTATTATGTCATTATGATGTGATTTGCTTACAGAAACACTATTTAATGTTATTAGGATTATTAGTAGTTTTTAATGTTAATAGGAAAATAATTTTCAAGATATTACCAAAAATTTGTGTTTGTAGGAAGGAGTAAAGAATTCTATGTAAGGTTTGTACATGAATTATTATTTCTACTGATAATGTCAAATATTTTTGTAGCACTTGTTGTATGCCATGAATAATTCTAAGCTTGTTGTATATGCTAATTAATTTAACCTGAAAACAGTCCCAAGAAGTAGATATTTTACAGATGAGAAAATATAGGGACAGAGAAGTTAAGAAATTTGCCTATGGACACACAGCTAATAAGTGGTTTATTTATGAAATCCAGGCAATCTGAACCAGAGCCTCTCTTTTAAATTATATTAGATTCACAAATTCCAACATTAAAATCTTGATTACCAGGAAGATATTCTCAGTCTTCAACTAATGCACCATAAACCACAATGCTTTAGAGTTTTGTAGGAAAAGATCATTTGTTGGATTTGTTATTCAATCCCTAATCTAAACCTTATATTGTGGTAGAGATGTCTGAGTTTGTGTTTACTTTCCATACAATATAGTTTTGTTATCTTAAGTTATCTTAAATTACTAAGTATTTTATTTATGGGTCTTACTCCCTAAATTAAGTACCTCTAAAAGGTAGGGAGGATGATTTATTTATCTTGCTAACTCTACATCATCAGGGCCTGTCTTTGCAGGCTCTTGTAAGTAAGAGACGCTACCTCATTACTTATGTGGATTCATTTTTCTTAAGTTTAAGACAGCCCTAACATCTGGCATGATAGGGTGGTTTTCTTGTTATTGTTCCCCATATATGAGCCATTATGCAGAACCACAATGTAATCATCCAGTGTCTCGGGCAGGCCCTCTGATCATACAGTTGGCCAAATTGTTTTGAAATAGAAACAAAACTTTTTATTTATGGAGTATATAGAATATACTTTTTTTTTTCCTTTGCCTGTAAGGAATGAGCACTTGCAGAAGACTGGAAGAATGGGATTCATGCAGTGAAATTATTTTTAAAATATTACAAAGTATTTAATTCATTGATCATCAAGGAAGAAGAATCAATTTTCATGATTAGTCATTGGATTCAAAACCAATACCATCAATGGTACTTTTGTTGGAGATATTTATTGAGCAATTAAGCCATGTAAAGTAATAAACGATGTGATTCATAAATAACTTATACGCAGCAATTAAAGATCACAATACTAAAAAAATGTCAGGAGTTTCTGTTGTAGCTCAGAGGATTACAAACCCGAACAAGTATCCGTGGGGATGTGGGTTCAATCCCTGGCCTTGCTCAGCGGGTTAAGGATTTGGTATTGGCATGAGCTGCAGTGTAGGTCACAGATGTGGCTCAGATCCCTCATGTGGCTGTGGCTGTGGTGCAGGCCAGCAGCTGCATCTCTGATTCAACCCCTAGCCTAAGAACTTCCATATGAGGCAGGTGCAGTCCTAAAGAGCAAAAACAAACAAAGCAAAAACACAGAAGAGCAAAAGTACAAAGTAGATAATCATCTTCTGGCACATGGAATAAATGTTTGAGCTAGTTAACTAAAGGATGGGCATGAGAATGACCTGGGAAGAGCCAAAGCCTGGAGTTGATTCTTCTTTTCTATTGTTTATAAAAAATGAGAGAAAGTCCATGGTATAGGCACTGTCTGGAAATATATAATTATATTCCAGGATAGCAGTTAATTTCAAGGATACATGATAACTTAGTTCCTGCTAGATGAAAAAAGGAAAGCCAAGGGCAGTGCCGGGGAAGTTACTATTTGAAATTGTGGGAGGCAGTTGTTGTCCAGCCTGTCTGTCAAGTAAGAAGGCTTGATCCTGGACTGTGAATCAGATGCAGAAATACATTCTCTAAGAGGGTGATGTGCATGGATATAACTGGGCTCTATTCCTCGCATATCATGAACATTGATTCACAGCTCTTCTGCTCATTAGAATCACCTGGAAGAGGTTTAAACTATCTAGAGGCTAGAATAGAATGCTAGACCAAGTAGGTTGTAATTTCATTTATTGTTCCAGGTTGGGACTAGAACGTTAGTTAGGTGTGTTATTGTTGTTTGCTGCTGTTTTTTTTTTTATGTTTTGTTTTTCATTTATTTGGTCTTATGGTTTAGATTTCAGGTGATTCTAATGTACAACTAGCATTGTAAAGTACTGCTTCATAGTGGGTGCAGAGCACCCAGGGATTTGTTAGAAAGGCATGTGTTGATTAGCAAGCTTGAGGCAGGGCCTGAGAGTCTGCTTTTCTACCAAGCCCCCAGGTGCTCCATGTTCACACACCATACTTAAGGTCATACTACTCTTCCCATGAGATACCAACACTTAAACATAGGGGAAGAAAGATCTCTGATCACAACAAGATAAGTACTTCTGATGAGCTCATGTTTCCGAATTAGGGTCAAAAAGTGGAAAAGGACATGGCTTAGCCTTAGGTTTCCCATGTGATTTGTCCTAGGGAAAATTTTAAAGTCAAGCTTTACATTTTTGTTTCTCATTCTTTTAAAAAATCTTGATCTCTATATGGCATTTGACTCACCCCTTAGAGTCTCTACAAACAGATATTTTGTCAAGCTTTACTTTCTGAAGTTTGTGTTATGGATTGATAATTTGTTTATAAAATATACATTCTCTTGAACATACTAATATTCTGCCTCTTGCCACCATATTCCTTATTACTTATTACTTGTAACATAAAAATTCAATGTTACCTATTTCTTTAAAAAAAATCCTTGAATATTGTGTGACAAGATTTTATTTATCGGAATTGTAAATTTTTAAGTGATTTAAATAATGGCAGCTACCAGATCCATTTCAGAAGAATCATTCCATTCATCTAATTTATTTTTGAAATCACATTAAGGAAGAATTAATCACTACAAACTTTTGTATAGGTTTATTTCTAGAAAAATTCAATAATAAAAATAATGAGTTGTCAAAAAAGTAAAATTTGCTTTTTTGGGGATGTTGCTGCAGTGTTTTAAGGAATCACTGGAGTCATGAAGTGCTTATAAAATGTGCACTGTCCTCACTATACTTTTTCAGTACATTAGAGTAAGCTATGGCTGTCTTCTGAATTCTGATATTTGAATAAATGTTCATTGTAATATGTAAGTGAAGATAATGTATTAGGCCTGGTAGAAAGCTGCATCAACACTTTTAGTCCCCCTACTTCTCTTAATTGAGCAAAGCAATACATTTTTAAATCTGTGCACTGCAAGTTTTCATATTTAATTTTTTGTGTGCTTGTGGTCTTGGAATTTGAAAAAATATGCTTGTGTTATTAGAATAGATTTGATCTTTTTTATTAATAAGATATTTGGGAAGTCATATATATTTGTTTTCTATTGCTCTGCCACAAATTATTACACCTTTAGGGGCTTAAAGAAGCACAAGACACACATAGTCTACTAGATTAGAACACAGTTTCCATTTTCAGAATTCCTGCTGCTGGTGAACTAGGCCCTCTGCTCAGGTTCTAGGATGAAATCATGATGTCATCTGAGGCTTAGGATCCTCTTCCAAGCTCACTTGTTGCCAGAATTCAGTCGTTACTGTTTCAGGACTGCAGCCTTCAGCTCTGAGCAGATGACCACTACACTCTACCATGTGACTCTCCAAAATGTGACTGTTTTCAGCATCAAGGCCAACAGAAGAGCACATCTGATACGAGAAAACGCTCCAACTTCTCCCTGACTCTACTAGAACTTCCTTTAAAGGACTCATCTAATTAGATCTTGTCCAAGCCTAATAGTCTCACTTTTTATTAACTTAGGCTGATAAGAGGGCTTACTTATGTCTGAAAAGTCCCTTTACATTTGCCACATAGGAAAGCCATAGGAGTGATATCTTATCTTATTCATAGAGCTACAGGGGCTTGACATTCCTCTTGGGCTGCTGAGGTGAGGTCTGGAAGGTGGAGGTATCCACCCAAAGGGGATTATTCTGGGGCCTTAAGATCTGATCAAACTGTCTTGCTAGGTTTTAAACTTACTTAACGGCTCATCACCCCTTTCTTGCTCCCTTATAGAACAAGACTGCTTATCCTATGCCTCTTCCACCATTGTATGTTATGTCTGATTTCACAGAATCACAGCTAAAATAGAATTTTGCCTCAGTGTGAATTAGATCTCAAGTTTTACATGTGATCTCACCTCAGGTGAAACTTTAGATTTTATAGTGGACGCTGGAATGAGTTAAGAATTTCAGGGCTGTTGGCATGGAATTGATATATTTGGATGAGAGAAGGATATGAACTTGGGAGGGCTGGTGCAGAATGTTATGGCCTGAATGTTTGTCCCCGCCCCAAATTTATAACCCCCAGTATGGTTGTATTTGGAGATGGGCCCTCTAAGGAAGCAATTAAGGTTAAGTGAGGTCATAAATGTGGGGCTCTGACCCAAAGGCAGACCTTAAACACCAGAGAGTGCTGTTCCTTCACCTCTCTCTCCTGTGGGCACACAGCAAGAAGACAGTTGTCTGTAACCCAAGGGAAGAGCTTTCACCAGACACCTACTGGCAATTTGATTTTGGAATTTCTGTCTCCAGAACTACGAGGGAAAAAATGTCCTGTGTTTAAGCCACCCAGACTATGACATTTTGTATGGCAGCCCAAGTAGACTGATGCATAGTCATCTAGTATATATGGTTAGCTAAACTAGATGATGTCAAATTATTACACCAGTTCTACCAATGTGTTTCCACCAGTAGTTTATCAAAATTTTCAGTTGGCCCACATCTTTGCTAACACCTGACATTTTCTTTTTTTTTAATTTCAGCCATACTGGCAGGTAGGTAGTCATGCATTAAACAGTTTTATTTTGCAATTTGACAGTAACATAAAATTGAATACTTTTTTTTTTATTGGCTATAGAAGTGTTTCTTTAGTTAAATGTTCAAGCCATTAGCCAAATTTTTTAAATGATGGGCTACATTTTTCTTATAAATTATTAGGTTTTATATCTCGTGCACACAATATAATACATCTTTAGTAAAATATATGTTTTGCACATACATTCAAGTCTATGTATTGTCTTTCACTCATTAAAAGTCTTGATTCATATAAATTCTTAAATATATTCCAGTTAATTAATATTTTATTTTATGGTAAGCATTTGGGTATTCTGCTAAAAATTCTCTGCTTATTTCAAAGTCATGAAGGTGTTCTTTCATGTTTTTGATTAAAATTTAATTGCTTTACATTCTCATTAAGAACTACAATCTGTATGGAATATGTTTGTGTATTTGCTGAAAGGAAGTGTCTAAATTCATTTTTTCCCCATATGGTTAAATATTGACTTAATGCACTTTCCTGAGGAAACACCATTTTGTCTCCACTAACCTGCATGCCACCTTTGTTATTACAAATCATGTGACTGAATACATATTCATCTGTTTCTGTTTTTTATTCTATTCCATTGGCTATTTTTTTGTACTTTTGCTAAATTCTGCCATATTAATTAATATTAGTTACTAAATCTTCTTATGAATGCCTGATAGCTGGTAGTGAAAAATCTCTAGCTTTATTCATCTTCTATATCATTGCCTTCTATTCTTGGCCTTTTTGTATTTTCATATAGATTTATGAATCAGCTTCAATTTCCACAAAAATACTTAATTATATTTTGAGGAAAATTGGGTTGAAATCATAGATTAATTTAATACGAAAGGACATTTTTAGCTTATTGAGTCTTCCATTCCAATTTACATTTATTATATGGGGCTCCATTTATTTAAATCTTTACATATTGTAATTCAATGATATTTTTTATCTTTCAGTGTAGAAAAATAGAACACAACTTTTCTTAGAATGTAATGATTTTGATTCTAATGTAGTTGTTACCTTTTTTATAATGATTTTTATTTTTTTCTATAACTGTTTTACAGTGTTCTGTCAATTTTCTACTATATAGTATGGTGACCCAGTATAGTATATATACATGTATACGTTCTATTTTCTCACATTATCATGCTCCATCGTATGTGACTAGACATAGTTCCAGACTAGTACACAGCAGGATCTCATGGCTAATCCATTGCAAAGGCAATAGTATGCATCTATTAACCCCAGGCTCCTAATCCATCCCACATCCTCCCCTCCCCCTTGGCAACCACAAGTCTCTTCTCCAAGTCCAAGATTTTCCTTTCTGTGGAAAGGGTCATTTTTGCCATATGTTAGATTCCAGATATGAGTGATATCATATAGTATTTGTCTTGCTTTTTCTGACTTCACTCAGGATGAGAGTCTCTAGTTCCATTCACGTTGCTGCAAATGACATTATTTTGTTCTTTTTTATGGCTGAGTAGTATTCCACTGTACATATGTATCATATCTTCCTAATCCAATCATCTGTTGATTGACATTTTGGTTGTTTCCAGGTCTTGGCTATTGTGAATAGTGCTGCCATGAACATGCGGGTGCGTGTGACTTTTTCAAGAATAGTTTTGTCTGGATTGCTGTGTCATATGGTAGTTCTATGTATAGATTTCTAAAGTACCTCCATACTGTTCTCCACAGTGGTTGTACCAGCTTATATTCCCACCAACAGTGCAGGAGGGTTACCTTTACTCCACACCCCCTCCAGCTTTTGTTATTTGTGGACTTATTGATGATGGCGATTCTGACTGGTGTGAGGTGATATCTCATGATAGTTTTGATTTGCATTTTTCTAATGGTCAGTGATGTTGAGCATTTTTTCATGTGCTTGTTGGCCGTCTGTATATCTTCTTTGGAGAAATGTCTATTCAGGTCCCTTGCCCATTTTTCCATTGGGTTGTTGGCTTTGTTGCTGTTGAGTTGTATAAGTTGCTTGTCTATTCTAGAAATTAAGCCCTTGTCAGTTGCATCATTTAAAAGCATTTTCTCCCATTCTGTAAGTTGTATTTTGTTTTCTTTTTGGTTTCCTTTGCTGTGCAAAGCTTGTCAATTTAGTGAGGTCCCATTGGTTTATTTTTGCTTTCCTTCCTGTTGCTTTGTGAGACTGACCTGAGAAGATATTTGTAAGGTTGATGTCAGAGAATGTTTTGCCTGTGTTCTCTTCCAGGAGTTGGATGGTGTCTTGTTTTATATTTAAGTCTTCAAGCCATTTTGAGTTTATTTTTGTGCATGGTGTGAGGGTGTATTCTAGTTTCATTGATTTGCATGTAGCTGTTCAGGTTTCCCAGCAATGCTTGCTGAAAACACTGTCTTAGGGTTTTCTATATATAGTATTATGTCATCTGCATACAGTCACAGTTTTAGCTCTTCTCTTCCTATTTGGATACCTTTTATTTCTTTTGTTTGTCTGATTGCTGTGGCTAGGACTTCCAATACTATGTTGAATAACAGTGGTGAAAGTGGGCATTTTTATCTTATTCCAGATCTGAGTGAGAAGGCTTTCAGCTTTTCTCCATTGAGTATTATATTTTCTGTGGGTTTGTCATAAATAGCTTTGATTATGTGAAGGTATGTTCCCTCTATGCCCACTTTGGTAAGAGTTTTGATCATGAATGGATGTTTGAATTTATCAAATGCTTTTTCTGCATCTGTTGAGAGGATCATGTGGTTTTTGACTTTTCTTTTGTTAATGTGATGTATGAGGTCGATTGATTTGCGTATGTTGAATCATTCTTGTGCACCTGCACCTGGGATGAATCCCACCTGGTCGTGTTGTATGATCTTTTTTATATGTCGTGTTGTATGATCTTTTTTATATGTTGTTGGCTATAACTTTGTTGAGAATTTTTGCATCTGTATTCATCAAAGATTTTGGCCTATAGTTTTCTTTTTTGGTGGTATCTTTGTCTGGTTTTGGAATTAGGGTGATGGTGGCATCATAGAATATCTTTGGGAGTGTTTCTTCTTCTTCAGCCTTTTGACAAATTTTATGGAGGATGGGTATAAGTTCCTCTTTGTATGTTTGGTACAATTCACCTGTGAAGCCATGTGTTCCTGGACTTTTATTTGTAGGGAGTGTTTTTATGACATATTCAATTTCATGTCTAGTGATCAGTCTGTTCAGTTGATCTATTTATTCTTGATTCAGTTTGGGCAAGCTATAAGTCTCTAGAATGTTGTCCATTTCTTTTAGGTTGTCAAATTTGATAGCATACAATTGTTCATAGTATTCTCTCATGTTTTTTTGTATTTCTATAGTATCAGTTGTAACTTCTCCTTTTTTCATTTCTTATTTTGTTTATTTGGGTTTTTTCTCTCCTCTTCTTGGTGAATCTAGCCAGAGGTTTGTTAATTTTGTTACTTTTTCAAAGAACCAGCTCTTGGTTTGATTGATTTTTTCACTTGTTTTTTGAATGTCTATTTTATTTATTTCCTCTCTGATCTTTATGATTTCCTTCATTCTACTGACTTTATGTTTTGTTTGTTCTTATTTTTCTAATTCAGTTTGGTGTTGTCAATTTGAGATTTTTCTTCTGTTTTGAGGAAAGCATGTATTGCTAAGAATTTCCCTCTGAGCACAGTTTTTGCAGCATCCCATAGATTTTGAGTGGTTGTGTCTACATTATCATTTGTCTCCAGGTATTTTTTAATTTCCTTCTTGATTTCCTCATTGACCCATTGGTTTTTTTAGTAGCATGTTGTTTAGTCTCCATGTAGTCAGTTTTCTCTCGTTTCTTTTCCTGTGGTTGATTTCTAGTTTTGTGTCCTTGTGGTCAGAGAAGATACTTGAAATAATTTCTGTACTCTTATGTTTGCTGAGGTTAGCTTTTGTGCCCCAGTATGTGATCAATTCTTGAGAATGTTCCATGTGCACTTGAGACAAATGTATATTCTGACTTTTTTGGATGTAATGTCCTGAAAATTTTGATTAAGTCTAATTTTTCTATTGTGACCTTTAGGATCTCTGTTGCCTTATTGATTTTCTGTCTAGAGGATCTGTCCATTGATGCGAGTATGGTGTTAATGTCTCCTACTATGATTGTATTCCCATCAATTTCTCCATTTATGTCTGTTAGTATTTGTTGTAGGTATCTGGGTGCTCCTATATTAGGGGTGTATATATTAATGATTGTAATATCCTCTTCTTGAATGGATCCTTTTACCATTAAATAGTGTTCTTCTTTGCCTTTCTTTACAGCCTTGATTTTAATGTCTACTTTGTCTGATATGAGTATTGCAACTCCTGCTTTCCTGTCTTGTCCATTGGCATGAAATATCTTTTCCCAACCCCTTACTTTCAGTCTACATATGTCCTTTGCCCTAAGGTGAGTCTCTTATACACTGCAGATTGTAGGTTTTTGCATTTTTATCCAAACTGTCACTTTTTGTCTTTTGATTGGAGCTTTCAGTCCGTTGATGTTTAAGGAGATTATTGGTAGATATTTATTCATTGCCATTTTAAACCTTGTTTTCAAGTTGATTCTATGTTTCTCTTTTCTGTGTATTCTTTTGTTGGATGGTTTCCATTTATTTTATGCTTGAGTACTTTTCAGTTTTTGTGAATGAAATGTTCAGTTTTATTTTGTGTTTTCTCTGTTTTTTTAAGTATGTTAAGACTTTTCTATATCTGCTTGCTTTATAGGCTCAAACACATCATTAAAATAAAAAAAAAGAATCTGTATTTTCTTACTTTCCTTCCCCACATTGTGTGATTTTGATATCTTTTTTTAAACATCTTCATGTTTAGATGTGTATGCTGGCTTATTTAAGTGATTGCTTTCCAGTTGTGGTTTCCTCCATCCTAATTCTTACCTTTTTTTTTTGTTGTTGTTGTTAGAGAAGCCCTTTCAGTATTTCTTTTAGAATGGGTTTAGTATTGCCGTACTCTTTAGCTTTTGTTTCTTGGAGAAAATTCTTTATTTCCCTTCTATTTTAAATTATATTCTTGCTAGATAGTGTATTATAGACTTTTTCCTTTCAGCACTTTAAATATCTCTTGTCGCTCCCTTCTGGCCTGTATTGTTTCTATAAAGAGATCAGCTGATAGCCTTATGTGGGTTCCCTTATAATTAATGCTTTGCTTTTCTCTTGCTGCCTTTAGAATCCTATCTTTAACTTTTGCCATTTTTATTATAATATGTCTTGGTGTGGGCCTGTTTGGGTTCACCTTGTTTGGGGCCCTCTGTGCTTCCTGTATCTTGATATCAGTTTCCTTTAGATTTGGAAAATTTTCAGCCATAATTTCTTCAAATATATTTTCAATCCTTTTCTTCATCTTCTCCTTCAGAATTCTTATTATGCATAGATTGGCCCACTTTATATTATCTCATAGATCTCTTATATTGCTTTTGTGTTTTTTCATTTGGTTTTATCTCTGCTGTCCTGATTGGGTGATTTCCATTATTCTATCTTCCAACTCACTAATTTGTTCCTCTGCATTCTTCATTCTGCGCTTTAGTGCCTTTAGCTCAGTTTACATATCTGGAAATGAATTTTGTAGTTTTTCTTGGATCCTCCTTATATTTTATAGTTCCTTTCTAAAGGAATCTGCATTACTATTCATATCCTCTCTTAATTCATTGATATTCAGCCTTAGTTCCTTGAGTATTTTCACTGTCTCCCTTTTGAACTCAATATCTGGCAGACTGCTGAGGTTTGTTTCATTGTTGACTGCTTTAGGTGAATTTTCCTATTGCTTTAATTGGGCATGGTTTCCAAGCTTCTTCATCTTGCTTATGTTTTCTTTTTCTGTGAGTTTGGGGAAGCCAAACTATAGTCTTATAAGGCTACTTCTATGCAAGAGTACCCCATTGTATTTTTGGGGGGGTTACTATTTATTTTTGGTGTGGGATTTTGAATATTTTCTGTCTCTTTTTTTGGTGTGAACAGACTGTTATCCCCAGGACACTCAGTGTGTTTTCAGGGAGAAGAATGAGTAGGGGCAGCAGTCAATGCCTGGTCACTGGGGTCTCAACAGCAGCAAGGACTTACAGGAAGGTCACACAGGCTACTCCTAGTTGCAGGGCCCTGGAAAGTAGCAATGAGCTCTAGGCAGATCTACAAGGTGACTGGAGCATTTTGCAGTAGCAGCAGCAGGGTGCATGAGTTCCCTGGGGAGTGAGAGCAACAAGAGCTGGTGTTCAATTGCAATGCCCTCTTCTGAGGTGATTGGAACCACAGGTGGTGTCTGTTCAAGGTCCCCTAGTGTTAGTGGGCCATGACCACTTCTGGAGTCAGTGATAACTGCATTGGTTTGCCCCTACCACCTGTAGACCATGCACGAAGCACCCCAATTCACTTAGCCCCCCACAGGAAGTGCTGTGCAAGCTGTTCATAGTTGCAGGTTCCGGGGATGGGACAGTGATCAAGTGTCTGGGCATTGCCTAGAGCATTTAGCAGTGGCAGCGGCAGCAGGGCAGCTGTGCTCCTAGGGGAGCAAGAGCAACAAAAGATGATCTTCCATCAAAATGTCCTTCTCTGTGGTGCCCTCTGAGGTGGTTGGGGCTGCAAGTGATTTTCATTCAGGTATCCCCCGTGGTGTTGGGCCACGCCCACCTCTGAGTTAGAGATAACTGCATTGCTTTGTCTCCGCCACCTGCTGACCATGCAAGAAGCACCCTGTCCCAGTTAGCCCATGCAGGACATGCTGCATCAGCAGCTCCTAGTTGTAGAGTTTTGGGAAGGGACAGTGACCAAGTGTCTGGGTGCTGTCCAGAGTGTTTAGCAGTGGCAGCTGCAGGGCAGATATGTTCCCAGGGGAGTGAGAGCAACAGTATGTTTTTTCTTTTTTGCCAATCCCTGAGGTGACTGGGGCCACAGGTGGAGCCCACACACAGTCCCCCAGTGGTGGCAAGCCATGCCTCCCTCTGACCTCTAAGATGACCATTTTAGTCTATCCCTGCCCCCAATATACCATGCAAGAGGCACCACATCACACTTAGGCCCCTGATGCCCTTAGCCCACACAAGAAGTACCTGGCCACCAATAGCCTGCATAAGAAGCACCCAGTCTCCCCTAAATGAGCAAGAGGCTTTTCGCCACCCCTAGCCTGCACCAGAGCCACCCAGCCCTCTGAGAGCCTTCATGCAAATGGGTGTGCACATCCTGGTGCGGGGAGTTTCCTATGGTGGTCCACTCCTTCTCCTCTCACCCTCCTCAGGAGTGGTACCTTGCTTATCCTGCAGGTCTGGACCTTCTCCTGGGTTCCCTCTGCTGTGGTGTTCCACTCCCCAGCCCATAGCACACTGCTTCCCACCCAAGATGCACTTCTCCTTAGCCCATTAGACTGTCCCCACACAACCAACCCCAGACCTCTCCCTTAGAATGACCTCCAGAGCCTAAGTCTCAGTGCCCAGCCCATGCTCAAGTGTCACAGGCTACGGTGTCCAGGCTGGTGGTTGAGATTATATGTGCTGCTCTCACTCTGCTTTGCCCTCCTCAGTCCAGCTGTTGCACTTTTCTCAGAGATTTTGAGGTCCCTCCAACTCTGCTGATTTTTCCATCAGTTGGGTGGCTTCCCTGAATGTGGGTTCCTTTTCTCTTTCACAGCTCCCTCTCAAGAATCCTAGTCCCATCCTGATTCCTTTTTTCTCTCTCTCTTTTTTTCTTTTGTTCTACCCAGTAATGTCAAAAGTTTCTTGCCCTTTTTGGAGGTTTAAGTTCTTCTGCCAGCATTCAGTTGATGTTCTGTGTGAGTCATTTTACATGTAGATGTGTTTTTTTGATGTATTTGTGGGAGGAGTTGAGCCCAAACTCTTACTCTCCGCCATCTTGCTCCACCTCTAGTTATTATCTTTCTAAGGGATTTTATTTTCAATTTGCTTATTGGTAAGTAGAGGCAAAATTTAAGTTTTATTTGTTAATCTTGTATATAGCAAAATCATTGAAAGTCATAGACTTATTCTAAAAGTTATTTTGTAAAAAAAATTTTTTTAAACTTCTCAGGTATAAAATCATTTGATTCCTGAATTATGAGTGTTTGTTAATTCTTTCTTTCCAAATGTTATAGTCTTTCTTCTTCTTTCTTTCTTTTCTATGTGTGTGTGTGTGTGTGTGTGTGTGTGTGTGTGTGTGTCCAGTAACTAAAACCTCGAGTACAATATTTAATAGGATTTGTGATAGCTCTCCGTAGAAGCAGGTGGACACTCCACCCAATATTTGATTGGGATGCTGAGACTGGTCATGCCACACACATCCCAAGATATTATAAAAACGTATACAAATTACCTAATGATACTTTCTAGGTAAAGCAGAGCAGACTCCCAGGCAGTCTGAAAATGGCCTGACAGAGAAGTGACTGGTTGAAAATTTTAAATTGGTTTGTGGGCATGGCAGGAGTGAGGGCTACCACAACAGACTGTATCTAAGGTAGTTTGAACTCTTCATCAGAGCCAGAGAATAGAGCACTTGGACTTTCAAATCAGCTTGTCCCAAGGTGAGGCAGAAAGTGAAGAAAGGGTAGTGGGGCTTGAAATAGCTCAGCAGCAAAACTGAAAAATGGAGTCAGCCTCTTTTTTTCATTTGTTTTAATCTACTGACTCTGACTATAAATTTTCTGATAATTGTCCAGTGAATATAAGATTTATTGATTTAACATCAGGTAAATGATGTGTCCACATCTTGTATATTGTTTGCATATTTTGGAAATGTACTATATCTGAACGATATGTGTTAGACTGTCCCATTGTTGTCGATTTATTTATTCCCCATTTTAGTTGCTTACATTTTTGTTTTATATATTTTGACTATATGGTATTGATTGCTATATATTTAATATTTTAAAAAATTGGGTTGACCCCTTTATGATGAAATGTTTTTTTCATTTCTATGAATGCTTTTGACTTAGGTATATTTGTCTGCTATTAGTAGAGCTATACAAAATCTCCTTTGGTTAGTGTTTGTATGCTCTTTATTCTTTCACTTTTAATCTTTCTCCCTAGATCTTGTAAGCAAAATAAATGTATGTATGTATTTTTAAGTAGATTTGAAAATCCCAGACTTTTACCTGAAGTTATTAGTCTAATTATATTTGAATTCTTATTGATGCATTTATATATACCCACAACTCTATTAATTTTCCAAATCACTTAATTTTATCTTTGTAATTGTTCTCTTGAATCTCTTGAATTTTATCTTTAAAATTTTACAATTTATCTTTGTAATTGTCCTCTTAATACACATTTTTTATATTTCTTCTATTATATCATTATAATTATTATTCTCATAGTGGTTATTGTAGGAAGCTACATTTGTTATTGATTTTCACTATCAAAATAGTTACTTTTTCTACAAAATACTTGAACATCAGAGCATTTACATTCTATCTTCCCCAAATTCCCAGCATTTTACAACATTGTTGTCATATATGTTAATTTTATTTATAATTAAAATCACATAAAGCCTAACAATTATTATGTTGCATAATCAAGTAATTATTTATATTTCCCCACATATTTAATTTTTTAAAAAAACCTTCTTTCCTTTCCACTATTTTTATGTTTATTTCTATGTTTCTGTTTAGGACATTTTTCCTTTTACCTGAAGAAATTGATTTAGGCTTTCTTTTAGTGAAAGCATGATGGTGGCAGATTATCTTTGTCAGAAATTGCCTCTGTTTATTTTTCCTTTTACGAGAATATTTCCATGGATATCTGGGTTAATATTTATTTTATGTGATCAGTATGATTTCATTCCATTGTTTAGTCTTTCATAATTTATATTTATTAGATATCTCTCTGTCTTGTTGCTCTTGTTAAAACAATGTATCTACTTTTCACTAATTGCTGTTAAGATTTTCAAAAAATATTTTTCTGTCATTTTCTTGGTGTGGTATTATTGGTATTTATCCTTCTGTCCATTCACAAATCTATGAATGGACATCTGCCAGTCAATTTGAAATTCTTTGCCATTATCTCTGCAAATATTATGCCCCATTCTCTTTTCACTTTTTCTCTATAACTCTCATTACAGGTATATTACAATTTTAAAATACGTTTCACATGGCTTGTATGCTCTTAGTTTTTTTCATACTTTATTTTTCTGCATAATTTTTTATATTTTCTATTGAGCTCTGTTTCAGTTTATAAAGACTCTGTTTTTGTACTTGCAATCTGCTGTCTAGCCCACCCATTTAGCTCTAAATTCCATATGTCTCATTTTTCAATTGTAGAATACTTTTGTGTTTTATATGATTCAGTATTCTCTTGAAATCTCTTTCCCTTTAATTTTATATTTATTCTTTATTCTCTTAAACAATAATCATGAACATTTAAAATGCTTGCAAATTCTAATATCTGTTTAATCTATTGGTAAATGTCTCTCATTGTTTTGTTTTCTTGTTTTCTTCTTTCCTTAAGTCTCTTCCTCTTCTCAAGTTTAGTATATAATTTTTTTAATGCCAGATATTATGTATAAGGAAACACAGCAGTTCAAGATATTTCTATTTTTCACCTGAGAGTCTTCCTCTTCCCTCTGCTAGACAGATAGGAAAGAGCTGAAATCTCAATGAAATTGTGATTCTTTTGTTCCAGAACTTGATTTTAGTTTTACTGACTCATTCTATCTTTTTTTTACTTTGTTTCTTGGGTCTGGCCCTCTTGAGATTTAATTGAAACCTTGGATTCTTCTCTCTATCTTTTTCTTAATGAGATTACAGCAAGCTGAGTTTTACCTTCTGGAGTTTCCCAACCCAGCAGAGTCTATAAGACTCTAGGATTTCTTATGCTGCTTTTTAGAAAAATTTAAATAAATTCCCAGTCTTCTGCAGTCTTGAAATTCTACAATATGTTTTATGAAACACTAACCTAGCCATGAAGTTTCTAAATTTTTAAAATTGTTATTCTTATAATTCTTGAACATTAAAAGTTTAGCTGGTTTCTACCCCAATAAAATATATACATTTAGGGTAAGCTAGAACATCAACCCGTGACTAGAAAATAACCACAGTTCAGTAAAGTCCTCAAGGGAAATATATCTAATAAACATGAAGTCTCCTTGGAAACATTCTTTACTTTCTGGAATTTTTTGTTCATCTAATTTTTGCTTCTTTAAAAGTTTATGCATGTAAAAATAATTTTTGAAATACATTCAGCTTTTTAAAATTGCTGCAGGGAGAACATTACTATTGCAACCTATTGCATCCTTCTTATAATGGGAGCTCTCAGTGTAGTTTCTTTTCCTTTTTTTAAGTCAAATGTATTGAAAGTACTATTTAAATGCACTTTAAAATCCACTCTTTTTAAGTAAGTGCTTTAATAAACTTAGATAAATGCATACAGCCATGTACTCACCACCAGAACCATACTATAGAATATAGAATGTTTCCAGCACCTCAAAAAGTTTCCCTGTGGATCTTTCTCTCAGTGACTTCCTTCTACTACTAGCCCCTGGCAGACATTAAGTCCTCTTCCAATAATTGTGCCTATTCTGTAATGGAAATACAATATAAATGGGACCATAGAGTATACAATCTTTTTCTTTCACTCAGCTTAAGGCTTTGTAGATTCATCCATATTGTTACATGTATCAGTAGTTCATTCATTAATATTGCTGAAGAATATTTCAGATATTTGTTGTGTTTCTAGATTGGGTGATTATGAAAAGTCATTGTATGGTGACATATATCTAGACCTCTAGGAATGGACTGAGGGCATTTAAGTTATTTCTAGCTAACATTGGCATATGTGTCCTTGGGTAAGGAATTTTTTATTTCGCTTGAGTAAATATCTGAGTGAAATTACTGTGCTGTGTTTAAGTGTATGTTTGACTTTGTAAGAAATTGACAAACCGTTTTCCAACAGAGCTATATTATTTTTACACTTCCCACTAGAGGTGTTTGCAAGTTCCACTTGGTTCACATCTTCACTAATATTCAATATTTTCCATTTAATAACCAGTATAGTTAGTATATAGTTGTTTTAACTTGAATTTCCCTAATGTCTACCACTATTGAAAATTATTTCATGGTTTATTTAGCATCCATACATCTTTTTCATAGAAGTGGCATTTTTCTCCTAATTTTATTGGAGTCCTTGAATTCTTTTTATTCAGTTGTAAACATTTTCTTAATGTTATGTATATATGTATTTCATCAGATATTATATTTTTTGTAAAATGTTTCCCTATCTGTATCTTGGTTTTACCTTTTCTTAACAGTAGTTTTTTAAGTATGAAGGGTCTTACTTTGATAAAGTTCAATTAATATATATACACATATATGTATATAAAGTTGTATATAGGTATATATAAATACATATACACAAATGTAAAAAAGTAAAAACTGTAACTAAACAGTATTTGCCCAGAAGAGTGATATTAAGATTCTCTGCTATTTTCCTCCTTGAATTTCTATATTTTATCAATCACATTTATTTCTATGATCTACTCGGAACTAATTGTTATGTGGGTAATAGTAGCTGTTACCTTTTTTCCCCATATTGATGATTGTCTCTAGCCACTACGCTATCCCTGACACATCACTGTATATTGAATGTTTGTGGAGCAGATAACTTTTATGAATTTTATGGATCTGCTGATTAAGTGGTATTATATTCTAAGAGCTATAGTTACGGAAATATACTTAAGGTGCCTCTTCCACATCTGGACTTGAATTGCCTACAATTCTACAGGCTGGAAATTTGAGGTGGTAGAGGGGTTGCAGACTTCTTGTATCCTCACATGACAGAAGGGGCTGGGATTCTCCGTGGAGTCTCTTATGAAAGCACTAATCCCATTCATGTTGGCTTCATTCTGATAACCTAATTATCCCCCAAAGGCCCATACATGCTAGTACTATCTCCTTCTGGGCGAGTAGGATTTCAACATATAAATTTTGAGGGGACACAGACATTCAGACCATAACAAATCCTTTCCCAGTTGAGCCTTGAGATGGCCATGTCTGCATCTGGCACTTTGCTTGCAGCCTGTGAGAGATCATGAGTCAGAGACACTCAGCTAAATTTTACCTGGATTCCTAATCTACAAAAACTGTGAGATAATAAATATTATTATTTTAAGCAACTATGTTTGGGCTAATGTTTATGCATTAATTGATAATTAATCTGTCAACTATATCATTACCATTTATTGGAAAGTATTTTTTCACCATTGCTTTCCTTAGCACCTTGGTTGAATTAACCATAGTCTATTGACCATAATTTTTTGGGTCTCTTTATGAACTCTTTATTTTTTTCATCAATCTATGTAACTTTATTTTCACCAGCTGCATCGTGCTTTTGTTATTGTAGCCAGTACTCCAATTTCTATGTTCCTCTTATCTTCCCTTTTATGTTTAAACTGCTGTGACTAACTACTTCTGCTTATGAGCTTGTCAGGAGGCCTAATCTAATTTGATAAAAACAGCCTCCAAAAGGATGCTTGGAAGTTTACATAACTTCCTCAAATCCTCCAACAGGAATTTATATGGGCTAGGACTACCTGAGGTCCCTTTACCTCAACATGGGACAAGTATGAGGAGAACCCTGTCAGCAGTGGTGCACACCAAGGCTTAACTTTATCAGAAACTACATCCTCACTAGTGCTATTCCCTGTTTTCTCCTTTATATTGCATTCCTCTCTTCCTTACAAGATTTACCTGATGAACAGCCCCTCAATACATGTGTGTATATGAATCCCTATCTTTTATTTATTTATTTATTTATTTATTTATTGCTTTTTAGGGCTGTACCTGCAGCATATTGAATTTCCCTGGCTAGGGGTTGAATCAGAACTGCAGCTGCTGGGCTAAACCACAGCCACAGCAAAACGGGATCCAAGCCGCATCTGTGACCTATACCGCAGCTTACGGCAACATCAGATCCTTAACCGACTGAGCAGGCCCAGGGATCAAACCTGCATTCTCATGGATACTAGTTGGGTTCTCAACCCACTGAGTCACAATGGGACCTCCCCAAATCCATGTCTTTTAGTTAACAACTGGAGACACCATAATTTGCACTCATGCTTATTTATGTACATTCTTAGGGCACTATTGCCCAAATGGTGGAAGAAAACTAATACGTAGAAATTCTGTTGCACAGAAGTCATAAAATACTATCTTCAGATTTTATCCAGAAGGTGCATTTCACTTTAAGTTTTGTCTTTAGGTAAAATTTAAGAAATGCTTAAGAATTGTTAAATGCTTAAGAGTTCTCATGGAAGAAATAGGGAAGAAATTTTTTTGCCAGTGTGATTCCCTAGCATCCAGTTAACTAGACAGATTAATGGAAGTGTTGTTGCTTTTGAAATATGGCCCAGCATGAGAGGACATAGAAGGCATCATTCCTTCTACTGTCAGGCTTCTCGTACTCATCCTTCAACAGAAGTAGACAGTGTATACAATGTCAAAGTGGTTGGGGATGTTTTAGTGTAATGGTATGTTATCTTGATACTTAAGTAATAGTTTTGAAATTTTACGTGTGGGCATCACTCACAGTGAAGATTTCATAAGTTTAAGTGGTTGATTGAATACCTGTCATAGTAAAAAATTATGTGCTTCTAAATCACCACAATATCTCTCATCCTGAGATACCAACCAAGAAAATAGTAATACCACTTGAACACAACTCAGCTAGTGTGAAAAACAAAACATAATTAAAACATGAAAAAAAAAATTTTTGTGGTTAAATATATATTTGTTTCTCAATACAAAGATTTTTCTAGTAAGGGCTAGACTATCAAAAGCCAATGTTTAGATTATTCCACAAAGTGCATTTATCGCTATATATATATATATATATAGAGAGAGAGAGAGAGAGAAAGTTGTATGTATATGTACATTATATATGATATATTTGTATTTAATTTTATATCTATATGAGATGATGTATATTCAATAAGCTTACTGTGTAATCATTTCTTGATGTATGTAAGTCATACATATGCTGTTCACCTTAAACTTGTACAGTGCTGTATATTAATTTTATCTCAATGAAACTGGAAGAAAAAATGATTTTGCTAAAATATAAAAAATGCATAAAGATAATTGTGAATTTCTAATTAGTCTTTGTCTTAAAAATGCCTGTCTACTGGGATTTTAATAGATGAAGGATTTTAAAGGGGTTATAGAGAATTTTTTACTATAGAAGGAAAAAGTGCTGAAGGTATGACGAAGCCTCATAATTAAACGGAAACTTACAGCTCAATTAAATTTAAGCATCATTATGCAAAAAACATCAGTGAGCATCAAGAGACCAATAAAGAGAAGTGCTATTGATGTTAATAGGCAAAAAGGTAAGAAATAATGTAGATTGGACCAAACATTGCAGAGATGGAGCCAAAAGAAATGTGAAGACTCTAACTGGAAATCAGTCCTTTCTCTACTTAGCTGATGAATATATTCCTGACACAGAAAAGCTGTTTCAAATATATTAACTCAAGTTTAAGTAAAACATTGTGAATGATTATTTTATTTTGAATGAATTGGGTATATTTGGATATGAAAATTAATATTCACTTGTGAATTACTTGAAAAAAAGGAAACAAATATTCCTATGACTGACAAGACACCCACCTTCTGATTCACTCTTACAAAACATTTTTAAAGAGACTTGGGTGAGTTATTACAAAGGAGGGCTATTTTCACTTTCAGGATTCATAACATAGAAAATTATTTAGGAAACATATCAGGTTAAATATTTTTGATAGAAATATGGGATGACATAATTAGAAAGTCTTTTTTAAAAAACTAACACAGTATTAAAAAATTATGATTGATCCTGTCTAAATATGTAAGTAGTAGATAGAGCTAAGATACAGATATATTGATATAGTTGTGTGATATATATATCCCAGAGTTCCCATTATGGTTCAGCAGGTTAAGAATCCAACTAGTATTCATGAGGATGCAGGTTCAATCACTGGCCTTGCTCAGTAGTTAATGATTTGGCTTTGCAGTGAGCTGCAATGTAGGTCACAGATATAGCTCAGATCCTGTGTTGCTGTGGCTGCGGCATAGACCGGCAGCTGCAGCTCTGATTTGACCCCTAGCCTGGGAACTTCCATATGCCGCAGGTGTGAGTCTAAAAAGAAAACAAAGAAAAAAGATAAATAGATAGAGAAATAGATAGATAGATGATAGATAGTTGTAGCCCATCTATATCTTCCATCTGTATATTTTCCATCGTATTTTCATCTATATCTTACATTTCAATCTATAGCAGTGGTTAAGAAATTTCTAGATAAGATTGTTAGAACATTGTAAATCAACTACATTTCAATAAAACTTTAAAAATAAAAAAATGAACTTCTGTATAAGGATGTCTAATACCTCTGGGTCTTGGTTTTCTATATGTAAAATATGGAAGATGTGCTATATGGTTTTCAAAGTCCTTTTCCACTTTAAATGTCATTGAATTCTGATCTTCTCTAAGGCAGTTTCTGTTGCTACAGCCTTTCAATGAATATCTAGTTCTTCCAATGAATTTTATTTGATGAGATAAATGAAATTTATTGCTTAAAGTAGTTTTGGATATTGCCAATCAATGCTAATTTTATTGAGTTGTTTTGACCACTGCCCAGCACCTGTTTTTTGGCATAAACACATTATTGGAATCATACCAACACTAAATATCTAGCTTCTGTCAGATTTTTTTAACCTTAATAGAATTCATGTGCAGTGATTTCCACATTTGTACTGAAATATTTTCCTCAGTACTTCTTTTATTTAGATACTTTTTCTGTGTGTATGGTGTGACATGCCACCTAATGTTTCTTCCTTTCTCATAATAGTATTGATGCAACAGTAACCACCTTGGCTTTGAATAAATTTGAAATCACTTCCGCCTCTAGCTTTGCTTTGCCTACATAAGAGAATCTTTTTTTTTTTTTTTCTTTCTCTATTTCTATTGTAGGCTCTATGCTCCTCTTCAAAAAGACAGATGTCTTCATTTTTTTGGAGAGCCTCCTTCTGTTACTGGCGTCTGTGCTAATTTACTGCTATAAAAATTGAGAAAGATTATAGAAAGAATATGGTAGGGTAAACAAAGTTTATAAATTTGATTTAGAGAAAGAGTCTTAGTTAAATATCATCAGAATTATTATTCTACAAAGTCAGGTTTTAATGACCTGAGTTAGGAGTAACAAAAATTTACCTTACCAACTGAAAGACCAACATAATATATCAAATTATAGTAATATTGGATTTTGTTTAGTTTTCTGCCCTGACTCACATTAACAATTTTTCTTTTTTCTTTTTCTCCCTTCTTATATCTCTCCCTCACTCCCACCCTTACTTCTTTCTTTTCTTTCTTTTAATTTTCTGTGCAACTGACATGGATTCAAAGAATTAACATCTTAATGGACTGGAGAAAAATTCATTGTATTACCTTGAATGTAGAAATTTAATTACATTTTGCATTATGATTATATATGAGAAAATCTGTACTTGTCTGTGTTTTATTTTAAACTGAATAAGCTTATAGTTTTAGTCTTAGGAATAGCTTAAAAATATCAAATTCCTATGTCAGTTATCCCTCTTATAGCTGAAATTTGTTCTGATAGAAAAATGTGGCTTTCTAAACTGATAATTACAAAGCCATGCAGTTGGAGATTTGTTTGAATCTTATGACCAAAGTTACATCTTGGTTAGTTTTGATTTCAATCTCATATTTTGCTTTGGCTAAGTAAGCTAGAAAATGTGAATCACATTTTTTTGGAGTAGGAAATCTCTTAAGGACACCAAAAGGATGAATATGTGGCTTTGTTTCAAGGATAGCATCATAGGCTTAGATTTATATTATTACAGTATTACTCCTAGTGATCTGAAAGAAGATCCAAGTGTTGGGACCTAAAAATAATCTTAACTCTTATGGGTTACTGTTGTAGATATCCTTATAAGTTTGCTTTGCTTTTCATCTTAAAAGTCTCAAAACAGTTTACTGAGGTGTAACAGAGAATAAAAATGACCAAAATTATGAAAATAAAACAGTTAACAAAAAGTCTTTCAAAGGATCAGCTTGAGGTTGAAGGGTACCATAGGGCTCTGAAGTGGACTAAAAATAGAGGAAAGAGGCAGAAGATCGTGCTTATATAATCAGGTAAAGATACAAGTTAAAATACAGAGCACCATTGTCACATATTGACAGTGAACACTAATATTGTTTTATGCTAAAATCTTTCTGATTTTTCTGAAGACAAACATCAACATCAAAATATGTTGAGAATATATTAAGGTGCTATTATTTTTATTCTATATTCATTAGATATATACATATATATATGTTACATATAAACATTTTTTCTATAAAAATTTCATGAATAGTTAAAAGGAACTTCTGTGTGCCTAAAATAATTTTTTTATAAACCATACACATTATAAGTTATACAAATAAATATAATATGTAAATTTGTAAAATATTTAAAATAATTTGTTATTACACTGAGGAAAAGACATTGCATTTAAAAGTTTAATCAAAGCAGTATAAAACATAAAATATATTCTCATGTATAAAATCCTTAGAAACAAATTTTTCTTATGAACATTGATATTCTTATCTTTAATTTGGAAATCTTTAAATTACCTAAAACTTGGAAAGCTCCGCTTACAATAATTTTCAAAAGAACTTCCCCAAAGTATAGAATTCTTTGAAAATGTTTTTAATTTTCAGAAAATAGTTAATATTTCTTCTTTTTTAATACCATTAAAATGATGCATATGGTTACATTGAGTCCGTAACATAATAAATGCTGTACCTACAGCAAGAATTATCTTTTCAATAGTTCACAAAACTTTTGTCTTTGCCAAAGTCTGACTTTTCTACTATCTGCTTGCTTTTTTCTTAATTCATCTATCATACACACAAGTTATTGTGGATACTTAAATTTAGATATCTTATTAAAAGTTTTTAGCACTTATTTATGAATTTGTTAAATCTATTAGGATGATCAACATAATCTCTCTTCTTAAGACTCATTTCCATCTGATATTTAAAATTTATCAGTATTAAAATATCATTTATCTTATTTGCCTAAAAGAAATGTGGCAGGGAAAACATCCATGGCAAACATAAAACAGTCTGTGAGAGATGAATTATTTTATTAATTCTATGCTGTACCTTACATGCTTGGTCCATTTGATGTTTTTGAATAAGTTGATTTCACATTTCGAATACAGTTAGGTAAATAATTATTTCATTTTTTAAAATCAAATCAGACAAATTGGTTATTTTTAATAAAGAATTGATCAATTTGATTAAATTACCAAACCATTATACACACTGAATAATAATTTATTTTGCTATTAAGTACTTACTTGATCCATAAAAATAGTTGTGATATAGAAAAATTAGAACATTGTCCTCTCTAGCTCAATTGTCCTACTAATTTCACAGCTGTTTAGTGGGAAACATGTTGAGAAAAATATTAAAATATTTTAAAGCCACATGGGATTATTAAAAACTGGAGTGAATCCTCTAAATCTTTGAGACAACTGTTCATCAGATCCTTTTTCTTAAAAAAAAAAAAAAAAACACCTCCATACTTTACTAGAAACTTATAATTCACAGCTGTTAGTTCAAGCAGTGTTCCTAGAGAATGGTCAGAGGAATATACTGGAAGATTGAAAGAGGAAGAAATTAGCCAAATTCATCATTTGCTTTTAATTTTGCATTTTCATTCAATTAATTCCTCTTACTTGTCTAGCAAGACTGAACTCATCTTAAGAGTCTTAATTCCTTTTGGCTCACTGTAAATTATGATGCCTGAGAATCTTGGACAATGAATAATATGGCCTGTTTTGAGGCGCTACTGTCTAACTACTATTTATGGATGAGAGAAACAGAAGTATTTCACATACTTGAAGAAAAGGTAGTGAGTGTTTAAAAAAATCAGTGACTTGCCTTTTATTTCTTCTAAATGACAGGCTTAACAATTGTCACAGAGCTCACCAATTCATTCTGGAAATTTCATTCTGTCATCATAAAACCTTGACTATAGCAACATCTGTCTAGAGCTGGACAGAGCCCCATTGACCCTGTGCTAACATTAGGTCCCTGGTGGTCAGAAAGCAAGAAAGAAAGGTAAAAGTAAAGAAACAAGCAAACGGGTTAAATGACAGAAAAATACTCTCAGAAGAAAACTTTCTTTTTTGCTTGCAGCTGTCGGAGATAATTCTCTGGATATATCTCTTGTTTCACTAAACAAAAATCAAAACAGAAGTTATATGTGATTATACAAATAAAATTATTGATCACTTTTAACAGAAGTTATATGTGATTATACAAATAAAATTATTAATCAATTTAACAGTTTATACTTTTTTTCTTTTGCTTTATCTCCCCCATACCTTCACAATCACATTGTCTCAAAAATGTTTTTGTTTTATTGGTATTATATGTTAGATTTGACAATATTGTAACATAAGGCCAATATTAATAGATGATTAAGGATAACAACAAAGAAAGAATAGACCTTCATATTCTCTTCATTAAAGTCAATGCCAAGAGATTTTATTCCTTTCCCTCATTGTCAAGTGAGGTTGATGTAGATATGTCACTAAGTCCTGTCATTTTACAGAATGTGCCATTTCACCCAGCCCAGAAATATGAATTCTTACCACCAGATATTCTTCTCAGCAACAATTGAAAAAAGTGAAATGTACAGATGTACTAGATCTGTCTGATTTATTTTCCATGAAATGTTGCTACTCTATCAAATGAATTATATTTTATATGTATGTGTGTGTGTCTATATATATATATATATATATATATATATATATATATATGATATATTTTTCCCTTGGACATTGGAAGTCTAATATCACTGAAAAACTATTTAGGTGAAACAAGTTGTAATGAAATAAAATGTAGAGAAAGTCTTTAGAAATCATCCCTTCTCATTTATCTCTGAATGGCTGAAAATACCTTTGCCAGGGGGTGGATGATTGAATAATAAGACAAATTGTAAAGCCCAATACACTTCCCTTGACATGCAAGCAAATCAATCACTCCAGAGCACACTGAAAAAAATGACTGATCATTAAGATTTTTCAGGCTGGGTTTGAATGCCTTAGACTATAAAAACAATTTTTAAATGCATTTTTTGCCAATTTATGGGAAATGTACTTCACAAATAAAAATTAATTTATGTAATATATTTACAACCTCTGAGACATAGTATTTCTCAGCTTCACAAATATCGGAATGAGCAGAAATCTGTCTTAAGCATTCACTATTCCAAGATTTTTTTTTTTATTTTGCCCATTTACATTCAAGGAAGTTCAAGAAACTTACATATACATCACAAGTTTTCAGTTCCACTCCTTCTGCCTCAAGTGCACAAAGACAAAGCAGTAATCTATCTAGTTTATTTCTTCGAAAATGGTGTTCTTAAAGTACATCTTGCAGATAGATTATCTATCCCTCACAGCAAAGCTTCACAATGGGAGTCTAATAATTGCTCCTTTTCTAATTTCACTAAATGAGTTATAATTATTTTATGTCTGTTTTATGGTTACTGAATAGTATTAACCTAAACTCTAATTATAATATAGCTTTCAAAGAAATGTATGGACACCAAATTGATGAACAGCCAGCTTATGTAGGAACATCCCATAAAACAGATACACAGCTAATAGTTTTAGGAATAGCATGTTAAAATTCAGGAGAACAATTCATTTGAATGAAGCAGGATATAAATCCATTGAGTTTATATCTTCCAAGTCTGGATAGATAGAAACATGCAATTGTGATTAATGCAAATAAAAATTTACAGTTAAGCACACAATTTCTATTTCCCAACATGTTTGAACCAATGATAGATGCTTTAGTCCCATATAGTACTCATAATGTGAGTATATATTGCCGATTGAATCACTGAATTTATAACAATCTTTGCTAGATAAAGACTATGTGACTAAAGCAGATTGTACTATTGAAGGAAGCAGTTTGCCTAGGATGTTTTAACAATCACTTTCTACTTTAAAATTTGCTATGTTGCTATTTTAATGTTTTTTAAAAGGAAAATGGATTGATCTGTGGACTTTTCTAAAGGGAGAGTTGGAGAAAATGTGTTCTTAAAATTTAAAAAAAATCATTTAGATCTAAGTCTAAAAAATAACTTGTTTTAGAGGGATATACCTTAATGTCAGATAACCATGTTTTCAAATGTTTCCATAAGTTATAAATTAGAGAATATTCACACATATATTGAGTGCAATTAACATATATTATCTGAAACTTTTTGATTTTATTAAAATGTAATCCAAAGCAATCTTTCCTTAGTCAGTGAAATCATCACTGCTTGCCATAAATATAGTGACTCAACTGAGCATTTTTAATTCAACAAGTCTTTTATTTCTTGAAAGTATGAATGGGCAAGGTTTACAGCTTTACAGCCTATTTTAGATACAAGAATAGTATGTAGATATTTTTAAAATTCAAAATTTCCAAAATATCCAGTCAAGTCATTAAAGGAGCTGAATGTATACTGCTCATTTTTATGGTGGCAAAAGGAAGAGATTTATATCCATTTAGCCTAAAAGAAGAAAATAGAAATCTACCTGTGCAAGTAACACTTTTAATAAAATAGTTACAAGGCACATACTAGGTATATTCATGTTGATTATTCATATTAAAATGACTGCATTAGTCATCTAGAAAGTACACAGGATATTATTTATACATTCCTAATCTTAATTGCCGCTACCTGTGGAACACTGGCTATCATTCCTAACAACAATCATAACATTAACAATAGCAGTTATTATTTAATAGGTGTTCACAATGAGTCAAATAACGGCATTATAATGATTCTTTTATGAGGAATGTGGTAAAACTAAGTATTATCAGTATCACTATTACATGCATGAAAAATCTCAGGCTCAGAAGGTTAAACTGTTTCACTGTAATATTTTAATTGTTGGTGCTGAATCTGAATCCTCTAATATTGTCTCCATTGTCGGCAGCCAAAATATTTTCAATCAGACAACTGCACATTCAGATCAGCCCTTTAATGTCTTTCTAATTCTTCTAATACTTAACTCTGGGGTTAATTGTTTCCTAAAAGACTGTACTGAACTTTAATTCAACTCACCAAATATTTATCAAAGACCTGTAATATGCCAAATACTGGTACTTAGGAGTCCCAAGATAATAAGGCATAGTCCCTTATCCTCAAGGGGCCTACCTGCTATTTTTAAAGGGTGATATAAACTTTTAATTTTCATATAATATGAAAGCACTATGAAAGTTTCTATAATGGGGACATGCAGCACAATCTGTGGAGTCCAGAAAATACTTTCCGTAAGATGGCTAGCCTAAATTCTTAATGGTCAAAGGAAAGTTGATCAGAATAAGAAATGTAAGAGCATTGTTACAGTCAGAGGAAACCTTAGGATGAGGGCTCAGAATCTCTATCCAATCAAGAGTGAATAGACGTATACAATGGTTGTATCTTTTTGATGGCTTGTGTTTTTCTTCAGTTTTTGGGAAGCAGAAAATGGGAGTAGCAGATACAGTCTGAGAATGGTAGGCAACCATCTGATTTACTCTGTGCAATTTTGAAAATGGGTCCTCATTTCCTAGATTATGCTCATTTCTAAATTCTTATATCAATTAATTTGTTATTTCAGTGATTCTAATGCCTGGAATAATTGCTATATCATGAATACAGATATGGAGGCTGGCAACTTCATGAGTCTACCTAAGAGTCTACCTGGAAATGTCTGGTATTATTGCTTATGTACAAATTGAATTTTGACTAATTTTCTCATTTTACCTTGCTCCATTTCCTTAAAGCTGGATGAACTGATTTAAAGTCTGTGGCCCGTGGGCCTCTTTTTGTTAATTTTAATAAGAAAAAATGCTGTTAAATAGCACTATAAGTGTTTTAGATTGGTTTTAAGACATGATTTCTTTTTTGGTGTAACCTTTTGACCTTTTTCTAGTTCATAATAGTTCTCAAAGTGAGCTTATTTGAATGGCTACTAATTTGCTTAGCTAACAAATTCTTGTGTCTCCTTTTATATCTCCTGGCACTAAACAACTTATTTATATACTAGAAAAATAATTTGATAAAGAGTTCCATAACATCAGCTCTTCACACTGCTTGCTTTTTTTCCTGTTATAAAGTGAGCTAGGTTATTTTCCCTTCACTAGATGGGCTATAAAATAACATCTGGGTCTCTTGAGTTTATCATTTTTGCTTCCTTTACACCAGTTGGGCATCCTTATAAATTTAAAATCGGCTTCCATCTGCTAAAAGCTTTTTAGCATATTTATTTTTCATTCTTTACCCTGAATTTCAATCCATTATGGAGAGTTTTCTGTTGTTATTGTTATTTTAACAAACCTGGATATACAGTATGAGAAACCGTACTGTAGTTAAGCATTTGCTCAGCTGTAGTGCAAAAGAAGAGCACTTTTGTCAAATGTGCCATGACCTCTCTTAGAAAGAGAAGATCTGTTCATCTACTTGGGTCACCATTTCGGGTATAGTAATGCCCTGAGGCAAATTTATTCTTTGGTTGCATGTTCTAAAAGGTAACAGGGCAAAAATATTATATGACCATTTGTTGTTAAGCACATCAGTTGTATTGAGGGTCGTAAGATAGAGAGATCATATAAATCTGATATGCTGATATGGGAATGCCCTTATCTCATTCTAACACATTCTCCTATAACCTTTTCATCTCCATCCTCTAAGTATGATCTTTATGTTTTGGCATTATCATGGGGAGAATCAATACCTTATTACCATATAGCCTTCTAAAAATGGAAAGCATTAAACCAGAAACATTGTCTCAAATTCATATTTAACAGTAAAATTATATAGAGCAATTCTACCAGGAGCCAGCCATTTTCACAATGGTTATTATATTTCATTCCTGCCCTGGACTACTATACACTTTGTGAGAAAACTGACTGACTTCTCTTCCTGGAATAAACATCCTTCTTCAGCTAAGGGATTGAAATGTTCCCCCCTCCATATGTGATAAAGTTTGCTTTTCTACTCTGTAATCATTTATTAAAATGCAACTTTGCTTTAAATCTAGAAGTACTGAATCCCACAGAGCACTCACCCAGCTCCCCAAAGACATTGCAGTTATCTTGAGAATTGTAGGTAGAGATAGATGTCATTTTTATCTAGTGCTAAGGGAGCTGAAATCACCTCAAATTTATTTAGGGGCTTGGGTTTTCAGTTTATGCAAAAAATAAACCTTAAGTGGAAGTTAATTAGTAAACAGAGTTTCAAGAGTCTGGAATTTACTACCTCACTTAGTCCAATTAGTCAATCATTATTAACAATTATGAATATTTATCATTATGAGAAAATAAATAGATCTTCCCCTTTTTCTTCATATAATAAGCCACATAAGGCAGTTTAAAGGGTATAATTGTTAACATTGAATTCATGCAATTCACTCTTGAGGGAATCATAGGGCTATTTCTATAACCACACATAGTCTGTATTAAGATGAATAGCAACTATTTTGGCATTTTGCATCGATCCAACATGTTTTCTTAAGGGTTTAGTTTTTTATTTATTTGCTTTCAACCTTCAAATATTCTGTTTTCTTCCTACAATTGAGTATGGGATCATTTAGTCTCATAGATGTTAAGTGTAGTGTTTAGGATGGTGAAAATATTAAGCCAGCAGGACTCTGAATTCAACCCACCTCTGCCATTGAGTTTATGTATGACTGTGGAGAAATTAAATTATAGCTTTCCCACAAAAAAGATACATACTCTTCCATACCATATAAGACTGTTGTGAACATTAAACGGGGTATTATATGTACAGTCTGGATAACTGACCATACTTGACATATAGTGGTATTCAAAAATATAAACTAAGACTGGTATATAATATACAGCACAAATGAACCTTTCCACAGAAAAGAAAATCATGGACTTAGAGAATAGATTTGTGGGTTGCCCAGGTGAGGAAGAGGGATTGAGAGTCTGGGGTTAACAGATGCAAACTATTGCTTTTGGAATGGATTAACAATGAGATCCTACTGTGTAACACTGAGAACTAAGTCTAGATACTTACAATGAAGCATGACAATGGGAGAAAAAATTATGTATGCGTGTAAGTGTAACTGGGTCACCAAGTGTGTTGGAGGAAATAACAATAAAATATATAAATAAATTAATTTAAAAAAAAAGAATTGTCATCATCATTTTCTCAGGGAATTCTCAAGTATGATTTTATTAAAACAAACATACAAAACAAAAAATAAACAAAAAACCCTTAAACTATCGTGTAAAAGCCAAAACAGAATTCATGTTTTAATTTGTTTTCATGAGGTGTATCTGTCTGCTATGGCCCACTACTCTTTTATTTTATATTATTTCTTTTCTATTTCTTTTTTTTTTCTTTAATGATTTTTATTTTTTTTCCATTATACCAGGTTTACAGTGTTTTGTCAGTTTTCTACTGTACAGCATTGTGACCCAGTTACACATACATGTATGCATTATTTTTTCTCATATTATCATGCTCCATCATAAGTGACCAGACATAGTTCCCAGTGCTGCACAGCAGTATCTCATTGCTAATCCATTGCAAATGCAGTAGTCTGCATCTATCAACCCCAAACTCTCAATCCATCCCACTCCCCCCCGCCTCGGGCAACCATAGTCTATACTCCAAATCCATGATTTTCCGTTCTGTGAAAGGGTTAATTTTTGCCATATATTAGATTCCAGATATAAGTGAATCATATGGTATTTGTCTTTCTCTTTCTGACTTACTTCATTCAGTATGAGTCTCTAGTTCCATCCACGTTGCTGCAAACCTTAGAAAACTATACATAGAACTACCATATGACCCAGCAATCTCACTCTTGGGCATATACATAGACAAAACTTTCCTTGAAAAAGACACATGCACCTGCATGTTCATTGTAGCACTACTCACAATAGCCAAGACATGGAAACAACCCAAATGTCCATCGACAGATGATTGGATTAGGAAGATGTGGTATATATACACAATGCCATAAAAAAGCCATACTCAGCCATAAAAAAGAACAAAATAATACCATTTGCAGCAACATGAATGGAACTATATTATTTTTTTTAATTCTTATGTAATTGAGGAAGTGATGTCATTATTGTCAAACCAACAGTAACTAGAACGATACAATTTTACTTGAGTTCTGAATTATTCTTCCTGGTGGTTATTTTTTTTTTAATTTAATGCTCCCATTTCTAGATGACTTAATTCTTACAACTTTTACCAGATATGATTAATAGTCGTCTGTTTTTTCTGTCTATTCTTACTAATGTTAGAATGATAAGTTAGTATTCATAATTCTAGGACTATACTCTTTTATGAGATAAAAATTATCTCAGAATTTATTCTATTTTCCTGGACCTTAGGTTTAAACTCATTGTAGGAGGGATCTTCATTCATTTTGTTCACTGACTTCAAGTACCTAGTTTACTGTCAAGTCATAGTAGCCACTGAAAAAAATATGTACTAAATGAGAAATAAATGGAATTATATAAATTTTGAGATAGAGAGTATCTAAAGCCCTCTAATTTTAAAATTCTAAAGATTTTTGTGCCATTTGTACTTCCATTGATTCTATATTTCTAGCTTAATCAATAACTCATATGATGAACTCATTTTTGGCCTGTCCAGCATCATTACTCATTTCTACTGTTAGACTGATCTTTTGGCCATTGATTTACATTCCAAACTCAGGTTCCTTATAATCTATTTCTCTGTTAATGATGGTGTTCCTGGGGTTTTTTCCTTTGTGTTAATGTGTTTAACACTTTGCAATTTATCTTAACCTAGGGTCTATTGTTTAATTCAAGATATCCTTAATCAGTCTAGTTCTTTCACTTTCTGAGTTCCAGGGATATTCAGTCTTTGGTGAAGTGTAATTAGCTACATCTTCCAGTTTTCTTGTCTTCTTAGAAAAGCATCTTTTTAAAAAAAAAAAATTTCATTATAGTTGATTTACAATGTTCTATTCATTTCAAGTGTACAGCAAAGTGAATTAATTTATATAGTTTTATATATTTATATCTATATATCCATTCTTTCTCCCATATAGGTTGTTACAGAACCTTGAGTAGACCTCCCTATGCTATATAGTAGGTCCTTGTTAGTTGTTTATTTTATATACAGTAGTGTATATGTATTGATCTCATCCTCCCAATTTATCCCTCCCCACCATGGTTTCCTCTTTGATAACCACAAGTTTGATTTTTAAATCTATGAGTTTGTTTCTGTTTTACAAATGCATTCATTTGTATCATTTTTATTAAATTCCACTTGTAAGGGATATCATATGATGTTTGTTTTCTCTGGATTAATTTACTTAATATGATAATCTCTAGGTCCATCCATGTTGCTGCAAAGGACATTACTTTGTTCTTTTTTATGGCTGAGTAATATTCCATTGTATATAAGTACCACAACTTCTTTAGCCATTCTTCTGTTGATATACATTTAGGTTGTTTCCATGTCTTGACTATTGTAAATAGTGCTGCAATGAACATGGAGGTGCACGTGTATTTTTCAATTATTGCTTTCTCTGGATACATGCCAAAGTGTGGGAACATTGGATCACATGCTAGTGCTGTATTTAGTTTTTTTTTTAAGGAATCTTCATGCTGTTCTCCATAGTGGTTGCACCAATTTAGATGCCCACCAACAGTGGAGGAGGGTTCCCTTTTCTCCACATTCTTCCAACATTTATTATTTGTAGGCTTTTTGATAATGGCCATTCTGACTGGTATGAGGTGATACCTCATTATAGTTTTGATTGAAATGCATCACTTTTTAATTTACCCTTTCTTTTTCCTTTATATATTTTATAGATGTTTGAATTTAGCTCTTTCATCTTCAATTTTTCCCTAATCCCATAGTACTCAAAATACTTTGATCACATCATTCAATATAAACTGGGACACCAATTTAAATATGCAAATTGGTATATTCTTCTTGAAACCTATTGACTAAGAAGTTTTCAGGTGAAGTAAAATGTCTGGACTTTTCACACAAACCAAGTTGATATTTGAGGCAGGAAACATTGCTTCACACTGTTCACATTGTAACCATTGCCTCCAGAGCTGTAACTCCCCATGACAAATTCTTGCCTGACTTTCCACCTGCTTTTTTCTAAAAAAAAAAAAAATTATTGCACCAGACTAAGCATTGCTGTTAAGATGCAATATATACAAAAGATTTGTAACAAATAGGGAGATGACTTCCAGAATGGTAGCATGTAGAACACTGTGGATCCTCTCCCTAGTGAAGCAACCATACTTGTGAAAAATTATTTTAAATAAAAACAACGATTTAATGTCTGGACATTATCCTAAGGGCATAAAGCAAATGAAAATATTTAATCAAGAATTGACTAAATCTCAGAAATAATAAAAGAGTTCATGGTGGCCTTCAAGCCACAAGTAATTACTTCCCACTGTTCTCCCAGCACAGCATGATGGAAACTCCTTTTTGGGTAGGTGAATCTAAGAATTTAGGGCTCCCTTTCCTCTCATTTCTCATTCAAGAGCTACAGTATATCTGGGAGGGGCAGGACACAAGCATTTCTCACCCTCCCTGCTTTGGGTTCCAGAGCTTTTATTCTAGGTAAGAACAGCTGAGAGTTCTAGGAGTTTCTTTCTCTACTCAGCTCCAACTTGAAGGGTAGAAACTCTATACCAAGTGCAGCAAACTATAATACTGGGGCTCTGATTGCCTTTACCACAGCTTGCTTGCAGTACAGAGATTCAATTCTTGTGAAAGCATATCAGGATAAGAGGCTGCCCTAACTCCTCTAAACTCAGACTAATGCTTAGCTGATGGAGTAACAGCATTATTCAAGCCAAGTGGGATGCTCTCCATGAACACAGATCCAGAGCAGTGGTATAGAGATTTTGTGTTTGGAAGATACAGATTATAAGAACAGAGAGCTTGGAGTGTGAGAAAGTTCAGACCTAAATGTGTGGTGTTAAAATAATAGAGAATATGGAGGTAGGTAATTAATAAAAGGCTGTTAGCTTATATTAGAGCAACAAACTACCATAAATGAGTGAGAATTTTATCAGAAATACCTAGAGAAAAATATAGCCATTAAAGCCATCCACAAATATTATCTCTTCAAAAGGCCTCAAATTTAATTGGATCCAACTGTGGAGCAATTATATCTCAAGGCAGTGTAAAAAACAATAGAACAATTAGCCAGCAACTAGTGGAGGCTAATACCTGGATGTGATGCCAAAAGGAGAACCAGAACTTTAAAAAGAGGCAGGGAAAAGGTGAAAGATAGTACTGCTAAAACCACTGTCATCTTTAGACGATTATACAGATTCCTATAGTTTTATCCTCTGAGGAGAAATATTAGAGGCTATACCCTGAGGTGGGAAATAAAGGATCAGTATCTACAGTTGATATATGTTATATAAATTGTGCAAGTTAGAAACAAAACCCAAAACATGCAAAGAAACAAGAAAGTGTGACACAGAGAAAAAATACTGATAAACAGAAAATGCTCTTGAAAATGAAAATGCATAAATGTGAGGTTTAGCTGACAAAGATTTCAAAGAAACTATTATAAATATGTTGAAAAAATATATTAAATGAAGAACATGCTTAAATAATTAAAGAATAATATGAGCACAATAGCATATCAAATAGAGACTATTAAGAAAGGGACATTTTTTTTTAAATTCTGATATTTAAAAGTACCAAATGGAAATGAAAAATTTACCTGAGAGTCTCAACAGTAGATTGGATCTGACACAAGAAAGAATCAGTAAATTTTAAGATACATTTGTAGAGATGAACAGAAAAAAAAAGGAAAGAAAATGAAGGGCTACTATTAAGTATAGCAACATAACACACAATGGAAGTACCAGAAGGAAAGGAAATAATAAAAAGAGAAAACAGTATTTGAAGAAAATATGGCTGGCAATATCCCAAATTTGATGAAAAATATTAATCTACTTATCTGAAAACTTCAGAAAAAACTTCAAGGAAAATAAAAAATGATCCTTACCCAGGACCATAATCATAAAAAATGTTGAAAGATAAAGTCATAGAACATCTTGAAAGCAAAGAGAAAAATAACTTATCAGGTAGGTAAAGCCCATTAAAATTAAGAGGTAAATTCTAAGCAGAAACAATAGAACCAGAAGGAGGCTGAAGATTGACATATTTAAAATACATACACAAAAATTGTGTCAATCAAGAATCTTGTATCTAGTAAAACTTATCTTCCAAAAATGAAGATGAAATATAAACATTCCCAGATACACAAAAACTGAGAGAACTTGTTTCTAGTAGACACACTTTGATAGAAAGACTAAAGGAAATTCTTCAGGCTGAAAGCAAGTAACCCTGGACACTTATTTGAATGCAAGCATATATGCAAATATAGACATACACACAGAAGAGCCAGCAGAGACAATTATGTAACTTAAAAAAGAGAATATAATATATATCCTCCTTTATTGTTAACTGATTTAAAAGCAATTGTATAAAGCAATGTGTATATAATTATATGTTGACATTATAAATATAGAAATTTAATATATCTGATAATAAAATGCAGAGGTGTGAATGGCAGTAAGGTTGTATTGAAATAAGAACACTCTATTAGAGAGTGAACTGATTCAATGGGAATAAAAGAAAAGAAATATATGGTAAATAATATGGTGGAATCTATATATACATTCTATTCTCTCAGTTTCTTTAAAAGCCATAAAATTATACAAATAGCCCTTATATCAATATAATATTTGGATTTTTAATACATATAGATGTGTAAAAATAGCATCAAAATTGTGAAAAGAGACTAAAGCTTTGTAAGAATACCGTTTCCATATCTCACTATGATTGTAGTCATATAAATATTAAGTATATTTTGATGAGATAAACATGGTAAGCCCCAGAACAACCACTAAAAAATAATTTTTAATATATTTTGGAAAAGTTTATAAAAGAAAATAGTACATGAGAAAATGTCAACTTAGTTTCTCCCCCTGAAAAAGCAGTAATGAAGGAACAGAGAAGCAGTAACAACACCAATTAAAAAGATGCACATTGAAAACAAAAAGTTAATTTTTCAGACAAATTTAAATATCTATAATAACATTAAATGTGAATGTATTAACAAGTCAATCAAAAGGAAAACATCGTAAACTACAATTAACAAAAAAACAAAATCCAAATCTCAACTTCAAAGATACAAATAAATTGAAAGTAAACAAATGGAAAAAATAAATTTTGCAAATAGTAGCCATAATAAAGTTGGAGTAGCTATAATCCAATATCAGATAAATAGATTTTAAAAAGTATTCTAGAGGATGGATTTCCTGTCGTGGCTCAGTGGTTAATGAATCCAACTACGAACCCTGAGGTTATGGGTTCAATCCCTGGCCTTGCTCAGTGTGTTAAGGATCCAGCGTTGCCGTGAGCTGTGGTGTAGGTCACAGGCTCAGCTAGGATTCTGCGTTGCTGTGGCTCTGGTGTAGGCAGACAGCTACAGCTCTGATTCGATCCCTATCCTGGGAACCTCCATATGCTGCATGAGTGGCCCTCAAAAGGCAAAAAGTCAAAATAAATAAATAAATAAATAAATAAATAAATAAATTCTAGAGGAGTTTCCACTGTCGCTCAGTGGGTTAAGGACCTGACATATTCTCTGTGAGGATGCAGGATTGATCCCTGGCCTCAGTCATTGGGTTAAGAATCCAGTGTTGCCACAAACTGCGGCATAGGTCACAGATGTGACTCATATCTGGTGTTGCCATGGCTGTGGTCTAGCCTCATCTGCAGCTCTGATTTGACCCCTAGCCTGGGATCTTCCAGATGCCACAGGTGGCCATAAAAAGTGAAAAAAATATTCTAGAGATAATTAGGGACTTTCATAATGAAAATTGTCAATCCATCAGTGATATATAATATATACACCTGACCACAGAGCCTCAAAATACTTGAAACAAAAATTGACAGAATTGAAATGAGAAAAATAAAATTCAACAATAATAGTTGAATAATATACCTTAATAACAAAATTGGATAGAACAACTAGGCAAAAGATTAATAAGAAAATGCAAGACATGAACATGTTACAAACCAATAAGACTTAAGGACATCTGAAGAACCTTCTACCCAACAACATCAGAATACACCCTCTTCTCAAGGGTGCATCTTCTTCAGGAGAGATGGTATGCTAGCCTACAAAACAAGCCTCATTGTATTTAAAACTATTGAAGTTATATAGCATATATCCTCTGATAATAAAGAAAAAGAATTCAATAACAGAAAAAAATGGGAAATTCACATATATGAAAAACTTAAAAATGTGCTCCTAAAGAAGTCACAAAGAAAATTGGAAACCACCCTGAGATGAGCATAAAAGAAGACACAATGTCAAAAAACTTGGGATTCAGCTAAAGCATGGCTTAAAGAGAAATTTATAGCTGTAAATATCCATATTAAAAAATAATGAAAATATAATGAAAGAACTGAAATCATTAATGTTTCATCCTAATACAATGGATAAACAAAGTAAAATTAAATCTATATAAAGCAAAATAAGGAAAATAATGAATACTAGATCAGATAACTAGTAAAATATAAGATAATTTTTTAAAAATCCCAAAGGTGAGTCTTTAAGAAGATTTAAAAAACTGACAAATCTTAAGCTAAGCAGGCAAGAGAGAAAAGAGAGAGATTTAAATTACTAAAATCAGGTTTTCCCATCATGGCTCAACAAAATGAATTTGACTAGCATCCATGAGGTCGCAGGTTCTTAACTCAATGGGTTAAGGATCCAGCATTGTTGTGAGCTACAGTTCAGATTCAACCCCTAGCCTGGGAACCTCCATATGATGTGGTTGCAGCCCTAAAAAGACACAATAAAATAAAATAAATTACTTAAATCAGAAATGGAAGATGAGACATCACTACTCATAATTTAATGAAAAGGACAAATTTATACATATATAAAAGGCCCAAACTACTGAAATAGAATCAAGGATGGCATCTATGCTCACCACTATACCACCAACACACTACTTGGGGTTAATGGATGTAAACTATTGCTTTTGGAGTGGATTAGCAATGATATCCTGCTGTTAAGCACTAAGAACTATGTCTCGTCACTTATGACAGATCATGATAATGGGAGAAAAAAGAATGTATACGTGTATGTGTAACTGGGTCACTATGCTGTAGAAGAGGAAAAAAATTATATTGGAGACATAACAATAAAAATGTCAAAAAAAGAATAAAGGAGAAATAGAATAAATCTATTAGAAGTAAAGACTGAATTAGTAATTTTAGAAAACTTCAAGGAAAAGCTCAGTTTAATGGCTTTACTGGTGAATTCTACCAAGTATTAGAAGAACAATTAGTATAACTTTTTTTTTACAAACTCTTCCAAAAAATAGAAGACGAAACACATTTCAATTCATTCTATGAAGTTATCATTGCTCTAATATCAAAACCAAAGACATGACAAAAAGATCTATAGAATGTTATCTCTTATGACTCTAGACACAAAAAATTTCCCAACAAAGTACTAGCAAACCAGCTATACCAACAAAAAGGACCATAAATCATTATTAAATGAGATATATCCAAGAATGTAAGATTGAATCAACATGAAAATTAGTATAATTCAAATTGTCAAAAGGAAAGGGACAAAAATCTCATGATTATATGAATAGATACAGGGAAAGCGTTTGACCAAAACTAACACCCTTTGATGATTAATAAACTAAGAAAATGAAGAAACTTTCTCAAATTGTTAAAGGCATCTGCAAAAAATCTGTAGTTTAATAAAATTAATAATAAAAGAATGAATACTTTGTCCCCCAAATAATAAACAATGATGTCTACTCTCACCACTTCTATTCAAATGGTTCTAGCAAAGCCAATTAGTCAATAAAATGAAATAAAAGGTATTCAGATTGAAAAAGAAGTAAAGCTATCTTTTTGCATATTACATAATTTGTAGATAGAAAATTTTAAGGAATCCACTTTAAAAAACTAGAAGTAATAAACATGTTCGGATTAATCACAGAGATTAGGAGCAATATACAGAATTTAATTGTATACACCAGGAATATACAATCTGAAAATAAAATTAAGAGAACAATTTTATTTATAATAACATCAAAAAGAAAAAAATAGCAATAATTTTCACCTTATATCTTGCCACAAAATACAAAACTTATATTCTTAAAACTATAATTAAAGAAGGAAGTTAAGGAATACCTGAGTAAATTGAAACCTATTCCATGTTTAGGGATTGGAAGAGTCAATATTAAATTGGCATATATATACCCCAAATTCAACATAATCCCTATCAAAATCCTAGCTGACTTCTTTTTCCAAAATTAATAATCACAAAAATTCACATGGAAATTCAATGTACTCAGAATAATAATAACAGTCTTGAAAAATAAGAACAATGTTGGAGATACACTCTTCCCAATTTCAAAATTTGCTACAACCTACATTTATCCAAATAATCTGGTAGTAGCATAAGAATCAACATATAGATTAATGACACAGAATTGAAAGTCCATAAGTAAATGGTTACATTTACTGTCAGTTTTCCACAAAGATGCCAAGACAATTTATTATGTACATATGGGGAGGCACGTGGAGAGAGAATAATACTCTCAACAAATGATTCTGGGATGACTGGCTACAAACATGCAAAGAATAAAATTGGACTTCTTGCTTGTCATACAATAATTAATCCAAAAGTGGATCACAGATCCAAAAAGTAAGAGCTAAGAGAATACCATCCTAATAAGAATATACAGATGTAAATTTTCATGACCATGGATTGGACAATGGTTTCTTCAGATATGACACTAAAAGGCAAGCAAAAAAAAAAAAAAAAAAAAAAGAAAGAAAAAAATTAATAAATTCTTCAAAAAAAAAAAAAAAACAAACACCCTTTTTTCCATTATATGACACTATCAGAAAGTGAAAAGACAACCTACAGAATGAAAGAAAATATTGGCAAATCATCTATCTAATTAGTGTCTAATATAGAAAATATGTAAATTCACTGGTAAAAAGACAAGCTAATTTTAAAATGGGCGACATATTCAAATATAAATTTCTCTAAAGAAGATATACAAATGGCCAATAAGTACATAAAAAGATGTTCAATATCATTGCTTATTAGGGAAATGAAAATCAAAACTACAGTAAGGTACCACTTCACACCCACTGGCAAGGCTATTACTTATATCATCCTATTATGGATGAAAGCAAAGAAGCAAACATGTATTGACAAGAAGAAACTGGAAACCTTATATACTGTTCATAGGAATGTAAACTGGTATAAATGTTATGGACAACGACCTGATAATTTCTTAAAATGTTAAACATAGATTTGCCTTATGAACTAGCACTTCTACTCTTGGGTATCTATACACACGCAAAATGAAATCATATGTTCATACAAAATTTTACACTTGGTTTGTTCATAGCAGCAGTATTCTTAATAGCTGAAAGTGAATTCAGTTATGAATAGAAAATATATGATGTAGTAATCCAATCAAATATTACTTGGAGATTAAAAGGAATGGAGGGCTGATAAAAAGCTATCATATGTATTAATCATGAAAATATACTAAATGAAAGAAGTCAGTCACAAAACTACATACCGTCTGATTCTACATACAATGAAATGTCTAGAGTTGTCCAATCTATAGAGACAGAATGTATTTTAGTGTTTGCCTAGGAATATAGGAAGGGGAATTTGGGAGAAATGAGGATAACTGCCAATGGTTACAGGGTTTCTTCTTGAGATATGAAAATGTTGTAAAGTTAGATTGTCCTGGTAGTAGGACAACACTTTCTATGAATATGCTAAAAACTATTAAATTGTAAAATTTAAGTGAATGAATTATATAATAGGTGGATTTCTTCTCCATAAATTCATGAAAAATATTTAGATTAATGGAATGACTGTACAGCTCTGTAAATTTACAAAAAATCGTTGAATCATATACTTAGACTGGATGAATATTATGGTATGTCAATTACAGTATGTAAAAAACCCTCAAAATAGTTTCTTTGAAAGCCATATGAACTATTAATGCAACTTAGTTTAGTTTATAGGGTTTATTTATTGTAGTAAGAAATGGTAACTGAAGAATCTAAAAGGCAGAAATTTTGGCTGTAATCGAACATAAATTACCTATCTTGGAACTGGAAACAAAATCCCGGATAGTCTTGGGCCTAATCGTTATCATTATTACCAACATTTACAGATGCTTTTCAATATTTGGAATTTTTTTCATCCTGATCTAACGCTATTAGCTTCATTTTGTTGTGACCCTACCATTAATTATGAAGATTATCCTTAAAGATACTTTTTACTATATCTTATCGATACCAAATGCCTTTGTTGTAGAGGTATAAGGTTGACTTCATTTTACCTTCACTTTAGCTTGTGTCAAAAATTTGTGTTTGCTATAGGTATATTTTGTCCTAAGTAGTTGAGTAATAATAATGATAGTGATAATGGAAAAAATAGCTAATATTTATTGAATACTTCCTAAGTTGCAGGTATTCCTATGTACTATAGAGGTGTTACTCTTCTTATAACACACAACAAAAAGGTAATATTATCTTTATATGAATAAAATTAGGATACTCTTCACTTGCAGCATCTGACAAATTTGGAGGTTATAAATCCCAAAACTTAATTGTATATGCTATCCATTTCCATCCCATCCCAGCATGCATCCTCCCAAGTAAAGAAACTCCAAATTATTAGAGTAGTTTGGTTGCTATTTGAACTTTGATATTTCTTTGTCACCAGAATCATACACAAAATATCATTGATTTATGTGTGTGTGTGTGTACATACCTGTGTATTTAAAGGTGAGGTCAGTATGTTATATTACATTATTTTCTCTCCATAAATGAAGGGTAAGACCAAGTATGAAGGTTCACCTACTTTTATGCCTAAAACTATTTGAGTTCAAATCTTGCCTATCATTTTCTCTTTATTTTTCACCAACTTTTCTTATGCCAATATTTATGTTTTTAATTTGAATTTTTTTCTCAGTGAAAAACCTGAGGATTCCTATGTATCTGTTCGGAAGTCATCCTCTGCTCAGCAGTTCCACCTTTTGAATCCCCTGACTATATATTTTTTCCAATGTGACTGCTTGCAGTGTTTCACTAATAGCCTTGAACCCCACTCTGTCCGTATTCTGGCTGCAAGCCATCAAAAACATAGCTGGGGGTGGGGGGAGGGTGAGCTGCCATGTTAAATCGCCTCCTTCCCTCCCTCTGGGAAAGGACCTTAACCTCAAGCACTTTCAGTCAATCACAGTCCAAGGGAGAACCTTGAAAATGTTCTGCAACACTGATTGGTTCCATAAAATATGCTTGCTGGATGCAGAAGTTGAGTTTCTTTTAGCTTATTTCATAATAAAGGGCAATGCATGTGCTGTATTCATAGTAATTCAAATCTGACACAAATAATACAGCAAATAATTACAGTGACCTTTAACTCACCTCAAATTTAAACAAAGGTTAAGCTGCCCTTTACTAAAGTAAATATTTTCTGTAGTCAAATAAATGCAGACACCTTTAGAGAGGAGAATACATTGCCAAACTAAACGAATCTGAAAATTGTTACAACAGAATAATTTCAAAACATAAAGAATGCAGGACTCTTCAGCATAAACAACATCCAGACATGCCGGCATCTGCCTTTATTGATTTACCTTACAATATTTCCAGTGGGTTTCCCCATATGTTTGCTGGAACTGTTGCTTGAAATTTCTGTCCAGAAGGGCAGATATCAAAGAGAAATATTAAAAATAAGAGAATTTAGCTCTTCCCTCCATACCCTGATTTGTAAACAATTTATGTTTTATTCCATAAAGCTGAACAAAGCCTTAAATGTTCAAGTGGTTACCATGCAGACTGAAGTCTTAAAAATAAACCCAGAAGACAATGCTAGCTGAGCAAAGGAAGCAGCTGATAAGTTTGTGAGGTTCTTATACCAAGCTTTAGCTGTTGGTCAGATAAGGACCAGGTATGTTTTTGCACATTTTAATTTGTTTAGTCTATGTCTATTTCAAATAGCACTTAAAAAAAAAATAGAAAGAAAAACAGGGGGTGGACTACATTATGCATATCTAGTCTTTAATTTTAAAAGTTTATTTAAAAAATAATTACTCTCTTTCTGGGGTCCAAATGCTAATGATATGTTGACTGTGAAAAGCAAGTCATAAGCTTGTTACTGCAATTGGTATTGCCTCCAAATTCTCCCTTCATTAAAATAAGGCCACCTGATTTAATTAGAAGTAGTCAGCATGCTTATAATATTTTTGGTCACAATTTAAATTACATGTTTCAAATAGGTATTAAATTTACATTTAACAGGACAATAATTGTATGTTAAAAGGAAAACTAAGTTTATTTCTTTTTGTTTCTCTCACTACAGCTTTGCCAAAGCTGTTATTAAGTAAAGACCGAAGATGTTCTTAGAGACATAAATTAATGGGTTTATTTTTAACCAATTTTTAAAAAATAAATCCGAAGCCCAGGTCAATAAAATCCTCCTCCATGTCTCTCCTAGCTCTGACTCAGCATTTTTCTCTTCCTTACCCCCTTTTTAAAGTTACTGAAGCAACAGCATTGGTATATCTACTTGCTCACTAGCTGAGTACAAATCAAGACTCCAAGGCTGATCTGTTAATAGCCATGGAGAATAGTTTTTGTTATCTTAAAGACTGTGCTCCTCCTGGGTTCTGTCATTGACCTTGATGAGAATAAATGATTCTGTAAGGGGAATGAGAATGAAAGAACTATGGAAGGGTTCTGGACACACACTATTGCTTGAATTCTTTCACATTCTACACTGCTTTATTATTCAACACTTGAGAAGGAATCATCTTCCTCTCTACTTTTAAGGATTTTTTATTCTCTTGCAATTCCGAACTTCTTTTCTTCCTCTCTTGATCTCTTCTGTTGAGATAAGAGAAATCAACCACTGCCCACCTGATATTTTTGCCAACCTTCCTCCTCTTTGGCAGTATTCTTCTTTGAAAACTTTTTTTTTTTTAGGAGAAAGTTATATAGTGATTAACGGACAGTTAGAAATAATATATAAGGAGCACAAATCCAAATAAACAAATGTAAAAATTGATAATTTAAATATGCACTGTTTATTATTCACTAGAGCATAGTGCTTCTGTTTAAGTTTTGGGTTTGAGGAAAGATACTCCTGTAAAGTTTAGACCTCTGACCCTAAAAAAAATTGATATATACCAGCTCCTTGGAGGTCTGCCTATTTATATCCAAAAACATCTGTGAGATCTTGTGCCTCTTATTGAAAACAAAGCACAGAACTAAATTTTAGAGTGTTTTCCACCTCAATTCCTCAAAAATGAAGGTCATAAGACTGAATTTGTGCTCTTAGGATTATCTTTTAATTTTCTTTTCAACATTTAGTGCCCTCCTGAAACTACATTTTTTTTTGTCAAGTCTTGTCTTGTTTGCTGTTCTCTTCTGCCTTTTTTACTCCTCCATGGATTTGACTATGTATATACAGAGAATCTAATGTATATAGATAACCACAGAAATATCTCAAAACTCTTTTTCGAAATATAATTTCCCTGTCTCAGGATGTGGACTAACATGGAATTGAGTGCTATCCTTAAAATATCTTTTCTTCCTAAGAACACTTTCTGTCTCAAGCAGAGTCTGCAGAGGTAAGAGTGGGGAGACTAGGTATATTAAAGCAATAGATAGAATGCTTGGAATCATTGCTATTTGGAAAATCATAGTTGTTTCATTAAATTATAAGATTCTCAAAGAAACTGACACAGTGTTTCCCAAGAAGGAGTAAGATCCATCACACTGGGTAAGTGAAAAGATATGCAAAGAAATAATGGGATTTCCATGAAGTTAGGGGCATTTAAGTGAATTAAAGAGAGTTTATTTAGCCATAAAGAAAGTATTGCATAATCAGTAAGGGAAAAAATTGCTCCCAAACTAAAGATGTTAAGAAGAGAATAAAGGGAGTCAGGAAGTCTGATCAAAAGAGCCAGGAAACCTGACTCAAAAGTCAGTAATGAATTGATAGTTATAAGTGTCCTGAGTTTCCAGGGTATTGGATAATTCCAGAGAGTGTGGCTGCCACATATGCCACACAATGAAGCCATGTGGGATGGAATATAAAAACTAAAATAGAAAATACCAATTTTCTTAGTATTCTATGTATAATACAAGGATGATAGCTGGTTGGGATGAATAGAATTCCTAAATGTGTGGCATTAGGGGTGAGTCATGTGGACATAGAGTAATAAAAAGAAGGGATCAAAATGTATTGTTTTAATGTAGTGATATCTGAAAATGAGATACTACCAGTGATGTGAACACCACAGAAAGAAACTGGAGGAAAATGTTCTCTAGGCTAAACTATTTTTGCATTTCTCAAGAAGGCCACCTGCCCTTCCTAGAGATAGGTGCAATCTTCTAATCATCCTTTTTTTATTTTGCTTTTTAGGGCCACACCCTAGGTATATGGACGTTCCCAGGTTAGGGGTCTAATTGGAGATACAGCTGCTGGCCTATGCCACATCCATAGCAATGCAGGATCCAAGCTGTGTCTGCAACCTATGCCACACCTCAGAGCAACACCGGATCCTTAACCAGGGAGGCCAGGGATCAAATCCACAACCTCATGGTTCCTAGTCGGATTTGTTTTCACTGTGCCATGATGGGAACTCCCTAAACATAATTTAAAATGATATCGAAGGGACTTCTATATGTATTCTTGGAAGCCTTTTCTCATACCTTAAAGAGAGAAATAAGCATGTTACCTCTGTACTTTGTAGACATATTTTAACCTGACTTAACCCAGCATCCTACAATTATTTGAAAACCTCTTTGTTCCTTTACTTAGAAGGGAAGCTCATTAAAGGCAAGGTTTTTTTGGATTTTTTGCTTTCTTTTTTTTTCCTTTTTAAAATTCATCTTTGTAAATTACCAAATATATAGCACCATATTTGACATATTATGAGTGGTTAATATATATTAAATGGAATTTAATTTTGAGATCTGTCCTGGTATTAACTAAAATAAACATGAAGTTTACTGATATTAAGGATGGTTTAATGTATCAGTCGTGGTAGGAGGTTTCCTTTGTTTGGAGATAGATTGATCAATTGATCTATCTATAGACAGGAAGGAAGAAATTATATTTTTTGAAAAAGGTCCCTGAAACCTATGTGTGAATATTTTGCTTCTGGTGTAGTTTATGACTTCACTGCCAAGAGTTACTAGAGGTGAGACGACCAGACTCTGAGTAAGGAAAAATTTCTTCCATTTCTGAAAAATATAAAGGCCTTTGCAGAACTTTTTCTTGGACCTCTACCCTTTATAAAGCTCCTTTTCCCTCCATTGTCTATCATGATTTCCCTCACACATGGCAGAAATAAATTTTGTAAGAAAATTTTTTCTCTCTTTACTTGGGCTGCTGTGAAGCTCAATGAAGCACTGTTATATCATCTTAAATAATTTTATTTCACTTTATGTCCTTCATTTCTTTATATTACCTCTCCTTAGGATTCTCATGATTTTAGTCCTTTCTCCCTTCACCTCAATTACTTTATCATATTATTGTATGATTTTTTTAATAACTATCTCATATACATCTGGGAACAAGGCAGGATATAAAGTAATTAATAAGTAAAATAAATCCAGGCACGACAGCCCCACATACTACCTGCCTGCCAATACCACATAATACAAACCACATTGCACTGTTTAGAATGAATGAAAGCAAAGGTCTCGAGTTGGTGGCTAACAGACAAAATCCTGCCCGCTGACATGTTTTGTTTGGCCGACACGGTGTGTTTAAAATATGAACTACTCACCAACCTATAAGAATCAGGAAATTTTACACGAAATTCCAGCTTCTCTTAAAGGGGCCTCTAGTCCATGACACAGGGCAGAAGTGGTAGTCTCTCCTCCAGTCTATCATAGCCCCTGATCTGCTCTAGCTTATATTTCTGCTGTATTTCTCTTGGCCCTGTTGCATTCATTTATATGACCTGCTGGACACCATAAAGGTTTTCCTGGGGCCCCCTGCATTAATGAGATGAGCAATTTACTTAAATAAGTCATCATTATTCACTAGCTTTTTTTCCTATTAATAAAATAATGGCAGACATTTTCATTAATGTTTTTGCTTCTTTCTGACATGAAATAACTCACTGATGTTTTTTAGCTTAAATAGCAGAAAAATAACCTACTTATTTATGATGTTTACTATGTTTCTGTCCATATATAGTCATAGGGGACTCATAATTAGGACATCCCAACTCTTCAAGTTATAGCTCTGAATCAGGAAATAAGGCTTTGCCTTACAGCAGCTCTCAGAAAGCACTGTCTTTTAGTTATGCTTTGTGCTATTTTGACCTGATTAAGGGTCCTAGTGACTCTTACTTAACATGTTATTTTAACAGGCTTGGTTATCTTTTCTTCAGACCAGAGAAGAGTAGAAATATTGTTTAACATAAACACACTGATAAAAGGAAAAGTGACAAAACAAATTTGGCAGGAGGGAGTCTCCTTCAAGCATCAAAAAGACAAAAAACAAAAACCAAACAAATTTAAAAAGCTAAAATTTAGAATTTCTTTTAGAATTACTACTTGGTAAAGTTAAATTTGTAAATGCTCAATTATGTTTATATATTCTAGATAAGAAGATTGTGTAACTACCATATCACCCAGCTTCAGTAATGGGTAGAACTGGCTCATACTGGCTCATAACAGCAAACAATGTGTTTCTTTTCCCAAAGCTGTACTCACTAATATAATATTTTTCATTTGTTTCCAAAATTCTGGTTAACCATTTACCAGCACATCACTGCCTCATTTCCAACCAACACCTGCCTGGCTTTCTCTCCATGGTTTGGTACATTAGCATGCGGTATTGTCTATCCTTCCACACTGAACTTAGCTTGAGTCCTCCATTGGAAAACTTGTAATTAGCCATTTAAACACTTTTTTTGTGTGTGTGTAATCTCCCCTGTATGTTTTCCACCATTTTAGACAGAAATATGAATTTAAACATAAATAATCAATAATTTATATCAACACTTTTTCTATTGTGTTTTACTTTTTATATTTGTCTCTGTCTATATCACAGTTTATTTCATGAAAGCAGGGACAAATATGTTTCTTCTCCTGATGCTATATCCTTAAGTGAAAGTTTCCATCCAATGCCATAGGGGTTATCCACTACAGATGGAATGTGGGGGGCTCCCGTGCCTAAATCAAGTTGATCTCTTGACAAATGAGTAAAATAGACAATCAACCTATCATTCTTGGCATTGAACTATCAGTAATGGCAAGAAATTAAAGGGCAAATGTATAAGACAGTGACTTGGGAGACTAAGTTCTCTAACCCAGCAAAAGCAGAAGGCACTTATATTAAAGACTGAGAGTGCATTTTTCTATGACTCTACAGGGATAACCTGGCATGTCTGGCCATGTATACAAAAATATCTGATATTTGGTAGTTATTTTAGGGAAAATGAGATTGGATGAGTTGTTTCTTAGCAACACTGAATGCTTATTCATGTTCCCTTATCCTTGCATAGCAGTTTCTAAACTATAACAACCTAAACTTTCTGCGCACTCCACACAAATTGTGTGTGACAGGTCACCATTATTTAATAAAGACTAATAGTCCCCGTGTCCCATAATCCATATCATTTAAATACTCTTGGGTCAGTAACTGTAGACTAAATTTGTACCCAAATCATTTTCATCCTCAGAAGTTAAATGAGGTTCTGGCAAAAACAAAGCTCTTATATTATTTTGTGCTTTTATTATTAAATACTTATGCTCAAGGAATTTCATTTCTTGTTATAAGCGCAGGATGTGAGGAAAATTCCAAAGGAAAAACTGCATCAGTTTGTGGACATTTCTTTGTCATTGCCAAGTTGTTTTTTCTTTGAAAGTTCTTTGATTCTTCCCCCAAAGAAAGAAAGCCCATTCAGTAGCATCAAAGTGTGGATGTTGTCCATAGCAATCTGGATGGGAATCAGTAGCAGGGGGCTTGCCTCAGTGTCTATGGTTCAAGGGAGGATGTCACTCTTCAGAGACAGTGTGAGCAATAGGGAAGCAGGGGAAGTTTCTGAATGACCTCACAGCAAGAGATGAGCGGTCAGTACTGTAATAATGGTTTACATTGGCAGGACTCCACTTCTCGGGTGGTCCAAAGTGACATTGTCAAGAAGCTCTTTCATTAGTACTGTGAATACTACAGGGACACATTGGTTGAAAGGTGAAAAGTTGGAAACACTGCTGTTTTTCATGGCTAGGGATAAGGAAAGCCTATTGAGGAGTTATAAGAAGCTGTTTTTGAAAGAAAATACAAAACGCCAGCACAATTTTTCATGAACTCTCAAATTCAGTGTGGTACTGACTAACAAACTTGATTAACAAACTACTCTTTCTCTCTTGTTGGAAATGTGGCTTCCTTTTGGTAGTGTGGTTATTTTTGCTAGGAAGTCTCAATTTACTGAGGTTGAGAGGTTAATGGTTTAGGCTACAGGTAGCAGCAGTTATCCAAACTGAAGAGCAAATAGTATAAAATAACTGACATGCATTTTATCAAGTTTATTGATTAAGGTTTTGTGTTCTTTCTATTTGCAGAATTGAAGATTTGTTCCATTATAATGTAACAACCAGTGAAAACCTAGCATGTTACACACTATGCACACACATATCTTCCTTTGAATCCTTTAAATAATAATGTGAACAACATTAGTGATCTAACTCAATATCTGCTTTGTTGCAAAGGTGCTGTTTTATTGTTTTATATATATATCTAAGGGAAAATATAGAAATGATAAGTTGAACAGACATGATCGAGAGCAATTTAAATTAAGAAAATGCTTTATATTTAATGGGTAATTTACATTCAATGTGATGTCAGGTCTAGCAAGTCTTGAAAAAGAAACATCTAAAATTGTCTGAGTGCTTCATATATGCATAAACTCAGCTTTCCATATTAGATTGACATTTTGGTACTACAAAACTTAATGGTATGAAGTTTTTTAAAGTGATACATAACAGCATAAGAAAAAATCCTTCATTTATGTTACTTTTATATTTTAGATATTAGTTAATGTGTGCTTTATTACTTGAAGGTTTTTTTGTGCATATTACCTGGTTAGATTTTAATTCTTCAATCATTTGACATGTTTATTTGGATGTTTTCATCCTAATTAAAATTTATTTTTTAATTATAAAATAATATATAGTTATGTTAGATAATTTGACAAATGCAAAAAATAGACAAAGAAATTCATTATAACATTTTGTTTAAATTTCCAAGTTTATGTCTGTTTTAATTTTTCTGTTCAAAAATATGTATTTTATGGACACAAAGTAGAAATTTATTGCAAACATTTCAACTATTATAAAACATGTTGAAAAATACAAATATTTCTAAACATTTAAATTTCAGATCTATTAAATATTAATAGTTGTATAGTCTTACAGTTTTGCTCAAGAATTAGAAGTATATAATAATAATTCAAGACATTTTTAAGTATTTCTAAAGAAGTAGATCTATTTTATACATGTCCTTTTGAAACTCTTTTTTTCTCTTAAAAATAAAATATATAGATTTCTAGGGAGTATATTTTATGTGTATTTTTAAAATATTGAATCATGATTACTTATAAGCTTGTATGCATTCTTTTGCTTATAAGTATAGCTAGAATAATTTCTCATCATTATGCAACATTTTCATAATAGATTCTTTTAACCATAATAGACCACTGCACTACTTCGAAATAAACATCTTCATAATTTTGATATTAGGTTGAATATCTGTGCTTTTTCATTTTGTCATCATTGTCTCCTTCTTTTCAATTTTATCAATAGGAAATTTTGGACCAAAGAACATAGAAATTTTCAGACTCTTTTTTACATTAAGTAATTACTCAATACAAATTTTTTACTAACTTGTACACAAGTACTTGTTTCCCCGAAATTTTCTTACTTAGATGGTCTCATTGACAAGTTTACCTTTTATTTATTTATTATTTTTATTTATTTTTGCTTTTCAGGGCCACACCCTTAGCACATGAAACTTCCCAGGCTAAGGGTCGAATTGGACCTCTAGCCACTGACCTATGCCACAGCCAAGGCAACACCATATCTGAGCCACGTCTGTGACCTACACAACAGCTCACAGTGACTCTGGATCCTTAATCCACTGAGCGAGACCAGGAATTGAACCCACATCTTCATAGATTCTCGTTGGATTCATTTCCACTGAGCCACAATGGGAACTCCATTTTTACCTTTAATAATTTGCACTAAATTGTAGGGAAAAAAATGATCTTCTCTCTAAGAGTTCCACCCCAATTCTCACCAAAATCTACTGATATTTTCAACAAATTATTGAGTGATTTAATACGTAGCAAAAGCATGGCAGCTAGAAAACTAATGCTGAAAAATTATCCCCAGATTAGTCCTCCAGTTTTTGAGAACATAATGATGATTGATAATTAATTATAACAATTATATGGAGAAATTTAGAGTGTTTGCTTAAATAATTGCTATACAGTAAATAAGCATGAATGCCAGCATTAGAACAAACAATATGTTAAAATATAACTTTAAGTGGCCTGACTCTTGGGAGGTAAGGCTCTGAAAGGAAAACCTATGAAGGATGTTGTAAAGTGAATTACCATAATGGTCTAGAAATTGGCTTAGATATTTTCTCTGATTTACTCATGAGGTCCTCCATAGGCTTTTTTTTGTTTGTTTGTTTGTTTCCAGGTGGATATAGGATGAAGGAAAGGGCACTTTTATCCTTATTGTCATGTCAAATTATCTGAATTTTGTTACTGGCCAGGTGTTTTTGCCTTGATTTTAAAAATATAGGAATCTCAGCCTCTATCTTCAATGTGAATCTAGTGCTAAAATCATGAATAAGTTTATTGAGGACTTCTGAGAAAGGAAAGTGAGTCCTCATTTTTACTGAGTATTATTCCTCTGCACTTCTTTTGGGTGTATATTTATAGTAGACTTGCATATTTGTTCACATTTATAGATACTAGATAAGACTGTACTAGATTGCAAACTCCTGAAAGACAGAGTACATGGTTGATTAATCATTACATGCGGACACATACATAGTTAACACTCACAATATGCTTCTTTAAAACAATGAGTAGGTGAGTGAATGTGTGGGTGGACTAAGAGAGTGAATGAATGGTGTTAGCTAAGGCCATAACTAAGAATGTGGTGTTGTATTGAGGTTTATCTATTAATCTAGAACTTTCTGAAAATTCCTGACTAGATCATTTGATCAGTATGTTAAAAACTAAGAAAGTTGCTTGAAGCATAGTGTAATTATATCCCTTTCCTCTGCCATGACTGAATCCCAGAGACTGCTGTGAGGAAGTCCTTGGATCAATATTAGTCAATGTTATAAAGAAGAAATCAAGGTTTACTTTGGTGTGTCTTGGACTTTCTCTCTTGCTCTCCTTCTTGTATTGTGAATCTAGGTACTCAGTCTTCTCTTGCTGCCTTCCTCTCATTGAAATTTTCTCTGGGGAATGAATCTGGAAACTTGACTTTCATATGGGTAAAATGACTGACAAGGCTAAGCTTTTGTCCATCTCATAGCTATTTTTATCACTAACAGTTGATTTATTTTCTTTTCTTATTTGCAAGAGGATGGAGTTCTCATGTCAAAATCCAGGTGTCCATAACTTGGAGGTAGAGGTGTCTTGGGGTTCAAAGACTTAACTGATGTAAATTTTTGACCTTCTCTCTGCCCACTCATGGAGCTGGTCTCCGACGGAACAGGGAAATTATCTCTTCCCCATGCTATTTGGGTCAGGTATTCTACCTCCTTTGACTTCCCAAATATCTTCACTGTTATAGGGCTCTTTTCCCCTAGCAGAGCATAAAAGTCTTTGCTTTTGATTTAACTTTCATGAGATTTCATAGAGGGTTGGTGCTCCTCTTTTTATTATTAATATTCATCTAAATTAAATGTGAATCTTGGGCATGAGTTTAAGGCAGGCTTAAAGTAAAGTTATTTATAAGGATTCTACATTGGTCAATTGTGTGAAACTTGCTACTACACTGAAAGAAATTTTCTTGAGATATGGGAACCTTTTAGAATCATAGAACTTTAGAAGTGGGAGTGACTTTAGAAATCATGTTGTCAGGGTTTATTTTTTTTGTTTAATTTTGAAGTAGATCTACAATATGAATAAATGAGACATTAGGCACAATAGACTGTAACAAGTACTGAAAGTGAGCAAAAGAAATGGTAAATGACTCTTTTGGTCATGCTTTATTAAATGTGTTATGATGGGGAAGTTACAATGTCCATGAAAAACTAGTGAAAATCTCTGTCTCTTCTTTATAAATGTTCGATAAATTGATTGATGGCTTATAAATGTGGGATGAAATGATGAACATAAGAATAATAGTAAGAAACACATAGTAGATGATTATTATTATTAGTTGAGAATTTGTTTTACTTTGTGAAACCCAAGGTATGTTTTCTAGTTTTTGTGATCATGGGTGAAATATACCTGGGATCCCCCAATAGAATCACAGTGTTAGAGTCATGCATTTTGGGTTGGTATTATCAATGTGTTTCCATTGCTATGCTATAGTTTTTCTTTTTTGTTCCCTAAAGTTCTGTAAGTACATCGACAATAGAGTAATATTTGATCTGTTATGTTAATGAATTTATCCTATTAAAAATACATGAATTTATTTATTTATTTATTTTGTCTTTTTGCCTTTTCTAGGGCTGCTCCTGCAGCATATGGAGATTCCCAGGCTAGGGATCTAATGTGAGCTATAGCTGCTGACCTACACCAGAGCCACAGCAACGAGATCCGAGCCGATTTTGTGACCTACACCACAGCTTATGGCAACGCCGGATCCTTAACCCATTGAGCAAGGCCAGGGATCAAACCCTCAACCTCATGGTTCCTAGTTGGATTCATTAACCACTGAGCCATGACGGGAACTCCAAAAATACATGAATTTAAAAGGTAAGAGTTATACATCTTTCAGAAAAAGCTGTTGCCTAGACAAAGATAATCCAGCTGGCCCCTGCTGAATTTGGACTTCCTGTCTTACTCATTGTGTGTTAAAGGACAGTTTAAGGCATCAGCATTTTCTAGGTAAGTGGTGAGTTGTCCCTTACAGTGCTCTTTCCTCCATTAAGACACTATAACAAACAAATATTTCTCCTTCAGAAACTGAATATGCTATTACTACATATAAAATACAATATATAGTATGTTGTACATATATCTAACAAACTCTACAAAGGATTCCAGCATTTCAGAAGGAACAGCTTGATGTTCATTAAAGCAAATTGTCACACAATTAAGACTTTCTGAACACTAAAAGGCAACGTAAATTTACCAAAAATTACAGGAAAAAAAGAATCAGCATTTGATTGAGTTTTCTCTGCTTTGTATGATAACATTCCATGGATCTCTGGGCCCCAACCAAGGTAAACTGAAATAAGGATTAAGTGACTATTGCAAAGACTAATTTACAGAAATCACATGAGGAGTTCCTGAGCACAGCCCAGATAACAAAAATATTATCCACGTTGTTTACAGTGGAGTTAGTCAGTTTATTAGTTGGAGTGCTTCATTATGTATAAAAGATTCCAATGATAGTCTCCTAGTCAAAATAAACAGGCATAAAGTGTTCCACATATACAATTTGTGGTGAATGGTTACTTTGCTATTTATTTAATAATTGACCATAAATGGAGTCAAAGTGCAAAGGGAAAAACTAAAAAAGCAGTCCACTAAGGGCTTTTTGAAAGATTGATAAATAATGTGGAATCTCAATTAGGCTGTAGAAGGAATGCAGATATTAAAAATTTGGTCAAGAATCTAATTAGCTGGAGGTAATTAAACAGTCTCACACGGGGTCATTAATCTTTTCCACAGACCTTTGATGTTTTGCACACTGTCTCCTAGTCATTAATAAAATTCATAACACTCCACTTTGTGCTGTTTTATCATCATGTTTTTTCTCCGTAAGAGCATAGAGCAAGTGTCATTGTATCACAAGGGCCTTACTTTAGTTAATTTCTTTTCCTCCCCCCATGCTTGTTAGGATTAACCATTTAATGATCCAAACAAAAAGCAAAGGCACATTTAAAATTGTCCTTAACTTTGGTAAGTAATACAATTTCATAATTTTGTCATCATTACTTTAAAAAAGATGAGATCTCTATTGTTCCCATTCAAATGTTTCTTAGAAATAGTAAATTGCAGTGGAAGTACATTAGTTATCTGATGATTTAATAGTCACATATTAAAGTTGTAGCTTCTCAAAAAGCAGAATAATTGTTTAATTAAGGAAAACAGACTAAAAGGAAATTGTAGACTATAAACTATACATTGAGTGAGAAAAGAACAAATTGTCATTTCAACAGTGTTTGATTCTGATATGTTTCAAAGTAACACAATTTTCAGAATTGGCTGGGTTATAAAAGGCAAGACAATACAAAGATTGCATTTATAAGATATGATTCCTGTGATTGGAATAAAATATTCATTTTCATAAATGTGATGATTGTGTATTATTTTATTTCAGTCTTTTAACTAAAGACATTACTGGGGAAAAAAAAGAAACCTGTTGTTTTACAGAATTGATTGCATTTGTAGTAGAGCCTGTTACTCCAAAAGCCATTCTACCTGTCCCCTGGTACACTGTATGGAATTAGTAGCAAATGCTAAAAGAGATGAAGTGGTTCTGAATATTTGACTGCAGGGATAATGCTCTCACAGAGATGGCAGAGAGAATATATAGGAAATGAGTAATTCAGCTCAGAACACCTGAAGACTTCACAAGCATTCATTTAAGAAATCCGTAGAAAGGAAGTCTACAAAATATTAAACACAAGAAATGCTATATTATATTAATTGATTGTTTCTGAGGGGAAGATTTTCAAACTAAACAAAAAACAAAACTACAGTGATATGACTATTTAATAGAATAAATCTTCCTAGGAAAAAAATTGCTTGCTTTTTGAAGTTTAGGAATTGTTACATATTAACTCTTAACTTCTAATATTGTATTTTATGTGGGTGAAATCATGACATATTTTCTTTTTCAAAAAATTGTTTATCTTCAAAAAATTAGCATTGCTTTTTAAAATGAGTCATTTTTACTTGAAATAACACATAGTATTTGCATGAAATTAAATTCTATTTTTAAAAATATCATAACAAAGATTTTAATACTTATAATCATCTTTTTTTTTTTGCTTAGCAAGAGAAGATAAATATATTTAGGAAAGAAAAATTTGTCACTGGCCTTATAAAGACAAAGGTCATATGAAAAAAAGTCTACTCACTAACTGTAAGATTGAGATATTATCCATCAGCTATAATATGAAGAGAGAAAACATTCAGCTTCATGTACAAAAGGAGCTGCTCAGAAAATCCACGTGAAATCCCCAATCAAAAATAGAAACACCCACTCACAATGATTAAAATTTAATAGTGATTTGACTAATCAGGATGTTTATTCTGAGCAATTACATAGTAAGGCTAATTGTTAAATTTGTACAGCTTTGTTATACTCAATCCTCCAGTGACATACATTTAAAACAGGTTGAAGTTAATGACTAAGAGAATGTAAATAAAATAGTTAAGTGTTTTAAAATATTAAAGGGCTTAATACCAGGCTTAGAGTAACAAAAAATGTTTAGATCACATGGTGAACATCGGACTTGCTGTGATATAATCTGCACTTTTTTGTTTGTGGAGCAATTAATTGTCTTAAGTGAGATTCTGAATTGGATTATCTATTTTTAAAGATATAAAGTAACTTCAATACAAAAATTATAAATGGAATTTATTTGACATTGTATTTGTACACAATTTTAAATGTAGGAGTTTATATTTTAAATAGTTACCCTTGTGCCTATATGTTTGTATGTTTTAGGCATATCATTTTTTATTGGACATATTTCATCCAGGAGATACTACCCATCTTGGAGAAAAAATTAATGTAATTTATCACTATGTGGCATATAAAAGCACACATCTTAAAAAGCAGTTTTAAAACATAGTGATTTAGCTGTAAATCAAAAACAATGTATTTAATAAAAGCATCAGAGCTGCATTTTGTGAGAAAATAGTTAAATTCCATAAATATTAAAGCATTTATAAGTTTATTGTTTTAATATATAGGTGGTTTGTATGCTATATTTATATTAGCTATCTGGATATTAAGATCTACTTTGAATAGCCTGCTCAAAATCTAGTTAGATATAACATAACAAAGATATTCTTTGTTGAATTTATATTTATCTTTTTGTAGTCTTAAAATTTTAATCTATTTTTTTAAAGAGGACCAAAGTACAAAAAGGAGTTCAACTGTATGAGCGAGGTTCAGTACCACCTCCCAATTTCCTGGTTAACTGTAAGGTCATTCCCCAAACATCAGGGCATAGGGGAAATATACAATTCTGGAATCATTATATCATTTCCTGTCCTGTTTCCTGTCAACTGTTCCTGCCAGAAATGGCTAATAATGACCTATTTCACCAAGCAATAGAAGAAGCTGAGGTCAGAATTTTGCTATAAAGTTAGATTTCTTTCCTAAATGTAGTTATAAAATCTGGACTAAAGAGGGCAGGAGATACTCTATAAAAAATCTACAGAGTCCCAAGAAAAAAATCTCTATGAAAAAATCATGCATACATTTGAGTATATGATAAAGTGATCTATTTTCAATAAAATATGTATAAATGCTTTAGTTACTTTTTGATTCTTTGACTAACTGGAGTTTTCAGCAATATTGGTAGGTGTGGGCTTTCCTTACACTGAATGTTCAGCTTACTTCACTGCATTCATATTGGATATAGAAGTTTTTAAAACATGATTTTAGATTTTAGTTTCCTTCTGGGTATATCAGGAGCAAGAAAATTAATACTAGTCTATAACTAGGAAACATGTCTTTCATTTAGTGTAAAATATGAGTTCTATTTTAATCTTTATTCCATCCTCAAACTTATCTTTTAAAACCCATGACAACATATATCACAAATGAATCTTTCTCCAAATTAATGTGAATTTCCATGGATATATTCGTGAAATAGAATTCTAACCTATTCAGTGAAAATCTCCATGTACTCCTTTTCCCTATTTAAGTTTTATAAATTTATCTGGCAAAATTTAGAATCTGAAATTGGTGTACATTATGAGAAGTCAATAAATGGTAATGCTCACCTCTTGTAGGTAGGTATTCAAGAGAAATTGCTGGTGAGTTCCCTGGTGGCCTAGGGGCACTGCAGTGGCTCAGTTTACTGCTGTGCCTCTGGTTCGATCCCTGGCCCAGGAACTTCTCCATGCCATAGGCATGGCCAAAATAAAGGAGAGAAATTGCTGGATAAGAGACAAGGGATGATAACTTCTTTATTTTCAAGTGGCTCATATTTTTATTTTAGTATGTAGATATCTAATTAATCTCACATTTCCAAAAATATTTGTAGATATTTAAGCAATTAGACTGAAGACATATTTATCTGAATAAATCATACTCTATTTTTCATATGGCCAATGTGCAATTTATTATTCTTTCCAGAATATCAAATTTTCATTTAAAAAATATATCCTTAGAAAAACATTTAGCAATTATTGGAATACTTCAGTTATTCTAACAATAAACATTTTTCTAACCTAGTTCATTTAACATAATATTTAAATTCTAATTATTATGTTACATGAAATAATTATTATAATTCTTATACTGGATATGAATGTCATTTTATTGACCAGGAAAACATAAAACTTGAACAGGAAAAAAAACAAACAAAAAAACAAAGTGCTTAACCTTTTAACAGGATGAAATATAAGATAGTCACATATAAAGAATTTGCAGAGTTTAAATATCTGGAAAATTCAAATTGCTTTCGTCTGGGACAAGTTTTTTTTTTTTTTAATTCCCTACCTCTCAGTACCTCAGAAGTAAACATTTGTCCTTTACACTTGGATGCTTCCAAGCAGTGGACTTTTATCAGGAAGAGACTAAGGTAAATAGAGTTGCATTTCAGAGGAACACATGACCCTGTCTTCTCCCAAATCACAAGGACATGAGTTCTAGGTCACGCTTCTCTATACTGTTAATAACCCTTTTTTGTATATATTGGACACATGAATCTCACATTCCTCCCTAATATCTGTCATGTGTTCAATTTTTCTGTCTTACAAGGCAAGATTTCTGGTTATTTGGAGAATTGGAAAAAAGGAGACAATCTCTGTTACAGTGAAAATTAGCTTGGGGATAACCAAGATAGTAATAAACTCAGGGGCATAGGTAAACATCAGTCTGCATTCATAATAAATTTCAAATTTCTAACAGTGAAGAATATTTAATGGAAGTTTTTTCCTTGTATCTGTGGTCTGCATATTGCATTTCTGTAAAACACCCAAAATGAGATATTCTGAAGATTCTACATAAATAGTTAAAACATTCTCATAATATCTATTGATCATAAAGTCTTAGAAATCTGTGACTCAGATTTATGGGTAATTTTGTGCTTGCTGGTGTTCAGGTTTCTTCTGAGTGACTTGGTGTCCTGGAACTGAAACTCTCCTGGATTTGAATTTTAAAAGTTTAGTATCAGGAGTTCCCATTGTGGCTTAGTGGAAACAAATCTGACTAGCACCCATGAGAACGTAGGTTCAATCCCTGGCCTTGCTCAGTGGGTTAAGGATCCTGTGTTGCCATGAGCTGTGGTGTAGGTTGCAGATGCAGCTCAGATGTGACATTGCTGTGGCTATGTTGTAGGCCAGCAGCTAGAGCTCCAATTCAACCCCTAGCCTGGGAACCTCGGTGTGCCACAGGTGTGGCCCTAAAACAAATAAACAAACAAATAAATAAATAAAAGATTAGTATCACATTTCACTGTTTTCCCTCATACCTAGTTAGAGGTCTTTGCCATAGTTACACTTATTGCTTTAAAACCACATAAGTTACTTCATTATGTGCTTTGTCTTCTTGGAATTTAAAGAATTTTTTCCCTTGCCAAAAACACATTGTTCCATGTTTTTGATATTTAATTCACTTCAGGTCAGTCTTTATGGAAGGCTCACTCAGAAGATTTGAAGGGAGTAAACCAACCTATCAGAGTAAACCAACAGGGGACCTAATTTTCCTTAAAACGCATGAATATAATCCAAGAAACTACGGTTTATAAGACGAGGGCATAAGAGAGACAAAGATGGTATGGAAATTGCTTCTTTTAAAAAAATCAGAAATTCAGAAGCTGCTTCCAGGACAGCATCTTTGATGGTTCTGGGTATATATAGTGAGTAGGAACAGTATTTGAAATTTTCCATTGGATTTCCCCTCATGGCTCAGCAGAAATGAATCTGACTAGCAGCCATGAGTTTGCAGGTTTGATTCCTGGCCTCATTCACTGGGTTAAATATTTGGCATTGCTGTGGCTGTGGTGTAGGCTAGCCATTATAGCTTCAATTCTACCCCTGGCCTGGGAACCTCCATATGCCATAGGTATGGCCCTAAAAAGACAAAAAAAGAAGAAGAAGAAAAAGAAATTGTCCATGGAAGTTAGGCAAATAATTCTACTTAAATTATTCAACACAATGAATCTAATGTTGAATAAAAAATAGTGACCTGAATTCTTTAAAAAATGATATACTATGTAAGAGGGAAACAAAAATCAGGTTGTTTTATTTTACTTCATGAGAATTTAAGTTATATTTACCTTATAGATACAATAAAAATGCGTAATTCCTGCCAAATTGATTCTTAAACAGGTGCAACTATAAAGAAACAATAATGATTTTAAAGATATACAAATTTGACAAGGTTAGACACAGTTAACTTCAGTATAGTTTTTTAAGTATACTTAACACAATCATAGGTTACCAACAATGCTTATAACTTCATTAGTAAATTTCTTCAGCTCTCATTTATTATTTTTTCTTTTGTTCTTTCTGGGTCATGCAGTTGTTTTGTATCCAGTTACTCAGCATTATAAGGTAGAAAACTCACAGGTTTTAATCTCATGTAGTATCAGCCTCTTTATCTAAAAAAAGAAATGAAAATAATGCTCATTATCACAGTTCATTTAGACTAAAATTTCTGGCATTAACTTTTATCTCAATTCCTTAAAAACACAGTAGAATATTTGAACGATAACAAGATAATTGCGGAGTTCCTGTCATGGCACAGTGAAGACAAATCCGACTGGGAACCATGAGGCTGTGGCTTCAATCCCTGGCATCACTCAGTGGGTTAAGGATCTGGCGTTGCTGTGAGCTGTGGTGTAGTTCAGAGATTTGTCTCGGATCCTGTGTTGATGTGGCTGTGATGTAGGACAGTGGCTACAGCTCTGATTTGACTCCTAGCCTGGGGACCTCTGTATGCCACAGGGCAGCTCTAAAAAGCAAAAACAAAACAAAACAAGATAATTGGGAAAAATGTACAACACTTTTAAAGAAGGTAACAGATCTAGGTATATGAAATATGAATTATTCAAAATCAGCCCCAATGTGTACATCAGGAATGATTACAATATTATAAATCAACTATACTTCAATAAAACATTCAAAACTGAAAAAAAAATTCATTTCCCAATTAAAAAAAAAATCAGTGACAACAGTTTAGAGCCCTCCTCATATATAGCTGATTTTCTTTGACTGGATTTGTACATACATTGGGGCAAGTTAACTCTAACAGAAGGCTGAATTCAATACTCCTGGCATTGTCCTTTTCTCTTTCTTCAGGCAGTCAAAATCCACCATTAATATAAATCAAAGAGGAGGAGCCAATATCAACCCAGGAGAACAGTAACTGAAACTATTTCTGGTTAAAGAACAGGGAGTTGAGCTGATAGCTAATTTTAGAGTTTAAAATATGGCTTATTAATTTACATTTTCCAAAACTCATATATGTTTTTCTATGTAAAGAATACTTAGATGGAAATTATAGTGTTTTATTTTCATCCTATCCTTTTGGAAACCAAAGAAATGGTCATTGCATCCCCTTAATTGAATGAACTGATATAATTAATTTTAAAATGTTATTAAGGGGAGGTGACTGTTCATGCTAACATGAGAGGGCTTGTGAATAAAAATAATAGCCTTTGATATTCATCTAAGCAACTTCCATCTGTAGTGTTTGCCGTAGAGAACAATGGCAAGTGCCCTCATTTTCCTTTCTTTTTGAAGATTTTTAGTCTTGTTCCAAGTGTGTACAACATAATTCAGAACATCTTTTCACTTGAGACTTTTCCATTTTACCTTCTCTTCACTCTTCTTTTGACTGCCTTTCAATTTTCCTCTGAACTTTGTTCCTTCTGTGAACCTTTAACCCATTATTTGAACTCCAATTCCCTAAGAAGACTCATTAACTTTATAATTGGGGTTGAAATACAAGAAAATGTTGGTTCCCGGTAATTTTTCTAATTTCTTTTCTCCCTACCTCAAGCTCATTCTCTTCAAAGCATATGCTTGAAATATGTAAAACAACAAAACTAGCTCTTACTCACTTCAGTCTTTTAAATTTATTCTATAACTTTCTGGGAAGCGATGGAATATACATATTGGAGACATCTTACAGAATCAGAGGAAGCACAAATTCAGACTGATGAAACATTTATTGGTTTTGGTAGATTTTTTTTGTATGGTGATCTGGGTTTGCTTCATTTTTGACAATTTTTTTTTTTAACTTAATGAGGTATCTACAGAGAACAGTTAAATTTAGCAATCTACTGTAATGACTTAAACAGAATAGAAACGTTTAATTTTTAACCATAATTTCTAAAGAAAAATAAGCTTTATTAACATCATTCTGTATGCATGGATTTGTGTTCATCAAATTGGTTTCCTGCTTCTTTTTAATTGAGTGACAGATTTAATATGTGAAAACATTCTATAAATTTAAGGTTATTTCATGCAATAAAATATTTTCAGTTAAAGACGTATTTCAATTAATAAATATTTAGAGTTTCAATTATATTTTTTCCACTAAAGTATAGTTGATTTATAATATTATATTGGTTTCAGGTATACCACTGATAATCAGATTAGATACTAGTATATATGGGCTGAAAATTGTTCAGTCCTCAGAGGATTGGACAACCTGGGATCTTCCCTTATAGACTAGTGCTGATCATTTGGGAAGTAACTAATCCTTAATATAGAACTACCTAGTTGAGAATTAATTGTTTTTCTTATAACAAGCCATGTGATCACACAGTTTTTAAAACATAGAAAATGTCTGTCATTGCACAGAGTTTTGAAGTTCCTTATTCTCTTATGTGCAAGACAGTATTATACTTGTAGGTAGTGGAAGGGCCAATACAACATACATACACAAACATATATACACACATATGTAAAACAAAATAAAATGTGTAAGATCATGTCTGGCTTATGATGATCTAGAACAAATGCTTTGAGATAGAGTGCATATTTTAAGGGAACACAAATTCAGCACTAAAAGCAAAAATTTGACAGGAAATAGATCCAAATTTTTTGCAGAACCAAAGATCTTTAGGACATCTGAGGAATATTTAAAGGACCCTTTGTCAACCTCAGTCACATTTTGTCTCATGCTCCAGAGATGGGATAGATTACTGTGTATTCATCTGATTTTAAAGAGCTATTAGCCAGCTTGAAGTTTGTTAAAGGGTTTACTTTGAATCATTGGGATTAACCTGTTCTGTAGCAGGTGCAGATGAATCCTGTAACATTGTGAGACTTTAATATGAAAGGTGAACTCAGATAAAGGAGCTTGAAATTTCATCCTCTTTGATGAAGGGTCTCAAAGTATGAGAATCAAGGTAGTTTTTAATCCATTTCACATATATTTCTTTTTCTTCTTATGCACACATATATGGCATGGCTTGAGAGTGTTTCTTAAACCACAGTTACTTTGGGATATATTCTCTTATATTCAAGAAATATATGCAGAAAATCAGGCTTGAATTCCTGGCTCCAAGCCAATGACTGACTAATAGTTCTCTTCCGCTCCTTTCTGTGCTACTTCTCTAACTGGACAGATAAGGTGGCTTTTAATGGCTGCTTTGGGGCTTAACGAAAAATTATATACAATTATATATTACATTTGTGTGTGTGTGTGTGTATGGAAAAGAAAGCTATTAAGGACAGGAGATTGTTGAAAGCTTTACTGACTCTCAAGTTTTGAAAAGAGACCAAGAAACCTTACAATTTTGATATCTCAATGCCACACACCAAAAACAGAAAGCAGAAAAAATTACTCACATGTTGGGGCTCTGATTTGAAATTATTTTTATTTTTTCCATCTAAGGGTACCCAAATAGGGTCAAAAAGCCAGCACCTCAGTTATTTTGTTAAAAGGGTAACTAATGTCTCAACTTTCAGCACACATTCCTACCATAAGTAAAAACTAAGTAAGTTGAGCTTCAAGTCACTAATGCTTTCTTCCTGTTACAACCATAGCCTTATGGTGAACTTTAGAAATGGGTTCAAATTTTTCATAATAATTTCCCCCTGACATAAGTGGTAGATAATTAAACTAAATTCTTCTCCTCAAGAGTTAGTTTTGTTTTTTTTTTTTTTCTACAGTGGACTAAGTCAGATTGGTTTGAAATCTGATCCAAGTTTCAATCAAATGTTATCTATTCTTTAAAAAATGATATCCAAGTCAGTCATTACAAGTATTGTTTGCATTTAGGAGAAACTATGAGCTCATGTTATGACCAGTACTATCATCTTGTGAAATCACAAGTGTGTCCTGATTTTTTTTTAATCTTAAAAAAAGGAAGACAAATCTCTCAATATGCTTCATGAAACTCTTTCAGCACCACGAGTAAAAAGCTTGGATGGAATACATATATTAGTCAGAGTAGATACCTATGGACAACTGCTAAACATCAAAGTGAGGCAAACAAATTATGTAAGTTTTGTAAACATACTAATTTTGATCTGTTTATAATTTCAGTCTTTTAAGTAGGAAAAAGAAGAAATTATCTTGTGTGATAGGCTTTAAGTATTGTTGGGATTAAATATAACAGAATAAGATGGAAATTATCCCAAATTTTTATTAAATATTAATTTGTAAAAGTTTGGAGGATGTATATTTATAGTATTTCTAAAATATATCTATTACTGATTTCATACAGTAAAATTTTTTCTAATGCTCAAAAACACATAACTTTACATAAGTATATTAGAATAGACCATACTTCATTTCACATTTCCAGACACATGATTGTCTGATCTGTGGCTTTTATGTATTATATACCTGTCATATTGTCATTTAAGTAGTCACAAAAAGAAAAATATTGATATTAAAATTAAATCCAAGAAAATCAGCAAAACCCAAAATGTATGTTATTTTGCAATTTTTCTGGTTTGTGTGTTATTAATTTTTAAAGTTTTTGTTCATAGCTCTGTTTCCTTTGGACTGATAAACATGTTATAATGTGCTTACCTCACCACTGAAGAATGGAAAGTCTCTAATCTCACTCAATTTAGTGCTTTTCCATTCTGGTACTAATTTGAAAGAAAACAAACACCCAGTGATGATAGTAACTTAATTTTGTATAGCTCCATACCTTTTCTGAGCAAATTTTTTAAGTTATCACATTTTATCTTTATTTTTTTATTCTTTAGGTAAGTGGGGAATGTCATTATTGTTAGTTAGAAAAAGGAAACTGGTAGGTAAAAGGAATGTGGCCTTCCTAAAACCACATAACTAGTTATTCTTATTTTTAAGAACAGTTATTCTTATTTCTACTTTGTAAAGAATTAAATACAGTAAGTGCCTTGTTTATTTAATACCTTGTTCAACTTGTCAAGGTGAACATATTATCTTCATTTTACATTTAAGGAAAAAAAGTTTAGAGTTAACTTGCACAAGTTTACACAATTAGCAAGTGGCAGTATGAGATTCCAAGCTGGTTAAGGCTAATTTTAAAGACTATTCTTATTTAGTTGTATATAGCCTTAGTTTGGTTCTAATTTTTATATTTCTTTTTTTTTTTTTTTTTTTTTTTTTTTTTGTCTTTTGCCTTTTTTCTTTTTAGGGCCACACCAATGGCATATGGAGGTTCCCAGTCTAGGGATCTAATCGGGAACTGTAGCTGCCAGCCTACACCACAGCCACAGCAACATGGGACAGGGAATCCTTAACCCACTGAGCAAGGACAGGGATTAAAGCCAAGTCCTCATGGATACTTATTGGGTTCGTTAACCACTGAGCTATGATGGGAACTCCTAGTTTGTATATTTCAAATAGTGCTTTCAACTAGTCGCAACTTCCCTGTTTGTTTGTTTTTTATCTCTCTCTCTTTAGGGCCACACCTATAGCATATGGAAGTTCCCAGGCTAGGGATTGAATCAGAGCTGCATCTGCTGGCCTACACCACAGCCCCAGCAACTCAGGATCCGAGCGTGTCTGCAACCTACACCACAGCTCACAGAAACACCAGATCCTTAATCTACTGAGCAAGACCAGGGATTGAACCCACATCCTCATGGATATTAATCAGGTTCATTACCACTGAGCTACAACAGGAACTCCCTAATTTCCCTGTTTTTGTGTGGAGATAATGACCCAATTAACAGAATTTAATTTAATAAAATAGTATTTGTAGAAAAATAATTCCTCTTGCAGATGGTTAGAATTTTTTAATTTATGTTCAACTAATTGTCACATTACAAAAATTTGAGTGGTTTTCATAAAGAAGTATTGTGTCTTTACATAATGTATGGTATCATGGTAGAAAGGAAAAATAAAGCTAATCAGAATAAAAATTCAAGCTAAGTTCGGGACTCATTAAACATAAATTATGTGTGCATAATATTCATACAAAATAAACATAAAATACAATAATATAATAACATTATTTTGTACAACTAACCAGCTTAGAAAATAATGTGTTATACATATTACTGATATTTCTTTTTTTTCCATTTTTTGTGCTTTATAAGGCTGCCTCCAGCTATGGAATTTCCCAGGCTAGGAGTCCAAAGGAAGCTGCAGCTGCTGGCCTATACCAGAGCCACAGCAATGTGGGATCTGTGCTGCATCTGTGACCTCCAACACAGCTCATGGCAACATCAAATCCTTAACCCACTGAGTGAGAACAGGGATCAAACTTGCATCCTCAGGATACTAGTCAGGTTCGTAACCTGCTGAGCTACAACGGGAATGCCCCATATTATTGATATTTCTGTGTTCCTTGCTCAAATTTATTCTCCATCATCTTTTTGCAAAGTATACTATAATCCTGCATTTAGTATTAATATATCTCAGTTATGGCTATATAAGTCAAAATATATGTATTTGTCAACAAACAACATGTAATGTTATGTGTATATTTCAAAATATAAAACCACCCTTTGGTGGCATAAGAAAACATGGCCTGTCTAAGACTGAGGTTGAACCAGAATAGCAGATAAAAGCCCCTCAACATCAGCTGAATAATCTGTCCAGTACAGTAACAAGTAGAAGCACAGTGTATCACCAGAGGACGTTCAAGAGAGTTGGGAGATCATATCCCTGGCAGGCAGATAAGCATGAGGATGAAGCAAGGAAAATGCATAGATACTTCTGACTTTGGAGCCCCCGATCTAAGTTCAACCAGTAGAATCTCACTAATAAAGAAGTTTGAAAACTTTTGTATTCTGAAAGTTGTCATAACAAGCATAGCAAGATAAGAGTATAGGAAGATAGGTAGGTTGGTAGGTAGGTAGGTAAACAAACCAGCTAAAACATCATACTAACAGCCTGAAAGAAGAAGAGCTATGCCCATTGCAAGTATAAATACTATTGTCTTCATTCTCTATGTTTTGATATTAGTGCCAACAGTTAATAAAAACTACAAGACAAAAAAGGGAAGAAACACTAGAAATATTTTACCCACTGTGAAGAGAGGAATTTATAAACAAAATCAGACAGATGTTATCCAGATTATTTTTTTTTTGTCTTTTTGCCATTTTCTTGGGCCACTCGTGTGGCATATGGAGGTTCGCAGGCTAGGGGTCTAATCAGAGCCGTAGCCACCGGCCTACACCAGAGCCACAGCAACGTGGGTATCCAAGCCGCATCTGCAACCTACACCACAGCTCAGGGCAATGCTGGATCCTTAACCCACTGAGCAAGGCCAGGGATCAAACCCACAACCTCATGGTTCCTAGTCAGATTCGTTAACCACTGTGCCATGACAGGAACTCCTATCCAGATATTTTTGGATTGAACTTTAAATAGACTTGAATAGACATTTCTCCAAAGGAGGTATACAGATGGCCAAAACCCATGAAAAGATGCTCAACATCACTGATTATTAGAGAAATACAAATCAAAACTACCACAAGATACCACCTCACATGAGTTGGAATGGCCATCATTGATAAGTCCACAAATAACGAATGCTGTAGGGGGTGTGGAGAAAAAGGAACCCTCCTACACTGTTGGTGGAAATGTAAGCTGATACAAACATTATTCAGAACAGTATGGAGGTACCTTAGAAATCTATATATAGAACTACCACATGACCTACCAATCCCACTCTTGGGCCTATATCCAGACAAAGCTTTCCTTAAAAAAGACACATGCACCCACATGTTCATTGCAGCACTATTCACAATAGCTAAGACTTGTAAACAACCCAGATGTCCATCAACAAATGATTGGACTAGGAAGATGTGATATATCTATACAATGGAATACTACTCAGCTATAAAAAAGAAAAAAAATGCCATTTGCAGCAACATGGATGGAATTAGACTCTCATACTTAGTGAAGTAAGTTAGGAAGAGAAAGACAAATACCATATGATATCACTTATAAATGGAATCTAATATATAGCACAAATGAAACTTTCCAGAGAATAGAAAATCATGGACATGGAGAACAGGCTTGTGATTGCTAAGGGGGAGGGAGAGGGAATGGGATGGATGGGAATTTGGGCTTAATAGATGAAAACTATTGCCTTTGGAATTGATTAGCAATGAGATTCTGCTGTGTAGCACAGGGAACTATGTCTAGTCACTTATTTATCAAATTTAATAATAGTGAAAAAATAGGACATTCAAAAACTGTAATGAGGTGAAAAACAAAAAAGAGCTTATACAGCTATAATATAATATCAAATAGTCTAACACACATGCAATTAGAGCCCTAGGAGGAAAGGAGAGAAAGACCATGGAAGAAGAAAGATTTGAGAAATAATAGCTGAGAAATGTCCAGTAATAATGAAAGACATTCAAACACAGAACAAAGAAGCTCAGGGAAACCCAAGCAGGATAAATAAGAAAACACACATACAAACTCTTAGACACATAATATTTTAATTTTCAAATTGCTAAAAATAAGAAATATAAAGGGAACATCTTGCAAGCAGAAGAAAAATGAATGAAAAAATACAGCTGACTACTTCTTAGAAACAGTACAAATCCTATGACAATAAATTCACATTTCAAGTACCAACATGGAAAAAAATAATGTCAATTAAAAATTCTATACCTAGAAAAAATGTCTTAAAAATTTAAGGGAAAAATATAAACTATTATGTATTTGTTATTTTGCTTATATATCCTTATGTTATTTATGGGAACTTACATCTTTGAGATTTCTCTGTATATCTGTTTTGTCTATCATATAACATTTTTATATGAATTAACTGAGCTTTAAAATCCATCTTTTGCTAATGGACATTGAGGCTTTTTTCCATTTTTTCTCTATCTAAATATTACTGGATTATCATTCTTAATAAATGTCTTCTGGTAATTAATGCTTGAAATTTTCTTTATGATGTAAGACTAAGTGGAATTTCTAGTTAAAGTGTATGCATTATACATTTTTTGACTTTAATAGATAGGAGCGAATTACTTTACAAAGTGTTTAAACAGTTTCCATTCCCACTAACAGTGTGTGATAATGTCGGTTTTAGTTGTTGTAAATTTCTTTCACCAAGTATATCATCAGGATTTTTAACCTTTGGCTACTTATTGAAATAAAAATCTATTCTGTCATTTTTACCTACAGTTTTCTGGTTATTAGTGAGGTTGCAATTATTCTTTATGTTTATTTGAAATGTAATTTCTTCTACTATTGATTAATTATTTTTAATATTTTTTATTTCTTTCTAACATAACTTTGTTTTATTAATTGGACAGAAGTTGTCTTCCGTACTTTAACCCTCTGGATTATAAATACTCTTGTTCAGTTTATCATTTCACATTTTTGTGAAGTCTTTTGATGCACAGGATATCACAGTATCATATAACTCAGTGGATCAATTTTTCACTTTTGTTGTTTTCAGTTTTGGGGTCTTATTAAAAAATTGACCTTTATCTTGTAGTCCTAAAGATTTTTTTCTTGATGCTTCAAATTCTACTTTTCAATCTGAGATCTTATATCTCTTATTTACTTTTGTATTCTATGTAAGGTAGTGAGTAAATCTTCATTTTCCTTAATGACAAGCTTTCCCAGTATCATTAAATCATTTATTCCCCACTAAGTTTTCAGCTTGATTAAGGTGTTAATATATTTATTTATTTATTTATTTATTTATTTTGCTTTTTAGGGCCACACCTGCTGCATATGTAGGTTCCCAGGCTAGGGGTCAAATTAGAGCTGTAGCACCCGGCCAACACCACAGCCACAGCAACTCAGGATCCAAGCTGCATCTGCGACCTATACCATGCAGTGCCAGATCCTTAACCCACTGAGCAAAGCCAGGGATCAAACCCACAACCTCATGGTTCTTAGTAGCGTTCATTAACCACTGAGCTACGACGGGAACGCCTAAGGTGTTAATAAAATGTAACAAAAATCTCATGTTTAATTTATATAAACTGATAAATTTACACATACATACACGCATAAAATCATCGCTAGAATCAAGAAAAATAACTTGTTACTTCAAAATTCTTCACGCCACTTTGTAATCTCCCTTTCGAGACCATCCTTGTCCATTTTGTCCCTAGGTAACCACTTTATATACTTTTTTCTATGTCTCAATTTCTGTCTTATCCTCCAGGAGGCCAAATTACATGTATATTACTCTGCTTGAAGTTGTCACACAGCTCATTATAATCTGTTCACTTTTGCTTAGTCCCTTTTAACTGTGTTTCATTTTGGACCCTTTCTATTGCTTTACCTTCAGGGTCATTAATATTTTCTCTTACAAATCTAAACTACTGTTAATCTCATTCTATGTTGTTGTTTTTTTATCTCAGTATCTTTCATTTCTAGACATTTGATTTGGGTGTATTTTATATATCTTTTATGTCTAAATTTAACAAATAAAACTTTAACTTCTTGAATATTTAGAATATATAATACATATTTTTGTTTTAATATCCTTGCCTAATAATCAGTTTCTATTGAATAACTTTTCTCTTTATAAGAGGTCTTTTTTTATTTTTTTCATACCTGGACATTTTTTATTTGATAGCAAATATCGAGAATTTTACCTTTTGTGTGCTGGGTATTCTCATATTCCCACAAATATTTTTAAGCATTTGTTTTTGGTGTGCAGTCTAGTTACTTGAAAACACCTTGCTTCTTCCAAGTTCTTTCATTTAAGTTTACTGTTAGGATCAGGATCAGTGAAGCCTGTAGTATAGGGCTAAATTTGACTCAATATTAAGCTAGTATACTTAAATAGACTCCCTGGTTTTGTGTGTGGGGGGGTGTGAATTACCAGGTTTTCTATTCCAGTTGACGAAAAACACAAACTAGTCCTAGTCTCTAGTCAACTCCAGAGTGTTTTTTTTTTTTTTTTCCTTCCCCATGTAATCTTTTAAAATGGATATTTCTGAGGCCTCAGGAAATTTCTATTCAGAAATTCTAATCTATACTCAGCTGAAGATTTGAGAATGACCTACAGACCTATAGAAATTTATCTTTGTATATCTTTCTTCTTCTTGCTTCTCTCTACTATGAACTCAGGTTGATTTGGTCCCTTAGGACTCACAACCTTATTTTTTTAAGTCATGAAGACTTTTAGGATCTACTAGCATCTCATTTTTTTCTTTTTTGCTGCCTCAGTGACTTACATATTTTCTCCAGGTAATAACTTTGGGCAGTCAAAGGGCTCATTTTTCTTGTTTCCTCTCTCACAGGGATTACACTCCTGCACTGCCTAATGTTTAAAAGTAGTTTTCTCAGAGTTCCCATTGTGGTTCAGTGGGTTAGGAACCCAACTACTATCCATGAGGATGCAGGTTTGATTCATGGCCTTGCTCATGGATTTAAGGATTCAGAATTGCTGTGACTGTGGTATAGGCTGGAAGCTACATTTTCAATTAGACCTTTAGCCTGGGAACTTCCATAGGCCACAGACGCAGCTCTTAAAAATAAATAAATAAATAAACGCATTTAAAAAAGTCATTTTCTTGAATATTTTTCACTGTTATAGTTATTTTAGGCACAGAGGATAAATTTGGTCCCTGGTATTATTATTTCTTAACTAGAAGTGGAAGATCATTTTTTTATTACTAAATGAATTTATTACATTTATAGTTGTACAATGATCATCACGATACAATTTTATAGGATCTCCATCCCACAACCTCAGTGCATTCATTTTTTAAGTTTACGTATCTGAGATTTTCTCTTCTGACTCATCAATCCATTTATCTCTACACAAATTCTACACTCTCTTCATGCTACAGATTTATGAATATATTAGTAACTTATATAGCACATTTCTTCACTTCTATATTTCTTCAAGCTTTGTTTCATTGATTCAAAATCCTATTATTTTTACATAAAATTTAAAATTATTTTGTAAAAAATTCCCATTTTAATTTTAATGGGAATTACATTGAAATTAGAGATTAATTTGAGGAAATTAAAAATATGAAGCATTCTCTTTCATGAACATGCTTTTCTTCTCTACTTGTTTAAGTTTGCTTATCTTTAATATTTTTCTAAAATTTATGCTTATTTATATTTTAATTATTTTTAAAATTATGCATGCATTTAAAATATAATTTCTAATTGTTTTGTGTTTTAAATTTTACCATCAATAAAATAAAAAACAATCCAAAGTGGGAAAAATACTATTCGAATTATATACCAGATAAGTAAAAAGGTGGAGAAATCTAAATAGATTGTTTCCAAAGAAGATAGACAAATGCACAATAAATATAAGAAAAAAAATGCTCAAAATCAGTAGCCTTTGGGGAAGCACTAATCAAAGCACAGTGAGATACCACTTTATACCCACTAGGTTGGCTCTTCTGAAAAAGAAACAAAACAAATATTTATGAGAATGTAGGGAAATTGTTATTTTCATATATTGTTGATGGAAATGTAAATTGTGATAGATGCTGTGGAAAACAGTTTGTTAGTTCTTCAAAATATTAAATATGAAGTTAACATACAACTCAGCAATTCTATTACTTTATATATACCCAATAGAATAAAATAATGCCTCCATGCAAAAACTTGTATGTGAATGTTTAGAGCAACATTACTCATAATTGTGCAAAAAAGAGACAACCCAGATGATAATCTGATAAACATATTAATAAAATGTGGAATATTCATACAATGGAATATTACTCAGCAATGGAAATATCTGAAGTACCGATGATATGCTACAACCTAGATGAACCTTGAAAACATTATGTCACGTGAAAGAAACCATTCAAAAAACACTACATATTATATGATTGTTTAATATACAAAATGTCCAGAATAGACAAACCTATAATGAATGAAGATAAATTAGTGATTTTTAGAGGTTTTAGGAGGTGGGAGTGAGGAATGATACTTAAGAGGTACAGGTTTATTTTAAGCAGAATGAAAATATTCTAAAATATAGTTGTAGTGATGTTGGATAACTCTGAATATACTAAAAACTGCTTACTTGTACACTTTAAAAGTGTGAATTGTTATTCACTATTTTAGTAAAACTTTAGAATTCATAGACTTTCTCATGGTACTCCTTTTTCTTAAAAGCTCTTTTATATTTTTGATAGATTTTTCTCTCTTAGTTCCATTCTAACAAATATCCTTTGATTTCCTCTCAGTTCATTAATTTTATCTTTAACTATGTCCAATTTGCTATTTGTCACATTTATGAGTTTTATTTATTTATTTACTGCTTTTTTAGGGCTGCACTCACAGCATATGGAGTTTCCCAGGGTAGGGGTCGAATTGGAGCTACAGCTGTCAACCTATCCAACACTCACAGCAGCACAGGATCCAAGCCATGTCTGTGACCTACACCACAGCTCATGGCAATGCCAGATCTTTAACCCACCAAGCGAGGCCAGGGACTCGACCCACAACTTCATGCTTTCTAGTTGGATTCATTTTCATTGTGCCACCGTGAGAACCCCACATTTATGAGTTTTAAATTTAAAAATTTCTCTTTCAGTTATTTCTGGTTCTGTTTTAAATATATGTAATCTTTTATGAAAATGCTTTTTCGCATCATACCTTCATCTCCCTTTACAACTTCTAAGCATGGAGTTCACATTGTGGCTCATGGTAATGAACCCAACTATTATCCATGAGGATGCAGGTTTGATCCCTGGCCTTGCTCAGTGGGTTAAGGACCTGGTGTTGCTGTTAGATGTGGTGTAGGTCACAGATGCTGTTCAGATCCTGCATTGCTGTGACTGTGGTACAGGCTGGCAGCTGTGCTACAATTTGACCCTTAACTGGGAACTTCCATATGCTGCAGGTATACCATACAAAGCAAAATAAATAAATAAATAAATAAATATAAACATAGTTATCTATCCATTTTATTGTCTTGAAATCATGGGAGTTTTATTCCTATTTAGTTGTTTAGTATTTGCTTATATTTACTAAATATGAATTGTTTTCTACTGTAACTTTTAAAATAATTTTAATTATGAGTTCACCTTAAGAGGGCTTTATTTGTAAGAACACAATGTGGCCTAGTTTGAAAATGTGTTTCTTGGAAGAGATTTGCCTTTACTTCTATCAGGAGCCTGTTATGGATTGAACTGTGTGCTCTGAAAGAGACCAAATATATGTTGAAGTCCTAACCTGTAGTACCAACGGATGTGGCCTTAGTTGGAAATAGGGTTATCAGAGATTTAATTAGTCAGGATATACTGAAGTATGATGGGCCATATTCCAATATGACTGGTATCCTTATAAAAGAATGAGAGAGAATACCATATGATAACAATAATAGAGATTGGAGTTATTGCCAGCCACGAAATGCCAACAATTGCCAGCAAGCCACTAGAAGCTAGAAAGAGGCAAGGAAGGATTATAAATTTCAGAGGCAGTACTGCTCTGTCAACCCTTTATTTTCTTTGACTTTGACTTCTAAATTCTAGAATATTTAGACAATAAATTTCAGTTGTTTTAAGCATCTCAGTTTATGATATTTTCTCATGATAACTCTTTAAAATAAATATGGAGTCCAAGGGGTTAGATTCCAGGTTAGAACTTATTTTTCATCCTGGAACCTAAGGTAATATGAACATATATTCTTACCTTTTTATCCTCTCCTTATGCTAGTGAATGGATATTTTCTAGTCTAGCCTTTCGCTGATAATGTGGGGAATTTTAGGGTGTCAGGTTATCTCCTTAGCTGTGTAGAATTTTCCTCCTGGGTGGATTTAAAGGCACATCCTAATTATTCATGTCCTTAAAACCCAATTACATTGTTATTGAGAACAAAAAAATATTCTAATCCTACCTGCCCCAACCTATTCCTCTGCACACAAAACTCTTGAAGAGAAGAATCACATTATCCTTTTATGCTCAACTCTTTGAATTTTATTTCCTTTTTGCCTTAGACTTTTTTATTTTCTACTGAAATATTTTTTTCATTATTTCCACTTCTGTTTTCCAATGACTACTATTCATTTTTCTAGGCTATAATATTATCTTCAAATATATATATACTCACACACATACATACTCACAGACATATTTGCTTATATCATTTTGAAGGATATTTCTGATCTCTTTACCTGCTAATGTACATACATGTCTCATAAGTGCACAATTAGAAAAAAAAACCTTGGAGGTATTGCTATAGAGTGAAAGTTTTGTGTCCCTTTTAAATATATACATCAAATTTTCTTTTTTCTTTTTCTTTTTATTTTATTTTATTTTATTTTGTTTTGGTCTTTCTGTCTTTTCTAGGGCTGCACCCATGGCATAAGGAGTTTCCCAGGCTAGGGGCCTAATTGAATCTGTAATCACCAGCCTACACCAGAGCCACAGCAACACCAGATCCTTAACCCACTGAGCAAGGACAAGGGTCAAACCTTCAACTTCATGGTTCCTAGTCAGATTTGTTAACCACTGAGCCATGATGGGAACTCCTACATCAAATTTTAATGTGCAGTATGATTGGCTTTGTAGGTGGGGCCTTTAGGAGGTGATTACATCATGAGAATTGAGTTCTTGTGAATTGGCTTAGTACCCTTGCAAGGGAGAATCTAGTGATCTCCTTACTACTTCTATCATATGAGGACACAGTGAGAAGATGGTTGTCTGCAAGTGTCTGGATCTTAGAGTTCCTAAATTCCAGAACTGTGAGAATTGTTGTTTATAAGCCAGCCAGTCTATGATATTCTGTTATAGCAACCTTAACTTATGAAGCAGATATTATACAAGTTGTAAGGAATATAACGTTTATGAGATTCTCTGGCAAAAACTGCACATATTCTTGTATCAACTTTTTTTTGTACTCATTTGATACCATTACATTTATTTGAAAATAAAGAAGACGTAGAGTACATGCCATCTTTTTAAGGATATTAATGAAAAATGTATTAATCCAAAGAAATATTAGGCTTTTGATCGTCTTTTCAACCTGATAGCACATAAACAGATGCACACAAACACACATACTGTCACATATAACCCGTCCCCAAAGTTTGTGCGAGCATAACACACAGAGTCCCATTAGTCTCTTGCTTTTTCTTTTTTTTTTAATGATTTTTTTTCCATTATTGTTGGTTTACAGGGTTCTGTCAATTTTCTACTGTACAGCAAAGTGACCCAGTCACGCATACATATATACATTCTTTTTCTCACATTATCCTCCATCATGCTACATCTAAGTGACTAGATATAGTTCCCAGTGCTATGCAGCAGGATCTCATTGCTTATCCACTCCAAATGCAATAGTTTGCATCTATTAACCCCAGACACTCAGTCCCTCCCCCTCCCACAAGTCTGTTCTCCATGTCCATGAGTTTCTTTTCTGTGGAAAGGTTTATTTGTTCTGTATATAAGTGATATCATATGGTATTTGCCTTCTCTGACTTACTTTACTTATCATGAGCGTCTCTAGTTCCATCCATGTTGCTGCAAATGGCATTTTTGTTATTTTTTATGGCTGAGTAGTATTCTACTGTGTATATATACCACATCTTCTGAATCCATTTATCTGTTGATGGACATTTAGGTTGTTTCCATGTCTTGGCTTTTGTGAATAATGCTGCAATGAACATACAGGTGCATGTGTCTTTTTCTTTTTTTCCTAATTAATTTTTGAAAATTACTTAATGAATTTTATTACATATATAGGTGCACAACAATCATCACAACCAAATTTTACAGCATTTCCATCCCAAACCCTCAATGCATCCTCCCACCCCAATCTATCTCATTTGGAAACCAAAAGTTTTTCAAAGTCTGTGAGTCAGTATTTGTTCTGCAAAGAAGTTCACTATGTCCTTTTTTAGATTCCACATGTCAGTGAAAGCATTTGATGTTGGTGTCTCATTGTATGGCTGATTTCACTTAGCATGGTAACTTCTAGGTCCACCCATGTTGCTAAAAATGCTGGTATTACATTCCTTTTAATGGCTGAGTAATATTCCATTGTGCATATGTACCATATCTTCTTGATCCATTCCTATGTTGATGGACATTTAGGTAGTTTCCATGTCTTGGCTATTGCAAATAGGGCTGCAGTGAACATTGGAGTACATGTGTCTTTGCGAGTCATGGTTTTCTCTGGATAGATGATCCGGGATTGCTGGAACAAATGGTAGTTCTATGTTTAGTTTTCTGAGGAATCTCCATACTGCTTTCTGCAGAGGTTGCACCAATTTACAATCCCACCAACAGTGTACTAGGGTTCCTTTTCCTCCACCCCCTCTCCAGCACTTACTGTTTGTAGATTTTTGGATGATGGACAGTCCGGCTGGTGTAAGGTGTTACCTCGTCGTGGTTTTGATTTTCATTTCTATAATAATGAGTGATGTTGAACATCTTTTCATGTGTTTTTTGGCCATCTGTATGTCTTCTTTGGAGAACTGTCTGTTTAGATCTTCTGCCCATTTTTTGATGGGGAGTCTCTTGCTTTTTCTGTCATGCATACTTAGTTGGAAGTTTCATAAAACTCTTCCCCTATAATACATTGAAATAATTAGAAGTATAAGAGCACATTACCAGGGGTATACGTACTTTTGCTAAAAATGGCACTTACGCAATGAAGGCAGGTCATGAATTTCCTAATGTAGGACTGGAAGTTGAACTTTTACATCCAATTTCCTAAAAACTAGATTTACTTTGTTTCACATTATTCCTTTTTCCTTGTTTTAACATCTACACATGTCTAGCCTATATCAACTGAACTGTGTATCTAGAGGTAGGATAAAATATTAAAGCAAGAGCATTATGTCCAACTTTAAAGAAGTGTGATAATAACTGTAATTAGGAAAAGACTTCCCAGAGACATCTTGTTAACTAAAAATAGGAATTGATGCTCTAACTACCTCTCTTTGTATAACAATTTTCCCTACATGAATAGCAATGAGGAATCTGAGAAGGCTATGGCTATAACCTTAGAAAAGTCTTTCCTTTGGTATGAAAAAACTAAGACACAGAGGTAATAACTTTATAAGGTCCTCTAAATAATTAACAGCCAAGCTGTGATTCCAACCTAGGTAAATTCGAACTCCCTAAAACATGACACCACTTCCTCAATTATTTTTATATTTTAGTCATCACTTACCAATTGGTTCCAGTTCTATTCTATGTAACTAGGCCAAGTAAGTCTTATCCATAGATAATTTAATATTTCTTCAAGTATTTTTTTCCATTTTTAAAAGTTTTATTGAAGTATAGTTGATTTACAGTGTTGTAACAATTTATGCTATACAACAAAGTGGCTCGGTTATACACATACACATATACATTCTTTTTCAGATTATTTTCCCATATAGGTTTTCACAGAATATTGGATAAAGTCCCCTGTGCTATAAAGAAGTTCCCCATTGCTCATTCATTTCATATACAATAGCATTCCACTATTTTAAAATGACTATCATGTTAAGTTATTTATGTCTTTATTTACACAAGCTAAATGTTTTAAGATCCTTCAGCCATTTCATGTATATCTTTTTTTAGGCCTTTTACTTTAAATGCACTCTACTGAGCATTATTTCTCAGTATCTCAAAAAGGCTGAGTAGATTCCCATGTGTCTTGATAAAATAGAAAATATGCTTCAGTATTTAGGATAATGACATGCCCTGAGATTTACTCAATACAGTTTTAGTTTATGTTTTGTGTCCTAGCGTAACCCACTTTCACTCTTAAAAGGGGCTAGTTTGGAAAATATATGATATGGTTATTCTATCCATAATCTCACTTGCTTAGTTTTATGTGGGTCATTAAGTCCTTTCTATTCCTATAAACAGGGATATCTTCTAACTCATATATACCTTTTTCAGCCCCCTCCTATCTCATTTTTCCTAAATTTCTGTTTTCATTCTCTTCCTTCTCACTTTTCAAATCCTCAGTCACATAGACCATTTCCTGGTATATAATTCTACATAAAACTCTATTTTGTAGTCTCCCCAGAGAATTTTTTTGCTACTCTCAAGTCAACAAGTTGATAAAGCATTATTTGAGAGCATTTAGATATGTTCTAAGCTAAGATGTTTGAATACTTTCATCATCCAGAACTAATGTTTTCAGTTTTTCAGTTCTTGAGCCCTTTCAAAGGCTCAGATTTTAGATTCTAAATAAGTACTATTATTTTTAAGAAGCTGGCGTTTGAACAATTGTCTGTTAATGCAAAATGATTTGACTTTGTTTCGGATTGTCATCCCATATCCTAGTTTTGTTATACATTCTTTACCAGTGAGTCATCCCGTCTCTAAATGTCCATGCTAGATTAAATGGTTAGAAGCTGCCCTTTAATACTGTACATCTCATGTAAGGCTACAATTCTAACACATCTTCATTTGAGAAACAAAAGAGTATAGGTACTTGGACTAGGCAAGATTGCTCAGGAACTAATGAATAAATAATGATATTTCATGAATAATTTAAGGTAACATTGGTTGCCTCAAACAATCTTTATGTGCAAAACAATAAAATATTTTAATGTGACCATGTAACATGCAGTACAAAGAGGAACAGGGTTAATTGTATCCTTGGAAGCATGTACCACACTCTCACATTCTATCTCTGCATGAAGATTCAATGCACAGGTGAGGCATTAGAATAACAGGAATTTTACACCTTGCTTAGAAGAAATTATAAAATTTAATTCCTACCATAGAGTAAGGACTCTGAGGTTAAGTTTATCATCATCAAAGCAAACATTTCCATACGTAGAAGAATCAATAGCAAGATAGTACAAGTAAATGTAAGGTGACAAGTTGTCACAGCTCTGCCACTTACTGAGATTTGGGCCAATCACCTGACCTGCTTGCTCAGTGACAAGTTACACAACTAAAAATTCCTAATCACATTGACCTTGACCATTAACCACTCCTTAGGATTTCTGCCACCTAGAAGTTTATTATAGATTGCTCCAGTGCTGGAATTCTGTATTGTGATCTCTTCAAAATATCAATTTCAAGAAAAGATTGTATAGTGTTCAGGAATTTTAAACAAGAGGACTAACTAGCCAAATACAACAAAAATAACAATAAGAATCAATTTGGAAAAATTCTAGGATTCCACCAGGAATTAAGCATTTTTCCTGTCTTCATTCACATCTCTCATCCGGTCATCTACATACTTGAATCATTTTGAATTATTTTAGCTATAACATGTATGAACTCTTTGACTTGCCTCTCTAAGTGTCCTTATTTTAAAAATGAGTTTTAGGAGTTCCTGTCGTGGCTCAGTGGTTAACAAATCCGACTAGGAACCATGAGTTTGTGGGTTCGATCCCTGGCCTGACTCAGTGGGTTAAGGATCTGCAGTTCCTGAGAGCTGTGGCATAGGTTGCAGACCCGGCTTGGATCCCGCATTGCTGTGGCCCTGGTGTAGGCCGGTGGCTACAGCTCCGATTTGACTCCTAGCCTGGGAACCTCCATATGCCACAGGAGCGGCCCAAGAAATGGCAAAAAAAAAAAAAAAAGAAAAAAAGAGAATTTTAAAAAATGTAATCATTAGATACTTACTTAAAAATTAAATGAGGTAATACATGCCAAACTCTTACCATTAATGTTAACTATTATTGTTTTCTGATAAACACACATCCCTCACTCATGAATTATCATAGACAAAGTATAACCCATAAAATTATAATTATTCTCCAATTCTGTAATAATCCTAGAATGTAGTTAAAGTAACAAAGTACACTTTTTCAATTACTTTAGAAAAGTTTATTATTTTAGTACTTGTGAAGTTGCTATGAAATTGGAATTTCTAAACTTTGCTGATGAATCTTGTGTAACATTTTTTGAAATAATTCTGTGATCTATATAATTAATCACATAAAATATTACACATTTAAACATAATAATTTTACTTCTCTAAATATATCCAATGAAAAAACCAGTACAAATAAGTGAAGGATAATAAAGTGGCATTCACATTTGTACATATGTATTATATCTATAAATGCAGACATAAAATAATAACACAATACATGCAATAACTGTTGCAGTTGAATAAATGTTTGCAATAGTTAATTCAAAGATTTACTTATCATTATATTTAAGATGACCCCATTGTACTTTAAAGAATTGAATTTAAAACCACTCTAAAATGGCTGGATATGTTTTCTTACATCAACAAAAATAATTTCTCCATATCTTGTAATCATAGAAAGTGTTGCATTCCTTTTTTTCTTTATCTTCTGCTTTTTTTATTTCTTCTAGATAACTAAAAAGACTTCTTCCCTGATCACTTGATAAAAATCTCTCTGATTCAGCAGAGAGAAAAGCAGAAGAGATGCATCACAGACTGCAAAGCTGGAAGTAAAGAGATTCTCAGTTTTCTGTATGGCATTTTTCTATGTTGCTATCATGAGTATCTATAAGCAAGGACACCAAGATACAGAGAGGTGCAGTCTTTCACTCCATTTCAGACCACTGAAAAGTATATTTGAATTTATGTTCTTAATTGTAGTTATAACTTATTTCACAGTACTTTACTACTTCTGGAATGAAACTTGAAGATCTTTGCTCAGATGAAATTCAGACATCAGTTTTTCTAGCAGCTAGAATCAGGGTATGACGGTAAAGGAGTGGTTCTGTGAACTTTGCTTATTTGGTCCTGTGGCATACCTCAATCTGGGGATAAATAAGACACATTTTGGAAGTTCAGTCTAGCTTGGCCTCTTCTTTTTACAGATTAAAAAAAAAAAAAACACCTGAGATTTAGAAACTTTAATAATTTTCCTAAATTCACGAAAAATTCAATTTCCATTTGAGAACCTTAAAAAGCATTTCTTGAAATGTAGTATTATTAAAGTATGGCCAATTGTAAAGTCAAAAGGACCTTGAACAAGCATCTATCATGCCATTTTCCAGCAAAGCATGGTTAAAGTACCTTACACCAAGTTCCTCTCCCTTTTTTTTGTCTTTTTTTTTTGTTTTTAGGGCCCCACCCACAGCATGTGGAGGTTCTCAGGCTAGGGGTCTAATCAGAGCTGTAGATGCTGGCCCTAAGCAACAGCAACATGGGATCCGAGCTGCATCTGCAACCTGCAACATAGCTCACAGGAACAACAGATCCTTAACCCACTGAGCAAGGCCAGGGATCGAACCGACAACCTCATGGTTCCTAGTCAGACTTGTTTCTGTTGCACCACCATGGGAACTCTGATACTCCCCCATTTTTGAAGAGTTCAGAAGAATCATCTCTTTTCGCTAAAGTCAACATTTAACAAATATCACTATTATTTTGATCTCTTCCTATAGCTGACAAAGCCTTCATGGTATTGTTTTATCATGTCTTATTATATTAATTTTTTCATTAAAATATGTGCCTATAATGATATTACAAAACAGCTGGTCACCATTTTTTCATGAGAGCCCTTGTTCTACTTGAAAACCATACCTGTTAAATCACTCCTGAAAGGTTTTCTTTTAGAACTTAAAATCCATGTAAGATATATTTGTTGACTAATCACAACATTTATAGCTTTCTGATGAATTTCTGACTTTAAAACTAACTTGTTGGTTGGAGAACATCAAACTTCATGCTTCTAAGAGCTGACTGGTGCTCAGTACAATATATGGTATCACTGTGAGTTTTGTGAGTCAGAACTAACACAATGGAACATACAATATAAACAAAAGATTTGTTTTGTTTTTATTACTCAATGAATTTATTACATTTATACTTGTACAATGATCTTCCACTTGGATATTTTCTATTAATTATGTCTCAAGTATTTGTATGAGTTTCTATTAATAAGGTCTCATATATCTGGCCAATCTTTTTTTTTTTAAAGCAAAAATTCCACAAATAATTCCACAAATGACAAGGCTCACCAGTAAAAGTATATATACAGTAAAGATACGAAATCATCCATTCACAATTATACCACCAAAATCAGAAATCATGAGAAGAGGTGGGTACAAATGCAGGACTCTGGAGAGGAACTTGCAATTAAGAGAACAACAACTTAAAACAATCTCATATACATATAGACTCATATCAAAACTTATATCAAAATACGTTTCAGCATATTTTCCATTCCACTTCTGCAGAGGGAGTCACTTAATCTGTTTCTTAAGATCCATGATATAATAATCTGTATGAATGTAATTGTGTTTAAATATATGTATTTTATTCTGTAAAAAAAAATAAAAATAAATAAATAAATAAAGCAGAGGTAACCTAATCTACAGTCTTTTTATTATTATTATTATTTTAATAGTTATTTCCCCAATACAATTTTTTTCCTACCGTACAGCATGGTGACCCAGTTACACATACATGTACACATTCTATTTTCACACATTATCATACTCCATCATAAGTGACTAGACATAGTTCCCAGGGCTACACAGCAGAATCTCATTGCTAATCCATTCCAAAAGCAATAGTTTGCATCTATTAACCCCAAGCTCCCCAAACACCCCACTCTCTCCCTCTCCCCCTTGGCAACCACAAGTCTATTCTGCAAGTCCATGAGTTTCATTTCTTGGAAAGGTTCATTTGTGCCCCATATTAGATTCCAGATATAAGTGATATCATATGTTATTTGACTTCCTCTTTTTGACTTACTTCACTCAGGATGAGAGTCTCTAGTTCCATCCATGTTGCTGCAAATGGCATTATTTCATTCTTTTTTATGGCTGAGTAGTATTCCTCTGTGTATATATACCACTTCTTCCTAATCCAATCAGCTCTCAGTGGATATTTGGGTTGTTTCCATGTTGGCTATTGTGCAGAGTGTCATTTACTGAAATTATCTGCATGTTACAAAATAATAATGTAGGATACCTAGAAGAATATTGAATCTCAAATAGGGACAAAATTTGTGATATTATTATGGATCTTTCCTGTTGGTAAAGGATTGGTGTCTTTTCCTAATTATTTAATTATGCATATTACATAAAATTTTTGTTGGTACTACTATTTCTCTTTTGAAGTTTAAGCAGAAGCATGTGCATGGGTTTTGAGCATCCAAGAGATAGGATGTGGCTATTACTGGGATATTCTATTCTCCACTCCTTCTAGGATGGCTTTCTGTACCACAGAGGCTTAGAAGTTTGAAAACTACATTTCCTGAACACTTTTGTAGCTAGAGTTTTGCTTTTTATTTTTAACAAAACCAAAATTTATCTGTTCTTATGGAAACTTTTTTCCTGAGTTCATTTAGACTTATTCTAAATCTCTTTACACATGGAGACTCCAAGGTATGAAGCATAATATGAAAATGAAGTCTCAGAAGAACAAGGATGTAGATCTAACCTAATCTTCAAGAAAGTGGACCCTAATTTCAATATTATCACTAACTCCATATGGGGTCATACAACTTTTATAAGATTCAGAATTCTTACCCTTAAATTAATGGTTTCCCCAAGATATCTTGTGTATTTTTTCACAAACTTCCACTTTTTATAAGTATCACTGAATAATTTGTTCTCCTAAGTTGCATCAAACACAGATTAGGATACTGATAGGATGCCTCTTCTATTCTTCTCCCCACATAAGTTTATATACTAATTTCATGTTTTCTTCAATTATTTGGAAGAGTATATGTGGACTTTTTCCAAAAATGTATGCACACAGATAGATTACATACATCTTTTGGTAGAGCTTAGAGAGAGTACGTAAGTAAATTATAAGTATAGTTGCACAGGTATTTCATAGATTCACATATAAATATACATACACAGAATGTACAATGTTGGCTGCATGCACATACAGTCTTCTCCCATTAACTCTTCTAAAACTCATATTCTCCTGAGCGAGAATCAGAATATGGCAGCCATTTGTGTACACAGAAATCAACAATGAGGGAAAATAAAAAATCAGAATCTCTAAGCAAACTCTGTTCCAATGTTAGCACATAAAACAAAGCTGGCAGGTGAATTGGAATTTTTGTCAATCTTACTATAAGATGAATACAAAAAATGGCTTCTTATTGCTTGAATAGTTTTGCTCATTTCACATTAAGATGTAAAAATTTTACAGTGAAAATGTATTTGTACAGTGATTGTAGAGCTATGTGTTAGTTAAGCTATACTAGAATTATTTTAGTTTTCATACATACATTTTAAGATGGAATTGTGTAGGGACATATAAAGCGAAAAGGGAGAATTTATCTGGGGAAATACTTCTACTGGCTTTTTTTTTTTTTAACAGAGGGTAGAAGAAACTAAGATTGAGAAACCAAAAATTGGAATCTTATGAAAGTTATAGCAAGGAAAAGAGCTCAAATTTCCTTTTTTTCATTTTCAAACAATCTTACAGATTTATCCAGAATCCTTTAGAAGTAGAGCTAATATGATTTTGGGAAGTGAAAAACATAATTTCTTGGAGATCCAGAAGCAAGCCTTACATAAATTGAATGTTTGTGATATTTTAGTACTGTCTGTGATAGTTGCTGAAATTGGAGGTCCTATTAATTTATCTTTTGGTTTGTGCCTTTATAGTTGATATTTTAAATGGTAATTTAAAAATTAAAGTAGTCATATGTCATAATAACACATAACACATAACAGTGATAATGTTTAATCACAGTGATAGTTAAAATTTTATGTCAATTTAGCTATGCCATATTATCCAGATATTTGATTAGCCACCAATCAGGATATCACTGTAAAGATATTTTCTAGAAAAGGTTAACAATCTGTATGCATTAGTAAAGTACATCACCCTCTCTAATGTGGATGGACCTCATCCAGTCAGTTGAAGGCCTTAGAGTGATGTCCCCTGAGTAAGAAAGTGTTCTGCTTCCAGACCTCCTTTAACTCAAACAGCAACATCAGCTATTCTATTGGTCTCCAACCTGATCACTTGTCCTGCATATTTGGGACTTGCTAGCCTCCACAAGGGCATGAACCAATTCTTTAAAAATATGCCCCCCACATTCCTAAGGATGGAATTTTTGAATTGCCAGTAGTATAGTTAATCATAATTTTCCAAAGAGCCTATATAAATTACAATTTCAAAAGGTATCAGGACACAGTTATTTAGAAACTTATGAAACATAGTTTTATACCTTGAATTGCATCTATTGTAAAATGGGTAATTATGAAGGAATGTGGACCTTCAGCATTACTTAAACCATTGAGCAATTAGTCATTCAATTTCCCACCTCTGATTTTTTGGTAGTCTTCACTGCAAGGTCCCAAAGAGAATGGCTTACAATAGATTGAAATAGAGTCAAAATGTTTCAAGGAACCAGGAAATAAAGAGTCTGTTATCTTTATACTAGAGTATATAAAAATAGATTATAGACAAGTACCCAAAGATGAAAAACGATATTAATTGAGAGTAGTAGTCTCTGCCATAGATTGTTTTATTTTTGTGTGTCCAGAAGTTTAAAATGTTAAAACTTTAAGCATTTACTGTTTTTAGTTCTTGTGTCGGTTACAAAAAATAATTCTAAATATTATTCTTTTACCTCTGAATTCTAGTTGATCTGTGTTGTATATTAACTGCATGGAAGATTCATGGAATGTGTTACTTCCCACTTTCACTGCTCCCTTACTTCATGTTTGGTTATTTATGTTGCTATTTTTAATTTTCTAATGAATATATCTATATTTTAAGTTATAATTCAAATCTCTACTTTTTTAATTTTCCATTATTTATATCGACCTCTATTCTCATCTTCATCCCCAGATATATTTCAGTATATAACTTTATACTTTTTCAAATTTTATATTAATATTTTGCTGATCTTTAATTTTTAGACATTGAAAATCTTTCTATATATATAATTAATGATATAGTTGCTCTAAACATTATTCAACAAAGAAACAAGTAGTATACGTCAAATGTTTTAAAATATATCATATTTCTATGTCATTCATATTTCATTCATCTTGAGCAACTCTTTTGACTAATTTTAATCACTGTTTCTATAATTTTTAAGACAAGAAAGTTGTTTTCCTCATTATATAACTAAGAATGTCCAGATTCTTTTTTTAATTACTTAATGAATTTTATTACATTTTAGGTGTACAACAATCATCACATCCAAATTTTATAGCATTTCCATCCCAAAACCTCGGTGAATCCCCTAACCCCCCAATCTTTCTTATTTGGAAACCATAAATTTTTCAATGTCTATGAGTCAATATCTGTTCTGCAAATAAGTTCATTGTGTCCTTTTTTAGATTCCACATGTAAGTGATAGTATTTGTTGTTGGTGTCTCATTGTCTGACTTAATTTCTAGGTAAATCCACATTGCTGCAAATGCCATTATTTCTTTCCTTTTAATGGCTGAGTAATATTCCATTGTGTATATCACATCCTTTTTATCACTCCTCTGTCAATGGACAGAATGTCCAGATTCTTAATCACACTTTTTTTTTCAGTTTCCTTTTTCTTCACGAAAAGACTCAACTAAGAGTCCCCTGGCTTCCTGTTCTTATGTAGAGTCACTGCATTTCTGACCCTTGGTTAAACCAACAGTCTAAGATTTCTTTTCCTTTTTATTTCTGGGTAAGTTCCATTTCTTCATGGAACCAATGGAAATAACTTCCACATATACCTTGTATAAATTTCTAGAGCTCATTATATGAGTTTTTTAGTAAGGAAAACCTAGGGTACCATTTATAAATTGCTGCATGTTTGAAACTCACTGTTTTCCCTTCACTCAAGATTGAAAATATTGTACAATCTTCTTAGTTGCATTTTCAGATGCTCTGTAGCTATATACTTCAATGGTGTATGCAGAATCTTCAGTTAGTTAACACTTACTTTGTCCAAATCCATCAGGCCTTCTCCCCCCCATTATATCTTATGCATGTTAGTTCTCATGATCCATCATTTTAAGAACAGTCTGCCAGTAACCAATTTCCACTTTCTGTCTTTCCATCACACTTAGTGAGAACTCAAACCTGGATGAACCCTGCTATCTCTATTCTCTGCTCCCTGTCCTGAGTATCTAAGAGTAAGTGAAGAAATTTGTATAACAGAACATATGAATGTCAGTGTAAACAACACTGATCTCAAATGGTTTTCAATTTGCATTCTGATTATCTGGACATGCTCTTGCCATTGGACCCTTCCCATCAGTAATGAAACATTCAAGTGTCTCCCAACCTAACAGATAAAGTCATTGCCTCTCTTGAACATATATTTCTTTCCAGTTGTCACATTCTCATCTTTGCTACAGTCTTCTCTTCTGTGGAGTTCAGCTTTCTCAACTCTAGTTTATTCTGTAGGAATATGCTATCTGCTTTAAGTCTTTCAAAAAACCATCAAAATCTTTGGTCTGTTTAGGCTCTTCAATTTCACTCTTCATATTATGAATTTGGTAGATGTTTGTATTCTTCTCAATGAGGTGTTTAAAGTAAATGCCTGTTTTCAGGTGATTATTTTGTATTTGAAGACTGCATAAAGCTTGCATAAAATATAATTATTAGCATAAGAAGGATAAAAGGTGATAATTTAAGCCAGATATTTATTATTTAAATGAGGAACCTGGTGTCTGGAAAAACAACATGTGAAATCATAGTATAATCAAAGTAGAGTTGACCTTTAAACAATGTAGGGGTTAGGGGTGCTGATTCCTGAACAGTTAAAAATCCATGTATAACTTTTGACTCCCCTAAAACTTAACTACTAATAGCCCAACATTGACTGGAAGCTTTACATAGTAACATAAACAGTAGATTAATACATATTTCATATGTTATATATATTATATACTGCATTCTTACAGTAAAGCTAGAGACAGGAAATGTTATTAAGAAATCATAAGTAAAAGAAAATTCATTTACATTATGGCATTGTATTTATACATTCTGTAAGTTTACATTGTCTGTTTACAAGATGAATCATCTGTCCCTCACTATCTATGTCAATATTGTCTTATACAAAATATCATAGATGTTTTGTGTATTGCAAACACTAGATAGCAAAAATGAAAAGATGATGTAAAAAAGAAATTTATATTTATTTATAGGAAAAGCGATTCATTCATTGATAACAAAGAAGCAATATGATTATTTTCTGGTAGCCTAGAGTAATCAATACTGTGGCTTCATGGTAGCCTAGCTTATACACTAAAGCATTATTTATTATAAAAATTTTATTGCATACAGTATTACAGTTTTATTCATAATAAAGTATTAGAAACATTGTTACATTTTTAAAACAACTTACCTATAATGATAGGCTAATACTCAGTTTCTCCAGTTGTGTGAGAAAGAGAGAGGCACTATTGTATAGTCATGTAATTCTTCGAAATCAGTTACAAAGCAGTAAGAAAAATGAAAACATTATTAATTTTATATTAAATATCACTCACTTTATGCCTATGTAGGAGTAGGCTATCCACTCAGTACAAATATGGCACACGATGGATACTTAGGCAATAATGATGACAGTGGCACAAAGATGTCTCATACAGCCATACAGTTATTAGATTTTTACAAAAAGACACACATAAACAACAGATAATTAAATTAACTGTAACTGTGACGATTATTTACTATTCATTAAGTGGAAGTGCACTGTCATAAAGGTGTTCATCCTGATTGCCTTCACATTGAGCAGGCTGAGGAGAAAGAAGAGGAAGGCTTGGTCTTGCCGTCTCAGGGCTGGCAGAGGTGGAGGAAGTAGAGAGGGAGGCACACAGACAGAAACACCCAGTGTAACTTTACATCATTGTAAAGTAACTTTACCAATGTCTGACATTTTTGCCTTTTCATTCCTCTAAAAATATTTCTTTATAATAACCTGTTCTTCCACATTTTGCTTTAGTTTCAGGGCCTGCATCATAAAAGTGTCCATGGCTTAAGAGAAGCTAAAAGTGGTCTTGAATAATGGGAAGTCTTCTGTCAGACTGTCTAATATCAGGCTGTTTTCTGGCACAGCTTCTTCTACAGATTTCTTTCTCATTATCTGGAACTGGTACAGAAGCATTCACATCCATCAAGCCATCTTCTGTTAATTCCTCTGGTGTGCTGTGATATCCACTGGCTCTTAAATTTCTCCAAAATCCGTATCTTAAAACCCTTCTTCCCCTACCTTGTTTGCCGTATCCACAATACCTTTCATGATTTCCTTGATTGGTTCTGTTGTAAATCTTGTGAAGTCACACACAACATCTGGACACAGTTTTATCCATCAGGAATTTATTGTTTAGGGCTTGCTGGCTTTCACAACTTTTTCTATAATGGCATCTTCAGTAGTGTAATCCTTCCAGACTTTCACAATATTCCCTCTACTGAGGTTCTCTTCTATGGCATTGATAGTCCTTCTTTCCATAGATCACCATGTGTAATGTGCTTTAAAGCTTCTTATGCCCCCTTATCTAGAGGTCAAATTTGAGTTTTGTTTGGGGATAGATAAAGTGCTTCAGCACCTTTGGTGTTGAACTCATGCAATGCTGGGTGGCTAGGGGCATTGCTCAATATCAAAAAATTTAGGAGTTCCTGTCGTGGCTCAGCAGAAATGAATCTGACTAGTATTCATGAGAATGCTGGTTATATCCCTGGCCTTGCTCAGGGTGTTAAGGATCCGGTGTTGTTGTGAGCTGCAGTATAGGTCACAGATATGGCTTGGAGCCCACATTGCTGTGGCTAAGGTGTAGGTTAGTGGCTGTAGCTTCAATTAGACTCCTAGTCTGGGAACCTCCATGTGCCACATGTGCTGCCCTGAAAAGACAAGAAAACAAAAATAAACAGAAACAACTTTAAAAGCAATCTCTTACTGGCAAGGTACTTCCTGACTTCAGAAACAAAGCATCAATGGAACCAATCCAGAAAAAGAGTTTTTGTGGTCTAGGCCTTCTTGTACAATCAAAGACTAGCAGCTGGTGTTTATCATTCCCTTCAAGGCTGGAGGTTAGCTGCTTTATAGATAAGGGCAGTCCTGATCCTAAGCCTGACTGCATTTGCACACACAGTAGATTTAGCCTGTCCCTTCCTGCCTTAAATCCTGGTACTCCTGGTATTTGCTTCTCTTCTTTACTAATAAATGTACTTTATGTCTTTTTTTTCTTTCCAGAATTGGGCACTTTCGTCTGCATTAAGAACCCATTCAGACAGATTTCCTTTCTCCTCAGTGATTTCCTTAGTAATGTCTGGGAATTTGTCTGATGCTTCTTGGCTGGCAGAAGCTTCTTCTCCTGTTATCTTGACATTTTTAAAGAAAAGCCTCTTTCTGAAATTATCAAACCATCCTTTGTTGTCATTAAATTCTCCAGCTTTAGCTCTTTCGTCTTCTTTTACTTTAAGTTGTCATGTACTGACTTTGCTTTTTTCTCAAATCATATTAGAGTCTACAGGTGTGCCTTTCTTATAGCAATTTTGCATCCACATAAAAGCTACTTTTTCAAGGTGAGATAAGAAGGGTATTTTGCAAAAAGTGTGAGATTTTCACTCATACCTCTTGGCATAGCAACAGTGATGGCTTCACAAATTCCCCCTTTAAAAAAAAGAAAAAATGGATTCATTTATCTTTTCACGGCTGGCACCCTCAGCTGCAGACCTCTATCTATGGTACATATAAAACAGTTCAACTTCTTTTTGTAATGTCATAACTTTCCTCTTCTTCATGGAAGCACTTCCGTCATCACCAGCCATACTTGGTAGGGTCTTGTGGTAGTGGACCTAAATACAATGAAAACTACACAAGAATCAATAGAGATCACTTTTTATTGTGATATGCAATTTACTGGAGAGACAAATTATTCACACTGAGATGATGAGAGTCACAAGGCATTTTAAGTGGATATTCACATCACTTGAACTCACTGCAATAGTAGTAGGAGGTGACTATAATACTAATACTATAGTGCAGTATGTACTAGAGTTAATTTTTAAATTTCTCTGGATAGCAAATGATACCACATATGGTTTGCAAATGTGTGTATGCATTATTATATTTTGATAAATTTTAACTTTTTAAAATAAATGTATGTTTTATAGTATTAATAAAATAGGCTAGTATCTTCATATGTTTTATGCATTCATGACAAAGCTTTTTCTATTTTTTTTGTTTCTAGTCCATATAGTTCCTCTGTGAGTTTTTTTCAAATTGTCATGAATCTCCTCCAAATTTTATTGGAAAAATTTACAAATTTCTGGATCTGTCCAGTTCAAACTCGTGTTTTTCAAGGGTTAACAATATTTATATCAGAGTTGCTTTCAGTGAGAACTAAGCACGGCTAAAGAGGGATGGAAATGGAGATTATCATGATGAAAATACAATTATTTTTATTTTTCAAAAAATTTTAACCAAGTGATGAGATAACTTTGATTTTTATATTTCATATATTGCAGAAACTAATTTTTACTTTATCCTCCCTCCCTAATACTCTTGTTTTTCTTCAAAAGTTAAGCTAGTAACATAGGAAGTTATGGTTCAAACCAATAAGTAAAACATGTCATTTCTCTTCCTAGTAAATTAGTTCTCCATTAATTACTTTAATCAAAACAGATTTTAAAAATTGTGATTAAATTTGAGTGAAAAATTATGTAATTCAGCAAAAGAGGTGTAAAAGAGTATTCCTAGTCCTAGTATTTACACAAGATAATACAATGTTAACATGACCTAGAATATAATTTATATACAAATTAAAAATAGTGCTTTATGCAGAAATACATTACTTAGTAGCATGTGATTCAATGTGGTACCACAGTGGCTGGAATAAACTTTTTGTAGGTTCATTACATGCCATAATTGTGGCTATGACATGGTTAGTCAGTTTTCTACTGAGCCTACTCATAATTTTATTTTAATAGTTAATTATTTGGAAATGATTTACCATAACCAAAGACTGTAAAGTATTGGTCAGCTTGTTATGTGTCTCTATAAGAATTTAAATTTTAAAGGGAATAATGCATGTGATTCTAGCTCATGAAAATAACTAAATTTTTAAATTATTAAAAAATACATAGAAATATGAGGCTATACTTTATTATGATTTTTTTCCTAAAAGTCAATTCCCTGAATAATTTTGTTTCTTTTAATTAATTAATAGTTATTTCCCCAATACAATTTTTTTTCTACCGTACAGCATGGTGACCCAGTTACATATACATGTACACATTCTATTTTCTCACCTTGTCATGCTCCATCATAAGTGACTAGACATAGTTCCCAGGGCTACACAGCAGAATCTCATTGCTAATCAATTCCAAAGGCAATAGTTTACATCTATTAACCCCAAGCTCCCCAACCACCCCACTCCCTCCCCCTCCCCCTTGGCAACCACAAGTCTATTCTCCAAGTCCATGATTTTCTTTTCTGTGGAAAGGTTCATTTGTGCCATATGTTAGATTCCAGATACAAGTATCAAATGGTATTTGTCTTTCTCTTCCTAACTTACTTCACTCAGGATGAGAGTCGCTGGTTCCATCCATGTTGCTACAGATGGCATTATTTCATTCTTTTTTATGGCTGAGTAGTATTCCATTGTGTATACATACCACATCTTCCTAATCCAATCATCTGTTGATGGACATTGGGTTGTTTCCATGTCTTGGCTATTGTGAATAGAGTTGCAATGAACATGCAGTACAAGTGTCTTTTTAAGGAAAGTTTTGTCCAGATATATGCCCAAGAGTGGCATTGCTGGGTCATATGGTAGTTCTATGTATAGATTTCTAAGGTACCTCCATACTGATCTCCATAGTGTATGTACCAGCTTATAGTCCCATCAACAGTGCAGGAAGGTTCCTTTTTCTCCACACCCCCTCCAGCATTTGTTATTTGTGGACTTATTGTGGACTTAATGGAGATTCTGACTGGTGTGAGGTGGTATCTCATAGTGGTTTTGATTTTCATTTCTCTAATAATCAGGGATGTTGAGCATTTTTTTCATGTGCTTGTTGGCTCTCTGTATATCTTCCTTGGAGAAATGTCTATTCAGGTCTTTTGTTCATTTTTCAATTGGGTTGTTGGCTCTACTTTTCCAAAACTTTTTTTTTTTAATTAAAGTTTATTTGATTTCCATCTTTGTCTCAATTTTGGTTGTACAGCAAATTAATTCAGTTATACATACATATATACACATTATGTTTTATGTTCTTTTCCACCATGGTCAATCCCAGGAGACTGGATGTAGTTCCCTATGCTATACAGTAGGACATCACTGCCCATACATTCTAATGTAATTTAGTTTGTATCTACCAATCCATCCCATTTCCTCCCCTCTCCACCTTGGCAAAATCTGTTTTCTATGTCTGTAAGTCTGTTTCTGTTTCATAGGTATGTTCATTTGTGCCATATTTTAGATTCTACATATAAGTGATAGCATATGGTATTTGTCTTTCTCATTCTGACTTAACTCACTTAGTATGAAACTCTCTAGTTACATTCATGTTGCTATGAAGGGAATTATTTAATTTTTTATGGCTGAATAGTATTCTATTCTATATACATACCACATCTTCTTATCCCATTCTTTTGTCAATGGACATTTAGATTTTTTCCCTGACTTGGCTATTGTAAATAGTGCTGCTAGGAACATAGGGATGCATGTGTCTTTTTGAATTATAGTTTTGTCTGGATGTATGCTCAGGAGTAGGATTGCTAAAACACAAGATAATTCTGTTTTTAATTTCTGAGGACCCTCCATGCTGTTTTCCATAGTGGTTGCACAAACCTACAATTCCCACTCACAGCGTAGGAGGGTTCCCTTTTTACCATACCCTCTCCAGCGTTTGTTATTTGTAGACTTTTAAATGATAGCCAGTTTGACCAGTGTGAGCTGATACCTCATTGCAATTTTGATTTTCATTTCTCTAATAATTAGAGATGTTGAACATCTTTTTATGTGCCTCCTGGCCATCTGTACATCTGTCTTAAAGAAATGTCTATTTAAGCCTTCTGCCTATTTTTCAATTGAGTTGATTTTTTTGTTGTCGTTGAGTTGTATGAGTTCTTAGTATATTTTGGAGATTAAGCCTTGGTTGAATCATTTGCAAAAAGAAATAAAAGGTATCTGAATTGGAAGAAAAGAGATAAATTGTCACTATATGCAGATGACATGATACCGCATGTACAAAACCCTAGACTCCACACAAAAACTACTAAAATTGATAAATGAATTCAGCAAAGTAGTGGTAATATAAGACTAACATTCAAATGTCAGTTGCATTTCTATATACTAATAATGAAATATCAGATAGGGAATGCAAAAAAAAAAATACCATTTAGAATTACATAAAAAAACCCAAAAAACCTAGGAATAAACTTCACCAAGAAAGTGAAAGACTTATACACTGAGAACTGTAAAAATTAATAAAAGATATTAAAGAGGATTCAAAAAAATGGCAAGATATCTCATGGATTGGAATAATTAATATTATTAAGATGGCAATACTATAGTATTTTTAATACTGTAAAGTGGCAAAGCAAGAGACAGATTTAATGTAATCCCTATCAATTACCTTTGACATTTTTCACAGAACTAGAACAAATAATCAAAAAAGTTATATGGTAACATATAAGATTCAGAATTGCCAAAGCAATCCTGAAAGGGGGGAAAATAAAAAATAAAAATAAAAATAGCAAAAAAGCAGTAGGCATAAGTCTCCCAGACTTCCGCTAATACTACAAATATATAGTAATCAAAACAATGTGATGTTGGTACAAAAATAGACATACGGATCAGCGGAACAAAGTAGACCAGAAATTAAAACCACAAACCTACAGTTGATTAGCCTTCAACAAAGGAGGCAAGAATATAAAATGGAAAAAAAAGATATTCTCTTCAGCAAGTGGTGCTGGAAAAACTGGACAGATGCATGTAAATCAGTGAAATTAGAACACAACTTTCCACCATGCACAAAAATAAACTCAAAATGTCTTAAAGATTTAAATATAGGTCATGACACCATAAAACTCCTAGAAGAGAACATAGGCAAAGCATTCTCTGAAGTAAATTGTAGAAATGTTTTATTAGGTCAGTCTCCCAAGACCATAGAAAGGAAAACAAAAATAAACCAATGGGACCTAATCAAACTTACAAACTCTTTCAGAGCAAAAGAAACCATTAAAAACAAAACAAAAACAAAAATAAACAAACAAAAAACCTGAAAAAACCTACAGAATAGGAGAAAATATTTGCAAAAGGTGCAACCAACAGGGGCTTCATTTTTTTACTATTTTAGATTAGAATTTAAAGCTATTTCATCCCTGGACTTAGAGTAATTATCGGTAGCCTTTCCAAAATGATGTGCAAGGTTTTTTGTTTTTTGTTTTCTGCATTTGATATTTTTATTCTGGGAGATTTGTTTGTCCCCAGAGGTGACAGAAACATAAATATTGTGAGATAAGTAAACAAAAGTTAGAAATGGTAACAGATCCACATGCCACTTATGATTAACCTTCATGTTTTTATTTTGATATTTGACTTCGCTCTGTGAAGTCAGTAGGCATAGATCTATTGCTTAAGAATTGGAAAGATGTTATTTACACCCATGTAAGCCCATCATTAAAAACTGATTATTGAATAAGTGATCTTACCTGGTTAGAGAAGAGTAGTACCCACCTGTGCAATTGCATAGTGTTAATTTAAGGTTGATAAGTGACCCATCTAGGAGAAAGAGTGGTGATGGGAAATTGCCTATAAACTTTAAATTATCACTGACAGGAAGAGAGTTTAAAAGGGTGAATTTGTAAAACAGAGGGTAGAATGGTAGTCACCAGAGCCTATGGGATGGGGAATTGGAGAGATGATGTTGAAAGGTATAAACTGGTAACTAGTAGATAAATAAGTCCTGGGGATCTAATGCACAGCACAGTGTTATCATCAACAATACTGTATTATGGGAGTTTCTGCTGTGGTGCAGTGAATTAATAAGTCAACTGCAGTGGCTTGGGTCTCTGCAGAGATGCTGGTTTGCTCCTTGGCCTCATGGCCTCATGCAGTGGGTTAACTGGTCACAGCCATGACTTGGATTCAATCCCTGGTCCAGGAATTTCCATATGCCACATATTAGGCCAGAAAGAAATCATAATTGTGTGACATAATAGAGGTGTTAGCTAACACTGTGGTGGTAATGATACTGCAGTTATAAATGAATCAAATTAACATGTTGTACACCTTACAATGCTATGTGTTGATTACATCTCAATTAAAAGAGTATGTAGGATATGAGGAAAATATTTCACAGAGGCTAAGCATCTCACTTACAATTCCAAGTTCTGTAGGAGAAAATAAGATATTTACAGATAATTTAGCGCTGGCAGGTTTCTGTTCTTAGAACATAATTTACTTTTTTTTTTTTTTACTTTTATTTATTTTTTTTTAAAGTAAAAAATTTACTTTTAAAAATAGTTTAAAATCAAGGAAGTTGAAGTATTAGTTGTCTTCATTTATTAAATACAGCAACTAGAAACTGAATAGTTCTGTACATTTATCTGAAATTTATATCATATGTTAACTTTTCTCCTGACCTTCAAATGCATTAGAACAGTACAGTGTTTCTCAACTTCATGTTTATTATTGCTTTGCTTAAAAGCCTTTACACATCTTTCTCTAATCATCCCAGACACTTTATTGTATATATACTAGATTATATACTGTGTGTGTATATATATATTAATATGTATATATACACACATATATTTATACATTAAAAAATAATGTATATATATTTTATACATTTAAAGAATGAGGTATTTGCCAAATCCCAAATAAGTAATAATTACCCCTCCAGGATAATATCACACTCTTTGAAAATCCCTGAAATAATTCTAAACCTGAGAGTTAAATTTAGTTTTTTAGGTCATTGAAACCATAGGTATTTGCTTTCTAAAAAAAATGATTCAAATTATACGATTAAGATTTAAAAAAAAATAATTTCTCAGCCTGAAAAAATGCTATGTGTAGAATTTTCACAAATGAATTTCTATAACATCTGGTTCCATTCTGAGTGATATGCAGAAGGGCCAAAACATCTAACTTTGAAAATTAAAGCTGTTATGTTGTTATTAAAACTCCCAAATAAGGTTTTGTTTCAACTTGGCTATAAAAATGGATGCTGGTGGTTCTGATTTAAGACATGCATATACCTAGTCAATTATTCCCTATCTCCTTCCTCCAGGAAAAAAATGTTTGACTCGATACACCCAAAAAAATAAAAAGAGTTTAAAATAAGTTTAAAACCAGAAGAAAGTTACCATCAATGCTGATTGAAATGAGTGTGTCAGAGGATACAGAAAGGGAGGTTGGTAATTACTTTATATTGCAAAGATCACATTTCTGCGGTTCTCAAAGTCTAGGACAGGCAGACTGTGGTTGTAGCATTAACTGGAAAATCCTTTAGTTACAGAGTGGGGTCAAAAGTAATCTCTTATTGTGGCTTGTGCAACATGATGATCAATGGAGAGGCACTAACATAAGACTTAGTGAGGAAAATGGTCATTTGAAAAGCTAAGTGGCCAGTTTCCATCATTAGGCAGAAACCCACTTCTAACACAACCCTGATATTATTGTTGATATATTCAAATATTCATCCAAAAAGCAATCAGTGTTTAAATATCAAACAAAAGATAATACTTAAAATTACATTTTAGTTTTCGTGTTTGTGAATCTTTCACAAAGATCAAAATTAGATAAATCATAGTAAGACATTATCAGTACTTTTTACTTTTATTAAGGTATTTGTCTGAGAAGATGTTTTAAAGAGTTTAAATACATCATAAAATTGAGTCATTCTTAATGCTGAATTACACTTCTAATGCATAGTAATTAAAAACATTTTTTACAACTAGATACATAATGATAGAATTTAGTGGCAATCAATAAAATCAGAATTGCTCAGTTCACGCATAATAAACCAGACCTTCTGAACTCTCTTTCACATCGAATCAATGACCTAGTATTAATTGAGCAGCTACATGTCTCAACTTTCCATTTATCCTTTGCTCATACATGGTTTGCAGCAGAAGGAATGGGAGAACCCTTTCCCTCTCCACCATTTTTGACTGTTACGGGAGAGGGACAGTGGCAGGAATGTGTGTGCACAAGTCAAAACTAGGACCAATGAAAGTAAAAAGGAAAGTTTTAAATAGAGATTTTATGATTATTTCCTCCCATTTCTCACCAGAGTTTTCTGCCCTCCTTTCAGGTCTGATTATAGCCTTCTGGAAGAGGACTTTGAAATGAGTTCTACTATTAAAAATATCATATGATAGAAGTACCTCATTTATGACAGCAATTAGTCAGTAGAGGGCATGATTTAAATTGACATAACTTAAATTGAAACATATATTTTCATTAAAGTAACTATTATGGTACAGATTAGGTATATAATCCTTTGATATATTAATTGTCCATTATATACAGAAATGATTTTTAAATCACTCAAATTCACATTGCAACATTAGCAAGTTAATAAATGGAGACCAGGCTTGAAAAAGAGCACGTTTGCTTCATTTATTTTCTAGGATGTTCAGATTATCAAGAGCTACAATCAGAGAAAGCTGTAATAGTGCAAAAGATTTAAAAAAATAAATCTTAATGTCCTAGAATCATTTTAAGGTATCTTTGCCTTAGGTTCCTGACACTTCCTGAATGAGTAAATGAACACCTGACCTGATGTTTTATATTCCTTAGTGTGAGCTATGTTGGGGTACCAACCAAGCCTTTATCTCCCACACAGGACTCCCAGCCTTCCCTTTCCAGTCAGCAAAATGGACCTCGCCTGGGAAGATAAGACAATATTTACTCTTGTGTGGCTCTTTTCATTCAAAGACCAAATATCAAAACAGAAAAACTAAAATAAACAGAACATAGTGATTAAGAAAAGAAACAAAGTTTCATGGTGGAAAGTCTATGAATATGTCAAAAAGTTCTAGAAGTCCAGGGAGTGGGTAAGTAGATGCCACAGATAGTTGTCACCCTCGGGCAGCATTGTTCAGCTTTCTTAATGCAATATTGGATTAGCATTGTAGATTGAGAAAGTGGGAGACTGTTAAACTCTACATCAGACTGTACAGGTCAGTGATGAGAGCTTGTCATGTCTTTTTCCTTATGCATCCCTCATGCCTTACACAAATGTCTGACACATAGTAGGTTCTTGACATATGTATGTGTTGAATAAACATTCAAGAAACATTCTTGCTTGTTGCATGCTAGGCCTTGTGGTGAGCTAATTGTGCAAAGGTCACCTTAGTGGCCCCATACATAATAAGCTTTTCAAAAAGGAGTAGTTTCATTTTGAAAGTTGAATTTCTGAAAATATATCGATAAGGCAGAAAAATATTCACTGAGGGACATATAATTTTTAGTAGTCTTAACCTTCAAACATGGAAGAAAGAATAGTAAATTATAAACAAAAATCCTAAGGGCACGTAGACTAGCCAACAGATGAATGTTCATAAACTTTAGAATTAATGTTATCACAGCATAAATGGCATACATTTTGTCACATAGTTTTCAATGATGTATAATTGATATGTAACATTATACTAGTTTCAGGTGTACAACATAATAATTTAATGTTTTTATCCATTGCAAAATGATCACCACAGTAAGTGTAGTTAAAATGGCAGAGTTTTAAGTTATTTCAAAATTGAGGGATTAAATCATCCAAACAGTCACTCTGAGAGCTTTTCCAAAGTTGTATTTCAATTTGCATCTTTCTAATAGAGGATAATAGTGAGAAAGCCCACTCCTAAGGCTGGAGAGTAACATAAAATATATAATCTCGCCCAGTGGTACATTCTGGCCAGAGATCGTTCAATAAAAGGAAATGAATATATACGAAAAATGTTCAGAGATAATTATGCTAGTTTTTCAGCCTAAATACCTTGGAATTTGCAAAGACAGCTCATAGACAAAAGGGATGCCACTAAAATTCAGTGCAATAGATTTCTCCATTCTCAGTGACAGGAACATCTCTCTCAATATTACTTAGCTAATGAAGGAATAGATCTGCTGTGAAGTTCCTAGGAGGCTCATTTTCCTGAGTACAGTAGTAAAAGTTAGCTGATGAATGACCTAAACGGCTTAATGTTTCTCCTTATAACTTCTGAGCAGCAAGGCGTATCCAGGCAAGTACTGAAGGAGTTACCCTCGGGAGACCCTGGTGTCCTTGCAGGTTGTCAGAGGCAATGAGCCAGGTTTATTTCAAATGGCTCCTTAAATGAACATTTATTTTGTGCCAGTAACACATTTTTGATTAACAGCTCCTTTTGACTAATTTGCTTCCCCAAACAGCCCAATAAAGGACTCGTTTAACACATAATTAAAAGCATGTTATTGCTAGTAGTTAATACTGATTAAAACAGGCATTAAGACAATTATCGTTGAAGGAAAGTAAGCACCCCGTAGTTAGTACAGAATCCATCCTTACTGTTTTTAGGCATCACATAAAGAAATGGCTGTATGACAAGCTAGAGCAAGGGATCATTATTTGTGGAACTGATGAAAATATGTTCCTGTTCTGTTTGTTTATTTTTATGAATGGATGTGTCTTTGTATAGGTGTTTCCCATTTGGAAAACATTCATGTATTCAACAAGGTAAACCTCATTTTCAATGAATCTGAGCTGATTTTGGCTGTGCAAGGATAAAGCTTAGCTATTCTTTCTCATTAATAGAATATAAGCCCTTGTTCTTTCTACATGATTTCAGTACACAAAACCCTCTTAGTCTCATTTTTGATTGAATGTAATGGATGATTTTATTACCATTATTTGACACTTTGATTCATTTGTTTTCATATTGCTTCTTGTTTGAATCATGTTCTGTTATAGTGTGAAAGAAAAATAAGGACATTGATTTCTGATCCTTTTTTAAAAAGTACCTTTTAAAACAGAGAAATGGCAGAAATTAATTAAGTAAATCCAGTTTTCGTTAACAGCGTCTGTACTTTGTACCCAGTTATGGCTTTTTAGGACTTGTGTAGGTAATATAAAAAGACCATGTGTTTTGCATGAATGATTGCTTCATTGAAAATGAAAACACAGAAAACAGCCTCCATTTCACATGAAAGATTTCTGAAAATATTTTTCTTATGATCAATTTTATATTTAAGTTTAACCTCTTATTTTGTGACTATTCAAGAAGACGTGGTGGAAATAATGAGGATTCAATTTTGGTATACTTGACTAGAGCAAAACTGTCTTTACAGCATGGATGAATTAAAAGGCATTGTAAAAATTAAAATAAAATATTGCAGGCAGAAAACTGCACCAACAGACTCGGTCATTTGTTTTAGAGTCCCATCTTGCTTTGGTAGCCTCCAGATAGTCTCTGAAGTAGATGGCATGCCCCAAGTGCCTTGGTCAAGTGCATTTATCAAGGGATGATTTGTCTTTTCCTACCTGGTTCCAAGAAAGTTCAAGGTCACTGTAGTCACAGAGGTCAGTCCCCAAACCTTTTGAGACCTGTGGATATATATATATATATATATTTTAAAGAAATACACACAAAAAAAACTTATGAGGAAATATGTGAACTAAAATTGTGAGAGCAAAAGTACAAAAAGTAAAAGGAGAAAGCCTTTTGCCATGTTTGGTGTAAAGAACACATTATTGTTATTCTATAGGCTCTTTGCATATCTTTTCTGTGTGATTCTAGGAGGTTTCTCAAATGCCCCCTCTTTCTACTTTGATTTAATCCTTCACACTGCCATCTAATTATGGTTCTAAGATGCACATGTGATCCCCAGTTAAAAATCCCTCTATGATTCATACTGATTCTTTTAGACAGGGTGTAATCCTTTAATTATCTGACCTCAAACTAGATTTGCAGTCAAATCTTCTGGTCTGCCATCTTGTGGACATCATGAAACCCCCTCACGGAACTGCTTCTCTCTTCTCTGAATATGCAATTCAATGAACACTTATACTTCTCTGTCCATGTGTCTTTGTTCATATTCATTCTGCCTGTAGTATTTTTTTTCCCACATTTTCCGGCAGTCAGATTTCTCTTCATATTCAGGTTGCCAGATTAGCAAATCAAAATTCAGGTACATTTAAGTTTCAGGTAAACACTGATTTTTTTTTTTTAATTATAAGTATGTCTCATGCAATGATTTCACATACTACCCCATACTCATACATAACTAAAACAAGTAACTACAGTAAAATTTGATAACTTTCCTGTAAGTACTTGAACTTGTGTTTGTTCTGTTTTTAATCATATTAGCAAGTAGAAACTCATACGTAAAATAATTAATGATTTTGTTGAATAAAGATATATTTCATTTTATGTATTGCTAATATTGTTTTAACATACATAGGTATTTCTAATAGTGAATAAAAGTGCTGATAATGTGTTGAACCATCAAAACCTCTTAGGTTGGTGGAATAATCACAGGGTTTTGGCAAGTACAACACAGCATGAATTGGATTGATTATGTAAGATTTAAGATTCCTGGCTGGACTGCCTAGCTGTGAAATCTGACCTAACTGCCCAGTGTCTCAGCTTCTTTGCCTGTCAAATGGGGATAGTGAAAATGGGGATAATAAAACATGGCTACTAGGGAATATTTAAAGGATGAGTAGATATAAATTTCTCAGGAGTGTATATAGCAAATTCTACATGAAAATGAGCCCTTACATCAATTTCAGGTACAGATATGAAAAGAAACAGTTACTCTCAGTGATCTTTTTTTTTTTTTTTTTTTTTTTTTTTTTTGTCTTTTTTAGTTCCGCACCCGTGGCATATGGAAGTTCCCAGGCTAGTGGTCAAATCAGAGCTACAGCGGTTGCCTACACCACAGCCATAGCAATGCTAGATCTGAGCCACATCTGTGACCTACACCACAGCTCACGGCAATGCTGGAACTTTAACATACTGAGTGAGGTCAGGAATCAAACCTGCAACCTCATAGTTCCTAGATGGAGTCGTTTCTGCTGCGTCCGACGGGAATTCCTCAGTGATCTTAAAATGTCTATGAATGTAAATGTTTATGAGTCTAAAGCAAACAGTTTTCTGTGTCTTCCTTTGTTCCTCTGGATACAGTCTTTTCTCTTCTCCTCTCTGCTCTAAGGTCCAAGACAATGGCCCACGCAGACAACACAAGCAGACCCCTTGCCCTCTGACTTAGGTGGAGTTAGTCTGTGGGGAGACATGGAAGGGAAAGAGAGGATGAGAGGGTGCTCAGGAATGTATTTCACTGGCACTGTAGCTGATGGGGTTCCAGACCCTGAGGTTAGCAGGTCTCGGCAGAGACCCTCTCCATATGGCACCACCACCTCTGGGATTTAGTGGCCAACATGTCCCTTTAGCCCTCAGGCCTGGGGTTGTGGTTATCTCACTCACTCTTACCAGACAAGGGGGCTACTCATTCTGACAGCTACACTACACTTTGCCTACATCTTTGAAAAAGTTCATTTATTAAACTCTTTTTAAGTCTTCTCATCCACTTCCTATAAGAACCCTGAGCAAATAATAATTAAAGGAAGCTATTTGATTTCAAAATCTTGTCATAATTTATTTTGCTTACCTATTGTTTTCTTATTGTCAAAAAGAATAAAACACCAAAACACCTTTATTATGAAAATATTTTTATTGTTTTTATCATGGTCATTACAAGTGGATATTTGAATGGTATTTCATCAAAATACTATTTTCACTTTATGGCCATTTTATTTTTAATTTTACAAATTAAGACAATTGTTTCTGGTGCCACAGAGACTAAAGCAGCCTTCTCCTGATATTAGGGCTATACTACGGAGAGTAGCTAAATAGTTATGTAATAGTTTTAGCTGCTAAAACAGTCACTTGGATCTTGGTTGAACATATTTAAAATAGAATCTTACTATTTACAGAAATGTATTTGCCAATTTTGAAACTTACTCAAAACAATAAAATTGTCTTTTTAAGTGGATATTGTTTTAATCCAACATTGAAAAGTAATGAAAAGGGATAAGCAATAAAATTCATCATCTTTGTATTCTCCCAAGATATTTGTCCATAGCAGTAACTTTCTATGCTACTTGAAAGCAGAATAATAGATCTGCTTCTTCTGATGTATTCTTCAAGACTTGATCAAGTTACCCACTTTCCCTATAAAATTCCCTCACCATTCACAATAGTAATTAAAGCATTTTATGAAGTAATATATGGTCAAAATGCTGATTATATATATATATATATATATATATATATGAGAATAATATGTTAAAGAAAAATGTTTATAAAAGAAAGATATGACAACCAGAAAATGATAACTTTGATGTCTGAAATTTTGGGGTAATGGAAAATTTTGTTGCTCTGATTATACTTAAAAATCTATTGTTCTGGTAAATGTATTAAAGTGGTTTGTATTTTTCCATCTGTAAAATAAAGAATATAGTGCATTTATTTTAACATAGAACATTTACTAGAACATACGAAGTTTTTATTGTGATAATTAATAAAGCTATATTATTGAATAGTACATATTATTGAGACTATATGTGGAAACATACTTTCAGTTATAATAACTGATATTATATCCATTTAAAATGTATTTCTGATAAAATTATAGATATGTTAGAAAGATAAACTCATAGAGACTCTTACCCCACATATATTTTATAGTTAATTCTTTGGGATTCATAAATTGCATTTCTTTTCAATCTTGTGTTGACAATATTAGCTTTGCTGTTTGATACAAAAAAAAAAACCCAAATCTGAGTAATTAAAAATATAAAAGATAGTTTCATGAGCTAATAAATAACAATAAAATTTAAAGTTTCTGCCAAAACAACTGCTTAGAAAAAACTCTGCAAATTTTACTTCACAGTTTTATCTCCTTTCAGAAAGTGACTACCAGTCTATATACTCAACATATAGTTCTCAAGGTCTTATAGAGGAAGACAGTTTTTGTGATTCTTCTTCAATAATATTCTTTTTATGTATTTCAAAACAATGAATGCAAATAAATGAGTTTTTTATTCTTAGAGAACTCCTTCCCACACTCATAAAGTCTAATAGGCAGCCACTCACTGCCCTTTGAAAGCAAACAGATGATGTCTAGTTAGAAATCACAGACGTTTGGCACTACTAAAAATCTAAGGGCCTGCGTCTGGTTTGAAGGAAGTTTTTGCTTCACTTTTTGTGATGGAACTAACATGAGCTGAAATAATGTAGTTGTCAAATGAGAATCTGTTCCAAAATTAAGATTTACTGAACAAATAATTTCTCTGCCAGTGCATTGTGTTGGTGGGACATAGCTATTTTATGCTTTGGAAGAACAGCCAGAGGAAAACCAGCTGAGATAGCAGACAGAGTACCTCATTCATAACTTCACATTTTCTGATTTTCTCTTGATGTCCTCTTCTTAACACTGTTAAGAAATACCCTCTTATTAATTTCTAGCCAATTAATTGGAATGTAAAGAGTTCATTCTCTGCTGTGAGTTGATTTTTTACCTTCTTTCTAAGGAAGAAAATTTTTAGAAGATTTTATCCAGCTTAAATATAGAGAAGAAACGAGGGCAAGAAGTTGGTTTTACTCTCATTTCAACTTATGGGCAATACTGAAATGGATTCTCTAAGGCAGTTGTGGTTCGTATGTAAAGGAGCTGATCCAATATTAAGAACAAAAAATTGGCTTAGTGGGTGCAGGGTTGTGGAGCCATAGAGAATAATCGTTCACAGAACTCCTGACAGTTTCAATCACAGGATTCCTTGAAATGACTGGAAGAAATTGCATGGTAACTTGTTCAGGAATGATTCGCAAACTGATGTAACCCCAAAAGATGACTTCTTTGTTGCTGACTTAAGCAAATATATCATCATTGAATAATTTGTCTTAAAAGGGCATGCATGTGTGTGAGTATGTATGTGTATATACATATCTATGAAATTGCATGTTTTGAGATAAATCAGGTTTTTTATTCTCCAAACGTCTTATTACTTATCTCTTAAAAATGAAAGCTTTCTAGTGAAATAAATCCAGTATTGCTTTCCATCCAAGATTCTGTGAAACTGAAGTTGAATTTAGACCATACTATAACACAAAGAGATCAATCCTTTATACCAATTCACGTGTAACTCCAAACCAAGTAGCTGCAAAATGAATTGGCAACTGGCATGTTCTTTACAATATGCTGCCAGTTATGGAGATGGGATAAACTAAATCAGGAAATTAATTACAAACAAAAGCCAAAAGTAACTGAAAGAAGGAAGAAACTGGGTAAGAATTCACTTTTATAATATGCTGAAAGCCTTTTTTCTTTTCTGTATCTTGTTTTTAAAATTCTTACCTTTAGATACTAGTTTTTTACAATTTAGCTCAAAATTCCAAAGTACCACTGAGAGAATTTTAAAAACCATCTGCTCAGATTATTTAAAGGAGTTCATATAAAAGCAAACAAACAAAAATGAATGTGTGTGTTCTCATTCCATCTAGTCACCATCCATTATAAAGACAGTTGTCTCTCTTACTCCTGAAATGCCTGCCTTCTCTAGCCCAAATGGTACCCACGTGCACAAACAAGGCAGCTTTTCCCTAGAACACTTAATAAACATACAAACCTATGATGAAAATACATATGAATGACAGTTTCCTGGACTTGTGCAGGACCTAATTTGAACAACCGTACGTGTGTCAAGCTGTTTTAAACTGTTTACTTTTCTATACCTAAGGTTTTCACGAGGATGCTTATCTCTCTCTACCATCTCAACAGTTATGAAACACGTACTCAGTTTTTCAGTGTAGCCTAGGAATAAAATCCTCTACCAAGTAATGACAACTCCAGAAATCCACCATTTTTACCTACTGATTACAGAGAATTTGGAAACTGATTTTGTCCCACTTTTGTGGAAAGCATCACAAAAAGCATCAAGTCAAAGTGTTCTCTAAAATCAGGCAGTCTTCTTCATGTAGTGACCAATACACTACAACTCATTGTAAGATAATGTTCTAAAAATATATTCAGAAATATCTCATATGCATGCCAGACTCTCAGATTCCTATGGAAGTAATTCCTGTCCATCCTTTATATAGACATTAATACCAAGCAACATAGAAGAAAGAGATTCAAAATATTACCCAGGCAAAATAAGTATACAAAACTAAGAAATTTATGTTCTAGATTTAAGAAAAATTCCACAGCAAGATCTGCTGTTCCGATGAATTGGTGAAACTTGGAGTGACCTCCCCACATTTTGCTCCACTGAAATATCCGGAGAGGGATATTACACATTTCATACGTATAGAAGCATAGATTGCTCTATGCGTTAATCATGGCCATTTGTGTGCATTTTTTATTTTTATTACCTAGGCTTGGAGCAATCTTTGCAAAACAGACCCATAACAAACATGAAAAACGGAATAAAAAGCACATTCCCCATAAAGTGCTTGCACAGCACAGAAATGTAAAATTTTGGCACCCAGTCAGTTTTATGTGGTATAAAAAAATTTCTTATATTTAAATTCTCTGTATTTTACCAGTCTTTTTATGTAAAACCTTAAGTGGACTTGACTGTTTATCCCAGTCGATTTGACCATGTGACGCCTTCCAGGTTGGGGAGCTCTTTCTTCACTCTGTTTCCTATCAGCCCTCCTTGACTACTGGCATGTGGGGCCAATTTGTTCCCTCTGCAGGGAAAGGAGAGGAGGGGTTGGATTTAATTTGAAGCCTTGACATAAGGTTTAATTTGCTAAAAAGGGGCGCTATGTTGTTGTAAATCTTGGAGGAGACACCAAGGTGGTGGGAACTGTCAGCCCCATCTGTTTTAAGCACCCTTTGAGGTGTTTGTTAAAGAAACTGTATTTCTTTCCACAGCCCACTCACCTAATTGAACTGATGCTTAACTGCAAATACAATTCTGTTCTTTATTCTGATCAACAGTTTATTTTTAGATAGATGGATGATGGATTATAATAAGTTTTCACATGAAATATGGATTTAGAGTAGATGCACAGATTAGGTGGTAGGCTTTGGGTAGGAAATTCATGATAGGACAATGCTCATCTTATGTTTTACATCCTGTTACAAAGAAAGAAGTATGTGCAGTTAGTTGTAGAAGGATGAACTCGGTAAAGAATATTGGAAATTCCTAATTGTGAGGATTATTTAACATTGAGTAGTATTTATGTGGGAAATCTTTTCATAGTTTCAAAAAATTAAGATACACTCATGTTTTCTTGTACATTTCAACTGGGCAATTTTTTTTTTTTTTTTTTGTCTTTTTGCCTTTTCTAGGGCCGCTCCCACCCGCATATGGAGGTTCCCAGGCTAGGGGTCCAATCTGAGCTGCAGCCGCCGGCCTACACCAGAGCCACAGCAACATGGGATCCGAGCTGCGTCTGCAACCTACACCACAGCTCACAGCAACGCTGGATCCTGAACCCACTGAGCAAGGCCAGGGATAGAACCCGCAACCTCATGGTTCCCAGTCAGATTTGTTAACCACTGCGCCACGACGGGAACTCCGCTTGGGTAATTTCTTGATAAAGAATGGAGAAATTAGCTAGTTTCTACCCTTGGGGCTTCACTGCATTTTTTATCCCAGAAGGATTCGTAAATGTGAGAGGCTGTCAGCTCTGATGATGAACGGGAAACTCCATCAGCCAGGGGATGGGAACCATGAATGGAAAGTCTCCTGCAATGTACAAGCCATTTCGGGACAATTTCCGCCCTTCCTAAGAAACCAATAACTCTGCAGTTAAAAAAAATATGCGTAAATATCTCTTTTATGTACTCCTAGAAATGATATGCTATTGTATTCATGTGCATGTGAGGTATGTATATAGTTTGTGTATTTACTATTAGAGAAGCAACATAACGTAATATTTAAGATCACTGTCTCTGGAGCTATACCATCTGAGTTTGTATTCTAAACTCTCCATTTGCTATTTTCTGTGCTTTTGTATAAGATACAAAAACTCTCTATGCTTCAATTCCCTCATCTATAAATTTGAGATAGGAATAGTACTTTGTTTGATATTGTTGTGAGCATTAAATGAATTAAGACATATCAGGTGCTTAGAACACTGCCACAAAACAAAACACAGTAATACTCAAAAACAAACACACTTGTGTATATGATTTTAATGTTAACACTTACTATTACTACTCATTCTTCTTTGATCTTAGACTAAGCTCTCAGAATCTAATATATTCTATTCCTTCCATCATGTCCATTCCCTGTCTTTGTAGAAATAAATTATCTTTGCCCAGGAATACTCAGAAATTGAACACAGGAGGAGTTCCCGTAGTGGCTCGGCAGTTAACTAATGCAACTAGCATCCATGAAGACGTGGGTTCGATCCTTGACCTCACTCACTGGGTTAAGGATCCAGCATTGCCATGAGCTGTGATGTAGGTCACAGACATGGCTTGGATCTAGCATTGCTGTGGCTAGGGCCATGGCCAGTGGTTGTATGGCTATAGCTCTGATTCAGTCCCTAGCCTGGGAACCTCCATATGCTGTGTCATGAGTGCAGCCCTAAAAAATTAAAAAAAAAATTAAAAAAATAAGAAAGAAAGAAATTAGACACAGGAGGAAACAACTTTTGAATTTCTTAAAAAAATAAAGTATCCATGAGTACTCAATTCTACTTCTAAGCCTATCTATTATTTGATAGATACATAATGAGAAATACTTTGGGGGACTTTAATTTCCTGTAATATTTAAGATCTAAAATCCAAGTGATGGAGGAGTTCTCCTGTGGCACAGTGGGTTAAAGAACTAGCATTGTCACTGCAGCAGCTTGGGATGGTGCTGTGGCTCAGGTTTGATCCCTAGCCTAGGAACTTCCACATGCCATGGGTGTGGCCCCCCAAATAAATAAAAATTTAAAAAAATAAAATCCAAGCGATGGACAGTTTTAGATTCAAATGAGAGTCATATTTTTCAAGGGTTGTTTGTCAAAGATCTAAGTCTCAGTAATTCAAATAAATGAGCATATTCTCAAATTTTTTAGTAAAGAGTGTAAATTTTTGATTTTTGAAATAAAATTCACCTTAATTACTTTGTATACACACAGTAGTCTTGGGGGTAGTTTAAGAAATGTCATCAGACAGCATGTTTTGTGAGTTGGACGATAATTTTGCTTGGAAATAAGCACTGATGTGATACTACATGTTTTCAAGCTTGTTAATAGTGTCCTGTGGGCCCTATGAATTTGCTAAGAAACCTTCTGTTTAATTGTAATTGATCGTCAAGTGTTTTTATAAAAGTATCACAACCTTAAATGTGTACTAGATAATGGAAGGGTACGGGTGAAGCATGTAGCATAGGACAGATCTTCATGGAGCCTTGATTTGTAATTAGGAGGAAGATATGACCAATACGTGCGCATTTATTTATTAAGCAGATACTTTTGTGAACCTACACTGCTCTGTATGATGGGGAATTGGCAGTAAATAAAACAGACTAAGTAGACGACATGCTTACATTCTAGAGATTTGGGAGGATGAAAAATAAATAAAATATTTAACATCACATGGGGGGAAGGATTATCGAGAAAACTAACCTATGAAGAATGCCAGAGAGAATAGGGCTGAGGATGTTCTGATTTTGATTAGGGTGATTAGGAATTTACATTTGAACAAAGGCCTGAAGAAGATGAAAAAACCAACACCAAGTAAAAGATTCTAGATTGAGTAGAAAATAGCAATCACAAAATCCCAAGGTATAGAAAGAACTTGGTTGGTAAATTCTAGGAAACAAGAGGGCCAGTAAATATAGTCTTCAGTGGGTAAATGGAAGCCTAAGCAGGCTATAACTCAGATGGAGCCAGATCATGTGTTTTCTTTGGACATTTTAGGACTTTGGCTTTTACCAAATTAAGGAGTCACAGGAGGGTGTTAAAAAGAAGAGTGATCTGATCTGACATAACACTTCTATAAGGATTACATGGCTTGTTGTGTTGAGAAAAAACTCACCTTCCCCCAAATCCATTGTTTGACAGATAGGAAACACGAAGACCAATGGGGACACAAAGAAGATGGCTGAGTGGAATCTGTAGACATATGGAGACATGGTGAAATTCAGGATATATTTTTATGATGAAGCAGATGGAATCCATCGCTGGTTTGTTCTGTTTTTGTATTGTCTTTTTTTAAGGCCGCACCTGCAGCATATGGAGGTTCCCAGGCTAGGGGTTGAATTGACGGAAACTCCCCATTGCTGGATCTGTTATTAGACAGGAAAGAAAGAGTAGAGGCAAAGATGATGGCAAGGTTAATAGGTCTGAGCAAATGGAAGAGCATTTGTAATTGACAAAAATGGGAAAGGCTGATGGAGCAGGTTTTGAGGCATATCATGATGGGTATGAGCAGAGGCCTGTTAAGTTTTAGCTGCAGGTTGGCAATCAAATTGAAGACGTCAAGTAGACAATCCGTATATTCCAATAGGTTTGAATTTAGCGGAAAGATCAAGGTTGGAGATATATAGACATACCTCCTTTTATTGTACTTTGCTTTACTGTACTTCACAGACATTGTGGTTTTTAGGAATTGAAGGATTGTGGCAACACTACCTAGATGAAATTTATCAGTGCCTTGTTCCTAATAGCAGGATCAGCTGATTTCATGTCTCTGTCACATTTTTGCAATTCGTATAATATTTCAAACTTTTTCATTACTCATTTTTTTTTTGCTGATCTGTGATCAGTGACCTTCATTGCTATAGCTGCAGTTGTAAAAGTGAAAGATTTATATGATATGAAGAGAAACCAGAGTATAAATGTTTATATAAGACATCAACTTTATTGATAAGTGTTGTGTGTGTTCTGACTGCTCTACCAACCACTGGGTTCCTCCACCTCTCTCACTGTCCCCAGGCCTCCGTTTTCCCTGAAACACAATATTGAAATTAGGCTCATTAATAACCCTACAATGGCCTCTAAGTGTTCAAGTGAAAGAAGAGTTTTGCATTTCTCACTTTAAATCAAAAGCTAGAAATCATTACATTTAGTGAGGAAGGAACATCAAAAGCTGCCACAGACCAAAAACCAGGCCTCATATGCCAAACAGGTAGCCAAGTTCTAAATGCAGAGGAAAAAGTTCTTGAAGGAAATTCAAAGTGCTGCTCCAGTGAATACACAAATATTAAGACAGAGAAAAAGCTTTATTGGTGATATGAAGAAAGTTTTAGTGGTCTGGATAGAAGATCAAATCAGCCACAGCATTCCTATAAAGCCGCAGCCTAATGCAGAGCAAGGCCTTACATCTCTTCATTTCTCTGAAGTCTGCAAGAAGTGAGAAAGCTGCAGAATAAAAGTTTGAAACTAGCAGAAGTTGGTTCATAAAGTTTAAGGAAAGAATCTGTCTCCATAAAACATAAGTACAAGGCGAAGCAGCAAGTGCTAATGTAGAAGCTTCAGCAAGTTACCTAGAAGATCTAGCTAAGATAATTAATGAAGGTAGCTACACTACACAACAGATTTTCAAGGTGGACAAAACAGCCTTCTATTGGAAGAAGATGCCATCTAGGACTTTCATAGCTAGAGAGGGGAAGTCAATGCCTGGCATCAAAACTTCGAAGCAAACGGTGACTCCCTTATTAGGGGCTAATGCAGCTGGTGACTAAATTGAGCTAATGCTCACATACCATTCCTTTCCAGAATGTTTTCTATTTACTTTGCTCAGATCCATCAGAGGATTTACTAGTTGTGGCAGCTATAGCTTTACACAATGCATTTCTTAAATAATGAAACTTTAAAATTGTTTACTCCTTGACCCATGGGCTGCAAAATGGATGTTGTGTTAGCAGTCCTGAAGACAATGTTAATCTTATTGAACATCCTCATCAGAGCTCTTGGTGTCTAGGTGCATTGTCAAAAGGCAGTCATAATTTGTAAGGAATTTTTTTTGAGTAGTAGTTCTCAAGAGTAAGCTTAAAATATTCAGTAAACCATGCTGACATCAGACTGCTGTCATTCAGACGTTCCATGAAGAACATTTGAGATTCATGGGAAGAGGTCAAAATATCAACATTAGTAGGAATTTGGAAATAGTTGATTCCACTTCTCATGTATAACTCTGAAAGTTTCAGGACTTTAGTGGAGGATGTAACTGCAGATGTGGTAGAAACGGAAGGAAAACTAGACTTAGCAATATAGTTTGAAGATGTGACTGAAATGCTGCAATTTCATGACAAAACCAGAACAGACGAGAAGTTGCTTCTTACGGATAAGCAAAGAAATTTCTTTCTTGAAATGGAATCTGTTCCTGGTGAAAATGCTGTGAAGATTGTAGAAATGAAAACAAAAGGTTTGGAATATTACATAAGCAGTTGCTAAAGCAGGGACAGGCTTTGAGAGGATTGACTCCAATTTTGAAAGAAGTCTTCTGTGGATAAAATGCTATCAAGCAGCATTACATGCTACAGAGAAATCACTCATGAAAAAAAAGTGAATAGATGTGGCAAACTTTATTGCTGTTTTATTTTAAGAAATTGCCACAGCCACCCATCCCTCAACTGCTACCACCCTGATCCATCAGTAGCCATCAAATCAAGGCAAGACACTCTATCACCAAAAAAAATATATAATTTACTGAAGACTCAGGTGGTTGTTAGCATTTTTAGAAATAAGGTATTTTTAAATTAAGCTATGTACCTTTTTAGACATAAGACTGTTTCACAAATAAACTATAGTATAGAGTAACGTAACTTTTTAAATGCATTGAGAAACCAAAAAAAAAAAAAAAAAATGTGTGCCTGGCTTTATTGCAATACTTGCTTTATTTCCATGACCTGGAACCAAACCCACAATCTCTCTGAGGTATATTTGTAAACTAAGCTGTGTCAGTCAATTGGTATTTAAAACCATAAGACTGAATGGGAACACCAAGGTAAAAGGTATAAATAGAGAAATAAAAATCTGTCCATGGATTTGTCCTTAAAATATTCTAAAGACACAGGTTAAGGGAGATGAGGTGGAACAAAAAAGCAAACTGAGGAAGAAGATGGAGAAAGATGTGTCAGGTTAGAGGAAAGAGGGGAAATGTAAGATATATTCTTTTAAGAAAGCGGGAAAGTAGGTTCATGGGGCAATGTAGTATGACTGTTGAAAAGCTTTAAGAGCTGTTTGAGTTTTCTGAGCAAGCCTGAAATCAAAGCCAGTCAGCACGATTGTGCATTTTTGTGTTGATGTGCATGCCAATAGGCAAGGTGTTCTGGTTATTGACTAGCACCTAAAAAAACCACTTCAATACCTAATGGCTTAAAACCACAATGATCATCATTTTGCACACAGACATGAATTTTAAGCAGAGCTTAGAAAGCATGGCTCCTCTCTGCTTCATGCAACATCCGCTGTGATTGTTCAATTGGTAGAGAGGCCCCTCTACCATAGTGGCTTACTCAAGAATGGTGACTGGATGATCCCTGCCAGGATCTTAGAGGGCTGATGGCTGGACTCAGTTCCTCTCCACAGGCTCAAGCAGGCTTTCTCACAGTAAGGCAGCTGGCTTCCAAGAGCAAGGATTCCAAAGGACCCATGTGAAAGCTGTGAGTTTCCTGTGGCCTGGCCTCTGAAGACAAAGAATAACACTTCTTTTGGTTAAGCAAACTGCTCAGGTCCTTTCAAAGGGAAGGAGGACTATATGAATCTACCACACAAAGACTTAGCAGAGGTTTGCATTTAATCAAATTTGGGCTTTTTTCCAGATGAGTACTATGAGAAAGATTAAGACAAAAGTATATGCTCAATTTCTCAAGGTAAATTATAATGACAAATGGTTAAATGTAATAGAGCAAGGTAGGAAATTAACACAGGGTCAAAATGATGGCCCATGAAAATTTGGTGGGACTCATGGAGTTTATTTTCCAGTCAGGCTGAATAATTGTTGGAGAAGAAATTGGGAATTAGCTAAGATACAAGATGTGATGGACTCAGGGCTGGGTGCTTAGAATTGAGATTGCAGATGGGTTCTAATGGTAATTACAAGCTTATATTATGAACATGGTATCAGTGGTTGATAAAAGAGGGACAATTTTGAAAAGATAATAGCATATAATGGAGTAAGATTTGTGCTCTGAACATTCACAGGAGACTGAAGTAAGTATTGTAGGAGGCGGAAAATATCTCTTAAAAGAGGAATATGCAAATCTGAGTCCTTAATGATTTGAAAAAGAGAACATTGGTTATATGTAATATAGGAGTAAAGGCATAGATACAGGAGTAAGAGTAGCATGTTGGTAAAAATGCTTTCTTGAATAGTAATAGTGTTTACTGCCTATAACTTTGAAGTCATTAAAAATCAGCAAGAGGAGTTCTGGTTTTATGAAATTAGATATAAGCATCATGGACATTTCCTAGCAAAATAGCATGTTGAAATTGATTTCTAAGAAAATTTAAACTGAAAAGTAGTTAAAACATTAGTTATTAAAAAACACAACCTATGGCTAAGAGATCAAAAAAGACCTTCAAAAATCCAAGTGTGATGTGTTGAGCATCTATAAAATGAGAAAGTAGTAATGAAAACCAAGATAAGAGAAAATATTTTCAAGAAAAAAGCATGTATGCACAGCTATTGCTGAATATGAGGCTAAGTAAAAGACAAAAATAAAATATACTTAATGTTTATAATTCTAACTGATTAAGGAAATGGTGATGTCATTAGACATATAAGGAAATTGGTAAGAAAACTTTTCTAAAATATGTCCAGTTTGACAAGTTGCTGTGGCAAAAAATGCGCTTCAAATTTGCAATGCATTTATTAAAAATTACTGTGAACTGGATTTTGATTTGCTTACTTATTTACTCCCATATTATTTGGAAAATAATTTAAGGCAGCTAACAAAACTCTGCCATATGAAAGATACTATTTAGCTGATGTTGAATAAACAAAAGTAAATGACATATATATTCTGCTAAAGGAATTTATACATAAAGATTAGAAGCCATTTGGCAGTAACTGTTTACATTTCATGTAAAAAAAAAAACAAAAGTAATTAACAGGTTGTCCAGCACAAATTGTCAGATATTCAATGCAATTTTTTTTTTGCTTTTTAGGGCTGCATCTGTGGCATCCCAGGCTAGGGGTTGAGTTGGAGCTACAGCCACCATCCACCTCCACAGCCACAGCAATGCTAGATCCAAGCCACATCTGCAAGCTACACCACAGCTCACAGAAATCCTGAATCCTTAACCCACTGAGTGATGCCAGGGATCGAACCCACAACCTCATGGATCCTAGTTGGGTTCATTAACCCCTGAACCACAAAGGAAACTCCATCAATGCAATTTTTTAACTGCAGTACATACCAGGATTATGCCATATGATGAATATAAAAAGGTAGGACAAAGATAGATATAGTTCCTGCCCTCATGGAGCTAACAGTTTGATACAGTTACTATCAATCAAATAATTAGAAACACCATATATCATTATTTTTAAGATGCAGTTATTTTTACATTTTGACATCTCTGATATTGAGAGTCATCTACCATCCATGGAGTCTTGCACACACTCAGTTAGTGGTGTTTTCTTTTTCTTGGTTTTCTTGGACTGTTTACAATAGCAGTGTCTTACAATTGATGGTAACTTTTTAACAAAATGAAGTATATCAAATATAAAATAAATTTAATATATATATAAAGGAGAGGCAAAGAGTGTTAACGCTGCTGGATTCTTATGAACTATGACCTTGCAGAAGAGAAAAGGGCTGTGAGAGAAATCAGAAAGAAAGAAAAGCGCTTGCAAAATCTGAAGGTCACAGTGGGCTGGAGGAACTGAAGGGGAGCTAGTGAGGTGGAGAGCAAAAAGCAGGGTGTATCCTGTTTCTAGAAGCCAGAGCAAATGGAAGGGTACAGACCCACAGTGTTTTGTAGGGTAAACTAAGTGCTCTGGTGTTTATATTTAGAGCAGTGGGAGGTTAATAAAGTCCCTTAATGGTAGGTTGATATGATGATACTTGTGTTCAGTCAATATGTGTAGAACAATTAAAAGAATGAATAAAGGAAAAGAGAGATGGAAACATAGGCATGGCAATGGAAATTGACAGTAGATGAGAAAGTTTATACAAAAAAAAGCACCACTGTAAGGATTAGTTATATCCTACTTACTATATCTTAGTAATAGGCGGACACTTATCAATAAAGTGTCTGAAATGGAAATTTCTCATTCATCTAGAAGTTTGTCCCTATATGTTCTACACTAGTTCACCAAGATGTCTATCCGCAGTAAAGATAGTCTCAGTATCAGTTCTAAAAGAGATCAGTGAAAGAGAATGCCACATAGACAAACGTGTTCACCAAAATATAGGTATGACATGCTTTTGGAGTTCCCAAGCTTGTTTCTACATAATAGGACAAAGGTATCAGGACCAAAGCAAATTCATTAATCTCTACCCAAAAAAAAAAATTAAAAAAGATAGACTATACAATTTAGTCATAATGGGCTGAGAATATCTGGCCTTAAGTATTAATAAAAATAGCACAATAATATTTTTTAGTGCTTACTACGTGCAAGGTATGAATTTAGGATGTTTCAGAGATTTTGTTACACAATTTTTCAGCAACTCTAAGAGGTGGGAACCATTATGTTCTCTTTTCTACAAATAATAAACTAATGCCCAGAAATGTTTGCTTGTTTCCTCAGAGTCACACAGTTCACCATAGTAAATGCTGAGTTCAGGAACTGGAGCCAGGTACTCGGGTTTTCCAGTGAGCATTGAAACTCTGGTTATGAGATATATGAATCTAGTAGTTAATACTCATTCACACAGTCTGTTACCTACTGCACACTTTCTTAGTTTTGGCCCTGGCAGGAGAATGGAGTCACAACTTTTGAGGTGACAAAAAAGAGGTTCTCGTGAACCTCACCACATAATTCTTCATCTTGACTCTTGTAGACTTTATTTTACTTTTAGTTGTTTTGCTACAAGGCAATGTATTGTGGTGTCATGTAACAATGTGAGATCTTAATTTAAGTAACATGTATTAGGGTCTTAATGTTACTATATAGATTCTGCTCTATAACACAATTGACTGAGGAAGGTTGCGGTGTTTTGTCTCATTTTTTAGACAGTATAAATATACACTCCTTACTTTTCCAGACTCTAGCACAACAGCAAATTAAAGTGTATTTCATTTTGTTTAGTTCCTCCAAAACTCTCTTGTTGCTGTTAATAATAATTATTATGCTTTCTTAGCTCTCTGATCAGCTAGTAAAATTCACCAGTTGATCAAATTGGGAAAATGGAATTAATAGAAATTTTAGTGACGTTTATACTACTTAAAGTCCCACCATAAGGCAGTATTTCTTTCAACTCCTTTAGTCTACACCGTTTGAGAAATTATGTCCTCTATATACCATTGCTGTATAATACATCTTTGAAGAAACAAAAGTCCACAGCCATAGTGGTTTTATCTTGTGTGACAGTATGCTAGGTTTTCAATGTATTTTCAATATTTAAAACATCACAGTAAAAGGAAAAATCACATAGAACATAGTTTTCCATCATAGGAACATGTTCTAAGAAACCTTCAATACTAAGTATAAAATACAGCAAATTCTAAGAAAAGAGTGGAAAACAGGAAGGAAAATGACATAGTTAATATTAGGCAGGTACTGAGATAGCCCTTTCTTCTAATAGTGTAAGAAACTGAAATGCATGTTTGTATAGACAGGACAATGCAAAATCATGTTTCTGGTTCCTGGAGCCACAGTGTACAAAGATTTACAAGGATTTATAATAAATGTTCTGCCTTTATTGTAAATTGGTGCATGACATCCTCCCTTTGCCTTTTAGGGTATAGTCTTTGAGTGTTTCTTTCTCAGGGTTGTGATACATTAGGGGGAACCTTCTACTTTCTCCCAACAATTTCCACTTGGCATCAATATCTGGTTTGATCTATGGTGTTATCTATGACTATTCAACTGTAATAATAACTATTTTCTATCCACGTGTGCTGAGACTAGCTGAGCAGGTGAGGGCTGAAGAACGTGTGCTATGAAACTTAAGAAAAAGTTAACATAAAACAAGACAGAGAGACATTTATTTTAATTAAAGGTTGGAAACTGGAGACTCAAGGTCTTAGGGACCAAGAGGAGCACCTCAAGAAACCACACTGCTTTTATTGTTCTATTTAGGATTACATCAAGTGAGGAGAGGGTTGCAGGTGCAGGATATAGTTCTTTTATTATTTTAAAAGTCACATAGCTTGTAGCTGGTTAAGCTTGTATTCTGACTTTTAGGTGTTTAACAATCATTAGCATTGAGGAAGCTTGGCATCAGCTATCTATGCATAGCATCTAGAGAATCACCAATCACCATTGTGCTTCTGCAGAGGGCGTGCCTATCTGCAGCGAAGGTTTGCACCTCATTCTTCTTGCTGATGCATATTCTGCTAATGACTGCTCATAAAACCCCCAGGGCCATGAGGTTTCTCTTTCTCTTATTTTAGCAGGACATATCATGCTGTGCAAATGGCATGCCAATCTGCACAGGTACAGGTCCAGCATGCCTAGACCAAAGCATTATATCCTCATTCACCTGACCACATGAATAACTTATGCCTTTTGGTGTTTGTTCTTAAGTTATTTACCAGCACTGCAACTGTTTTTCAAATAGGAATATGGGGTAAAGTAAAGCAGGAAAAGATGGAGTTTTCGGCATAGAAAATAGAAGCAAAGAGGCTAAGAAAAGATTGTAGAAACATGTCTCCCGACACAAATGGTAACATAAGACAAACTCTTTTATAAATGTAGGATATATGGAGTTCCCGTCATGGCGCAGTGGTTAACGAATTCGACTAGGAATCATGAGGTTGCGGGTTCGATCCCTGCCCTTGCTCAGTGGGTTAACGATCCGGCGTTGCCGTGAGCTGTGGTGTAGATTGCAGACGCGGCTTGGATCGCGCGTTGCTGTGGCTCTGGCGTAGGCTGGTGGCCACAGCTCCGATTAGACCCCTAGCCTGGGAACCTCCATATGCCGTGGGAGCGGCCAAAGAAATAGCAAAAAAAAAAAAAAAAAAAAAAAAAAAAGATAAATTTAGGATATATGTATATCTAGCACCACGTAAACATCAATCATTAACTGTCCCATTACTCACAAATTTTCTATGAACAAAACAAATGCAATCCATGTCCTTATGGAATTTACTCTCTAGTGGGACTACACGGTTAAAAAAAAAATGACAAATTAAGGTAGAGTATATCAGAAGTTCCCATGATGGTTCAGTGGATAACAAACCCAACTAGCATCCATGAGGATGCCATTTTGATCCCTGGCTTCACTAAGTGGGTTGGGGATCCTGTGTTGCCCTGGGCTATGGTGCAGGTTACAGGGGTGGCTCAGATCCTAAGTGGTTGTGGCTCTGGCATAGGCTGGCGGCTACAGCTCCGATTAGGCCCCTAGCCGGAGAATATCCTTATGCCATGGGTGTGGCCCTAAAAAGACAAAAAGACAAAAAAAAACAAAAAACAAAAAAAACCAACACTATATCAGATGATATAAATGGTATAAAGTGCTATAAAGAAAAAGAAAATTAAGGGGATAGAGAGAGTCAGAAGGGTAATATTTTTCATACTATTTCCATGAAGTCTACTCTAATATGGTAACATTTTAGAAGGAGACCTGAATACCATATGTATGGGGAGGGGGGGGTGAGAATTTTCAGACAATGCAAATCAATACAGCCAAAGTTCTATATTTTTTTTTCCTGACAGTAACAGTCAGTTTTTCATGTCAAGCCCATACTATTTTCTCATTGTATGAAATCTTGTGCCTTACAGTGGGAAAAAAAAAAAAATCTCTCGATGACGGAATTTCATTTCTGGTACATTTTCTAGAAATTCTGCTTCTGGCAGAAGAGATAATCTAAGAAGGAGCTATTTGTGCTCTCTGTGGCCTGAATGCTTCAGTTCAAATCCTCTCACCACCCATGTATGGTTTGGGTAAGTCACCAGTCTGTGACCTTTTTCTGTGATGTGAGAAATATTCAAACTATATTCACCTCCTGAGTATGTGGGGAGGATTAAATTAAATAACACATGCAAAATGCATTGCACTCTCCTTAGCAAACTGTTGTTTAACATAACCTAATGTAACATAACATCTATTTACGGAGTTCCATATTAAGCAACATTTAAAGGAGTGCATTTTTGACCCATTAGGCCAAGTTGACTCATATATCTCATAAACCCCCTTTAATTTACAGATTAAAGATCCTGGCAATTATCACAAATCCTTGAGCACTGTCAAGTCCTCTTTCAATTGAGAAGCAAAGTTTGTACAATTATATAGTTTCAAATAATATAGTAATTTCCTTAGTTTTGCTAAAAAACTACATATATGAAAGTAGATGTTGGGGGAAAATCAATGCCTTCAACCATGCTTTCAAGCATGAAAACAAATTACACGTGGTTAAACTCATAGCTAATTTTGGGATTCCTATGTTATGATTCTCTTTTAGATTCTGAAACAAGTTTCTAGTAAAAATAATGTGTATTGTAGTTGGAGGTAAATGGTTGACTTACCAAAAGACTTATTTTTTTAACTCAATGATTTTTTTTTTACATTTATATTTGTGCAATGATCATCACAACCCAATTTTATAGCATTTCCTTCCCAAACTCCCAGCCAACAACCTGTCTCCTTTGGAATCATAAGTTTTTCAAAGTCTGTGAGTCACTATCTGTTCTGCAAAGAAGTTCACTGTATCCTATTTATAGATTTCATATATAAGTGATAATACATGACATTGGTACCTCACTGCCTGACTAACTTCACTTAGCATGATAATTTCTAGGTCCGTCCATGTTGCTGCAAATGACATTATTTCTTTCCTTTTATTGGCTGAGAAATATTCCATTGTGTGTAGGTAACACATCTTTATCCCCTCTTCTGTCAATGGACATTTGGTTGTTTCCATGTCTTGGCTAATTGTATATAGTACTGCAATGAACACTGGAATACATGTATTTTTTCAAGTCATGATTTTCTTTGGATAGGTACCCAGGAATGAGGTTTCTGGAACAAATGGTAGTTTCATTTTAGTTTTTTGAGGAATCTCCATATTATTTTCCATAGTGGTTACACCAAATTACATTCTCACCAGCAGTGTGATAGGGTTCCCATTTCTCCACACCCTCCCCACCATCTGCTGTTTGTAAACTTGTTGATGATGGCCATTCTGGCTGGAGTAAGGTGGTACCTCATAGCAGTTTTAAATTGTATTTGCATTGATAATTAGTGATGTTGAATATCTTTTCATGTGTTTTTTGGCCACCTGTATGTCTTCTTTGGAGAATTGTCTGTATAGATCTTCTGCCCATTTTTTATTGGGATTATTTGCATTTTTGGTGTTGAGCTGCAGGTTTTTATAAATTTTGGAGATTAATCCCTTGTTGGTTGCACCATTTGCAATTTTCTCCCATTCTGTGGGTTGTCTTTTCATTTTGTTTAGGGTACTATGGCCATCCAAAAACTTTTTACTTTAATTAGGTCCCATTTGTTTATTTTTATGTTATTGTCATTACTCTAGGAGGTGGATCTGAGAAGATATTGCTGTGATTTACGTCAGAGAGTGTTCGGCCTGTTTTCCTCTTAGAGTTTTATAGTATCTGGTCTTATATTTAGGTCTTTAATCCATTTTGAGTTTATTTTTGTGTATGGTGTTAGGGAATGTTTTAATTTTATTATTTTACATGTAGCTGTCCAGTTTTCCCAGCATCACTTATTGGAGGGACTGTCTTTTCTCCATTGTCTTGCCTCTTTTTTCATAGATTAATTGATTAAAGGTATGTGGGTTTAATTCTGGTCTTTCTATCCTATTCCACTGATCTATATTTCTGTTTTTGTGCTGGTACCAAATGGTTTTGATGACTATAGCTTTGTAGTAAGGTCTGAACACAAGGAGCCTGATTCCTCAAGATCCATTTTTCTATCTCAGGATGGCTTTGGCTCTTCTGGATCTTTTTTGCTTCCAAATAATCTTTAAAATATATTGTTCTAAATATATTTTTCTGTGAAAAATGTGCTTGGTGATTTTATAGGGATTGCATTGAATCTGTAGACTGCCCTTCAGTAGTATAGTCATTTTGACAATATTGATTCTTCCAATCCAAGAGCATGGTCTTTCCATCTGTTTGTGTCATCTTTGATTTCTTTCATTAGTCTTAGAGTTTTCACACTGTAGGTCTTTTGTCTCTTTAGGTAGGTTTATTCCTAAGTATTTTACTCTTTTTTTTTTTGGTCTTTTTGCCATTTCCTGGGCCACTCCCATGGCATATGGAGGTTCCCAGGCTAGGGGTCCAATTGGAGCTGTAGCCACCGGCCTACGCCAGAGCCACAGCAACACGGGATCCGAGCCGCGTCTGCAACCTACACCACAGCTCACGGCAACGCCGGATCGTTAACCCACTGAGCAAGGGCAGGGATCGAACCCGCAACCTCATGGTTCCTAGTTGGATTCGTTAACCACTGTGCCACGACAGGAATTCCGTATTTTACTCTTTTTGATGCAATGGTAAATGGGATTGTTTCCCTAGTTTCTCTTTCTGATCTTTCATTGTTAGCATATAGAAATGCAGTTGATTTCAGTGTGTTAATTTTGTATCCTGAAATTTTACCAAATTAATTGATGAGCTCTAACAGTTTTCTGGTAGTCTTTAGGATTTCCCAGGTATAGTATCATGTCATCTGCAAAGAGTGATGGTTTTACTTCTTCCTTTCCAATTTGGATTCCTTTTATTTCTTTTTCTTCTATGATTTCCATGGTTAGGACTTTTAAAACAATGTTGAATAGTAGTGGGGAGAGTAGACATCCTTGTTTTGTTCCTGATCTCAGCAGGAATTCTTTCAGCTTTTCACTTTTGAGAATGATGTTAGCTGTGGGTTTGTTATATATGGCCTTTATTATGTTGAGGTAGGTTCCCTCTATGCCCACTTTCTGGGGGGTTTTATTAGAAATAGGTGCTGGATTTTGTCAAAGGCTTTTTCTGCATCTATTGAGAGGATCACACTGGTGTATCGCACTGATTGATTTGTGGATATTGAAGAATTCTTGCATCCCTGGGATAAATCCCACTTGATCATGATGTATAATCCTTTTAATGTATTGTTGGATGTGGTTTGCTAGTTATTTTGTTGAGGATTTTTGCATCTATGTTCATCAATGATATTAGCTTGTAATTTTGTTTTTATTTGTGGTATCTTTGTCTGATTTTTGTATCAGGGTGTAGGTGGCCTCATAGCATGAGTTTGGGAGTGTTCCTTCCTCTGCAATTTTTGGGAGTAGTTTCAGAAGGATAGGTTTTAGCTCTTATCTAAATGTTTGATGTAATTTACCTGTGAAGCTGTCTGGCCCTTAACTTTAGTTTGTTGGAAGTTTTTTAATCACAGTTTCAATTTCAGTACTTGTGATTGGTCAATTCATCTGTTCTATTTCATTTTGGTTTAGTCTTGGAAGATGGTACTTTTCTAAGTATTTGTCCATTTCTTCTAGCTTGTCCATTTTATTGCCATATAGTTGCTAGTAGTAGTCTACCATCCTTTTTACTTCTGTGATATCCACCGTAACTTCTCCTTTTTCATTTCTACTTCTATTGATTTGAGTCCTCTCTCTTTTTCTTGGGGCGTCTGGCTAAGGGTTTATAAATGTTGTTGATATTTTCAAAGAACCAGCTTATAGTTTCAATGATCTTTACTATGGTTTGGCTTTCTTCATTTCTATTTCATTTATTTCTGCTCTGATCTTTATGATTTCTTTCCTTCTGATAACTTTGGGTCTTATTGGTTCTGTCTCTAGTTGCATTAGGTGTAAAATTAGTTTGTTTATTTAAGCTGTTTCTTTTGTTCCTGAGGTCAGTTTGTATTTCTATAAACTTCCCTTTTAGTACTGCTTTTGCTGCCTCCCATAGGTTTTGGACTGTCGTGTCTTTGTTATCATTTGCTTCCAGGTATTTTTTAACTTCTTCTTTGACTTCTTCAATGATCTATTGGTTGTTTAGTAGCATGTTGTTTGTCTCCACGTGTTTGTGTTTTTTGCAGTTTTTTTTTTTTTCCTTGTTGATTTGTAGTTGTATAGCATTGTGGTCAGAAAAGATGTTTGATACAATTTCAGTTTTCTTAGATTTACCAAGGCTTGATTTATGGCCTGAGATGCAATCAATCCTAAGGAATATTCCATGTGCACTTGTGGAGAATGTGTAGCCTGATTCTTTGGGATGGAATGTTCTTTAAATATCTATTAAGTCCATCTGGTCTAATGCATCATTTAAGGCTTGTTTTTCCTTATTGATTTTCTGTCTGGATGATCTGTCCATTGATGTAAGTGGGGTGTTAAAGTTCCCCCACTATTATTGTCAATTTCTCCTTTTAAGGTTTATAGCAGTTGCCTTATATTTTGAGGTGATCCTATGTTGAGTGTGTATATATTTACAATTCTTATATCTTCTTCTTGGATTGATCCTTTTATCATTACATAATGTACTTTTTCTCTTATAATATTCTTTATTTTAAGATGTATTTTTTCTGATATGTGTATTGCTACTCTAGCTTTATTTTGATTCCCATTTGCATGGAATATTTTCTTCTATCCTCTGGTTTTCAATTTGTATGTGTCCCTAGAAGTGAAGTGGGTCTCTTGGAGACAGCAGATATATGGATCTTGTTTTTGTATCCATTCAGCAAGTCTATGTCTTTTGGTTGGGGCATTTAGTCCATTAACATTTAAGCTAATTATTGATATGTATGTTCTTATTGCCATTTTAGTAACTGTTTTGGATTTTTGTTGCTCTTTTTCCTTCCCTTCTTCTCTTGTTCTGTCGTCTTGTGGTTTGATGACTATCTTTAGTGCTGTATTTGAGTTGAATTTTCTTATTTCTATGTGTATCAATTGTAGATTTTTGGTTTGTAGTTGCCCTGAAGTCCTGACATAGGAGTCTATATGAGACTGTTTTAAGTTGTTGGTCTCTTAATTGCAGGTGCATCTCCAGTCTCCTGCATCTGTACTCTCCTCTTCTCACAATTTCTGATTTTGGTAGCATAATTGTGCTTGGATGATTTCCTATCTTTACTATATATATGTCTTTAATGGTGAGCCTTGTCATGTGTGGTATTTTTGTTTCTTGTTGTGGCGTTTTCTTTTTGGCATAGAGAAGCTCCTTTAGTATTTGTTGTAAAGCTGGTTTAGTGTTGCTGAATTCTCTTAGCTTTTGTTTATCTGTAAATCTTTTGATTTCTCCTTCAAATCTAGATAAGACACTTACTGGGTAGAATAATCTTGGTTGGAGATTTTTTTCCTTTCATCCCTTTAAGTATATCATGCCACTCCCTTCTGGTCTGTAGATTTTCTGCTGAAAAATCTGTCAGTAACCTTATTGGGGTTCCCATGTATGTAATTTTTTTTTTCTTTCCCTAGGTGCTTTCAATATTTTCTCTTTGTCTTTAATTTTGGTTAGTTTGATTGATAATGTGTCTCAGGGTGTTCCTCCTTGGGTTTATTTTATATGGTACTCATTGTGTTTAGTTGATACAGCAAGCCTCCATAGCAGCTTCAGCTACAAGAGGTAGGGGTGGACACCAGAAGCAAGAGAGACAACAACTCTATTGTCTGCAAAAAAGGAGACCACATAAAAATCTATACAAAATGAAAAGGCAGAGAATTATAACACAGATAAGGGAACAAGAAAAAAATAAAATAATGGAAAAACTGCTAAGTGATCTGGAGATTATCAACCTCCATGAAAAAGACTTTAGACTGATGATAGTGAAGATGATTCAAGAACTTAGAAATAAACTGGAGGCAAAGATTGATAAGTTACAAGAAACACTGAACAAAGAAATAGAAGATTTAAGCATTAAGCAAGAAAAGATGCAAAATACAATAACTGAAATAAAAAAATTCACTAGAAGCAACCAGCGGCAGAATACATGAGGCAAAGGAATGAATAAGTGAGGTGGAGGACAGACTAATGGAAATCACTGGTGTGGAACAGAAAAGAGAAAGATCGAAAAGAAATGAAGACAATCTAAGGGAAATCTGGGACAACATTTAATGCATCAACATCCTATTACAGGGGTGCCAGAAGGAGAAGAGAAAGAGAAAGGGCCAGGGAAAGTATTTGAAGAGATAATAGCCAAAAACTTCCCTCACATGGGAAAGGAATCACAAAAGACTTTTTTAATTTGTAAAGTATTTTTCAGAAAAAAAAAATGTAATTTTTCTTGGGTCATTTAGTGCTGGATAGAAGCACTATAGAAGAAGAAACCTTTATTTTTATTTTGAATTTTTATCATGGTTGTGTGTACATTATAACAAATCAAATATTGCAAAAATATTTCTAATTAAAAGCAGTCACTCAACTCATTTTTTCATATTTCCATCCCCAGTATCCAGGGATAATTTTTTCTGATCATTTCTGATTTCATTCTTCTATAGGTTATCTTCTAACACTCTACAACACTACCTATATTTATATCTTCACTTCTTTATTTCCCAACTTGAAATAATGTTCACTTCCTAGGAAAGACAGGATTTATCTCACTCTGTCATTTTTCCTCCCCATCATCCTCCCAGACTTTGAAAATTTCACCATTACTCTGAGTTTTTTCATTCTTTACATTGTGACTTTGAATAATATGTGTGTATTTCTACCTATTAAGCCATCAACTCCAGTCCATATTTTCGTCTACTCTTTAATCTACCTTTCCTCAGAAGAATGAGTTCTTCTGACTTACTTGGTCTTAGCAAGCTAGTTAATACTTTAATTTTATTCTTAACACACAAGCAATGCTTGCATATTTTGTCCATAGGTTAATTTTTAAAGGTTGGGATCAATTTACATTGTATGCATCATTGTGAACATAATACTGTTCACTCTCAAACCAAACAGGATTAAATTTCCTTCCCTAAAGGTCTAGTGCTAGATGCCTGGGCCTCTTAAAGAAAAATATTTTTAGTATTAAGCTCACCTGGATTCTTATTTTCTACATGCCATACAAGTGCTAAGAATCATGGTGGATTATATTTGGTTTATATTTGCACCATACTATTTTGCCATTTTTTTTATGTTCTAGAAAATCTTAATGTCACTTTCTCTGCGTATTTATCAAAATCTCAAGATCTCCATCCTCTCACATGTACTGACTTTTATGAAGTCCTTACTGTTTTCCTGGGAACTTCTTTCACAAGAGCCTCTAGCTACATGCTGCAGTTTGTATCAGCTCACTTTTAGACCTGAGGGACAGCCATCAGCCCAGACTTGCACAGAGGACTGCTTAGGCTAAAACCACACTTTCTCAAATATTGTATCTTCCTCTTCTTATTTTTCTGATAGTATTTTTTTTCCAGAACACATATTTGGATAATAAATAGATGGTAAATTTTTGGAGATGCTATCTGTTTGAAAATATATTTATTTGGCCCTTACATCTGAGGAAGAATTTGTACTCTGGTGTTGCTGAGGAGATTTCCAATGCAAGCCTCAGTTTTATTTGTATAAATAAGATTTTTTATTATTATTATCTCTTTGGAAACTTGTAGAACCTTTATCCTTGGAGTGCTTAAATTTTCACAAGTGTAGTATGAAAAAAAATAAAAACACGTTTCATGGGTAGTGGACATTTGTTGAATCATTAAATCCAGACTACTGATTTAAGCCTAGAGAGTCTCTCTCTTTTTATCCTTCTGATACATTCTTCCCAGCTTCTTTCTCTTTCTTCAAACTTCTTTCTCAGTTTCCTCTTACTAAAGAGTTCTAGGAAAAGAAAACTGAGAAAGATCCTCAGTTCTCGGAATCTAAGGATCAGCATTGATCCTGAGATCAAGATCAGCATTGATCCCCTATGAGAATTTTTTCTCTCACACTTATGGTTAATCTTTTTGCCATACATATTAGAACAGACCCCATCCTCCTTGCCTTCTTCTCTTCCTCCTTTTTTTATATCAAATTTTAAATCTCTAACCACACTTATTTTTTCTCAGATATTTTTTCATTCCTTTTCCACATTATCATGTTTTTGTCATATTGACATATCTTCACCTTCAATCTCTCGCTTTATACTAGAGGGGTGTGTTTGCTGTTTGTTCCTCTTTCATTTGTTTACCGAATTATCTGTTATCTTTTTCTACAATCAGCTTTTTTGTTTATCTTGGTATCTCTTTTTGATGCTGTTGATTTTTCACACATCTGATGACTTGTCTGTTCATATTTAAGAACAAAGAATGTTTAGCAGATATGGTTTTCTTTAGGAAATTTGTAAACGTACAAATAGTTCAACCCATACCTTCCCTTGAATATACAGTAGGACTTGTGCATATGTATAAGACAGGTCAACTGCAGGCATCATCATAGATTTTGTCTGCACCAAGTAAGGTGCAGGCCACATACCACATGTCAAAATGATCAGAGATTTATTCAGGGTTATCACCATTAGACTTCTTATGGTTTCTCCTCCCAGATACTGCATTGAATTCCTTTAATAAAGATTGCCCTGCTGCTTTTACCCCACAAAGGCAAATTCTGGGCCGTCTGGGCTCTATGTGTGAGCTGACAACTATCTCAAATACTGACCCTTAAGTGGTTGTTTTTTCCCAGCCCTGCTTCTTACTTCCTCCCTCCATGTAATTTCCTCTGAGCCCAAAGCCACTTCAGTGGGCTGAAGTGGGAAAATCACTTCAGCCCAATGGGAAAATCAGCTCTCATCTCTGAGCCTTTTCATAGCAAATTATGCTCTACTCGATTTACATGCTTCCTTCTACTTTCAGTCCCCTAAAGTCTCACTGATATATCTGTGATGATAATATTCATGTGTCCACTTTGGTTCTCTGCATTTATTCATTTTATGTATGTTGTGTCTTTTTATATAGGCCTCAGGAGAAAAAAAAATATTAATCCATTTTCAAGTATATCATCTTGTTAGTCAAGAAGAGATATGCGAATGCTCATATTTCTAAGTGCTCATTATCTTGAAATAAATAAATATTAATGACATGCACATTTAAAATTAACAGCAATGAAACATTTGTTTCTTTTTCCAAAGAGAATTATGATGATTTATCCTAAAGTTCTTGTGAACAAAATTATGAAATTTAAAAGAAGGCTAACAAACTGAAATTTCCCTTTAAGGTTTTCTTTTCACTGTAAGACTGAGACAGGCCCATAACCAATAAATGGATGTGATGATATACCTGTAACCAATGAATGGATATGATATTTGAAGTTCAAAGGCTGAGTCATGTTTCAGGGCTAGAATCTGAGGATCATAAAGATGAACTAAATGAGCATGTATCTGTGTGTTTTCTCTTTGTTTTGGAAACTAAAGATATTTTCATGTTTCATTGCAAAGGTTTAGCCAGGATTATAGGATTTATGAAAAAGGGTGTTTTATAGTTTTACAGGAAGCTTTTTATCTGACTCATCAGGATATGGCTTATTACTTATCAGTTCTGTCATCCTGCAATCTTTTTTTTTTCCTCCAGAATTTATAATATGATAGCTCTTATTCCTAGAGGAATATGAAGAGTGCAGCTTGATGATCTGTTCCTGTGCCACTGCATTCTCTTTGGATTTCCATTTTATATTGTAGTGAAAAGAGCCACTAACTCTTTATTGTGAACTCATTCGGTACACAGGTATTAATTTATTTATTCCTTTACCAGAAGTATGGCTGAGAGCATTTAGCAAAATGTTACCAATTTGACTTGTTTCTAATAGTTTCGTATGTCTTTATTATAATCATAAATGCATTATGAATGATACAATGGTATTATATTAAGCTATAAATTCCTTCTTATTTTAGTAGTGATAGTATGATAAATTACTGCTAAAGGTCAAGGTCCACAATAAGAGATACACATTACTCTGTCAAAAAACTTACTCATATGCCAGCATCTTATGATAATGTTCTAATTTGATCAACTTAAATATATAAGGGAAGTCATAGGTATCTCTTCCTGGAGAAGATTTGGGATTATAATATTATGAAGTAATGCCTGTACAGGGACTTCTACATAAGGGTTATTACAATGTCAGATGAAACAAATTATTTTTTTTCTTTCTTTTTTTTTTTTTTTTGGTCTTTTTGCCATTTTCTTGGGCCACTCCCACGGCATATGGAGGTTCCCAGGCTAGAGGTCCAATTGGAGCTGTAGCTGCCGGCCTACGCCAGAGCCACAGCAACGCAGGATCTGAGTCGTGTCTGCAACCTACACCACAGCTCACGGCAATGCTGGATCGTTAACCCACTGAGCAAGGGCAGGGATCGAACCCGCAACCTCATAGTTCCTAGTCAGATTCGTTAACCACTGCGCCACGACGGGAACTCTGAAACAAATTCTTTACAAAGGTTTATCTTCTCTGGAAATCATACTTGTAAACAATTTACATTATCTGGAGCATTAGTAATTGAGACTTTATTTTGTGGAAGTGTAGTGGGAATGAAAGCATGGAGCTATAGATTCATTTGGATCAGCTATAATGGCTATGATATATGCTAGAGAAGAAATGTGTCACCCCAAATTGGGTATATATATTTAGTTATTGTAAATTTATGGTTATTATTCTGATCTGTGGCAGTAATTTAAGGTTTCATAAGTTTTTCCAATTGCATTTCATTTCTTAGAATTTATGTCAAAAGTTGAAAGGTCATGATTTTTAGTTATTAATTTTTCATCTCTGGAAAAACAATCGAATTGTGTTTAGCTGGGAGAGCTGTTTCAAACTGTTGTTGACTGTGCATTACTAAAGTTTAGAAAGTTGTAGTTTATGTAACCAGTCTCCCTTATTTAAGTTTCAATGACAGATATTTTTTAGTTTGTTTATCACCAAATAATAATGCAAACATATCATGATGTGTGGTCATTGGAAGAGGCATTTGCTAATTGATTTTTTTTTGGTCTCAGTTTTTAAAACCTATTAAAAGCATTTTATTGTTATAAAATCTCTCAAAACTTATTAAGAGCACCTTATTGTTATATGCAGCTATAGAGGAAAAAAATAAGCTTTTTGTATTTACATAAAAATGAGAGTAAGCCAGTCATTTTGTCTTCTTGATTATTGGTTGTTTGGCTAATCAGAAAAGCTGTGTTATTACAGTATTTTTGTAAACAGCAGTTTAGAAAAAAAAAATCTACAAATAGTGTTATGGTGAAATGTATTACTGGAAATTGAAATTCCAATTTTAAAATTAGATGGGCATTTCATGTGTTTATCATATTAAAATAATTAAGTTTCTCCTGCAGATTAGAATGTAAACTTTTAGCAAAAGTATGCTCTTGCTATATTTTGGTAACACAAATGTTATTATGAAAGCTGTAGGGTTTTGGGCTTTTCTTTATAATTATGAGTAAATGATCATTTTATAATGAAATCATCCTCAGCTTGTGACTCTCAACTGATTTTTCCATCTGGTGTTTGTCATGTAAAGATGTCCAGTCAGCAGTATTAAGCAGTTTGAAAAATACCAACCAAGCTTCTATATTTATGGAGGCTTCTCATTTGATATGGCTTTTCCAGATTTCTCTCTCTCTCCCTGTCTCTCTCTTTTCTTCTCTCTTTCTCTATCTTCAGGGAACTTTCTTCTTAGAAGAGCACAAAGAATATTTGTTTTTTATTCCCAATTCCCCTAAAAAGTTGAATTAGTCCAATAATTTTGTATCTATTCCTTATTTATCTTACAAAGAAAACATAACTACCAATTTAAACAAATTTGCTCCTTGAGTAATGTTGAGATCTGCAAAAAATATAAGAGATTAAACCATAGGCTGTTTCTTTCTTAGTGCCAATTTCTAAATTATCCTCTAATAAATTTTCTAATAAACATCACTCTTCCACCACCAATAATCTTAGCCTTTTCGATCTTAGCCTTTTTATTCAAGCCGCTTCTTTATCCACAATTGAGTACAAGTATGTAGGTCAGCCATGTACCAGGGAATTCCTTATAAAGCCTTTCTCATGTTTGAATCGCCATTTCATACTGAAAATATTCACTGGTCCCAGTTTGCAGAATCCTAGGGGAAAAAAAGGAAAAAAATTAAATTAAATGTTCAAAACTGTGTTCTCTCAGATTTGTCTCCTTAGATGTTTCCACTTGCTAGGCCTGTTTGCCCTCAAAGGCATCCACCCAACCCCTTGGCTCTGCTCTCTTGTGTCTTGCAGGAGGCCTCACTCCTGTGGGATGACTTTCTCAGCTGACTTTGGACTAGGTTTCACCAGTCGCAGGAGCAGCTGAAAGGTTATAGGGCAGGTGTGGGGAAAGCTGTGTTATTTCATTTTCTTGTCCTTAAAAGTGTCTCCCCCAGTGGCACTGACCTTGTGTGGCTCATTTCTTACTCGAGGGCCCAAAACAGTTTCAGCAGCCTCCATGTGGACATTGCCTTGAGCTCCAGTGTCCTGCAGGCCCCTTGTCCCTCATTAGTAGGGATGGCAGGCACACTATGTTGTTGCTAAGACACAGTTCACTCCCTGTTCTCTATGGCCTTAGATGTTTCCTCCCTGGCTAGCCTTTGGCCCAGAACCCTTCCCCAGACCTGACCTGGCATCTACAGTGGGATGTGACCACACTGGGACTCTCAGTGATTAAGGAGAGTGGGTAAACTGGGTGAGGCATCCAGGCAACATTGGAGCTTGTGTTGCATGCAGACTTTTTATGGATGAGTCTTGGATAAGTGGCCTCCAGCATCCAGGCACCCAGGTATGCAGCCCACGTAGATCCTGTAAGATCTGGCTTCCTCTGAGAAGTGTGCTAGGGACTCCAGTGCCAGGGGCTTGATTCTGCCACCTTCTAAGCCACTTCTGACGGAACATCTCAGCCCATCTTCTCTTTGACTCTCTGTCAGGATCCAAACTTACTCCCCACACACTCCTGAAGTCACAAATCATAACCGGCAGGCTACAAATGCAACTTGTTTGCCTTCCTGGAGAACCTCACACTCCACCTACCTGACAATGTTCCTCCCTGACCCTTTTGGCATCTCACATAAAAGAATTTTTTTTAAGTTTTAGTAAGCTAAAAATAAAAAATAAAAAATTTAAAAGTATATTAGCCATAAAAAAAAAAGTCAACTGCCCAACATTGATTCCTGTTAAGTTCCCTGTAAAACTGTAATCCTGAAGAACTTTCTTCTTTATAAACAGAAAATTACTCTGCTTTGGGTCCAAGGTAATCTCTCGGTCACTTCACTCTTTTGCTGCCCTTTCCAAATTCTGATGTAGCAAATAACCAGCCTTAAATTTCCTTCATTTTAGCTACATGGAATGGAATGGTTTGTCCTTTTTATTTTTTATTTTTTTGTCTTTATTTTTAGGGCTATACCTGTGGCATATGGACGTTCCCAAGCTAGGGCTCAAATCGGAGCTGCAGCTGCTGGCCTACACCACAGTCACTGCAACGTGGCATCCTAATGCTGTCTGTGACCTATACCACAGCTCATGGCAATGCCAGATTCTTCACCTGCTGAACAAGGCCAGGGACTGAACTCGCGTCCTCATGGATACTAGTTGAGTTCATTAAATGCTGAGCCACGACAGGAACTCCTGGTTTGTCTTTTTCTAATGGATTCTAACAGATGATGTCGAAGAAAGGCAGGCTAAAATCTTCCTGTGTGCTTAATTTGGTCCTATATGCCATGGGATTGTGTTCTTTCCATACTAGTAGAAGACATACCAGCAAATAGAATAAATAAGTAAAATATGTGGTGGGGTAGTAATATGTACAGGGGAAGTGATTGGGAAATGAGATTACTTTTAAAATGGCAAAATCTGATTGAATAATACTATGTCTTGCTATTATCTCTTAGCTATGTCTGCCCAGCACTGGAGAGGTGCCTAGCTCAAAACAATTCTCAAAAACTATTAACCTGGGATTTCCCTTGTGGCTCAGCAGTTTAAATGTCTGGTATTGTCACTGCAGTGTCTCTGGTCACTACTGTAGCATGGGTTTGATCACTGGCCCAGAAAATTCCACATGCTGTGAGTACAGCCAAAAATAAATAAATAAATAACCTGAAGATATGAATATAGCGATGCAGGTGATATTCTTGTGTTCTTATATGGACTAGAACAATTGGCAGTGGTTTTATGGAAGAAACATGATTTCAGTTAGTCCTCAAAGCATGAGAGGATTTGCAAAACATTATTTTTGCTTAAGGGCTCCTAATTAAACCAATACTCTCCTCTATTTAGACCTTATAGAAAACCTTGGCAGAGATGCCATTAAGGATAAATTGCCTGTCTCTTCCTATTATGACATCACTCAGAAATTAATGATTTATTTACAAGTTGGATATGTGTGTGTGCATTTTCTTGTGTATGCAAATGTAAACAGGACGTAAAATTTTTCTAATACACATTAACTTTCTTAAATTCAACCCTGCTATTACAATTATGTTTACCAATCTTTAATTTTTCATTTAGAAAGGTATATTTGAGACATCGGTCTGTTATAATATACTTCAAGTTACTGTCTAATATTTTGGTTCTGTTCAAATTTTATTTTCATTTATTCATTCAGCAAATATTCACTGAATGTCTATAGTAAGCCTCAGATATAGCAATACCTAGAGAAGTTCCTGAAGATAAAACAATGAGACAAGAATGTCTGCCTTTATAGGCTTACATTTTACCAGAAAAGATGGGAAAAAAGGCAGGATGAAAATGTGAAAAGCCTGGCATGTTTAATGTTAATAAATGATAGAGAAAGGAAATAGAAGGTAGATAGGAAGGGCTAGCATGTGCTCCAATTGTAGACGGATTTGTTGAAGGAGGCCTCATGGAGAAGGGAAAGTTTCAACAAAAATGTGAAGGAAGCAACTCGACAAGTCATGCATGTACCCATAGGAAGAGTGTTTCAAGTGGAAGAAACAGCAAAGGCTTGGTGGCAGGAAACACTGCTTGAAGACTCATACCTGGGATCAGTACCTTGCCACAAGGAAGATGTGAGCTTTCATTAGGTTTCTTTTTTGTTTCCTTTGGTATTAAAAAACTAATCTACATCCTAAAAAGCAAATGTACCAGTGAAAATTCCAATGTCAACTTTCTTTCTAAGTGTTCGACTTTAATTACCTTGATATTTTTTTCAATAGATTGTTGTAATGTTTGGTTTTTAGAAAGTGATGGGCAAAGTAGGCAAGAATTTTGCATTGATTATTATGCTTTTGAACATTTATTCAAATGAGAAATAACCAAGAATTATACATTAGTATACATATACGAGTTACAAAAACAAGGATCTATGTGTATTCATATATGTTGTTCTACATGTATGAATCTATATCACAAAGTATCAAACTAAAGAACTTATATTCATACATACAGGAATTTACCTTTCTTACATATAATATTTTGATTAACGATATGATTTAGGAGGTGGCATCAAAGTTCAAAAGCTGAAGAGAAAATGAGAAAGATAATCTACTCAGTTTTCTAAGGTTAACAGAAAAGTAAAATCTCAGATTTATCAAGAGAGTCAAAGTGGGATTTTGTAAATTTCATAAGATTGAAAATAGAGTTGTAGATAAAAACTAGGAATCAGGATTAAAATGGAACTGAAAGGGTGATATACTCATTTTACCCAAGATATCATCTCCCGAGAGCAATTAAACAAGCCTCATACCTTCTCTTCTGACTCTCCAGCTGGTGCATATCACCACTAATCAATGAGTTCAGAAAAGAAGAATTAAAATAAAACCAATTTCCAAAAAAGTGATTACTTACTCAGAGTGAGCATGAAAATGCCTGTGTGGAAAATGTTTCAAATCAAACACTCAGCAAACAAAGCCTTTGAATTTCTAAGAAATGCTATGCATGTTGGCAGTGCAAACACAGGCACACCCCAGATCTCTGAACTAACATATATGAGGTGTTAATGACCCCTGGATTAACAGCCACACCCGCCTTCAGTTTGAAGAGTGATTCAAAAGCTAGTCAGTTCCAAAGACCTTAGCCAATCAGGAAGCTGTAGGATTATCACTGAATGACACAAATTTAAAAGCAGCAATCTGATACACTTTTGGAAGAAAATGCCTCCAAAGAACTTCTTAAGTATTCAGGTTTCATTTTGTTTTATTTCTAAAAATTTAGCTAGGGCTTATAAAATGAAATGCTTTTGATTCCGTGCCTATATCAAAGCATATTTGGTAAAGCTGTAAGGAGTATTTTCATTATAAACTTCTGCTTTCCTCTTCTAATTTTTTTTTTCCTTTTGGGGCCTAGAAATGTCTAGGTCTGGTTTTATTCTTAATGGAAACTCCCTGGAAAAATGAGAAAAATCCATAAATCTAATAAATTCTAGGGAAATTGTGGATGGGGGTGGGGAGGTTTGCTTCTGCTGTCTTTATCAAAAATACATGTAATTTTCACTCTCATTATTGTTCAAAAATAACATCATAAACCACTTCAAGGCTCCCACCAGATTGGATCTCCAGGGAGAAAAGGATGTAAGAGCCACATAATCCAACAACACAAGGAGAGTATGGAGTGAGTTGGCACATGAAAATGCTTCATATTAAGGAGCAAGAGGTGATGGTGTCTCAACATGACAGGATTGAGTATAAACAAGGAAATCTGTCTTCCATTTTTGTCACCTCAGAACACAAAGCCAAATTGGAGTGACTTCATAGAAGAACAGCAAAATGATTAGGGGACCAAGGATGTGATTTATGTGGCGAGATTAAAAGAGCACAGAGTAATGTATATTTTGGCTAAGTGATTGCTAAGAGGAGCATGATAACAGGCTCCAAATATGTGAAAGATGTAAATGCCTCAGGAGAGGAAGAATCCTTTGGCAAGATGCAAATGGACAGTACAAAGGACCAAAAGGAAAGAATTTGAGTTAAATATAGAAAGAGAGAGGGAAAATGCTCACCGTGAGAACCGATCACATGCTTGGAAAATCAGTGAGTGTCCGCATTCTTGAGACATCTGAGACATCCTAAATAAAATCCCCAGGAGGCTTCCTGAAGGAATAGTTCTTTACTGGTGTGATGCTATGGAATCAGTGGTCCCTTGGGTCAAAGGAAGACAGAAAGCACAGCCGTGTGTGTGTGTGTGTGTGTGTGTGTGTGTGCGTGTATTCCTGTGGTATTTGGGGGCATGGGGTTAGTTGAATTTTGGTTTAAAAATAGACAAAAAGATAGGGGAAAGCAAAAAATATTTTCCAGCTGCATTGAAATGGACATATTTTTAAACTCTTAGTAACTAAGAGGAAAAACTCTCCCATTGGATTTTGGAGATTGACCAAATATTAGAATCGACTTCAAAGGTCACCTTGCCCTCTCATGACATCATTCAGAGGATGTAGGTAATTACATCTCAGCTCTGCTGCCCATAGTTCCTAACTTCAACATTGGGAGGGGGCATCATAGCAATATGCAACTTTTGGAGGCAGTGGAATTTTTTATTTAAACGCCTCTCACCCCACCACAATAAAAAAAAAAAAAATCATCTTTGAGGCAGTTTAAGTCTATAACAGCCTGGAGCAGTATAGTATCAACTTTTGTAAATGTGGAGTAAACAATATTGATTTGGAGACATGGAGAAAGGGTGTTTACATTCTCATGCAACACTTCCCTGGCCCCCTGGCCCCCTTCAATACAGGCAGATGCCAACACGTGCTGGTTTCTAACAAGGCATCATTTACTGCCATTTTCCCAGGGGAGAAAAAACTATGAAAATCTTCCACACTATTAGTGAAAGAAAAAGTTGGGAGACAGAGCATAAGGAGACTTTCCACCCCCTCTGGCCTCCTTCCCTCCTCGGTTTTATAGACAACCAACAGGAAGTCTCTTTACCTCTAGCAACAAGGTCAAGTGAACAGGCCTGTGCACAGCCACTGCTCTGTGGAGTGACCAAGTGCTCCAGCTGCCATCCGCGTGAGACTGAGCACATCTGCTCGGAGATGTTTTCAGCTTTCCCTGACCTGGGGCATGGGAATCTCAGAACATTTCCTAACCCAGGTCTCATTAGCTTCATACAATTAGATTACTGAAGAATGCTGTTGATGAAAGGCACATATTATTTATAATTTCCATTAGCAATAAAAATTGCTCCAGACAAAATTTCATAAGGCCATCTCATGTCGTTTGTCACACGATTAATCTCACCAAGGGGTGTGTGGGGGGAGGAGGGTAGCATAAGGGAGTCATAGGAAATATTTGCCTGCCAAATCATTGACTTTTTTTTTTCAATTTTCTTTCTTTCACACAGGAACTATTACTACCCTTGGTTTAGTAGTGTGTGTGTGTGTGTGTGTGTGTGTGTGTGTTGGTCACCACTGTGTGTTATATTTGGCAAAGAGACATAATAAAAATTGTAAAATACTCTTTTTAAGCTTGTGAGTTTTTATGAGAATGAGTTCAAGGATAAGTGATTACTGGGTTGACATTTACAGCTTAGGGTCTAAAATGTCATTAACAACACTTCAAAGTAACACACCGATTGAAGTGGGAGGTGATTGGAAGAGGGCTGGGAGCCTGGGATTAGGTGTGAAGTGGTTGTCTCCAGTGCCTTCTCTGTCAGGTGCTTAAGTTCAGTCCTTGCAGAAGACACACAAATATCCTCTGTAATTCAATTCCCCCATATGTATATTTAGGAGGTTGCATGAAATGAATACTAAGAGTCTGCATAGATCTTGTCATTTAAATTGATTGGCTAATGATTAGGTAAGTAAATTTTTTTGAAAACCATATATAAATGTGTATTTATATGAGGAGTGATGGACTAATACATTGCAAAATGGAATCTTACATTCTTTTGGGGGGAAAAACAGAAATAATTAACTGATTCTTTTTCAATATATACAGGAAATAAACAGCAAATTGAATGGACAAAATGAATTTCCTCTCATATAGCTGATTCCTTCCCTTCTTTACATTTACTGCATGTTTATGAGTATTAGTTATTAAAGGATTCAGAGTAAGGCAAAAAGGGTAAAAAGGAAATGTTCTCTTTCTTTGCTGGAATTGTCCAAGAGGACTCTGTCCTTGGTTATATCACTGTGCAGTTTTCTTGAGGAATAAATTGAAACTAGTTTGGACTATTGGAAAGTATAGGTATAACAAACTCAAGAGATCACAGGGTAGCTCATTCTCAGTTTCTATGATCCTCCCTAATGAAGAGCCCAGATGTGTGCACTTTATATTTAATAGAGCTCCTTATCATACTTTTGAGAAGATGCTTCTAGTAAGCATATGAATCATTCTTTAATGCAGAAATTATAGAAAGAGAACATTAAGTTATGTTTCTCTTTGCTATTATTGCATTTTAGTAATTCTTTAATGAAATGAGCACATTCTAATATGAAAAAAAATTATTATCGTGGCTGGTAAATATTAATGATGTAATTTTTAAATACAAATAATGTGGACATCATGGATCCAAACAGCAATTTATTCATTCATACATGCAAACACTTACTCATTAATTTAATGGACACCTACTAAGTATATACATACAGTATTTTGCGTTTATGATTTTATACAGTTTTATAAAGAATAGCTTTCTTATGTATACCATCATGATTTACATTGAATAAAAAAAAAAATATATTAGAATTAGAGAGACAGGCCCTAACTTTCCATAGCCAGAGCCATCCAATTGTCCAACTGTGTATGTCTTGATAGAAAGTACACAAACTGTAGAATCGGTTTGATCCAGATTTGGGTTGTTTAGATTCTGCATTCTGTAATGTTGGCTACCAAGATTAAGCTGTTTTACCACTTTGAAGTTCTATCTTTGAAACCTGGAAATCGGAGATCATAATAATTCTTTAGGCATGTCGTGGATTAGCTTGTCGATCGTATCTTCTACAGTTCTGGGTACATTGTTAACATTTGGAGAACAAATGTTCTTATTTTATGGAAATGACTTAAAAGTTGAGTTAATTTTCGAGACTAGTATTTATTAGGGTAAAAAGCAAAAGTTTACTACGAAAAGAGAGTACCAATGCTATTTTTAATTTTTTTAGAGTATAATTTATTGTTTAATTTGGACAAGCTGAAATTCACACAATTTAAACTGCAACTCTTATATTTTGGGTCATGGAGGAAGGAAGTCTCAATGTTAACTTTAATTGGAAAATTACTGTTAAGACTAAACAGACCAAGTCAAATTAAACATAAAATCTCAAACTGCTGCTGCCTCTTAAAACTAAAATTGCGTTCATTTTGTTTTGTTTTTTTAAAAAGTTAAATAATTTACTGGAAAATATCTTTTTTATATTTGTTAAAGACAATTTCATCATCTATTAGACTGTTAGTAAGTCAACTGATTCCCAGTGATTTGGACAAATAGAGATTCAAATGTGGGTATGTTATTCCCTTTCTACCTGTTTATTCCATTGGTAGATGCAAAATTATTATTTTTCTTTGTGACTGCAAATGATTGAATTCAGAATTGTTATCATTCTGAAACACTGACATAGTAAATATTAAATATATATCAATGGGTTCCAATAAACTTGCCTTTAAAAATGCAACTAGCGATGAAAAAGAATGTGTAACCCTTACAACGTGAACTTTCCTGGCATATCTATTCTCACTATATTCTCAAAAATTTCTCACATGACTATTTTTTTCGTCAATATGACTGATACTTACATGGTTGTATTTTATTTTCATCATCAATCCTTGTTTTCTATATGAAAAACTAATTCCAGTAGCTATTTTTAATACCTCCTGTCAAATTGGAGACCATTATCCCCATGTGAAATAATCAGATAGGCTAGGAATCAATTTCTCAATTCCGTGTGTAGTCAGCCAAAATGGCTGACTTAGAAGGTCAGGTTTTATCTTAAACAAGAGCAGAGGAGACAGAGTCAGAAAGAAGCCCAGGATTTGACAGGCAAATGGGTAGAAGATTCTCTCAAAAGCTTTATGATAATTACTTAATTAAAGATTTACCTATAGTGGTTTTAAACACTTTAATAATTGAAAATATCTTCCATGAGGATTTTTACATGCCATGCACTCCTTCTTTCAAATGAACAAACAGCAATTTTCTTTTCTGTTTTTTTATTTTATTTTCCCACTGTACAGAAAGGGGATCAAGTTATCCTTACATGTATACATTACATTTACATTTTTTCCCCACCCTTTGTTCTGTTGCAACATGAGTATCTAGACATAGTTCTCAATGCTATTCAGCAGGATCTCCTTATAAATCTATTCTAAGTTGTGTCTGATAAGCCCAAGCTCCCGATCTCTCCCACTTCCTCCCTCTCCCATCAGGCAACCACAAGTCTGTTTTCCAAGTCCATAATTTTCTTTTCTGTGGAGATGTTCATTTGTGCTGGATATTAGATTCCAGTTATAAGTGATATCATATGGTATTTGTCGGACAAAACTCTACTTAAAAGAGACACATGCACCCACATGTTCATTGCAGCACTATTCGCAATAGCCAGGACATGGAAACAACTCAAATGTCCATCAACAGATGATTGGATTCGGAAGATGTGGTATATATACACAATGGAATACTACTCAGCCATAAAAAAGAATGACATAATGCCATTTGCAGCAACATGGATGGAACTAGAGAATCTCATACTGAGTGAAATGAGCCAGAAAGACAAAGACAAATTTTCTTTTTTTTAGTCTTCATCAAGATTAACTTCTGTGCAGCTGAGAACTTGATAAAGTATGAGGAATAATTTTAGAGTTGAGTGTTCTGGGTCAGGCACAGCCCCTGAACTCAGGGCATCCTGGACAAAGCCTTTGGAGAGGGCAGGTGTGGCATTAACATCTTAGCACATCCTCTTGATGGAGATAAGCCAGGAGGCAGATAACAAGACCAAGAAAAGAGGTGCCAGGGACAGAAGATAAACATATAGCACAATGTTTGGCACACAGTAGGTGCCTCATCAATGTTTAATGAATGAATTAATATGAAGGTTGGCTTTCAGGTTTGATAAGCACAGGTTAAAAAAGAAAAATAAGGGAAGAAATTCTATGCTTATCTACCTAAAGCCAAATATGAAAGTTAAAAAAAAAAAAAAAGAAAAAGTCAACAAAGAAACATAAAGCAGTAGGAAAAGAATGACAAAAACAGATTGAAATCACCTTCTTTCAGATATCCATTCCAGGATCCATTTCTCTGCTGGAGCAAATACTTGACTGCCTCCCTTCATTCTCTTCTGTCCTTCGTACTTGTTTAGGAAGGAAGCCCTACCCATTGAATTTAAAGCTATTGATCTGTTCTTACTGAGGCATTACTCCTTAAGGACCTCATCCTAACTGTTGGATCAGTAAGATAAATAGAGCCAAACAACATATGTTTATGATCTCACTTTATTCCATTACAAGGCATATAGATAACAAAGATGGAGTAGGGAGAGATAGCTTAGGACATGTAACACTTATTCATATGGACGTAGCTAAAAATCACTGGGAAAATACATATATCTTTTTTACACTGTTTCCCTTCTAGCACTCAGCACAGTGTTTATGAGTAACCTCCTGAACTGAATCAATTAGGAAATATAGGCAGGAAAACTTAGGAAATTATTCTGTGTCTTTGATAAAGTCTCATGTTTGGAACAGATAAGAGATCAGATTGGTTCATACGGTTGGTGCTGAAATTCATAGACTATCTGCCTGGCCTTATATTCACTTTCTCCATGTAAACACATTTATGACCGCCTCAGCAACAGAAAATTTTTCTTGAATTAACCAAATTATGACCTCAGAAATTTGCTTAGCAAGATTTTTAGAGTCCCTCCTGTCCCCCTTGCTTTTATTTTTCCTTCCAGATGATCACTTTCAAATTCTTCTCTTTGCAGATACCATTTAAGCTAATGTGATGTAATCAAAGAAAAGGTGAATAGAATTATAATAATTAGACAAAAAAGATACAAATCCTCACATAAAGATTCAAATTTTACTAGAAAGGGCAAATATGTTTCATATGGGTTCACAACCCTTCCTAAATAGAAATAGGGTGATTTGTTGACAATGTGGTTTGTTTCTGTGCTGCTGTGGTTTGGAAAAGGGCTGCAAAGGGCTCAGGATTTCTGATGGAATATCTCTTCAATTCTCCAGACCTAGGGGCAAAGATATTCCAAAACATGAATTTGTGCCTTCCATTGCTGCTTGCATATGTTTATCCCCTACCCAAATGAATGTTTACTGATTGTAGGAAGTATTTTAACCTCAATGAGCACTCTAATGCTCTGATCCTGATACTAAGTAGCCAAGTTGTTGTGGTCAAGTTTGGTTTTGATTTATTTTGTTCTGTTTTTAGCTCTCTAAGCACTTACCCTAAGATAAAAGATGTCCAGTGAAAGGCTTCTCAAGTCCCCTAAATATCTAATATTCTAACATATGCTACCATGTAATTACATTTTCCTTGCATATTGAAGCATAAAGTTCATGATCAGATACTTCCTGAGCTAAAGCATAAAAGAATATATATATGTAATTATCCACCTAGGTGATACAACTTATGCTTAAAAACATTATATAGTATTCCAGACCATGAAGATATTACTTTGTAGACATCATCAGAACATACCTTAAAAGGATCACTGTTAATGATCATTTTGTAAAAATATACTCACATTGTATATTCCTAATGAGGCTTGATGATCCAGCACATCTAGTAGTTTAAATCCTTAAATATGTGATATACATATGTGTGATGTACATATGTGTATGACATACATATAAGTATACACACACACAAACATACACTAATCATTTGTGATTTTTGACTCCTTACATCAATAATTGTAATCTTTTAGCATTAGGAACATTTTGACCATCTCACACTGTAACAGAGACTGAGGAGTTGAAATTAAGCATCATGAAATGCAGAATAAAATTATAAAGACTGTCTTGTAATACAGAATTCATGGAAACAAAACTCTAATTTCCTGATGGATATATTATATTAATGTAATGGATACCTCAGTGTAGTTAAATTGCATTAAATGGTTATTAATGCTTGAATAAACTTCAAGGAAGTGGGTACTGGTTGAAATGGGATAATATTTTGTTCTGCTAAATTATACGTTAATTGGTATTTCCTCTCTTGTAAAAGGACCTAAAGGGTTTAATAAAATATGTGGTAGAAACATTATTTTTTTTTCCTTCTTGAGATATTAAGTCAAGAGTTTAACTGGAAGTGTTTCAAACCTTTCCCAGAAAATTCTTCAGCATTTGTGATGACATGGGTTTCAGGGACTCCCAAAAGTAAATAATTAAAGCTTTTAGTCATCCAAATAATGATAGACTGCATCATGGGAAAAAATGTTACAAATTGTGCAGTGAAGATTTGTTTTCTTACTGCGTGTCCCATGGAGGGGAGGCAGGGGGAGAGAGAGAGAGAGAAGCATTCCATAGGCAAGTGCAGGCCATTTTTGTTATTCTCAAGTTACTTCAAAAGCTGTATTTGATAATGCAGGGAACAAGACCTTGCAGTTCATTTTCGCTTTATCAGATTATGAAAAATACCAGAAAACTCAAGTTTTACCTGAGGGATGTGGTGCTTCTGCTCTGCATGAGGAAACAGCTGCAACAAAATCCTTGAATCTGGCCAGGCTAGGGTCTTGTTTTGAGCTTTAATTTTTTAGAGTGAAGTTAACTCTGTGATACAATCAGGTCTCTTACCCCCAAATGCTTAAAGGGGACAGAGTACTTAAACAATGTATAGTTTTCAGGACTGGACACAAGTGAAACTGGCACAGGGGGCATATCAGGAAAATTAAGTTTGGGAACTTAGAAGGCATGCAGAGATTTACAAGCCAGTGCATTGACTTCTATTTAAACATTCTTTCGAAGTTATGGTGCTCGGTTCTTGTCTTATGGGAGGCACATCTCATTTTCTTCAGGGTCAGTAGTCATACAATGTTACTCAAGTGCCATACAAAAAAGGAAACAAGGGCCACTGAATCTAAAATAATAGACAATGTGGCCCAGTCTTTGGGACTTCATCACAGAGATGAAATATTTGTAGCACTGTAAAAGCTAAACCCACGGGGCTGGCAATTCCAAGTAACAAAGACCAACAGGAAGTGACCCCCAACTCGAGGGTGACACTTTGCTTTCACTTGAAACATACTTATCAACAGGAAAGTTACAAAAAGAGAAACTACAGAAAAGAAGTGAAGAGTCATTAATCAAGGCACCAAAGTGGGAAAATGGTATGTGCACTTCAGGATAAACAGGGACATGGTAAGGTCAATGTAAATCCATGACCATTTAAATCTACCACTGAAAACTCTGTGTACCCCCAGATCCTTTAGGGCTATATATTGCCCTAATTATTATATAAAATTTAAAAGGATAAAATCTCAGCTAAACCCACACATCTGAGATGCATATATACAATAACATAGGGTGAGCAAGTAAAATGAAGCATCCTCAACTTTTAGTGTATTTTTCAACTGACACAAGCTACATTCCTGGTTCAGGATTTCAGGCTTTGTATTGGATTTGATCACTTTGAGCTTCTTCAGAGGCCACTGCTTTTGTCATTTTTAGATACCCTTTATGAAGACGTAACAAAGTCTTATTTTTTCAGTGATTTAGACCTAGGAAATACCTGGTTTCCAATAATTCTAGTTATTTGTCATCTAGTTTACACAGATGGAAACCATTGTTGTTTCTTTGGTGCATGGATGATTCAAACAGAAAATCCTGCATCATTATATCTTCTCTGGAGAAAACATAAAAAAATTTTATTGGTCTCCCAAGACAGTACACCTAATAACACAGCGCATGGGAAAATATCTTCCTTTCTTTTTACATTTCCTAGAATGTGCAGAGGAAATAAAAGATCTAATTCCATGCCAGCACCCAAATAAGCATATTGTTTCATCTACAAGATTTTAATTCAAAGAAATCACCTAAACTATCTTTATGTCCTAGTTAAAATAAAAACAAACAAACAGCCGCTAGAAGGACTTAAATCACAAGACGTGATTGTATTAGCTCAGTGGAGAGCACTGGTGACAGCAGAGATCTCCTTACACTACCACCTCACTAGCTCTGTGACCTTAAGTGAAATTACCTCATATTCCCACATTTAATTTTCCTCCTCTTTAAAATGGGACACCCATACTCTAAAGTTGTGGCAAGATTTTCATAGATTTGTTTTGCTTTGTTTTCACAGTCCCTAGCTCCTTATACATAGGAGAGTATCAAAAGGAGTAATCATTATATTTATGCCTAATTAAACCCAAGGAATTCATCATAGCAAGTAATATTTCACAAACTGTACTAATAGAGGTGCTTCTAAGTTAGCACTCCTTTCAATATTAAACTTTTCCCTCCTAAGAGCCCATAAAATTTAAAAAATTCTTCTCTTATTAGATCCCCACCCAAATTCCTGTGACTAAAAAAACCAATTACATCATCTCACTAGAGACTTATTGTCCCCTTTAGATATAACCCACCCCCATCCTTCCCACCTTGTTTAACTCGGAAAAAATGCCCTACATCTGGTGCTCACCTTCCTGCCACAAAGTGGATGTCTCTTTTCCCAGCAGTTCTCTAAACAAGAGTAATAATTATTGGTGTAGAAAGGGGTGTAGTAATGGTTGCCAAATACATTCTTTTCTCTATTTGGAGGTTTATCAGAGGTCTCTGTCTCACACCGTTTCTAACCTCATCCGAAAGCCATGATCAAACTCAGGAATGCATAGTCTAGACAACTGCATCAAACCATGAAAATCAGTTTTTTGCACGTTTTGTCTGGAAGTTTTATCCCCTCCTCCAGACCTTTTACTTTCCATTTTCTGGGACAACTTGGGGACTCTTACAAAGGGTAAAGCAGCCTGGGAAATATGTAGATGGGAAATTCTCAGGTGTAAAGATATTATCTTAGTCTTTAGCCATGATAAAATCTGAATAACTGAGAAGTCAGGGGAAAATTGAGAAACAGTTAACTCTATTTTGACATACAGGGAATGATCAATAGGTTAAAAGAAGGAATAATCGAATTAGCACAGAAAGATATCATTTACTAAATTCATTTCTGGGCAGACATAAGAAGGTGGTCATATGATTAAGAGGATGATAAAAATGATAATCCCACTCAGAAAGTTTAGTTCAGATACCTAAAATTAAAGAGAATTCCACTTTTTGAAATGTAGATCTCATATTCCCTTTCTGCTGACAAAAGCAAAAGAGTTAAACTTGGAAGATCAATGAAAGCTTTACAATGAAATCAATCCTACTTCTAACAGCATTTGGAAACCTCTGGAAATGGTGGAGAAAAACCTGAAAGAAGCATTTGTGGATGTACATTTTACTGGTTCATATGACCAAGGACCTTGGAGAGTCAAAGACAAGCATATAGTCATTGCTTTCACATGACAAAAAAGGGAAGTGTGTGCCGTGAGAGAAACTGTATAGAGAGAGGAGGTAGCAGCCTATGGACTTTCAATGGCAGACCCTGCTATCACAGGCAGCCTGGTCCTTTGGTTTTTTTTCAACCCTTAAGCTCAGGGGCTGGCAATTCATAGCCTCTCCGTAGTATTCTAGGTTACTGCTTCTGCTAGAGGCAGAAGGGACAAAGTAATCTTTCTGATGTGTTCACTGGCTTTTGAGTGAAACGATAGCCATGTGGCATAAAATCTAGCATGAGATTCAACTGGCCAGTGGGCATGGGTTCTCAGGACATACGCAGTTGCCTGACATGATGGTGGGTCCTGCAACCCTCAGAATGGGGTTCAGAATACTTCTTTATGTTGTGTCTGGAAGCAGAAAACAGATATTAGGCCAACAAAGATGTTAATATCAATATGCAGAAGCAACAGCATGCAGTCATAACAGATGTCTGACATGCTGTTCTGTCAAAGGAGATTTGTGACTATGAAATGTCGATTATTAGTGGCCTACTAGTGGTAACATTGCTATTTAGATCATAATGTAGATGATGATAATTATGGAAGACCATGGTCTCTCCATTGTGAATTTGACTTTTAACATGTTGCTTCTCCTTTTGGGAAAAAAAAACGTTATTGAAGCTATTATGTTATTACTACATTCTAGGACAGAATGAATGAACCTATTTTCCTGGAATGACAGATGATCACGGAATCATCATCCACTCAGACAAAATAGCAGTAGACACCAACTCAGTTAGTGCTCCCCAACAGAATATTTTTTCAACTTTCATTCCCTCAATTCTCCTTGGTCATATATTTGCTAGTTCTGATCAAATTATTTTAAAAAAAGTCTAAGCCATTATAAAAGAGGAATTAGATTTGATCTTTCTACTTAGAAGTGGCAACTCAAATGTGAATTAACAAAAATGTACTGAGCAACTATTGCATTCAAGATGCTGTCTTAGTGCATCTGCAGAGAGGACAAGGGAAAGATGGGCAGGAAACAGAAATGCATATTGCACATATTATGGTTATATAGGTGAACTAAACATTCTTGGAAAGCTTAGTAAAATACCCACATTACATATTAAATCAGCAGCACAAGAGAGGTCACAGAGCAATTCAAAATACAGTTTCTATTTGAAGAACCAGGACATAAAGTTCTACAAATGTGGAGCACAGGAGACTGCAATGCTCTGGGCTGGGTTGAGGCTACAACTATTCTAGAAATGAGAGAAAAGGGACAGCATGGCCAATATGAGCACAAGCTCAGGCAAAAGAGCACAGCACATGCTTCCTGAAGTATGGCTGTATTATCAAAGACTGGGCTTAGAAGTGGCATGGATAATGTTTTACCTATTTTTCAAGGTAAATTCAAGGCTAGCTTGGTTGGTAGTGGAGGGTAGCTCAGCCCACTCTGAAAACTCAAATGATCAGAGCTAAACGTTATAAGAAAATATTAAGGGAGAGGTTGAAGGAAACAAATCCATCAAATCTGAAGTTTGTACGTATTAGGATAAAATGTGCAAAGTAAAAATTTACCCTCTCACTTCCCACGCAAACACAACTGGCTATGAGATTATTGGCAAGGCATCAATTTTACACTTTTTTGCCATTCACACTGTATTTAATTCATGAAAAAAAATGTGCTCAATGTCTTATTAGAAATGTCAAAAATGTTCCTTCTTAAAATACAGTCAGGATGAGGGTGTACTACAAGACTGGACAGATGTTAAGATAAAAAGGATAAGAGTGCATCCCTCCCCATTACAGGTGATGTCACTGCAAGGGAGACACACACCCAAACACATCAGAACTGGCTGTAAAAAGGGGCAGCTGCTGTTCTAAGTATGACCTTGCTCTTGGAAACCTAGGACTGCCAGGGAGAGGGAAACAGATGCCCTGCTGGACTTATTTAATGGTGTGACACTTTTATATAATGCACTGAGCTCTGGTATGACTTTTATAAAAAAGCAAAAAAAAAAAAAAAAAAAAAAATCCAGGAAAACCTTTAAGTTTCTTGGGTCACTGGACTTCTTAATGTTTACTCTGATTACTATTTCAGGAATTCATAAGACCTTTTATTTGAAAGTTTCAAAAACCTTCTGTGGGCATTGCTTTTATTCAAATGATTTTCTGCTTTGCTACTATATGCGCCTTTCCTACTTTGGCATTAGAATTAAAACATCTGTGTTTTCCGATTTAACCAGAAATTTGTTTTTGTATTTGCCTGCACTCAGAGAGACTCTTCAAGGTTAACAGAGTCCCTCTCCCACTTTCCTGTAACTCTCTATTTAGGCTCAAATTTCAGGATAATTTACCCAATCTCCTTACTCCCCATAATGGCTTCTCAGCTGTTTAGCCTTGAGGGAAATAAAAATTAGGTTTTTCAGCTTTATGAGATTTCTGCAGTATGCCAGGAGAAGCACCTAATCCTGCGTAATTCAGTAACAGAATAAGGTACCATAGGTTCACCAAAGTACCTAATGATCTTCTAGAGTTTCCTCAAAGTACCGCTATTCCCCCCTGTATCCCTTACAACAAACTTCTAAGGGAATTTGAAAAATCCCTGCTTGGAATCTCCTTAAATTTCCAAATATAGGGCTCCACACATTGATTTTTAATTAATTATCAGAGATAACATAAGTCATCTTGGAGGTCCAGTTGCTAATCCTCCTAGTCTGCTTTCATCTAGGACGTGGACAATTCATCCATAGTAAAATTTAATTTTAGCTATAATTACAAAAGTTTGAAATTAAATCTCACTAGTGCTATGCTTCCATTAATATGGACAAAATAACTGATCTACTTAGGATTAATGTGGGGGACAAAAGTAAGATTTAATTTTTAACTTTTATAATTAATTGGGCAAATGTGATAAAGGATTTTGTTTCAGAGAGAGAGAAATAGAGAAAGTTTCAGAGTTTCAAGGAAGACATTCCAGCAATCCCTCAAACCTCTTATATCCTTAAAGGATATTTTTTAAGGTAATATGAACTGTAGCTCAAACTAAAAGTAATATGTAACAGCTCTCAATCTTGAGGAGCTGAAATTTGAGCTTAGAGTTTATTTCTCTCCAACAATTAAAGAATATGGGGATACAGGAGAGAATTCTAACTTTTTACATAATTCAGGATTACTGCATAAGTCAATTACTTTGGTAATCAGGGTGAGCATAAGGAATACAATACTCCTACACAAAAGAGGTAGCAACTATTCAATTACTTTATCACGGTCAGCATTTCTTCATGCTGCTAATATTCTCAGTGATGTATGAGTTTCAAGTTATTAAGTTTTATAAAATTAAAAGAAACTGACAAGCATATTAAGAACCAGACACTGAGGTGCATTCAAGAAAATCTCAACGCTTGTTTTTCTGGTTCCCATTTATTCTACTTAATGACAACTATGGTTTGTGGAATGCAACATTCTCAAGTTTCAAAAAATTTCCAGCTTAGACCATAAAGGGAGTAATCAGTGGGAAGAGAGATTCATGATACGCTCTAACCACAGAGCTCTCAGAGAATATGGACAAGAGGGTCTTTCAGTAACCCTAATGTGAATTACCCCAGTGGGAAATCCTAATGAGTAATAGAATGGAAATGTTCATCAATAAGCTGAGGCAACTGGGATGCTGTAGCAGTGGGCCATTATGAGAGAGACATCCTTAACCACAACTTCCTTTTGCCTCAGACATTCAGGTGATTGGAGATTTCTTTTGTTTCCCTCTTCCTTCTGTAAACCTGTTGTCTTCACTGTACCGGTAGCTTCTGGAGTAAACATAAGACAAAAGGAGATGACACAGCATTTAGAAGGAGAAAAGAGAATGTCCTAAGTTCTGTGAATGGAAACCACCTGTGGTTTTAGTAACCACAGAGAGAATAATAATTAATCCCAAGGACAGGCTCAAGTTTTATAGTTCAAGATTTCTCTTATTTTAATGACCTAGGTTTATATTTTAAGAAAATTGAACATGGGCGTTCCCACTGGGGCTAAATGGTTCAAGAACCTGGCATAGTGTCTGTGAGGATGAAGGTTAGATTCCTGACCTCACTCAGTGAGTTAAGGATATGGTGTTGCTGTGGCCTAGGCCCCAACTGCAGCTGCAGTGATTCAACCCCTAGCAGAGGGAACTTCCATATGATACAGGTGTGGCCATAAAAAGGAAAAAAAAAATATTGAGAGAGAAACAAAAAAAAAAATTGAAGATGATTTCTCATAGGATCAATGATAAATTTGTTTGTTACATTGCTTGGGAAATTCCAAATCATCACAAAATAAATGTGGAAAACTAAAAAATTATTTTGAGTTTAGGCATAACAAAATAATTATGATCAATTAAATCCAATGATAAGATATATAAAGGAAGCATAGTCTACTTTTATTGAATAGAAAGAGCTATTCTGTTTTGGCAAATAAAAGAATGTATGAATTGGGAGTTCCCTGGTGGCCCTGCAGTTAAGGACCCAGTGTTGCCGTGAGCTGTGGTGTAGTTTGCAGAAGTGGCTCAGATCTGACTTTGCTGTGGCTGTTGTATAGGCCAGCAGCTATAGCTCCAATTCATCCCCTACCCTGGGAATCCCCATATGCCACAGGTGCATCCCTAAAAAGACAAAAACAAGTAAACAAAAGGAATGTATGAATTGATTCATGGTTAAATTACTGGAACACTAGAAAGTGAGAGTTAATTTAAAAAAGATCTATAGGAGTTCCCGTCGTGGCTCAGTGGTTTACGTATCTGACTAGGAACCATGAGGTTGTGGGTTCGATCCCTGGCCTTGCTCAGTGGGTTAAGGATCCGGCATTGCCATGTGGTGTAGGTCACAGACGTGGCTCAGATCTCGTGTTGCTGTGGCTGTGGTGTAGGCCAGCAGCTACAGCTCCGATTTGACCCCTTGCCTGGGAACCTCCATATGCTGCAGGAGCGGCCCTAGAAAAAGGCAAAAAAAAAAAAAAAAAGATAAAAAAGATCTATAAATATACCAAAGAAATACAGAGGGAGCATTGTATACCTAGTTAGCATTAAACAGATAATAATTATTCAAGAACATATTTTACAGCATTTTTATTGTGATAAATCATTCAAAACTAATTGTCTAATATGATATACTGTAAAGTGATAAGAAATGTAATTTTTTTAAAAAATATTTTCCTAAAAGGCATCATTTCTCTTATTTAAAAAGGCTAGCAGTTATGGAACTTCACTTCTACATGTTAATATCCCATTAGCTGATGCATAAAGAAACTTATTGAAAGATGAAATGTAAGCCCCAAAATGAAAAAGAGGTTACTGACATTATCTGAATGAATTTAACTGGTAGAAGAAAACAAACATTAGACTTTCCCATGAACATTTGTTTGATTTTGGTGTAGTTCGTCTCCAAAATGTGAAATTGACATAGTTTTTTTTTATATTGTGATTAGATTAGATTAAAAATGTGGAATGATAAACAACACAGGTCAGAAGCTTCTCATAAAAATCAGTTCCTTTACTTTTTAATTGTTCACTCCTCACCTTTGGCTAAGATGCCAATATGTGTTGAGCTCTTCTATGTCAGATCAAAATACAACCAATCAGCTTAAAGATCAAATTATATTATAACCAAGGTGTTCATATAAGTGAATAATTAACATAAAGTGTATTCAATTCAGCTTAACAGAAGAAGGAATCAGATATGTTTTATTCTAAATGATTGAAGACATTAGCTTTGGTTGTCAAAAAGTTTATCTCTACTCTTGCTACTGGTAAACCATCATGAGGACAGACCCTGCTATAGAGGTTAGTATTGTTTAGCTAACTAAAGATAACTGTGTAATCAGTGATATGTGTTTGTCAAAACACCTGGTATAAAAACATAGCATAGGTGCAATTTTAATTATTTTGAAGAACTTTTGACTAACTGTAATAGATTATGTAGTGAAATATTCTTGAGTTAGAAAAAAATATTTTCTGTAGGGTTTAGGGAGATAACCTTAAGAAATATTCATAAACTATGCAGGGTACATCCCAATCTATGTCTTAGAATTTGTGTAAGTTTACAAAATTCCTATCACGAGGTAAGATCAAAAAAGGAGTAGAACTTATGTCCTCATCATCATGTCAACAGATGTTTATTCTTCGTTGGACATCTTTGTCAATCTGTTGGACAGAAAGTCACTCAGACACAGTCAGGTCACTTGCATTCTTTTCAAGTCTTTTTAAATTGACTTATCAAAATTATAAAAGTTGTTTATCATTTTGTGTTTCCTATTCATAGAGTGGTAATTACTCTAAGCCATTTTCTCTATAAGCTTTTTTTTTTCTTTCTGAACAAATGAAAGGACAATATATGGAAAGGCATTATGCATAAAGCTTAAAAGTCTTGTACTTAATGTGCTATGGTCTGATTGCTTATGTCCCTCCAAAATTCCTGTTGAAATCCTCACTCCCCAGCTGATGGTGTTAGGAGGTGGGCCATGATGGTGGAGCCTCATGGATGGGATTAGTCCCTTGTAAAAGAAGCCCAAGAAAGCTCCCTTGCCTCTTCCTTGGTGAAAGGTTACAAGAAGACATGGCTGTCAATGAGGAAAATTAGTCTCACTACACGCTGAACCTAAGGGCACCTTGATCTTGGACTTCTCAGCCTCTAGAAGTATAAGTAGTGAAATAAATATTAGTTGTTTTAAAGCCACCTTGTCTGTGGAATTTGTTTTTATAGAATTCCAAATGGACTAAGACATAGTATCACATTGGTTGGGTTCAAATCCCTTGCCCCAATAAGTGTTAGTTCGGTGACTTTGGTTAGGTTCTCAAACTCTCAAATCCTTAGTTTCTCATCTGTAAAAGGAACATGAGAATTATGGTATCTAATTCTGTATCCTCATTCCTAGGACTAACAACATTAAAGACCCTAAAATTCCTGGTACATATTAAGGACAGAAAACTTACTATATATTTTTTTTTCTAATGGAATTGTTATTAAATTTATGTCAACCTCTTTTGAGAGTAAAGTTCTCTAATTTTGACTCATGCATGGAGTCATATCATCACCAGCAAAATCAATACACAAAGGAGTTCTATCAACCCCCCAAAACAAATTCCCTCACTTTGCAGTCAAAACCTTCCTTGATTTATAACACTTGTAGCCACTAATCTATTCTCCATAACTGTTTCTTTGTCTTTTTCAGAATGTTGCATAAATAAAATCTTATAATACACTGACATTTGAGACTGGTTTCTATCATGTAGTATAATTTATTTGAGATTCATCCATATAGTTGCATACATAAATAGTTTCTTCCTTTCCATTTTTATTTTGTCTATTTTTGTTTGTTTATGCATTCCCTAGTTTGGAGATATTTGGATTGTTTGCAGTTTTTGTGATTACAAATGAAACTGCTATAGACACTGTATATAGGCATTTGATTTTTTTTATATGTGAACATTAATAAATAATTCACGTAGATACAAATCATGCATTAGGATGTACAGTTCACTAATGTTCAGTGTATTCATAGAGTTGTGCAACCATAATTCAATAAATTTTAGGACATTTTTATCACCCAGTGGTAATTCCATGTTTAACATCTTCAGGAACTGTCAAACTGTTTGCCAGAGAAGCTGCCAAAGGAGCAGCAATGTATGATGGTTCCAGTTTCTCCACATCCTTATCAACAAAACAGCTGATTTTTCTCTGAGTTTTTTAATATAGCCATCCTAGTGGGTGTAAAATGATTTCATTGTGGTTTTGATTTTTTTCCCTATGGGTAATGATATAAAGCATTTTTCATATGCTTTTAGTCATTTGTATATCTTCTTTGGATAAATATATATTTACATATTTGCCATATTTTAAAAAGTGAGCTTTTTTTCTATTTATTATTTGTTTGTATGAATTCTGTATATATTCCAGATACAAGTCTCAACACATGTATAATTTGCAAATATTTCCTCCTATTTTATGGGTTGCCTTCTACCTTTTCTTAATGGTATACTTTGGGACAAAAAATAAAAATTCATTATGACAAAGTTCAAATTTTTACTTCTTTATTTTGTCCTTTGTGTCTTTGGTGTCTATAGATAAACATTCTGATTAGCACAAGGTCACAAAGCTTTACTATATTTTTTTCTAAGACTTTTATTGTCTTAAATTTAAACCTGTGTTCCGTTTTGAGTTAATTTTTGTGTATTGTGTAAGGAGTTCAACTTTGTCCTTTTGCATGTGGATATCCAGTTTTACCAACACAATTTTTAAAAACTATTCTCTTCCAATTAAATTGCCTTTGCACATTTGTCAAATTCAATTTACCACAAATGTGAAGGTTTATTTCTGGATCTTCATTCTATTCCATGTATCTAAATGTCTACACTTATCCTAGATGCATATTGTTTTGACTACTGTGGCCTCATACCAAATTTTATTTATTTATTTATTTATTTACTTACTTACTTACTTACTTTTTAGGGCCTTACTTGAAGCATATGGAAGTTCCCAGGATAGGAGTTGAATTGGAACTGTAGCTACTGGCCTACACCACAGCCACAGCAATGTGGAATCCAAACAGTGTCTGCAACCTAAACCACAACTCAGAGCAATGCCAGATCCTTACCCAGCTGAGCAAGCCCAGGAATTGAACCTGCATCATCATGGATACTAGCTGGGTTCATTTCCTCTATGTTACAATGGGAACTCCGCCTTACACCACATTTTAAAATCGGAAAATGTAAGCCTTCCAACCCTACTGCTCTTCTTTGATTTTCGGTAGGCGTTTGAGGATCACTTTGTCTATATCTATGAAGAAATCTGGAACTTTGATACATATTGCATTGAATCTATGGAACAATTCTGGTAGTTTTGCCATGTTAAACATTGTCTTCTGATCTATAAACATGGATTTAAAAAAAATTTACACCTTTAATTTCTTCCAACAATGATTCATAGATTACTTTGTTTTATTCCTGTGTTCTCCTTTTATATTTTTAGCATCCATAGTAATATCCTCTCTTTTATTGATGTTAACATTAATTTTCTTTTTTGTCAAAGTAATGATTTATACATTTTCTTGACATTTTCTAAGAATTATTTTTGTTTCCACTGATGCTACTTTATTTTTTTTCTATACTTTTTATTCACTTTGCTTGCTTCTTATTTAACATGTTATTTCTTTTTCTACTTTCTTAAGGTAGAAGCTCTGATTATTTAAGATCTTTATTATTCATAGTATAAATATGTATTGCTATAAATTTTCCTCTTAGCACTATTTTAGTTACATTCCACAAATTCTGATGCATAGTAATTCTCTTAAAATATGTTTTTATTTTTCTTTATGACTTGCAATTACCACCATTGGTTATATAGAAGTGTGATGTTTAATTTCAACCTTTTTGGGGATTTCGGGACTTGGGAGTTTTCTAGCTATTTTCTTCCTGTTATTAGTTTCTGTGTTCATCCTGATATTATCAGAAAACACATTTTGTATGATTTCCATTATTTTATATTTTTTAAGATTGGGTTTATATCCCAGGATATGATCTATCTTAGTAAATAGCCCATGAACACTTGGAAAAATATTTATTCTGTACTTTCTGAGTAGAGTGTTCTATAAATATCAATTGATCTCCAGTTCAGAGATCAGCAAAGTTTTTGTTAATGTGAAAAGTAGTAAATATTTTAGACTTTCCAGACTAAGGAACAATATTGAGGACATTATGTAAGTACTTATATAGCCATTTAAAATGCAATAATTTTAAAGTATAAAAAATAATGCTGGAACTCCTGTTATGGCTCAGCAATTAAAGAAACTGACTAGTATCCATGAGGATGTGGGTTCAATACCTGGCCTCATTCAGGGGGTTAAAGGATCCTGTGTTGCCATGAGCTGTGGTGTAGGTTGCAGACACATCTCGGATCTGGTGTTGCTGTGGCTGTGGCCTGGGTTGGCAGCTGCAGCTCCAACTTGACCCCTAGCCTGGGAACCTCCATATACATTGAGTGCAGCCCTAAAAAGACAAAAAGACAAAACAAAAAATCCTTAGCTCATGGGCCATATCAAAAAAAAGGTGATAGTCCAGATTTTATTGGTAAGCCATAGATTGCCAACTCCTGTTCTAGTTAGTTGATGGTGTTCTAACTTTTCTTGTATTCTTGCTAACTTTTTATCTACCTGCTTTATCAATTACACAAGACAATTGACATCTTGAAGTATAATTGTAGACTTTTCTATTTCATCTTTTTTTTAATTAATTTATTTTTTTTCCCGCCGTATAGCATGGGGGCCAAGTAACACCTACATGTATACTTATTTTTTCCACCTTTTGTTCTGTTGCAATATAAGTATCTAGACATAGTTCTCAATGCTGCTAAGCAGGATCTCATTGTAAATCTGTTTTTAAATATTTCTTTTATTCTGGAGTTCTCTATGTAAAAAACTTTTAAGATTGTTATGGATTTGGAGTTTATTGAATTTCTTGAATCTGTGAATGGATGCTTTACACAAAATTTTGGATGCTTCCAACTACTGTTTTTTTCAAATATGCTTTATGCAACTCTTTCTTCTCCAATGACAAAAATATTAACCGTTTAAGTATAATTCTACAAGTCCCTAAGGCTCTGTTAATTTTGATTATCTTTCTTTTCTTGGTTTTGTTCACACTGGATAATTTCAATTGTTCTGTCTTCAATTTTACTGTCTGCTTCTTCTGACATTTCCACTATACTATTCAGCCCATCCAGTGATTTTTAAATTTCAGATTTTCTTAAAATTTGCATTTGCTTCTGTTTTATGGTTTCTATTTATCTGCTTAGCAGGTCTAACTTTCTATTCATTTCAGTAGTGTTTATATTTACCTCATAAAGTGTGATTATAATAACTTCTATGAAATCTTTGTATGGTAATTCAAGCATTTGTGTAATCTCAGAATTCTCATCAATAAATTGCCCTTTCCCTTGATAATTGGTCAGATTTTCTGGCTCTTGATCGTAATGTCCTGGGGTTTTAATATTTAGGGTAATTTTAGATTGTATCCAGAACATTTGGAAATGATGTTGTAAGAAATTGAGTCTTCTTGCAAATTCCCTTCTGGCTCAGAGGGTTAAAGATATGGTGTCACTGCTGCTGTGGCTCTGGTTCAATCCCTGGCCTGGGGACTTCTTTATGCCTGGGGAATAGCCAAAAAAAGAAAAGAAATTGTGTCTACTTAAAATCCAATGTATAATTAATTAATTTTTGTTTCTTTTAATAGGCAATCAATTTATGTACAGAATGTAACTCAGACTCCCTTCTTCAGGTGGTGATTCTAAAAATAAGGTAAGTTTTCAAAATACTTACTATGTTCTTTGAGTCTACCACTCACAAGAGCAACTCAGAGGATAAGTTGGGACTTGATTTGTGATTTTTATACTAGTTCACTTTTCAAACCCTTGGCTATGCTTTGTGGGTGTGTTCTGCATATAGCCACTTATGACTGAGCTTAGGACCTCTGTTTGTTCACACCTAAATATAGGTTCTCCAGCTCATTCCTCTGTGGGATTTCCAGAGTTGTCGTGTCGTGTCAACTCTGCAGCTTCTGTGGGCTGTTTCTGTTGTTGTTGTTGTTTGTTTGTTTGTTTGTTTGTTTGTTTTGGGGGGGATATTGTTTTTGGTTTCTCTGGACAAAAAGATAAGATTCAGTTAGTGTTTTGGCCTCCCATGTTGTCCTGCAGTTCCATTCATCTGGCCATCTGGGCCTGCCCCTAGGGTACAATGAAGAAAGAAGAGAAATTTTCCTACACTTATTGAATAAAAGGACATGTCTTCTCTGTTCTTGAGTCAGAGTGAGTGCTGAGTGTTTTTCTCAAAGATTAGGTACTTGCGCCACTTCTCCTCTGCAGCATTGTAGTTCTGCTGTGGGGCTGGCTTTGGAGCAGGGAGAGAACTTTAAAAAGGAGAAATTTAAAAAGGAGAAAATGAAGAATTATCACTACTTTCTTGAGCTCATAGGTGGTTTTTTTTTTCCTGTACTTCTGGCCAGAGAGTGGAATTATAGGAGCTTTTGATGATGGTGTCCATTACAGTTTGATTTGTATCACAGTGGGGAGATTAAGGAAAAAATAAAAAACATGAACCACAAGACCCTATCAGTTATTCTTCAAGTTTTAATATCTTTCCTAATTTTCCTGTTCTTATTTACTTTTAGATTCCTCAAGCAAGTTGCATTTTGTATTTTGACAATTTTTAAGTAGTAATCAACTGCAATGTGCATACAAGTGGAAATTTTACCTCTAACCTTTTTAATTTGGAGGCAACACACACACACACACACACACACAGACTTTAAAAACAGAAGTCCTGGGAGTTCCCATCATGGCTCAGCAGTAATGAACCCAGTAAATATCCATGAGGACACAGGTTCAATCCCTGGCCTCACTCAGTGGGTTAAGGATCTGGCGTTGCCATGAGCTGTGGAATGGGTCACAGACACAGCTTAGATCTAAGTGTGGCTGTGGCTGTGGCCTAGCTCCAATTCAACCCCTGGCCTGGAAACTTCCATATGCCACGGTTGCAGCCCTAGAAATAAATAAATAAATAAATACAGAAGTTCTCCAATAAAAATTATTACTGCATACATGTAAAGAATAAATGTTCTAATTTACTTAGTAATGGTACAGCTTTCATTGTTAGCATTAGATAGGGTTGGGCTTTAGGGTACAGCATTCACATTTATGAGTAGTTATTGTCTCAAGAGTGATAAACTGAAGTTGCTATTTCTAAAGAAAGTGTGTATGTGTTTTCCAGAATCTTGATTTCCTTGAATCCCTTTATAGAACTTCAGAGACAAATTATCATAATTGATTATAGTGGGGTACCTGAATAAATTAAGCATTATTTTCATGCTAATATTTTATCAGATTTGTAATTAGTTTTTATTCTAACAAGATAAACTGGCCAAACATCTCTCAAGTGGTCATGCAGTATTGCCAAAGGACATCCCAAGGAAATATCTTTTCATGAATTTTAAAATTATCTGATCCCTTGTAAATTAAAAAAAATCCAATATATATGTCACAATTGAAATTTATTATTACCAAATTATCTTGAAAAGACAGACCTATGTAAGCATATTTTTAAAATGATTTTTAACAACACTCCTCTCTACAGGTGTCTTACAATGTATTCTTTAACTTTTAAAATAATTTAAATGAGTGGAATGCCAAACACCCAAGACATTAAAAATCAACCCCTGTGCCATGAACTAATTGGGGCTAAGATAAAAATTATAGTCCACAAAAGGCTAAATATTGATCTGTTCAGTTTGCATCCATTATTGCTGATCTTTCAGGATTTAAATATTGATTGTGCAGCACAGTTACGATAAGCTAGAGCAAAAACTCATCCATATTGCAATGTTGGGCAAAAGAAAAAGAGTGTTAACCTCAATAAGCCTGTGGCATAGTTAGAAAATGCCATTCTCCTTCTAAATCTTTAGTCTGGCTATGAGAAATTAATAATTTATTGAAACATATTTTATTACGGGGCATTCCCTTCTGTCTCTCTGGCACAATGCCAGTGTACACTCTGAAGTAACAGTTGGAAAATGACCTCTACTTCTTCAAATGAGTTGTTTCTTTAGTTTGGCTTAATATTAATCATCAATTATAAAAAAAATACAAAAAATGTTTCTCAGGATGGCTAAACTTTCATGCACATGTGGCTCTCTGCCAGTCTAAGATGACCTCAGAATGATGTTGCTATGACTATACTGGCCATCCTAGAATTATAATGCATTGCTCTGATGATATATTAGACATTGACATGGAAATTGAATATCTAATTGGCAATGACTGAAGGAAGCATGATTTAATATCTTCCATGCCACCTTCCTCTTCCAGACCCCTCCCCTGAATTGCTTAGGGTCACGTCTGCTCAGTTCAACCCCATTATTTCAAATAGGATACCCTGATGTACAGCACATGTTTATAAGTTCATATCAACCTTTTGTTGGAAATATTTTGTATATATTACAGCACTCGAAGGGCTTTCCCTTTCCTTTTTTTTTTAAATAATATATAATGCAGAATTAAAGTCTTGATTTTTCCCATCCTCCTGAATGAGTAGTACATGGCTAGTTAAACATTAAATACCTGATTGTTCATAGATCCAGCAAGCATAAAACATGCCTTGAAACATCTTTCACTGAACCTCATTTGTTTTCAATCTGTCCAAAAACTATATTTATAAACTCTCAGCCAACATTTCAGAGACAAAATATCCTTCACATTTTTACCAAGCTAGCAGAATCAACTTCTGCCATATTGTCTCATTGACATTTATTTCTTATAATAATCAGCAAAAAAAAGTATTATTGTGAAGAAAATCAGAAAGCAATAAGTTCAGGTTGCCCTTGAGTCACTACTTTATATTTGTCTTTTTCTGTTTCCTGAGGATATATTTCATTTATTTTCTCTTTCAAGTATCATCTGAGCTGTTGGTTATTTTCCTAAAAACCCTACGATGTGATTTTGAGAAATGTTGTCTTAAATTTATCACCCAGAGAATTTCCTGAGAAGACATCCACTGATTTCCCATTTACCTTTATTTTGGGTTTTCTAACATCTGACATTATTTGGCCTTGTGAGTTTCAAGAAAGGAATAGCTCACAGTTTGATGACAATTTTCTGTACTCTACAGTTTTCAAGTTTTGAATAATTATATATATTTTTAAAATAATTGCTGTTAAACAGGCAAAAAGTTATCAGTTTCAAATCTTTTTTTCAAATTTGTTTTGGTAAAAATAATGGATAATTTTCAGAAACAAAATCCTATTCTGTTTTTACATAAACTGTTTACAGTGAAGAAAGGGTTTAACAATTGTCCTACAATTGACAAAGTACACTGCAGCATCACACCTGCTGAACCCTTGGACCAGCATCTGTCTTTACTTATGTTGCACATTTTTGAACAAGTGAAAGTTTCTCTCTTAATTTCATATTTGTAATCTTATCATTTTGTTTTTGGGGGAGGATGGGGCTTTCTGGGGACTGGGTTCCTGTTCATACCCATCCCTCAAAAGCAATTAGAAATAATAAGTTTGCTTTGCATGAGATCTGTAGCATACAGATTTTAGTTTAATGACAGTTGTCAAGATAGCTCTTCCCAGCATACAGTCCTTGACTAAGACTATACACTAAAAGAGAGGTTGGGAGATAATGGGAAATGGCATGAAAACATCTAGAATACATAATGTTTGAATAGTAAAATTTCATTTTAATGACAGAGTTGGATTGACCAGAAGAAATTTTTCATGAAAACATGTTTGCTGTGCTGGCATGTGTTGCAGTTCTCTGGGAACATTTCTATCTTTTCTTATTCTGGGTAATATCACATTTCTGAGAAAATATACTCATTCTGAAAATTTAAAAACATATTCTCTAGGACACTAAGTTGTTTCAAGTCTTGCCTGTAAATAAAGCAATAAAATTACATTTTACCATAAAGTCACTGGTATTTTTGCAGATTGCAAACACAAAGTTAAAAACAAACAAACAAAAAAGCTTTTTCCCTGTCTCATACCATGCTTGATTTTTTAATTTTTAACTTTTTATTTTTTTAAGATTTTTTTCCATTGTAGTTGATTTACAATGTTCTGTCAATTTCTGCTGTACAGCAAATTAACCCAGTCATTCATAAATATACATATATATATACATATATTCTTTTTCTCACTGTTAATTCTGAGTGGATCATAGTCATAAATATAACAGCTGCAACTATAAATGTCTTAGGGAAAAAAGGAGCAAATCTTCATGACTTGCATTAGACAACAATTTCTTAGATGTGAGACCTAAAACACAAGTGATAAAAGAGAGGATTGACAAGCTAGACTTTATCAATTAAAAATATCCTTTGTACTTTAAGCTACCATCAAGTAAGTGAAAAGACAATCTATAGCAAGAATACAGTTAAAAAGCATATATTTGATAAGGAACCCATAAAGAACACTTACTATTTAATTATAAAAGAGAAATAGTCCAATTCAAAAATGGGTAAAATGAATAAACAATTTTCCAAAGAAGATATAAAAATGACCAATAATCACATGAAAAAATGCTCAATATCATTGGTCATTAGGAAATTGCAAATTAATACCACAATGGGATATTGCTTCTTACCTACTAAGATGGCTTGGATCAAAAAGACAGATAATTGCAAGTGTTGACAAAGAAGTGGAAAAAGTAGAATTCTTATATATTACTGGTGAGAATGTAAAACAGCACAACCACTTTGGAATCGTTTGGCAGTTCCTCAAAATTTTGAACATGGTTTGTCATATAATCCAACACTTCCACTCCTAGGTATCAGGAGAAATGAAAAAAAATATGTCCACACAAAAGCTGTACACAGACGTCTGTAGCAGTTTATTCACCACAGCCAAAATGAGTGAAGAACCAGATGTCAATTGGCTGATAGATGGATATCTTTAATGAGATGCCTCTATATAATAAAATATTACTCAGCAATAGAAAGAATTGAAGTACTCAAACATTTTCCAACATGGATAAAACTCAATGTTCCTTTGCTTATTAAACCTACCACCTACCAATCTGGAGTAATCTGCCTCTTCCTTTGTCCCTGCTTGCCCATAGAGGCTGGTTTCATATTTCACCCGGGGGACTTTCCTGATAAGGATGAGAACCAGCAATTGGAGAGCCAGTCAGGGATCTAAAGAAATGAGCTTTGGGAAAGAGGCTTCTTCAGCGAAATCCCAAGTAGGCCATCAACCTCTGTGGTGAGAAGAGTGGGCCATCTGTTGGATGCTTGGGAAGCACTTCATGAGTATGGGGATACCCTGAAAATGTTAGCTGCTTTAATGCACTTACTTGAGGAGCTGTGCATACTGCACTGTGGCCAAAAAGAGAAACAAATGGCTGCACAATGGACTGGCCTCAGCCGTGGGCAGTTTGGCCTGTCACCAAAGCCCAAGTAGAGGGTGAGCTCAAATTAAAAGTTGAAAGAAATGAGGTTAGAGGAGGATGTGTCTTTGTCCACTACTCTGCTAACTTCGAGCATGGCAGACAAGGTGAGAGAACAGGCTAATAAGTTAGACTTTAGTGTACCATTTTGCAAAACTAGGACTGTGCACACTACCTTGGATTAATATCAGAGTGTTTGTGACAAAGCCTGATGGGAACCTGGTATAGAATCTCTAAAAAAGTGTTGCAAAAACAAAAAAAAAAAAAAGAGGAAAATATTACTATGGTGATTGATGAAGAAATAGACAAAATGCCCCATGCTACTCAGTCTCTAATACAAAGAAAAGCAAAATCACAACCTGAACTAGCTGGGCAGCCCCCAATTGAGAAAACATTGATGATAGAGTATACTTTTGCTGAGCTTACTGACATAGCTACAAAGTTGCAACAAAAGGCTAGAGAAAATATCCATGCATGGTTAGTGTGGCTATGGGATATATGGCAGGGCAATGACATTTCTCTGACCAGGCAGGAAGCAAAAAAGTTAGCAATGTCACCACACCGTACACTCTGATAGCATCTACAGGGCTCTCAGGGATTCAAGGATTCAACCTTCCTTACAGATTGGATTATTGTATTTTGCAGAGAAGCTTGGTCCAATGGTGGCATCTCCCTGGGCATATGGGACCCTGAAAATCTATAGAGGGAGGTACAACAAATCTTTATGGAATTGAGACTGGGATAAGCAATCTATACCCTATGTTTAAAGATCCCAATTGGGCCATATTTGCTACATAATAGAAAGTTAAGATTCTCCAGGCCACTCTTAACACCTGATATGGGGCCGATATCCATGCTAGTTATGGGAAAACGTTTATGATGTTGGTCAACCCCATTGTTAATCTGAAGGAAACTAACAAATCCCACAGGTATGGGCTATGATGGAGAGGGAGGGATCTCAGAAAGACAAGGAACCATGCCAATAGGCTCAAGAGAGAGGGTCCAGTAAATGGGATTTGACCTTACTGCTGTGAGAATTCCACCTGAACAGACAGACTGACAACCCAATGCTGTGTTGGTCAACTTAAGAAATGTTTTAAAACCAGAGCAATGGTTCAGATTCCCCATCTGCCCCTATCATCCCTAATGTGCCTGCCTGCTTCAGCAGAGGCCTCAAGGATATGCTCCTATTTGGGATGTATGCCCCCATACCCTGGGGTGTATTTTGCTGGAAAAACTGCCTCTAGGTTAAGACTCATTGGAGGCAATCAGAGATCTCATTTGAGCTCAGTAGTCATTGGTCCTTCAGAAATACACAAAAGGCAATGCCTATGATTTATACTACAGCTAAATATTCTCTAACACATGGTAACCCTCAGGAATTTTCTGGCCCATTCAGCAACATCGATGGTTATGGAGGACAAACAGCTATGGTCAGGAAGGTCTTTGTGACACTGGAAGTTGGAGGAGGGTTCCCTTTGCCAAAAATGTTTTTATCTCTCCAATACCAGGGAACATACTGGGCACTGATATCCTACAAGTTCTGACTTTGTAATTCTCTACCAATGAATTCAACCCTCAGGTTAGAGTGCTGAGGGGAAACACCATCTGGATACCTGTAAGCCTGCTACCCCTGTGAAGAATGGTAGCTTTAAAACAATATATTTCTATAGGGCATAAGGGGACAGAGGAAACTATCTAAGAATTGCACCACCTGGGTATTACATGGTCTGCCCACTGTGCTTTCGACAACTTGGTAAAAAAGCCAGATATCTCATGACATAAAAAAGAATTGAACAGAGTAGTAATTTGTACCCCCCTATCCATGGGGATTTTCCCAATATCACCACCATCTTAGATACCTTGGCTATGGCCCTAGGAGTATACTGCGCTATAATGGACTTTTAAAATGCCTTTTTCAGCATACCCCTGGCTGCTGGTAAATTTCCCTTCTTTCTGGAGGGGCAACAGTGGACATTTTAAGTGCATCCCCAAGATCACCTTCACAGCCCCTCCATATGTCATAGGTTGATAATCTGAGACCTGTCCCTGTTCTCCTTCTTCATCACATTAGTAAACTTGATGCTATAATGTTGACATGTAAAGATTTGCCCCTGCCGCAGGACATTCTACGAACCTTGCTAGAACACCTTCAAGGGAGAAGAGGGGTTGTAAAATCATAGAAAATTCAAGGCCCAGGCACTACTATAAGTTTTAGAAATCATTTGATCATCTAACACACATGTTGTCCCAAAAGCTGTTGAATAAAGTACATGCCTATCCAACCCCTACAAATATAAAGGAGATACAAGATTTAGTAGGAGTGTGGAGGTTTTAAAGGACTTTTGTCCCCACCTAGAAAAATGCCTTCATGACTTATACTGCCTAATAAAGAAATGGGACATATGAGATTGAGAATTAAGGTGGCAAACCCCTTCGAGAAGGCAAAAATACTAGGAAAGCAAAACAAAGCTCTAGGCATCTCCCAACCAGGGATCTCTCATTTGAATTAGATGCATCTATGACTCTGAAAGCTGTGAGTTAGGCATTACAGAAGAGATAATGGAAGAGGAGGTACTACTAGAATTTTGGTCCCAGCTCTGAAAGAAAATAAAACCGCGGTATACCCCCACAGAGCAGCAATTCCTAGCAGTATACATTGTGCTCCTTCAGGTGGAACCTGTCAGGAAGGAATAAACCACAGCAACAAATGGGCAGTTTAGCTGGTGATCCCTGACTCTTTACACTAACAACAGGGTTGTTCTAAAGAGATTAACCCTAAGGTTTGGATCATGGGACACAATGCGGTAGAGGAATCATGAGTAGGTCCTTATGGAGTTCAGATGCAAGAAAGACATTTAGGCTGGCCTGCAAGAGGCTGAGAAGTCCTCACTGTTTTCCATGTCATGGCTCATTCCTATGACACCTAACACCTTCTGGCAATCTGGTCAGTTCTAGTAACTGATCCTACAGTGGACTCCACAGCTTGAGTATATAAAACAAGTAACTAAAGCAGCACCCAGGTGGGATGGCATGTTGTCAGAAATTCCAGATTACCCTTAAAATACAGTGACTTAGTTAATGGAATGACAATATGTCCTGTGTGTCTTAAACAGCACCCAAGGCAGTTTCTAAAGGAGTCTGGAGCCATTTGCTGGAGTTCCAACCAGTGAGAAACTGAAAAACTGATTATATTGGCCCTTTCTCCTTTTTCAAAAAAGTTTTATTTAAGTATAGTTGATTTACAATGTTATGATAATTTCTGCTATACAACAAAGTGATTCAATTATACACACACACACACTCACACACATCCATTCTTTTTCATATTCTTTTCCCATACAGATTATCATAGAACAGTGGGTGGGGTTCCCTGTACTATACGGCAGTTCCCCATTGGCCAATAATTCCAAAAAATACAGTGTGCCTATGCCAATACCAAACCCCCAGTCCATCATTCCCCTGACCTGTTCCCCATGGTAACCATAATTTTTTTTTCAATGTCTATGAGTCTGTTTCTGTTCTGAAAATAAGTTCATCTGCATCCTTCCATATACAAGTGATATCATATGATATTTGTCTTTCTCTGCCTGACTTACTTCATTTAATATGATAATCTCTAGGTCCTTCCATATTGCTGCAAATAGCCTCATTTCATCATTTTTTATAGCTTAGTAATATTCCATTGTATCACATCTTCTTCACCCATTTTTCTGTCAATGGACATTTAGGTTGCTTCCATGTCTCAGCTATCGTAAGTAATGCTGCAATGAATATTGGGGTGCATATATCTTTTAAAATTTTTGTTTTCTCCAAATAGATGCTCAAGACTGGGAGTGCTGGATCAAATGGTAGTTGTAGATTTAGTTTTCTGAGGAATCTCCATACTGTTCTCCATAGTGGTTGTACCAATTTACATTCCCACCAACAGTGTAGGAAAGATTTCCTTTTCTCCGCACCCTCTCCAGTGTTTATTTTTTGTAGACTTTTTTTTTTTTTGGCATTTTAGGGCCAGACCTGTGGCATATGAAAGTTCCTAGACTAGGGGTCAAATTGAGCTGGCAGTCTAGCCACAGCCACAGCATCTTGGGATCCCAGCCACATCTGCAAACTGCACTACAGCTTGTGGCAAAGCCAGATCCTTAACCAACTAAGAAGGGCCAAGGATTGAATCCACATCCTAATGGGTACTAGTCGGATTTGTTTCTGCTAAGCCACAATGGGAACTCCCATTTATAGGCTTTTTGTTGATAGCCATTCTGGCTGGTATAAGATGATATCTCATTGTAGTTTTGATTTGCATTTCTCTAATAATTAGCAATGTTGGGTATTTTTTATGCATTTTTTTTGGCTGTTTTCTTTGTAGAAATGTCTATTTAGACCTTCTGCCCATTTTTTGACTGGGTTGTTTGCGTGTGTTGTTGTGTGCATTTTTTTTTTTTAGCCGCATGAGGTGTTTGTATATTTTGGAAATTAATCCCTCATTCATTGCTTCATTTTCAAATATTTTTCCCATTATGTGGGTTGTCTTTTGGGTTTTTAAAATGGTTTCCCTGCTGTGCAAAAACTTTTAAATTTAACTAGGTCTCATTTGTTTGTTTTTGTTTTATTTTCATTACTCCAGGAGGTGGTTCCAAAAAGATATTGCTGCAGCTTATGTCAGAAGGTTCTGCCTGTTTTATTCTAATAGTTTCATAGCACTCTAACTTATATTTAGGTCTTCAATTCATTTTTGTTTTTGTGTATTGTGTTAGAGAGTATTCTAATATAATTCTTTTACATGTAACTCTCCAATTTTCCTACATCATTTGTTGAAGAGACTCTTTTCTCCATTGTATATTCTTGCCTCCTTTGTCATAGATTAGTTGATATATAGGTGCATGGGTTTATTTCTGTGGCCCCCTCCTTCTTCGTGGGGGTTCTAGATATACCCTAGTTTGTATGAACACCACATCTGGCCTAGCCCAAGTTGTACCCTGTCACTGTACAAAGCAGGCTGCGCCACTACTGGGGTATTAGAGAGGCTGAGTATCACGTATAAATACATTTATTGAGTAGAACTGACTGAATATCACATTTCAAAAGTCATGATAAGCAACAGTGGGCAAGAAAAATGACATTAAATAGAGGTTTCATCTTCCCTATAACCTGAAAGAGGCAGAATTGATAGAAAGGAAAAATGGAATACTGTATTAAAATAAAATACTAAATTAGTAGCAGGTAAAACAACCTCAACCAAGCCAGAACATCTTGTCCCCTCTTTTGATGATGTTCAACTCCAGGTGTCATGTGTTTTGACAGGTCCAGCTTATAGCAGGACAACAGAATCCCAGAGGAGACTGAGTGGTTCCCCCTCATCTAGACTGTCAAGGAACTTATTCTTCCTGGTAGAATGTCTCAGTGTAATTTTGGTAAATAATTCATTTTCCAGGCATATTGAGGCTTGGTGTTTTCAGCAGGACACATTGATCTATGGTGAAAGTCAGGGTAATGATTGTTTCCCATGAATTTTATATTTTTTGGTATCTGGTGCCTCAACAGTGTCTTCAGTCTGGCATCTGGGGCAACAGGTCTTATTGGTTGATCATTCAAATGTATTAAAGCCTGAGACAGTACTTCAGTCCCCCAGGCTGAGGTAGCTGGTAATTTGGATATTTAAAATGGGAATGATTATGTGATAATTTTGAAAAACTGACAAATGATAGACTAGTTGCCTCTCAGTTTATTACTGGTATTGTGATTTTGGGCAAGATGCTAATTTTCTCTTAGTTTAACAATCAATAAAATGTGACAGGAGTGGCTGTCATTGTGGCTCAGCAAGTTAAGGACCCAATATTGTCTCTATGAGGATGCAGGTTGGATTTCTGACCTCATTCAATGGGTTAAGATACCTTGGTGTTGCCATGGCTGTGGCATAGGCATAGGCCACAGCTGTAGCTTTGATTTTACCCCTGGCCTGGGAACTTCTATATGCCGCAGGTGCAGCTGTAAAAAGAAAAAAAAAAAAGAGAGACAGTAGTACCTATCTCATAGGACTATTATGAGAATGAAGTTATATAATCAGCATAAAGTATTTAGCAGAGTATCTGTCATGTATACAATAAATTACTGATATATGTTATTTTAACCATTACAACTATTTTTTTAAAGATTTTACTTCCATTGCACTCTTGCCCTCTCAATTAGCTAGATTCATACTACTCATAAATTATTAGATCTACCCATTAGTTATAAGACATTTCCTGGTATAATTTTAGAAACAGAATATCAGACTCCACCCAGGCATACAAAATCAGAATCTGTATTTCAACAAGTTCCCTAGGTGATTTGCACTCACATTGCATTTTGAGAAGAGCTGACTTGGGACACTTAGAATAGTGGTGATCAAGGTAAGCCATACACCAGATATACCTGGAATGTAAAATAATGGCTCCTATATTTCATTTGCAGATATTTTGATTTAATTGGTTTGGCTTTTATCCTTGGAATTCTACTTTCAAGAGTTTCCAGTGAATCTAATATGGTAATAAGGCTGAGAACTACCAACTTTTGAGATTAAATGATACCACTGCATACAATGTATATTGTTCTCCAATGTTTTACAGATTAAAATCAACTTATAACTAAATAGAAAAATAATTATATTTAAATTTGATCTGTGTGTATATATACATATATAAAACATATATATTATTTCTCTGAAAGTTAAGTCAAAATATAATAAATTTAAAAACTTAAATTTAAAAGCAGTTACAGATTTTCTTGCTACTACTATTCATGTTTGGAAGCTCACAGAAGGAAAAATATATAATATCTAAAAATGTACCACTTACACAGTGTTTGAAAACTCTAAAATTGTACGAATTAGGGATTTATTACTGCCTTCACATTTTTATAACAAAACTAAAACTTCAGAAAGAGTAAAGAACTTGTCCAAAATTGCACATCTACTAAGAAATATCACAATGTATTGACTTATGTTAAATCCTATGTCAGGTGCATTCTCACATCAACAGACAAATAACAGTATAGAGCAACAGTGAAAGCATCACCCTTGATTCCTTTCTTGAATTAATTCTTGAATCTAACCCTTTGCATTTACACTCCAGCTGTCAGGCTTTTTTTAATTGAATTCTTGCAATAAACAACTGCCCAGTTGCTCTTTCTGATTCCAGTTCCTCAGTTGTCTATTTACTATTGTTTCCAGATTCAGCTCTGTAAAATATAAATTGTAACATGTCACTCTCTGTTCCATCCTCCTGATCACTTCTATACATACTACAACACTTAATTCATTGGCACCTACCTCCAAGCTGCCACTTTCTCTTTTTCCATGCTTTATGATGTTTTCGCCATTTTTAATGCCTGGTGTACTCATGAAAGTCAAGTCAAAAGTCCCATTTAATGTGTGCTAAAATATAATCTGTACTTCTAAAATCATGGTAAGTGTTTTTGGAAACTATTTTGAAACATCTACTTTTAGAGAAATGGTCCTTTGGGACTTGGAATAATGTAGAATGGCACTAAGTCAGAGGGAGTCTCTTCTTTTAGAGCATTTTACATCCACAACTCATCATGGGGCCTAAAGTAATTGTTTTTCTGCCCAGATTTCTTATGTATTTTAAAACATATTTTAAAAAATTAAAGGGATATTGTGAAGCAAGGAGTCAGCAAAGTTTTGTTTCGTTTTTTTTCCCCATGAGATCTATCTATTCTGCAATGGATTTTTTATGTCTGTGACACTGTTCTTGAGCACTAAAAGATCTGAGCTATATTGTACATCTTGGTTGGACATATGATATGGAAACTTTCCATTTCATCTAGAGCTAAGAATCAGAGCAAAAAGAAAGCCAGAGATATATTAATATTAAGATAAATAAAATTAAAAGATGTGGAGTAACCTTGTACAGATCAACAGTGGTCTATCACATGTTTAACCCTAGAGGAAATTTGAATAAAAATCTAAAGTCGAAGAGAAAATTTTTTTTGACCATCAATACTTACATTGAAAGAATAATTCTTTCAATGCCTTGAAGGCAACCTTTTTGCATAGGCAGATCTGATACCTTATTATGCTTTATAACTCCACATCTAAAACACTTCAGTGTCCATTCTTTATGCTCAACAATTACTAGTCTTATGAATGAAGTAATATTCAGCATAATAGGATATACCCAAACTATACTGAAACAAGTTTAACACTTGAAGGTTAACATATAAAATGAATAGTGTCATCATCTAAAAATTCATTTCCATATATAACCACCACATATAAAATATGACTTTTAATGAGCCAAGTTAATATTCCCATGCATATCATATTAGATATAGAAATAAATCTAATTAGTTCTTAACCAAACACAGCTGCTTAACCCATTTTAAATCCAACTAGTTAGTTCTGTACTTATGTAACTGAAAGTTCATAATCAAAAACATGCAAATTTTACCAGAGTTATTTGACTGAATCCATTGTTAGCTTGAACGCAAGTAGTTATATCATTTATCTGAGCCAGACACTATCTTACTGGATTCTAATCCATTGGTCAAATCACATTTTTCTCAATGTTAAATAGACTATCTATTTTGCATTTAATGCAATTTGGCTGCATTTATTTTAGTGATTAAGTGCTTATAATTGACTAGCCTTAAAATTGTATAATATGGCTGTTATAATACATTTTAAAATGCCAAAAATATTTTGGCACTATCTTTAAAAAGCAATGTTAAGATCTGATACAAATTTTCTTGCAAACCTTCCTTTTTTTTTTTTTTTTTTTTTTTTCAGTGTTTACTGAGGGAGTCCTGTGAAAAATTAGCTAGGTCTGTAACACAAAATTTAAATTCTTACTGGCCAATGGAATTCTGCAATTCCATTAACACAAGAGCCTGACACAGCTGAGATTTATATTGCCAGAAACTCTCATTTGATTTATAATCTGGTAATCCTTTTATCCTCCATTTATATGCAGTATAACTTGACGTAAGTGCAAGAATGCCTTCACTAATAGAATTCACGAATATTGGACCAAGACATTTTTTAGATCATAAAGTCTCTCTGAAAAGGGAAAGAAAGGGAAATGTTGGACCTGGCTAGGATGGAATCTGGCTTTAACACAGTCTAATAAGATGAAACTCAGGTTAAAACTCCTGATTTTAGGACATTAGATTGGCATAGAGTTCTCTTTAGATGGTCTGCTCGCTCAACTCCACCCACATAACTGTTTTACCAGTCCTCAAGTTACAAAGGAATTAGCTTTTGTTATAGTTCATATTAAAAAGTTATGTGGTCTTATGAAGTGTACATATATGGGGATAAGCAAAGAAAGTGAAATCTGGGAGGGGAGAAAGTTCTAAATATCATACTGAGCCTGGGAGAAATCTGGACTGTAAAGAAAGTGAGATATAGCAAAAACATTTGCCACATCCACTTCATTTACAAAATGGTGTTTTTATTTTTTTTAATTTTTTTAAGGGCTGCACCCACAGCATATGGAAATTCCCAGGCTAGGAGTTGAATTGGAGCTTTAGCCACTGGCCTACACCACAGCTCTTGGCAACACCTGATCCTTAACCCACTGAGCAAGGCCAGGGATCAAACCCACATCCTTATGGATACTAATTGGGGTCTTTACTGCTGAGCCATGACAGGAACGCTCCAAAATGGTGTCCATAAATTAAACACCACAGCCAACAACAAAAACAAACAAACAAACAAAAAAAACATTTAACCAAGAATCCAAGGTTTTTAATCCCTTATCATCTTTAACCAATCTCCACTCCCTTCCCCATACACACTATATCCTACTTGTTGAATATACTTTAAACTTGACTTGAGTATTAATTCCTCTCAACTGTTTTCCATTCAACAGTAAAATACCATTTCTGTCACTCACCATTCATTCTAACAGTATTATTTTATTCACATTTTCCTCTATGCATAGCTATGGAAGAAATACATGTACAGGCCAATATCCCTACATGATATATGCATTAAAAACTCAATGAGAAGACTATCTATTACATTTGGGGGGTTAGTGGTATATCAAGCGGCCTAGAAATGCTTGCATTTGTGCAATGTTTTCCAAATTTTCTTCTTGAATATTCCGGAATTTTTAAAAAAAATTCAAAAATATTCTTGTCAAGAAATAAATTTTGAAAGCGCCCAGATTTCTTTAATAGAAAAATATCATAAAGTATAATGATAAGGCCATAGATGGGCAGTGCTTTATGATACTTAATAGGTCATTCAAAAGAAGGTATTACTTAGGTGATTTCTACCACTTTAGCATTTTAAAATTTTCTGTGGAGTTCCTGTCGTGGCACAGTTGAAGCAAATCCGACTAGGAACCATGAGGTTGTGGGTTTGATCCCTGGCTTCGCTCAGTGGGTTAGGGATCCAGCGTTGCCGTGAGCTGTGGTGTAGTTTGCAGATGCAGCTCGGTTGTGGTTCTGGCATAGGCTGACAGCTGTAGGTCCAATTGGACCCCTAGCCTGGGAACCTCCATATGGCCTGGGTGCAGCCCTAAAAAGACAGACACACACACACACACACTCAAAAAAATGTTCTGTGATTTAAATATCACTCGCTCATCAATAATATGACTTTGTTATTTTTATCATTTGCTATTTAAAACTCACAATATAAACAACCACAATACTAAATAAGTTCAGGAAAAGCATGTGTAAAATTTAATTTAATGACATAGTTACATTAAAACAAATTTCACAAGTAAAGCAGGATAAAAAAAAATTATTTACCTCTACACTTAGTAACTTCAGACATAGAATAGTAAATTTAATTAATAGATTTTATTTTGGTAATATTTAAGTCAGAGAAAGAAGAGGGAGGGATCAAGAGAGGGAGAGACAGAAAGGGAGAGTTAGAGATAGAAAAAGAAGGAGAAAGAGAAGGTTATATTAGCGGTATTATGCCGAATCCAATGCCTGAATCAAAAGCTTGACGCACTGCCCCTTTAGTTGATGTGAATGATTCAGCTTCAACATGTCTCTGAGTTCTCTAAAGGAAAAATACTGTTACCAGGAGCTCAAACTACAAACATGCTGCCTTGCAGTTTAAGCTGAATGCAAAGCTTGGCATCATAAAAGTTGTGCAACTAACTCTTCCTCTATTAAAATGCATATATTTATTATTAATTATTATGAAATTTCTTAATTTTAGAGTATTAGAGGGCAATGTAGAAATTTTGTTGACTCATTAGAAAGACCTAATGTGATAATCTGCACAATGTAACATTGTATTAAAAGGCTGTATTTATAGCATTAATTTTAAGCCCCCATTTGAACTGTTATATTAGAGAAGACTACAAAAAAGGTAAATCTGAAAATTAAACTGAGGGCTTTGCCTATATAGTTTTCCAATTTGCTGAACACACACATACTCTCTCCTCTTCTGCCCTCATATCTACCCCTCTCTAAATTCATTTAACTTTTTACTTTGTTTTTCTCTATTTCTGCTCTGTTGCTTTCTCTGTATTTTCTTTTTCACCCCCCTCTTTCTCACTATTCTTTTTTAAATTTTTTTCCATTCCACTACCATATACATAGTTCTTTGAAGATTACCATATCAGCTCTGAATTCCATTCATTTATTCACAGTGATTACCAAAGACAAATTATTAAATTTCCTTCTAAAGCAATTAACGTTTTCAGAAACTTCATGCATTATAGCAGTTCATGATTCAGTCAGAATGAATCAAATAAAATGTTGGTTAAGTTTCATATTCTACTTCTCTATGACTTGTGATGTGGTTGTACTAAAATAAAATTAGGAAGTTGCTTAGAATTAATTTAAGCATTATACTAGAAGTAATCATATGCATGGTGCATTACTGTAATCCACTTTTTCTTATTTTCTAGATAATGATTGCCTCTGTGATACAATAATATAATACCATCACTACATTCAATTTTTTTTCAGCCAAATGCATTTAATTCTGGTAATGATAAAAAAATCAATGCATTATTATATCTATAAGACTATCATACTGAGCAAGAAGAATATAGCATTATACATTTTATATATTTTAATTTGGAAAAATTTAAGGTACCCATTGCATATATATATTACCTGGATTTGTAATAGGCAAGTAAAAGATAAGGGGGGGAAATTTGTCATTCCAAAGTCCTTGATGATATGTTTTTCCAGATGTGTGTGTGTGTAAGAAAAAAAATCAACACAAAATAGAAAAGGACATGTTCCAGATACGACCAAAAATAATATTGAAATTGTTTATAATGTTCTCTTGGAGAACTCTTTTCCTTAGGAATGATGGATTCTAACGGAAATGAATTAGTGTATCTCTAAATAGCATTTGTTTGTTTTATCTATGAAAATTTCCAAAAAATAATTTTGTAGAAGTTGGAGAGTTGGAAATACCTGAATGTAATTTTTTTTAGTCTTAGAAATTATTGAGAATGTTGCTTAACTCCATGATTCTCAGTTTTTAACTAAAATATGCATTATACTCCTCCATATTATTGTGTGGATTAAAGGATAAAAGTTAAAGCAACTAGCATAAGTACCCAGTACACCTCATTCTCTTTCTTTCTTGTCCCACTGCCTTTCAGAAGACCATTTGCCATTATTTTCAGAGATTTCATATGTGTTAGGACGGTTATTTTCTTATAGCTTTTAAAATAAGGACATTAATAAGTTTTTAATTCTATTGAATTATACCTTCATTTCTAGAAGGTAGAAAAGCCTACTGATTAAAAAAAAAATCTAAGTTAAATATGTTAAATATATCAATTATCCCTGAAATTCAGTTAAGCAACTGAATTTTCTATTTTTCTTTTAAATGAGTAATATGAACTACATGATAAAGAATTTTTGTCTCTGTTTTTTGTTGTTATATCCCCAGGGCTAGAAAAACACCCAAGACATATGCACTCAAGGAATATTTGTGGGATTGAAAATACAATGACTTTTGAGTTGTTACCCATTTTCCTCAATCCATTTTAATTGGAAATAACTATCTTGATTTGATTTTATTAAAAATAGACAATTCAGCATTTTCAATAATAATGTTCAATTATTTTCATTTTAACTTAAAGTACAAAACTGAAAAAGTAATATATATGCTAGAAACTCAATAAATGTCTCAGTCTCATCATTTTTGGAAATATCAAGCATTCTTATTTATTCAAACTATTTGGAAAAGAATAACATATACTGTCATGCAAATATGAAAGGAATGATAACATAAAGTCAACAAGTTTTATCCTAGAAAAGATTTTTAATAGCAATTTGCAAAATTGAGTGCTTAGTATAACTCTTGTTCAAAAGAACAGAATACAACTGTGGATTCTGGTCTCAGGTAAACATTCCATCTGGTGGAACAGAAAGACTTGAAGTTTGTGATTATGTCACTATGCTCTTATTCTGTAGCTAATTTTCTAAATACATATACATATAATTTAAACATATATATATATAAATTTTCTTTTAATCTTCCACAATTAAAAAAAAGAGTTCTACAGAACAAAAGGAAGACAAGAGCTACCATCTGGAGAGAAAAGTTTTAGGTACATCATCAAAGACAGTGAACCCTGGAAGATCTTGAACTATTATTCTTTAATTTTTAATCATGAAAATACTTGCTAGGAAAAGAGACTGTCTAAATAGCAGCCACTTTTATATTCAGATATTTGCCATCTAAAGTAATTGGATGTCAGATGAGGAACTGCCTGTCATATTTTACTATTAAAATAATACATTTTTGTGCATAACCAGACATGCCTTAGTGAGTTACTGTAGCCTATGGTCTCCCTGAGATTTTCCAATGGGATTTTAATAATACTTTTATGTTTGCCATCTTAAGCAGTACAGGCTGTTAAACTCAATTTGTAAGAAAAATATTCAGGTATAAAACCAGATAATCTGTATCCCTTTGGAATCAAAAGTCACTTTGCCAAAATATTTTAACACGCGAAATTGCTTCTTGAGAGATGTTTGCCATGATAAAATGACAGAAAACTACATTTCCATTATAATTATAACTGACTCATGGTGCTAAGTTTTTATAATTTAAAGGTATTCTCAACTCTGACAGCCCTTCCATGTTGAATTATGCATCTCAGGCTCTTAAATAGTTCTGCTGGCACAAGACAGCTGAGATGAAGTTGTCTTTCTAAAATAATTGCTCCATGGAGCATCCATTATACCTTCAGAAAAAATGTATTACTTGACTTCTACAAATTATAGACTAGCCTATAATGGGTATTTTTGACAGCTATTAGCTTAAAAAAAATCCGAACAGTAAAATGAGTATTGATATCACAATGGTGTGCTGTGCATGTTAATATCAACCTTCTCTGTACTTTCCTTCTAAAGCATGATGTAATCATTAATTATAATAATATTGATGTAACTGAACTCATGCTAAAAATACAGTATTGGAAAACTATGTCATTTTCTCACCTATGAGACAAAAAGCATTAACTGAATACTTACGGTACATATTGAAGGCACCATCCAAGTTTAAAAGGTAAAAAATGAGAAATCACTTGGGTGATTTTTTTTTTTTGAATCATCAAATTACTGGGTATATTTTAAAAATTATGAATGAGAAAATAATCAGATAAAGATAAAGATAATATGTTTGTATCTACCAAATTCCTCTTTGAAATATTGAGCACTGGTGAAAACATGAGTTATCACTGATTTGTTGAAATGTATATTATTTTTTATCAAGAATTTTATGCCTTAAGTTTTTGTGGAAGTTAAAATTTCCCTAATAAAAATACTTGCAAATGTCTTCATAGGAATATTCTATTTCATGGAACTATAATGATCCCATTATTAAAATCCAAAATGAAAACATTAGTGACAGTCAGGAAACAGGGTCAAAGTCTACCCTCACTGCTTCTATGTATATCAATTAATTGCAGTCATGTGAATGAAAATATTTGTTGTTAAATTTAGGAGAGTTCTAAGCAAATATAGGTAAAGTTTTAAATATGTGTGGTAAATATCTTCCAAGTCTATTGCATTGCTAAGTTTCTTTGTTTTGGTTTTTTAGGGGTTTTTTTTGGTGGGTTTTTTTTTGTTTTGTTTTTTTTTTTTTTTTTAGTTTTTAATATGATCACCTTAGGAAGAAATGGCTTAGGTTCCCATGTATCTTCCATATAAACAATTCACAGACTTGGACATCCACGTGCATACCTCCCATCTGAAGAAATCCAAAAGCTAAAATATATAATTAAACAAGGTTAATTAATATATTCAGTGAAGGTGTATCATCTGCCTAGTCAGTCTAGTCCACGCTGCAAAGAACTGATCACATCATTATTCTTTATACCTCTTCCTTATTAACCATATCCTAGAGGGCTCATCCATCCACACCAAAAACGGCACCCATATGTGGTCTCTTCAAATTACCTTTCACTTTAAGTTCATCGTCACCTCTTAGGTTCATAGTAGAAAGTCATTTCTTGTGCTAAGCTCCAGCACTCTATCTGCTACTTACTGAAGCTTAAGTTGGGTGGTGATGATGGAGAGGATGATAGATGGAAATATGATGGAGTTTTAGTACATCTTTCCAGTCCCTATTTTCTTACTTTCACATCTCTTATTCAAATAAAGTATTTAGAAGTCTAAAAGACTAGCTGAAGAGAAAGAGAAACATTTCAAAATAAACCTTTAATAGATAATTTTAAGAGAATAGGGATAGGGAAGAAAGAAAATAGGATACAATGACTTTGTAATACCTTGCTATACTTTAACCCTCACACCTTTTATCTCTTTATAGTGACCCCAGGGGGTAGACAGCAAGGTGGAGAAAAATACCCACCAAATTACATTAAGGTGACCACAGTTATTCATGATGATCTAAATTAAAATTTCTACCATGTATCACTTTTTAAAAAATGAGCGGCCTACATTCTGACAGCATGATAGCTTTTCAAAGTATTTATTGTAGTTCTAAATTATTAAGTTATTAACTAAAATCATTCATCTGTATACACAGTTGAGACATTATATGTAGAATTACCAAACCAACAAATCTCTACTCCTTCCACCAAAGCAAAATTGTTTAGAGCAATGTAATGACTGTTTTTATTTCAGGGAACTTGAATAATATATCTCTACACCTTAAAAATCTTTGAAAAACAGGTTTTTGTTTGTTTTGTTTTGTTTTGTTTTGTTTTTTTAATGGGAAGGATTACCTACCATCAATAACATTTATGTATTACATTCTTTCAGGCTGTGTTATTCCTGCATTTATTGTGAACAAAATCCAACATGTACATCACATGTGTGCACACACACTTATGAGTGATGGTAAAATTACATATAAAATAGTCTGTCCAGCTTCAGTGGATTTTTGTGTGATTTTAATGACCTCAACATTTTTCTATAGCCTTCAAGTTTTCTACAATAAGAATAATTATTTATTTTTGTTTTATTCAAGCAATCCAAAAATCTGTTCCAAAATTTTTCAAGAACAGAAATACAAAGTAAAAAGTTGAAGTATTTTTTCTTGATGTCTTGACACATCCCATCCTCTTGACCTCTAACCCCAGTAACTCATATTTTCTGAAATACAACTGATGTTAATTGTTTGCAAGACCCACCTAGGCCTTAATTTTCTGCTCTTATATACAATGTGGAGAGGACTACAGTTTCGCTATTCCTTATTCAATCTCTCAAGATAGAGAAAAAAATAATCTTACCCCAGCTTCCTTGCAGACAGGAGTGTGATGGCCTATGCTCAATGAAATAGAAGCAGAAATACTTCTTTTGGGGTTTTGGGAAACTTCCTAAAGTGTCATATTCCTCTCTACCCGCTTCTCTTTCCCTTTTTCCTGTCTGGAGCTGTCAAGGTGTTTGTGGGGAGGGATGGTGGCAGCAGCATCTTGCAAACACAGTGACAAGGGCCACATCTTTTGAAAAGGAAAACAAGTAAACCAAAGACCAAGCAACCAACCAAACAAAAACTAAAGAAAGCTGAACTCTTCTTGATGTTGTTGTAACACTGAATGGTAAGCTCTGTTTTTCTATGTGACAGAATAATGAATCATAAGCCCCTTTCTTGCTTAACCGAATGTTATTTATGTTTCCTATTATAAGAGTTGATCTGAATTTCTAGTTAAAAATATATAGGTACATTTAAAACTATAACTCTGTTTCTTAATTTTATATGACATCATAAGGTATTCTGTTTCAAATTGTTTTTATTCACTTAATGACATTTTAAGGTATTTTCATTTTAGCATATACAGGCAAAAATTTTATGTAGATTATTCAATTGTATTGATGAAGCATCATTAATTTAATTTAGATGCTTAGGTGGCATCCAATATTTGGTTATTGAAGTCAGTATACAAATGGATATCTTTGTATATGCATGTGTATTTCTTGAGGTAAATATATAGAGGTATAATTTCTGAGTTCAAAGATAAGTGTATTTTGAATACTGATGAATATTTTGAGAACCTTAACTACATTTTTCTCCCACCATATTGAGTGTCTTTTCCTCCACAGTCAATGTTATCACACGTAGGAATCTTTTTGTCCATTTTCATGGAATAATATGAAATTATATTGTTTTTGTTTGCATATACAAGTTACTATTGAGTTTTAGCATATATTCACTTATTTATAACCATTTGTGTTTCTTATCAAGTAAGTTGCTACATGAACCATAAAAACTACATCCATTGGGCTCTCCTTTTGTTATTTTTAAGAAACTCTTTATATAAGAAAAAGAAGCTTTTATTTGTGGCATACATATTTGCCTAATCTGTCCGTGGCAGAGACAGTCATTCACTGGACTTTTTTTTGTAAATGCTGAAATAAATTAGTACTTTATTTATACCTCTACGTTTTGCTTCTTGTATATCACACATTCCTCTCTTTTGTATTTTTCACTTTGCTTCAGTGCATTCCAGATAATTATTTCAGATAAATAAATTTAGAAGGAGATACTTATATTGCACTCTTATGTAAATGATTTTATTTTTCCCTTTTATTTTAATTTAACTTTAATTACTCTGTTGTTTTCAGTTTTAAGGCATTGTTCCATAGGATCTTGTCTTATTTAGAGATATTATCATTCCTTATCTCTTTGATAGGATGTCTGACTTTTATTTCTATTTTCCCCTTTCTTTGAAAGCTGTTAGTGACTTTAGAAGTCTCAGAGTTCCTGTCATGGCTCAGTGGAAATGAATCTGACTAGCATCCATGAAGACACAGGTTCAGTCCCTGACCTCACGCAGCGGGTTAAAGATCTGGCGTTGCCATGAACTTAGTTGTAGGTTGCATAGGTGGTTCAGATATGATGTCACTGTGGCTATGGTATAGGCCGGCAGCTACAGCTCCAATTTGACTCCTAGCCTGGGGACCTCAATATGCCGTGAGTGCGACCCTAAAAACCAAAAAAAAATAAAAATAAAAAAAGAAGTTTCAGATGTGTAAGCACACATATTGAAATGCAGCCTGCCTAGCCCTTAAGAAAACTTTTCAGTACAAAGATTTATTTATTATTGAGATTTCGTTTAAAATTTTATTATCTAGTAACTTCCTAGCTTTCTAAATGTTTCCTTTTCATAGCAGCCTACTCCTATGTTAAATATTTCCTGATGCACATGTCTGCTCTTCCATGTGCTTATTGTGGTCCTTCCCTTTAAGAGATGTGTTTCTAACATATTCCTAGTTAGGAATGATGAAGTCAACTGATTATCATTGATTCTTGGTGATGTTTTCCTTTGCGGTTTATTGAAGTGTTCCAAAATAAACTTATCCCTTAAGTGGGATGGGTGCCTACCTGCTCTTTGTAAAGATGGATGGGTATCATAACCTAAGGACTTTGCCCTAAGGTACTTAGATGTAGAAATAGCTAGAACTGAGAACCTCCCAGATTCTAAAGTGACCATGGCTTGTCTTGATATTGGAGGAAGTCAGGTATCTCTTTTCTTCACAGAACATTCTATTTTTAGTTTTTCTTTCAACTATTATGGACTATCTATGACCAAAACTTCTTTCTCACTCACCTGGGTAACCCCCTGAGAAGCAATTCACTTTGTCCACACAGGTCTCAGGATCAAATACCTCTGAAGCCTGCTGCTCCTTTTGTTAGTTACATTAGGACTGTAAAGGCAAGACTACTCTTCTGAATACCCAATTTAAAGAAATAGGTTTACTTCAGGGTTCATATTTTGCTGTATATTTGTTGATTTAACTTTTCTAGTTGTAGTCCCTCCTTCTCAATTGTTTTCCTGTGTATACTATGTAGAAGGCTGTGCTTTTCCTCTATTCTTTCTATACAAACTCTTTTATTTCCATCTGCAGTCATTCATCATAATAGCTCTTGACAAAATACGTATTTCCTTAGACATTATCTAAAACATACATGTATTTTTCCCAGATTATTTTAAGATGCTTAGGGACAGGAAGGTGTGGGAGGAGGGGAAGTACATGCCAATTCCATGATCTTGAGCCAAGTCTCCTTAGAGTTCAATTTATTTATAATCAGAAAAATATATACAGCATTTGCATGTTTGTATATGATACATGTCATATGTGCATATAAAAAGTAAGACACTAGCTGGCAATGAAATAGAACTAGAGGAAATCTTATATTCCTTGTGTTTGTACGTATTTTGTATGTTTTCAGTAATGAACAGGTGTTGATTTTATGATAAAATGTAAAATTAAAAATGAATGTTCTATAGAACTACATTAAAGTATATCATGCCTGGATTAATTTTTATAAAATGGCAGTGAATAAGCACAGTATGACTCTTTTATGTACCACTTCTCATCTAAATACTTTATCTGTCTTAACCTATCCAATCCTCATAAGCACCCATTGATACAGTTTTGATATTATTATTGTCTTTTTATAGTAGGGAACTGAGGCACAGAGAGGGTAAAGAACTAGACTAATGCTTCATACCCAATATGAAAGGTAGGTAGGTTTCAGACCTAGTAGTTTTACTTTATAGTTCATTCATAAATTATGCATATTGTCCAGAGATTAGGGATGAGGGAAGACGTTGTAAATGCAGGAGAGAAAGAATTAATCAGACATAGTCTATGTTTTATAACTTTATTTTAATATACCTGCTACTGAATAAAAATTAGGATTTTCCTCTACATTGTAAAATTTTGTTTGGACAGATAGTCATGTTGTAACTGTTAGGAATTAAAAATAAATAAATGAGATTCCTTTGAGGATACAATCAAGATTTGCTTGTGTGGCAGTTTTTTATAAAGTGCTAGGGAAAACATTATATACCAAAACATCCCCTGGTCACAAAAATATTATCATTAGAAAATCATCAATTTTAAATTCTCTTTTCATCTTTGTATATTCTACATATGATTTCAGAAATGTATGCACTTGAGAGAAAAACAGCTTATTAATGATTGTTTTAAAGGCTTATTCAAGCTGATCTCTAACTAAAAACTTGTGGCTGCAAAAAAAGAAAGAAATGCCAGAATTTAGGGGGAAAAAAGACTAAAAAGGGATATACTAGACGGGGTCTTTATCTCCTGAGTGGGGCTAACTTGGATACGTACCATTATACATAGGACTAAAAATATTCACTCATCTTTATAATTCCATACATTGTGTGGAAACTTGAGTTAAGTAGGGAAGATATATTGGGATTTTAGCTCAAGGTGGAAGAATCTTAGAATTCTTACAAATTAGAAAGCTTCTCATCTGACAGATAAGCATGTAATATGGGGCTGAAAAGAAGCTGGTGGGTAAAACCTAAGTGGCCCAAACTGCAGATTTTTTTCCTATGAAGTATCAACATCACATGAAAAAACCTTTGGGGTATAAAATTTTACCAAGGCATTTGCCTAAAACTTCTTTGTATTGGATAGATATCCTGACTTTGAGAAATCAATTTCTCTAAGTTTCAGATTTCTAATATATTACAAAAAAATAGGGATTCTAATGATACCTACTCCTAGGATTGTTGTAAGGATAAAATAGCTCAATATCTATAATGTGCTTAGAACAATACTGATACATAGTTATGGCTATATGGGTGTGAACGATATATGCATATATGTACACATTTATTTTCTATCATCCTTGGTATATTGAATACTTATTCGTATTCAATATGTTGCCTTCTTATTCCTCCATTTACCCTAAAAAAAGAGAATTACTTCTTTGCAAAACAGCTGAGTGTTATAATTTTCAAATTTCTTGAGCATACCAACAATCTAAATTTTTTTATGGTAAATTTTATTATCTGATATTTATACTGAGATTTGTTTTATGTAAATGATTTTGTGTATGTTGTGATTAAATCAAAATAAGTAGTTGATGAAAATATTTAAAAATTCTGAGTTCCTCAGATTTTCTCTAAACTTTCAGTGTGATTTTTATAATTAATTAAAATTTAAAAAATTTTAACATGCAGAAAACAGTAATAACTAAGCTATTTATAAGCTGATGTGGTGTTATGTGTTTTTCTAATTATCAAAAACAGATCTATTGTAGAAATTTTTTAAAATATAAGAAATCATAAAAATCACATATTCCCTTTAGCGATAAACTTCATTAAATTTTGATTACATCTTACTAAGCTATTTTCTAAATAAACCTATTTTTAACAAAATTAAAAACACATGCTCATTGTCTTATAATCTGATTTTTCTCATTTACAGCTAAACTTTTAAATACTCATGTGTGAGCTTACACATGCAAAAGGGAAATCTATGATTTGTATTGTTGTTTTTAAATTTCTCTGATTGTAAGAGTAATACCATATATTTGAAAAATGTTAGCAAAATATAGAAATATAAATAAATATAATCTTTTCCTCAAGGAAAATTTGTTTCAATTTCTGTATATGTCTACATATTACTTCCTTTACATATACAACCATATAGATAGATTTTATCTAGTTATATATACTGTTAGTGCGGTGTTTTTACTTTGCAAAATATATTGGTCATCTTTCCAAATCAGTAAATTGAGATCTATTCAATTTCTTTTAAAAGCTGGGGAGTTCCCGTCGTGGCACAGTGGTTAACGAATCCGACTGGGAAGCATGAGGCTGCGGGTTCGGTCCCTGCCCTTGCTCAGTGGGTTAATGATCCTGCGTTGCCGTGAGCTGAGGTGTAGGTTGCAGACGCGGCTCGGATCCCACGTTGCTGTGGCTCTGGCGTAGGCCGGTGGCTACAGCTACGATTCGACCCCTAGCCTGGGAACCTCCATATGCCGCGGGAGCGGCCCAGGAAATAGCAAAATGACAAAAAAAAAAAAAAAAAAAAAAAAAAAAAAGCTGCATATAATTCTCATTATGCCATTACTTCCTTTCTGGACATTTGCGTTGTTTTCTTTTGAAGTTACAGTGTCAGTGAATTTCCTTATACTTTTATCTTTGCGCCAGAACTTCTGCGGAATGAATTCTTAGAGATAGATTTGCTAAATCAAGAGAGAAACATATTTATAATTCCTTTAAATTTTGATAAATTTCCCTCCAAATTTGTTGTAGCAATTGACATGTCCTAAAACAAAGTTGAAGATGACTCACTGCATATTCTTAATGTTTTACTTAAAATTTGGCCAACTAGGAGGTAAAATATAACTAAAAAGTACAGATTGTCCCTTTACTTTACAATGCTGGATCTTCACTACTTTTCCATGAGTGTCCAATATTTGTTTTCCACTTTCATAGGAGATTGATGCTTGCATACTATTGGGAGTTTTAATGGATTTCTTAACAGTGTCCATACCTTCCTCTAGAGTGTGGCAGTAACACTGGGAAAGTTGCTTACACGTCATATAGAGAGGGGAGAGAAATTCAAATATGCAGACATAAATAAAACATACTTTCTGAACTCGAGCATCTACAGGCTAGAAACAAAATGTTTCCTGCAAAACATTATTTTAATTTAGAGGAATAAAGACTTGTAAGAGGTAACATCTTTAATAGCCCCCCAAAATAAATGGAATTTCAATTACAATGCAGCAGTTGAAAATCATGAGTTTTAACTGATAGTTTAATATCCTGTTATTAAACGGTCAGTTAATCAACATGATTAAAACAGGCTTGTGTATAAACCTAACCATTATACATATCCCTCTAGAATTTTATGGATTACAATCAGCTAACCTCCTTTGGTTGCTGCTTTAAAATAATTCCTGGGGATTCAACAAGTAAGACCACAAATGCGTTAGTAGCACTGAATATGTGAGGAGAGACCGTGGCAATAGTTCTTTCCACCATGGGGAGCTGGATATTGTGGAGAAATGTAAATAACTTTAAAAGAAATACTTCAGGAATTTCTGTTGTGGCTCAGTGGGTTAAGAACTCAACATAGTCTCTATGAGGATGTGAATTTGATCCCTAGCCTCCCTGAGGGTTAAGGATCCAGCATTGCCTCTAGCTGCTGCATAGGTCTCAGACATTGCTTCCATCTGGCCTTGCTATGGTTGTGGCATAAGCTGGCAGCTGCAGCTCCAATTCAATTTCTAGCCTGGTAACCTCCATATGCCACAGGTGTGGCTGTAAAAAAAAAAAAAAAAAAAAAAAAAAAGACTAAAGAGAAAGAGAGATACTTCAAAACTGGATTTAAGCCTTGTTTTGAAACAATTTAGTGACAATTTTAAATAATTGCCTCCCAAACAACTGATTAATCATCCATAAAATTACAACAGGTTCTCTTTGGATCCTTCTAGCTCCAAAATTCTATGAACTAGGATGCTGCATTCTTTTAACAACCTCTGGTCTCTGCTACCTCTCACAGTTCCTATCACTTTTAGCTGCACTCTGTAAATAATAGTAAGCTTACTGTCACTTGAAGGCTTTCAGATTTTTAATAGGTCCTCCTAAGTAATCCTTTTTGTTTGGTTTCATTGTAAATCTAATTGATTTACAATGGTATACTAATCTTTCCATACATGAAAGTAATTCAATTATACATATATCTTATTTTCTTAGTATTCTTTTTCATTGTGGCTTAATTTATTAAATATAGTTCCCTGTGCTATACTGCAGGACCTTGCTGTTTATCCATTATATATAGAAGAGCTTATATCTGCTAATGCCAGTCTCACACTCCATCCTTCCACTTTGGAAACCCTGTCTGTTCTTTATGGCTATGAATCAGTTTATATTTCATAGATAGCTTCATTTGCATCATATTACAGATTCCACATATAAGTGATATCATATGGTATTTATCTTTCTCTAACTTGATTCACTTAGTATGATAATATCTAGTTGCATCCATGTTGCTACAAATGGTATTATTTTGTTCTTTTTAATGGCTGAGTAATATACCATTGTATATATGTACCACATCTTCTTTATTCAAGCATCTGTTGATGGACATATAGATTGTTTCCATGTCTTGGCTATTGTGAATAGTGCTGCAGTGAACATGGGAGTGCATGTGTCTTTTTCAAGGAAAGTTTTGTCCAGATATATGCCTAAGAGTGGGATTACTGGATTATATACTAGTTCTACTTTTAGTTTTCTGAGGAACCTCCATACTGTTTCCCACAGTGGCTACACCAAATTACATTCCACCAACAGTGTAGGAGAGTTCACTTTTCTATACACCCTCTTCAGCATTTATTGTTTGTAGACTTTTTGATGATGACCATTCTGACTAGTGCGAGGTGATAGCTTATTTTAAATTTGACTTGCTTTTCTCTAATAATTAGAAATGTCAAGCATTTTTTCATGTGTTTTTTAGCTACCTATATGTCTTTTTTGGAGAAATTTCTATTTAGGTCTTCTATTTTCCTACTGGGTCTTTGTTATTGCTTTTTGGGTTTTTTTGCTGTTGAGTTGTATTAGCTGTGTATTTCAGAAATTAAGCCCTTGATGATCACATCATTTGCAAATATTTTCTCCTATTCTGTACATTGTTTTGTTTTGTTTTGCTTATGGTTCCTTTGCTATCCAAAATCTTATGTTTGATTGGGTCACATTTGTTTATTTTTGTTTTTATATCTAGAGCATTGTGAGAATAACCTAAGAAAACACTGGTATACTTTCAAATAATGTTTTGCCTATGGTATCTTCTAGGAGTTTTATAGTGTCATGTCTTTTGTTTGTCTTTAAGCCATTTTGAGTGTAATTTTGTGTATGGTGTGAAGGTGTGTTCTAACTTCATTGATTTGCATGCTAAGTAGTCCTTTTTGTTAGCATCAATACTTTCTTTCTATTTTAGGGATTGTCACTGCTCCTACTTCTTACCATAGTAGGCTGGAGGCAGTGTTCTTCTTCCCACTTTGAAAGCTGAAATCTTCCTCCTTCCCACTATTGGTAACCAGATACTAGCTACTGATCTTGCATCAACTAATTGAATGCTCCAAGTTGGATTTTGTGCCTGAAGAAAGTGACTCAAAGGCAAAGGGGTGATGAATCAATGGAAGCCCCTTTGTTCTGATCTGGCTTTTCTAACTAATGTTGATGGCTGCGGCTCACAATTCACAGCCTAGAGCTGATTTTTCCTGATAATTTTCCGAAGTTGTTTCTCCAGTCTCCCAACTGGAGAACCCCCAGTATCCTACCAATAAATGGTTAAACTTACCATCTCTTATTTGTAATCTAAAGGATTTTTAACTATTATATCTAGCCTCTCCACTGGGTCATTGTTTTTCAAGAAGTCTATTCTTGTTAAAACAGGAATAATTATTGGAAGTAAGGAAAATTTCCACTGAAAAACAGTGAAAATTAAGAGTGAAAAATGCTGGGACAATAAACCCTATGTTATACGACTACATCATTGTCAACTTTTGTTAATTGGAAGGAAGTGCATATAATTAGAAATAATTGATGAAAACCACTTACTTAAATGATTAATATATGAGGGGCAACATTCATGAAGTAATATTTGTAAAAGAGCCTGTGTTCATATCAATGTAATAGGTACTGCAATACTAACTACTCTGCTTGACATAGCCATTTTCAAAAAAATATATTTTTAGTAGAATCAACCCTCTATTTTTCTTTCCTGTGAGTGTTGTATATTAATATTAGACAATTCTTCGAGATAATCACATAGCTAGCTTTTTCTTTCCATCCCTAACCCACCTAGAAGATGAGATGCGATGAAAAATCAATGAGGATAAAGCTTATTTTTCATGCTACTTTGCTGTATTCCTCTACATTAAAATATTATGGATTGTGGAACCAAAACAGTGCTGTGATTCTAAGGGTATAAGTTTCAGGAATCGAGAAAGAATTGCCTAGAGCTGCCCTCCATAAAGGAGAACAGTGTTTACTGCTGTGTCTGGCTCATAGAAGAAACTCAGAAAGTATGTGTAGAAGGCGGCGAGAAGGAGAGAGCGGCAAGGAGAAAATAAGGGAAAGAAGAAGGGAGGAAAAGAGAATGAGTGAAAGGTGAGCTTTTGAACATCACAAATTAAGGAAATTTTCTTCTTTATTCTTTGAAGAATTTTAGGACTTGCATAAATTCTAGCATAAATTGCTACCAAAGATGTTGGAATAGAGGTTAAATACAATATCTTTGTAATCAATCCTCAATATGAAAATACTATATAAATATAAGACATTGTGTCAAATTTTTAGAAAACTAGAAGAGCCCACTGTGAGGTCTTTGGGCCCAATATCCAAATCTGACATTATCATTGTCTTAACACCATTTCATTGCCTCTCAGCTGTTCAATTGGCAAAATAGGAATGCCATGTCATTGTAGTATCATAAGGAGTGATGTAGCATAAGCATCCTTATGGCTCCTTGTGTCTCAAAAGCTGCTATAAAGCAACTTGTCCAAACTGTGCTAACATTTGGGAGACAAAATAATAACTATGAGCGGTGGGACAGGAAAGTATTAACTTCTATTAAAGTAGCTTTTTCATTTCCAATTTTCCTTTATTGCTTTTTCTCTCTCTCTTTTTTCTTTCTCTCTCTCTTTCTTTTTTTGCTCTCCCTTCCTTTGTTCCTTCCCTCCTTCATTCCATCAACTAAAAAAAAAAAAAAATACACAACCTAAAAGTTGAAAATTATATTTTTTTCAACAGACCAAACTGAGGGCTTAAGTCTGAGACACAGCCTCTCAGATAGCTCTAAGTGATTTCTCTGGAGAGGGTAGGAAGGAGCCAGGCTATATTGAAGTTTTTTCAACAAGGCCTAGGTTGTCAGAACATTAAAGTATTACTGCTAATTAAAGAAAATCAGATATTTCAAATTAAGGAATTTAGCAGTTTTCTATATATAGAAAGATTCAAGGGTCTGGGCTCCTTGAAGGTATCCCTATGATATGCACCTTAGCTATCTGGGGCCTATATCCTGTGCTTTCTCATCCTGAGTCTCCTCAGGGTGCATCATTAGGAACAGCTGGAGAGGTTTACTGCTAGATGGCAAGCATCCTGTTTCCATCCTGAAATCCCTCAGGACTCACCTTGGGGTAGCTGTAATGTGATGGCTTGATGGTTGCAACATACTATGTTTACTGCTATGGGAGGCAACATTTTTTTCATTCACTCTTTCTCCCTCCCTTCCTTCCTTCCCTCCTTCCTTCCTTTACTCCCCTCACCCCTTCTTACCCTTTCCCTCTTCTCCTCCTCTTCCTTCTTCGTTTTCTTCCTCTATCTATCATCTATCTACCCACCTTCCTTATTTTTCCCTCCTTTTACAATTTCTAGACACTGGTTTTATAGAGGTCTTTTAAAATTAGGTCATGGTTGAAATTAATTACCCATAATAACCCCATGCATACCTTACTGTAGAATAGAAAGGTATGCATATCATCATATCTGTAGAAATCCAGGGCCACGCAACATGAAATTCAGGAACACAAGAAGAAATGGAGGTCATAAATCAAGTTGAGGGGGGCAAGAAATATGAAAAGAAAAACTACTCCCCCTTTCCATTTACTCATCTAACAAATATTTTTTGAGTTACTATATAGTACCAAGGATATGAGCTGGGCTATGGAAATGCATAGACTCCCAAGATAAAATTATGCCAAATACCAGTTACTTTACCGATTCTTAACAGACTAGCTTTAATCCTAGCATCCTCTAGTATAGTCTCTCTAATTTATAATCAGCTTAAATAGATCTCTATAGACCTCAATGACCTCAATAATAAATGGAAACAATCCTAAAGTGCACCTGTTACGGCAGATACCCAGCAGCCCTGCGCTGCAGGGTATGCAGCGTATCAGCTCTGGCGACAGCCCCGTGGCTGTAGCATACCAGCTCCGGCAGCTTTGCGGCTTCAGTGGATCAGCTCTTTTACCCGGCGAGAAACCAAGCAAGCACTCAGAGTTGGAGAACTCAGTTTTATTACACCGGCGGGCTCAGAGGAGATAGCTCTCCAGAGTCTGGGCCTGGAAGAAGGGTTTCACAAGGCTTTTATGGGCTACGTCTTCCGGGTCCAAGCTTGACTAGTTGGACTGGAGTGACGTCAGGCAAGGTAGTAGATGCGGAAGCAGATGCATGGGGGAGGACTGGTTGGGGCAGTTGGCTAGACTTTGCTTAGTCATCATGGCTGGGGTCTCTCCTTTCTACATTTTATTGGGACATTTTCTCCTACACACCGAGGCTATAGCTTTGGCCATATACATATTCCAAGTAAACTCAGCCCTGCACTGAGTCAGGTTCAACTCTGTCACCAAAAACAATATTACGAGAGTGGTATCCATCTTGATATCTAAGTTCATCCTTCCTTACCCCTCATTAGTCCTAGTCAACCTGCTGTCTCTACCATGCCATACCATGCTAAGTAATAGTGCAGTCCTACTGAAACTGACAGCACTAATAGCCTGAACCTAGCCAGGACACAGACAGGGACTTGAACCCACGTGCCAGGACTTGAATGCAGCCTAAACCCAGATTGATTGGGACTTGAATCCACATGCTGGGACTCAAACCCAGCCAAAATGCAGATTGGGACTTGAAGCTATGTACCACAACTCGAACCCAGCCTAAACCTATATTGGGACTTGAACCCATGTGCCAGGACTCAAACTCAGCCAAAATGCAGATTGGGACTTGAACACACGTTTTAAATTAGCACTCACCCACCTCATGTCTGGACTTACTGAGGTTCAGGTTCTTTATGCCTCCAACCAGAAGGAATTCAGTGAGAGACAAAGTGATAGGCAAGAAATAGCTTTATTAGGATAGCAGGCTTGTGAGAAATGAAAGTGGGCTGGCAAGGAAGATCTGCCCTGAGGAGGATCCTGTGGGCTACAGTTTTATTATCCTAGGGGAGTGGGGGTAGGTAAGAAAAGACTGCTCCTCTTCTTTTGTGGGAGTAGTAGCTCCTCCTTAGTATCCGGTAAGCTATGTATGGAAATCAGCAGAAGGGCAGTCCTCAACTCTTGCCCTTGATCTGAATCTGAATGCAGGCCTCATCCCATCCCCCACCCAATAACCTGAGGCAATTCTCACACCTCCACTAGTAAGCAAGCCTGCCTTGTTCTGGTGGCTTTTCTGAGGAATTTATCCACTTACAGTGATCTCCCAACATCACCTAGATTTCCCTCTCTATCTATGGTACTTTATTGGGACTTCTACAACTACCTGTGCCTACTCCATCCCTATCACTACCATAAGAAAGCAGTTTTTATTTCTGTAGTGAACCAACTTTTCCATTTGGTTTAGTTTGAATATGGGAAAGGAAAGCAGCTGTTAAAATAAGTAGCCTGTGTTTAAGAGTTCATTATGAACATTGCACCCTAACAAAATAAATATGTCATATTTTCTAAATAATACATGTATATAACATGTTAATCTTTTATAATGTATCCTTATCAGGAAGCAAATCTTATTAAGGCACAAAAAAGTTATTGCATTTATTAAAATGAGTGAAGCAATTTAAGCTTTCTTATGGTTTGTCAATTTTATAAAATATTATATTTCTCTTCAGATAGAGTTACATACTGTGTAGCTCAAAGATAATCCCTATGGTCTTGGCATATGTTACTTAATTGTCTCAGAAGGAAATGCCATAAATAGCATGCTGTCATCCCCCACAGGCATTGGCTCATCTGTCACAGTGGGGGCTCCAGACAGGGTGAGGTGCTCTAAGACATTTCTTAGTCTATGTAAATCACAGCCATTACTTCTTACCACTTCCCAATTGGTCAATTATGTATAAACATGTGTTAATAAAAATTTGCCTCTGTGCCTCTAAGGTACACACCCATAAAGCTATGTGAGTATGATAAAGTATAAATGGCATACATTATTATCTGTTTCAACCTACCTCATAAATTATGATCCAAAGTGCTTCCATAGAAACAAAACTCTAGAAAAGCATCTAAAGCCAAATGCTTGCAAAATTTTAAAAAGACAGAATGGAAAATAATAAAATTTTTTCCAGTCTTTTTAAGGCAGTGAAGATATCACTCAGGGTTTTCCTATAAGAAAAGAAAGGAAAGAATTATATTAAGTTCTATAAAGTCTTTTTTATAAACATTTGAATTCTTAGTTGTTATAGATAATAGGACCATAAAAAACAAAATTCCTTATTGTAGTAATAAATATAGTGGGTATAATTGGCAAAAATCTACCTATAAATGCACTGGTTATAAAATTGTTAAAAGTATATTTTTGAAAAAACATTTAAATAATGGCTATCCTAAGATCATCTGTACATATTTTAATTGGGGTGCTTCTGATCAAACAGTGTAATCAGCAGACTGATGTGTGCTGTTGAAGTTTGTGAGAAAAAGTTTATGATTAACTTTTTGGGTGGTAACAAATATAAAATATTCTTTAAAAGTAAATTTGTTAGTGTTTCTTAATTGACTCAATACAATAGAGGCTAGGCAATTATACTTGAACTGAATTAAAACTGGAATGGTAGTAATTGGTTGCTTTATTTCACCAGGAATTGCATCTGCCCTCAAAAAGCGTAAAATTTAGAATAAGAACATAGATTACTACAGACATCAAAGAAATGCCAGGATTTATCTATCAATCTATCTCTCTATTACCATTTACTTATTTATTTATTTCCGGGCTTTTAAAAATCTTGAATTTCTTGGAGTTCCCATCATGGTTCAGTAGAAACGAATCTGACTGTCATCCATGAAGATGCAGGTTCGATCCCTGGCCTCTCTCAGTGGGTTAAGGATTTGGCAGTGCCATGAGCTATGGTGTAGGTCTTAGAGGTGGCTTGGATCTGGCATTGCTGTGGCTGTGGGTTAGGGCAGTGGCTACAGCTCTGACTCAATCCCTAGCCTAGGAACCTCCATATGCCTCAGGTGTAGCCCTAAAAATATAAATATATTTTTATATATGTATATAAAAAACATATATAGAGAATTTCTCAATCCACTGATAATATTTATTTAGATTTAAAGAAAAGTGGATCCCATCTATGTATACAGAAATGTCAATCCATAGGTATATGGGTCAATAACTATATATCTGGACAAAATCTAACTTAATTGAAAGTTGGCCAGGACTTGATACCTGGTAAAATAATTTTGTGAGCATTGGAGTAAGTGTTAAAGTGACTATTGGCATTGTTGAAATTTAAAAATTCTGTTTTAGGAGTTCCCGTCGTGGCGCAGTGGTTAACGAATCTGACTAGGAACCATGAGGTTGCGGGTTCGGTCCCTGGCCTTACTCAGTGGGTTAAGGATCCGGCGTTGCCATGAGCCATGGTGTCCATTGCTGACGGGGCTCGGATCCCGTGTTGTTGTGGCTCTGGCATAGGCTGGTGGCTACAGCTCCGATTGGACCCCTAGCCTGGGAACCTCCATATGCAGCAGGAGTGGCCCAAAGAAATAGCAAAAAGCCAAAATAAAATAAAATAAAATAAAAATTCTGTTTTAGTTTAACAGACATGAGCTAACTGTGTTATTAATATTATTTAATATTTTTGAGGATTGACATGGCCCTTTCCACTTGTATATGATTTAGAGGAATTAATCCCTAAAAGGTATGCCATATGCAATTTAATAAAACAAATCATCAACTATTATTTATGAACTGTGAATATAATAAACATTTAAGAAGAATAAAGAGATTATAAAGAAAAATGATGGGTTGTAGATCCCCAAACAAAAAATAGAGGCCTGGCTATTAAATTATTTTTCTATCACTATAACATTATCATGTCGATTTACTATAATAACTGAAAGATATGGCAATTTTTAATGAGAATTTTTGAATCCTTACTCATACTTGCATCCATATAGCCTATAACTTACTTGCACCCAAGATAATCCACCAGAAGATCCAAAGGGGAATATGTATCATTATGCAATAAGATTAATACATGAACAAAAGAGAGATCATTATGCTCTCTGGTCAATTTAAATTTTGTATTTGAGCAATTAACTTGGAAATAAATTTTATGAATTTTACTATATAATCTGTGAAGTAGAGATTGGCACTTGTCATCTGCCTCTACACTGATTGAATTATGAGCCACTGCAGCTGCTGACCCTAAATCCCCCTGAAAGGAGCTCAGGGTGGAGATCAGGAATGAGGCACTCTGTATTCTGGGAAAACTGGCAGAACATGTATTAAAAAAGATATTTTCAGATTTTATGAGCCCAATTCTTGCACCTTCTCCTATTTAGAAAAGCACTAAAATCCTTCCTGGTGACATGTGATCCTCGTGACTAGCAGCAGCCTTCATGAGAGTGGCAGCCGCCTTCTGTAAAATATGTGTTTGGTTGCATGTGCCTTCCCCCTTCACCAAAATCACATATATACTGACATTCCCCTGCCTCTTTGGAGCAATATTTCAGAGCTATCTGAAATGTTGCCTCCCAGGCTGTAGCCCTCATTTTGCCAAAAATAAAACTTAACTCTCAACTTTTAAGTTGTGTGTATTTTTTAAGTTGATAAATTTATATTTAGTCTGAAATAAGCACTTTTATTTATTTAAAGACTATGCCATAGCATCCCTCCTACCTTCTTTTCCTTCAACCCTCCCGCCCTTCCTTTTTTCCTTCCCTCACTCTCTCCCTCCTGTAAACATTCATATTACTTCAATACATATTTATTAGCTGACTTCTATATAAGAGCCATTGTGTTGGATTCAGAGAATATAGAAATGAATAAAATTGTCTTCTTTAAAGAACTTCCACATGGCACATACATTACCTTTCATACTTTGTGCTAGATTAATTGATTTATTTTGTGGAGGTCATTTTTTTCATTATAGTTGATTTACATTGTACTGTCAATTTCAGCTATACAGCAAAGTGACCCAGTCATACATACATATGAATACACACACACACACACACACACACACACATATTCTTTTTCTCACACTATCCTCTGTCATGTTCCATCACAAGTGACTGGATATAGTTCCCTGTGCTATACAGGAGGATTTCATTGCTTATCCACTCCAAATGCAATAGTTTGCATCTACCAATCTCAAACTCCCAGTCATCCCATGCATCCCACTCCTTCCCCTTAGGCAACCACAAGTCAGTTTTCCAAGTCCATGAGTTTCTCTCTTTTATGTAGAAAGGTACATTTGTGCTATATATTAAATTCCAGATATAAGTAATATCATATGGTGTTTGTCTTTCTCTTTCTGACTTACTTCACTTGGTATGAGAATCTCTAGTTCCATCCATGTTGTTGCAATTGACATTATTTTGTTATTTTTTAAGGCAGAGTAGTATTCCATTGTGTATATTATACCACATTTTCTTAATCTATTCATCTGTTTCCATTACTTGGCTATCAGGAATAGTGCTGCAACACATATAGGAATGCATGTATCTTCTTCAATGAAAGTTTTGTCTGGATATATGACCAGAAGTGGGATTGCTGGGTTGCCACTTTTCTCACTGAAGGGAAATGAGGAATCCTGGAAGACAGACAGTGTGGTATAACAGAACACACAAGATGCTTACATTTAGACAATGGGGGACCAGAAGGCACTCCATCCCACAGAACAAAGGCCCCTAGGCTTTAGCCCACATGATTTTTATTAAGGAGGTGATGAGATTATTATTAATGGGATTAAGGGGGTGAAAAGATTTGTGGACAGGGACAGGCAGAGGCAATAATGATATCTTCTTAGTAAAAACAAAAGGGGTATCATTAGGACATAGTGCAGTTGTTTATAGAATAACATGGTTAATGCATAAGACCTTCATCTTGTCTTTGAAGGAGACTCTGTACTTTAGAACTCTGAGTCCATAGAAATTTGCCTTAAGCAGAAATCTGCTGTTCCATGGTCTCCAACACTGGGTCATAGAGCAGCTCTATATTTAGTTTTCTGAGGCACCTCCACACTGTTTTCCATAGTGGTTTTACCAATTTACATTCCCACCAAAATATAGGAGGGTATGCTTTCTCCACACCCTCTGCAGGGTGTTTGTTATTTGTTGACTTGTTAATGATGGCCATTCTGACCAGTGTGAGGTGGTACATCTTGGTAGTTTTGATTTCCATTTCTTTAATAATTAGTGACATTGAGCATTTTTTCATGTGCTTATTGGCCATCTATATATCTCCTTTGAAGAAATGTCTGTTCAAGTCTTTTTCCCACTTTTCCTTTGGGTTGTAGGCTTTTTTGTTGTTGAGTTGTATAAGTTGTTTGTATATTTTAGAGATTAAACCCTTGTCAGTTGTATCATTTGAAAATGTTTTCTCCCATTCTGTAGATTGTCTTTTTTTTTTTTTTATGGTTTCCTTTGCTGTGCATAATCTTGTCAGTTTGATTAGGTCCCATTAGTTTATTTTTCTTTTTATTTCTGTTGCCTTGGGAGACTGACTTAAGAAATTTGTCTGGTTTATGTCAGACTATATTTTGCCTATATTCTCTAGGAGTTTTATGGTGTCTTGTCTTACATTTAAGTCTTTAAGCCACTTTGAGTTTATTTTTGTGCATGATGTGAGGGTGCGTTCTAGTTTCATTGATTTACATGCAGCTATCCAGGTTTCCCAGCACCACATTCTGAAAAGACTGTTTTTTTCCCATTTTATATTCTTGCCTCCTTTGTCTAAGTTTAACTAACCATAGGTGTCTGGATTTCTTTCGGGGTTCTCTATTCTGTTCCATTGGTCTATATGTCTGTTTTGGTACAAATACCACACTGTCTTAATTACTGTAGCTTTATAATATTGTCTGAAGTCTGGGAGAGTTATGCTTCCTGCTAGTTTTTTGTTCTTCAGGATTGCTTTGGCAATTCTGGGCCTTTTATTGTTCCATATAAATTTTTGGGTAGTTTGATCTAATTCTGTGAAAAATGTCATGGGTAATTTGATAGGGATTACATTGAATCTGTAGATTGCTTTGGGTAGTATGGCAGTTTTAACAATGGTGATTCTTCTAATCTAGGAGCATGGAATATGTTTCCTTTTCTTTGAATTCACTTTAGTTTCTTTGATTAATATTTATAGTTTTCAGCATATAAATCACCTCCTTAGTCAGGTTTATTCCTAGGTTTTTAATTTTGGGGTGTGCAATTTTAAAAGGTATTTTATTTTTATATTCCTTTTCTAATACATCATTATTAGCATACAGAAATGCAACCAATTTCTGAATGTTAATCTTGTATCCTGCTACTTTGGTGTAGTTGATCAGTTCTTGTTTTGTGTGGCATTCTTAGAGTTTTCTATATATAGTATCATGTCATCTGCATACAGTGACAATTTTACCTCTTCTCTTCCTATTTGGATAATTTTTATTTCTTTTGTTTGTTGGATTGCTGTGGCTAGGACTTCCTATACTATGTTGAATAAAAGTGGTAGGAGTGGGCATCTTAGTTTTGTTCCAGATTTTAGTGGGAAGGTTTTCAGCTTTTCTCCATTGAGTATTATACTGCTTGTGAGTTTATAGTAAATGGCTTTTATTATGTTATGTCCCTTCTATACCACTTTGGTAAGAGTATTTATCATCAATGGTTATTGGATTTTGTCAAATGCTTTTTCTGCATCTATTGAAATGATCATGTTGTTTTTGACTTTTCTTTTGTTAATGTGGTGTATGACATTGATTCATTTGCATATGTTAATCCATCCTTGTGAACCTGGGATGAATCCCACTTGGTCATGGTGTATGATCATTTTTATATGTTGTTGGATTAAGTTGGCCAAATTTTTGTTGAGAATTTTTGCCTCTGTATTCATCAAAGATATCGGTCTATAATTTTCTTTTTTGGTAGTATCTTTGTCTGGTTTTGGTGTTAGAGTAAATGCGGCTTCATAGAATGTCTTTGGGAGTGTTTCGTCTTCACCTTGTGGAAAAGTTTAAGGAGGATGGGTTTAGTTCTTTGTATGTTTGGTAGGATTCACCTGTGAAGCCATCTGGTTCTGGACTTTTGTTTGTAGGGAGTGTTTTTATTACATTTTCAATTTCATTTCTAGTTATTAGTGAGTTCAATTGATTAGTTTATTCTCAATTTAGTTTTGGTGCACTGTGTGTCTGTAGAAATTTGTCCATTTCTTCTAGGTTTTCAAATCTGTTAGTGTATAGTTGTTCATAGTATTCTCTCTTTCTCTCTCTCTCTTTTTTTTTTTTTTTTTTTGTATTCTGTAGTATCCATTGTGATTTCTCCTTTTTCATTTCTTATTTTGTTTATTTGGATTCTTTCTCTCCTCTTCTTGGTGAGTTGGGCTGAGGTTTGTCAATTTTTTCACCTTTCAAAGAACCACCTTTTTGTTTTATTGATTTTTTTCTACTATTTTTATTTTATTCATTTCTTATTTTATTGATTTCCTCTCTGATCTTTATGATTTCCTTCCTTCTGCTGACTTTAGGTTTTGCTTTTTCTTCTTTTTCTAATTCAATTCGGTGCTGGGTTAAGTTGTTAATTTGAGATTTTTCTTCTTTTCTGAAGAAGGCCTGTATTGCTACAAACTTTTTTTTAGTACTGCTTTTGCGGAATTCCATAGATTTTGAATGGTTTTATTATTATTATCATTCATCTCAAGATTTTTTTAAATTTCCATTTTGATTTCCTCAATCCATTGTTTTTTTAGTAACATGTTGTTTAGTCTCCATGTAGTCAGATTTTTTTTTTTTTAATTTCTTTTCCTGTGGTTGATTTCTAGTTTCATGCCATTGTGGTCAGAGAAGATTCTTGAAATAATTTCTACACTCTTAAATTTGTTGAGGTTAGTCTTGTTCCCCAATATGTGGTCAATCCTTGAGAATGTTCCATGGGCTCTTGAAAAGAATGTATATTATGTTTTTTTTGGATGTAGTGTCCTGAAAATGTCAGTGAAGTCTAATTTCTATTGTGTCATTTAGGATCTCTGTTACTTTATTGATTTTCTGTCTAGAGGATCTTTCCATTGATCTGAGTGGAGTGTTAAAATCTCCTACTATTAGTATATTTCCATTGATTCCTCCTTTTATGTCTGTTAGTATTTGTTTAATGTAACTGGGCGCTCCTATATTAGGGGCATATATATTGATGATTTTAATATCCTTTTCTTGAATCCATCCTTTTATCATTAAATAGTGTCCTTCTTTGTCTTTCTTTATGGCCTTCATTTTAAAGTCTGTTTTGTTTGATATGAGTATTGCAATTTCCGCTTTCCTGTCTTTTCCATTTGCATGAAATATCTGTTTCCATCCCCTCACTTTCAGTTTAATGTGTCCTTCACCCTAAAGTGAATCTCTTGCAGGCAGCATATTGTAGGCTCTTGCTTCTTTATCCAGTCTGCCACGCTATATCTTTTGATTGGAAGATTCAGGCCATTGACATTTATGGTAATTATTGATAAATATGTATTTATTGCCATTTTTAAACCTTGTTTTCAAGTTTATTCTATGTTTTTCCTTTTTTTTTGGTTGGGTGAGTTCCTTTTATTTTATGCTTGTGTGGTTTTTTTTGTTGTTGTTTGTTTGTTTTTTAGTTTTTATGAATGCAGTGTTTGGTTTTGATTTGTGGTTGCCCTGTTTTTCAAGTATGTTAACCCCTTCCTTTGCCTGCTTGCTTTACCTGATAGTCATATAGGCTCAAACACATTCTTAAAAAAATAGTCCAGATTTATTCACTTTCCTTCCCTACATTTTATGATTTTGAAGTCCTTTTTTAACATCCTCATGTTTGTTCTTTTGCTTTTCCTTGAGTTTATCATCATTTTTACAATATTTTTTTCTTTTACATGTGCATACAGGCTTATTTAAGTGATTGCTTTCCCATTGCGATTTCCTCCATTCTATTTCTCTTTACTTTTTTTTTTTATTTGGAGGAGACTTTTCATCATTTCTTTTAGAATGGGTTTAGTATTGCTGTACTCTTTTGTTTCTTCAGAAAATCTTTATTTCTCCTTTTATAATAAATGATATTCTTGCTGGGTAGAGTATTTTAGGCTGCAAATTTTTTCCTTTTAGAACTTGGAGTATATCTTGACACTCTCTTCTAGCCTGTAGAGAAATCTAGCTGATAGCCTTATGGAGTTTCCCTTATAATTAAGTCTTTGTTTTTCTCTTGCTGCCTCTAGAATCCTCTCGTTATCTGTAACTTTTGCCATTTTTTATTATAATATATTTTGGTGTGGGACTATTTAGTGTCAACTTGTTGGGCCCTCTATACTTCCTGTATCTTGATATCTGTTTCCTTAGATTTGGAAGTTTTCAGACATAATTTCTTCAAATATTTTTTCTTCACTTTCTGGGATGCCTATTATGCAGAGATTGGCCCACTTTATATTATCACATAGATCTCTTATATTGCTTTCACATTTTTTCATTTGGTTTTCTGTCTGCTGTCCTGGTTGGGCAATTTCCATGATTCTGTTTTCCAAGTCACTAATTCATTCCTCTGCATGATTCATTCTGCTCTTTACTGCCCTTAATTCAGCTTGCTAATCTGCAAACTTTTTCTAATTTTTCTATGTTCCTCCTTATATCTTCTAGTTCCTGTCTAAAGTAATCTGCATTATTCTTCATATCTGCTCTTAATTCCTTCATATTCTCTCTTAATTCCTTCATTATTTTCACTATCTCCTTTTTGAACTCAGTGTCTCTTGGAATGCAAATGTCTCTTTCATTATTTGCTCCTTTAGGGGAATTCTCCTGTTCCTTTAACTGAGAATGTTCCTGAACTTCTTCATTTTGCTTATATTTTTCTTATTCTGTAAGTTTAGGAAAAACAACTACTGTAGTCTTGGAGGGCTATTTATATGTGTGAGTGCCCCTTGGTATTTTGTTAGGGCTTCCTTTTTATTTTTAGAGTGCTGCACATTCTTCCAAGGATATGAAGGCAATTGGCAGTGCTAGTAGCCAGTACCTGGTTTCTGGGCTCTTGACAGTGGCAAAGACCCATAGGAAGGTGGTGCCTGCTGCTCCTACTTGCAGGGCCCTGGGAAGTAGCAGTGGTTAAGTATGTGTAGGCAGTACCTGGAGCATTTGGTAGTAGCACAGCATGGGGGGAGGTGTTCCCAGAGGGGAGTGGGGGCAACAACAAGTGGTGCTTGGTTGCACTGCCTGCTTCTTTGTGGACCTCTGAAGTGACTGGGGCTGCAGGTAGTGCCTGTTCATTAACCCCTAGTGGTGATGGGCCATGACCCCCTCTGGTATCTGAGATGACTGCCTTGGTTTGTCCCCACCTACTGTATATCATGTAAGAGGTACCACATTGCATTTAGCTCCCAGCTGCCTTTAAACCACACAAGAGGTACCTGGCCACCCATAGCCTGCACAATAGGTGCCTGGTCACCTCTAGCCAAAGCAAGTGGCTCCTCACCACCTCTAGCCTGTGCCAGAGGCACCCAGCCCTCTGAGAGTCCTCACATGCACAGGGAAAGAGATTCCAATGTCAGTCCACCCCTCCTACTCTCATACTCCCCAACAATGGTGCCTTGCTTTTCCTGCAGTCCCATACCTCCTCCCAGATTCACTCTGCTGTGGGAACATCCCATGGTATTCAACTCACCAGCACATGGTGCACTGTTCCCTAGCCCCTCAGGCTGTCTTATGCAGCCAACCCTAGTCCCCTCCCCAGTACTGACCTCTGGAGCCTGAGTCTCAGTGCCCAGCCCCCAGGGGCAGTGGTGCAGATGGTCTGTGTGGCTCTCACTCTGCTTTGCCCTCCTCAGTCCAGCTGCTGCACTTTTCTCTGTCACTTTGATGTCCCTCCATCTTGGCTGATCTCCCCATTGGTTAGGTGGCTTCCCAGGGTGTGGGTTCCTTTCCTCTTTTACAGCTCCTTCTCAGGAGTGCTAGCCCTGTCCTGATTCCTTTTCTCTCTCTCTTTTTTTTTTCCTTTTGTTCTATCCAGTTATGTGGAGGGTTTCCTACCCTTTTTGGAGGTTTTAAGGTCTTCTGCCAGCCCTTGCTTGGTAAATGTTTTGTGTGAATTGTTCTACGTGTAGATTTTTTTTTTTAATGTGTTTTGGGAGAAGGTGAGTGCCACGTCTTATTCCTCCACCATCTTGATCCTGTCCCCTAAATTAGTTGATTTAAATTGAAATGCTTTACTAGGAGATAAGAATATTCTTCCATAGTAAGCTGTAATAATAGACTAAATGCTAATAAAAGATAATTACAGAATAACTAATATAAGGAGGTACCTTAGTGAAAACAGAAACAATGTGGTTTCACATCACCATTACAAAGTATTACTACAGATTATTATATATTATATAAATATATAAAGAGTCTTCTTTTTCTGGCAATATGGCAGACAGGACATCCTAGGAGTATCTCCTTTTGCAAAATTACTAATTCTAAATAAATGTTACATTTTGAATGTATTGCTGGGATTGTGACAAAGAAAGATCATCTTGGGAGTTCCTGTTGTGGCGCAGTGATTACCAAACCTGACTAGGAACCATGAGGTTGCAGGTTGGACCTCTGGCCTTGCTCAGTGGGTTAAGGATCCGATGTTGCCGTGAGCTGTGGTGTAGGTTGCAGACATGGCTCAGATCCCACGTTGCTGTGGCTCTGGCATAGGCCGGGGGCTACAGCTCCGATTAGACCCCTAGCCTGGGAACCTCCATATGCCATGGGAGCAGCCCTAGAAAAGGCAAAAAGACAAAAAAAAAAAAAAAAGACTATCTCAAGGATATCTCATTGAAAAAAAAAGGGGGGGGAGTTAACTATGTTCCAGCAATATATCTAGGAGCAAGAAGATAAAACATAGACATGCTGAGGGAAATAACCATGCAATGCAGTGATCTGCAATAAATGCTATTTCTTGAGCCAGTTGAAATAAGAACTTCTTAAGCCAGACTGAAAGGTCTACAGATAAAAGCTGAGAAAATATAAACATATTTATAAGCCACTTGACACATGATTTAGAATTAGCAAAAGCAGAGATAAAAATAACAGATGTACATTCTTCCACTTCCATTTGATATTAATATGGTCAAATTCAGAATATAGAATTGAAATTATAAAATATATAAAAATATGTTGGAGAGTTCCCATTATGGCACAGTGTGTTAAGAATCTGGCCACAGCAGCTTGGGTAACTGCAGAAATGTGCATTCGATCTCCAGTCCAGCACAAGGAAGCTGCTGTGTAAGCTGCAGCTGTAGCTTAGATTCAGTCCCTGGCCTGGGAATTTCCATATGCTATATGTGGCCATAATTTTATTTTTAAGTATACATATACATATATGTATATGTGTGTATGTGTGTGTGTATGTAGTGTATATATATGTATACACTACATATATTGCCTATATATATAAACTCAATAATAAGTTTAAGGAATGACTAATCAGACCGATTTTTTTTTTAAATTATATATATGATTTAAGTGAAAAATACATTGATGGTAATGCATAATAAATTAGAAAAAATTCAAAAGGGAATTAGAAAACTGTAAAATATATCTGAAGAACATACTGATAACAGAATATGGAGAGATAATAAGATGAAAATCATGATAGAAAAGTTAAGATTTATGAATGAGGGTAAATTTTGGTATTTGTGTAATTGAATTTGAATTCCAGAAGGAATTCAGATGAGACAATATTTGAAGGACCACTACCTGAGGAATTTCGAGATTTAATTATGTAAAAATGTATACATGAATCTACAGATTTTAAAAATATAGCTCATTTCAAGCTTGATGAATAAAAAAAAATTAATGCAAAGCACTTTTTAGTGAAATTTTCAATTACCAAAAGCAGAAACTAAAGGCAATAAAATTAGGATAGAACAATCACATATAAGAAGAAATACTTATATTGAAATAGACTTCTCAACAGTGATGAGAGGTAAAATTCTTCAAATACCACAAATAATAATAATGATACTATACACCTAGCAACTGCATCTTTTGAGATATGAAGTGATAAGAAGAAATATACAGATAAAGTAAAAAACAGATTACATCCAAGAATTTGCACTGAAGGAATTTCTGAAGATTTTATTCAATAAAAATGAAATAATCTTAAAAGAATGATATTAGATCCAAAAAGAGGGAGTAAGTTGATAAACAAATATGTAATTAAAAGCAAAAATGTCTTCATTAATCATAAAAAGTCATGTCTAATTCAGTAATGTATTTTAAGTCATGTAACTAAAATACTGGATATAAAATAGTATATGAGTTGAAACTGAGGGTGCTCTGAGTTTTAACATCGCTTGTTTAACTAAGGAGTGGAAGTAAGAAGTTGCTTATCATGAGACTTGGTAGAGTTTGAAAATACATGGGCAATTTCAAGGATATCCACTTTTTTCTGAAATGGTAGATTTATTATTCCCAAAGCAGTAGGGAGAAGAAAGTATAAATGAAAAAAAAAAAAAAAACATACACATGCATATATATCAATAAATGGAAAGTTAAGGAAAAATAACAGATTATGAAGGAATATAAAAAGTAATATTAGAAACCAATCAAAACATATGAATATTTTTAGTAAAAATCAATGTACCGAATTTACCATTTACAAAACAGTGGTTTCCACTTACAATTTGCTAAAAATCCAGATGTATGTCATTTTGAATATGTACATAGAACTGTGAGAGTAAAATTGTTTCAAATATATAACACAAATATATTTTTTAACAATCCTATGGTAGCCATAATAATATCAGTCAAAATGAATTTTAAGACAAAAACATTATTATGGGTAAAAAGTGACATTATATAATGATGAAAAAATTCACAGAGAGTACAAATAAATTTTAAATGTGAATATTTTTATTTTTATGGAATAAAGAATATAAATCAATTGATTTAATTATAAGAATAAATTACTAAACTCTCAACCATTGTTGGAGGGTTCAAGAGACACCTTTCAATCACTGAGGGGTTATACATGAAAAAAAGAATAAAGCTATAGAATAATATTTGAATAATATATTTAATAAACTAGATTGAATGAACACAAATTATATGCACGTGTGGTTAGTGTATTTATTCAATATAGATTACTTAGCATGTTTTTCAGACATATTTCATATTTGAGCATTAGGATATATCCATCCTATCTGTCATCTGTCTATCTATTTATCTATCTACATACTGCTTACTTGCCTCTCTATATTTGCAATAATTAAATGAGAATTGAAATGGAAAAATAACACGTGTGCAACAGAGATCACACATTAATCTCAAGTGTGTTCAGAACATTTATATAAACTGGCTATCAGTCCTCAAAAATAAAACATTCCCAGAATGTAAGAATACAAAAGGCAATTAAGTTGTAAGTTTCTAAAATATAAATTTAAATATCTCCATGCATTTGATAATGTAAATAAATACTTTAAAATACTTCATGTGCAAAAATAAGGAGATAATAAAAAGACTCAAATATTTTGATATAAGGATATATAGGCAAAATCAAAAAGCAACTGCTTTTACATACTAAAAATAAACATTTCTAAAATGAAATAGGAAGCAAAACCATTTTCAATAGGATCATAACAATTATTTCCTATAAAATACTTAGGACTACATTTAACATAAATGCTTAATAAGAAATCATTATGTAATTATGTATCTCAACTTGAGAAATGGAAAGAAAGTGATATTAAATGGAAATTTACAGTATTAAACTTATGAATTAGAAGATAAGTAAGGCTGAAAATTAAATGAGCTAACATTATTTTGAGCAGTAACAAAAATAAAAACATAGAATAATAAACTTGGAGATCAAGGAAAAACAATAAAATATAGATAACAGTAGAAAATCAAAAAGAAAAAAGCATAAAGCATCAAAAAAACAAAACTTTGTGCTTAGAAGGGTTTAGTAAAATAGCCACACCATCTACAAGATTAATGAAGAAAAAAATGAAGACAGAAGTAACCTTAAAATCACAAACTAGGAATATAATTATACAATACAATGAAAAACATTATTATTAAATGTATTCCAATTGTTCTGAATACTTAAATAAAATGGGCAAATATATATAGGAAGTTAAATTTACTAAAGTCAATTATTTAAAAAAAAATCAATGTCCTTAAAACTAGTTAAGAAATACAAGTAATAATTTAAAATATCTTGTGGTAAAGCCTGAGGTCCTGATAGTTTTATATGCAAATTCTAGGCAATTTCAAAGAGGAGAGAATTTTAATTACATGCAACAAACAAGTTAGAATACTTCATAATCATTTTCTTTAAATCAGTATAATCTTAATTCCAAATCTAGACAATGACAGTCAGAAATCCAATTCAGACACCAATCTCGTCATGTATATAGATTGAAAGTGTTTATATTCAGAAGCTAAATCTGACAGTGTAAAAAAATGATTATCAATCATGAGCAAGTGAATTTATCACAGATTTTAAAGTTTAGCTTAACATTAGAAAAATCATAGTGTTCATCTACCACATAAATAGTTAGAAGAGGAGAAATATAACTATTAAATGATAAAAGTAGAAAATGTATTTGATATTTAACAATTTATCATTAAATCTATTAGTAAGCAATCCATTAAAGAGAGCTACCAAAAGACATAGAAAACACTATTCTCAATTGAAAATATTTTAAACATTTCTTCTAATACAAGAAATAATGATGCTCTTTATCATGGCTTTTATTCAGTTTTTTGTTAAATGTTTAACTCTGCACAGAAAAAAAAAGTATGAATGAAATAAGGCCAATGATTAGAAGAGAAGAAACACAATAAATACTAAGATTTTTGACATATAAAACCAAAAAGTATTTATAGCCCAATTATTAGTAAGGAGCGATTTTTAGATACCCTTAAGAAAGCATAAAAAAATCCACGAATTTTTATTTAACAGCAAAAAACAACAAATACAATTTTAAAACAAAGGTACATTCTAATTGTAACAAACTAATAGATTCCCAGGAATAAACCCATTCTACAGCCTTTATGAAGAATTTTATAAAATATTTTGGAAGACACTAAAAAGACAAACAAATGGAGAAATAAATCAAATTAATGAACAGATTTGAATTTAGCAAAGACTTCAACTTTTCCAAAACTGATTGATGTTTACATACAGTTAAAAACTATTTAAACATGTTAAAGAGACATTTTTTATAAAAAACTTAAGTAGAAAATATAGGTGAATATTAATTTAGGATAGGAAGAATTTCTTATATACCATATATATTTTTTAATTTTTATGGCTATATCCAACAGCATATGGAAGTTCCCCAGGCCAGGGATTAAATCTGAGTTCAAGCTGCAACCTACACCACAGCTGCAGCAATGCTGGAACCTTTAACACACTGCCCTGGGCCTGGGTTTGGACCGACATCTCTGCAATGATCCAAGATGCTACAGTCAGATTCTTAACCCACTATGCCATAGTGGAAACCCCTTACACCTAATGTGTGTGTGTGTGTGTGTGTGTGTGTGTGTGTGTGTGTGTGTGTTATATATAATATATGAAAAGAGTAAATTTGAAATCCTAAAGGTTAAGAATTTCTGTTCAACCAAGGACATCAAAAATAAAGTGAAAATACAAGCAATAAGGGGATAATTGTATTTTAACAATATAACTAAAAATAATTCCTGTCTAAAATATGAAAAGAACGGCAGTCTGAAAAGACAAACATTTAATTTAAAAATGATAAAATTTTTATCATTTTATCATTTATCAATCAGAGCTGCAGCTCTGATTCGATTCCTAGTTTGGGAATTTCCATACACCACAGGTGTGGCCCTAAAATTTTTTTAAATTAAAATTAAGAAAATAAAAATGATTAAAGATAAAAAGTATTTCATGGAAGCGAAACACAAATGGCTAATAAACATAGGGAGAGACATACAGTCTCAGTATTTAGGCATTTGCCCATTATAATTATAAATAAAATTGATTAGAAAATTAACAAATCTAACAATATCAAATGTGACTTATTAGGAAATGCCTACAGTATTTGGTATATAAGGAATAGCCTATAAATAAACATCATGTATTAATAAAATGCAGATTACAGCCAGAGGAGGATTACCAATGCTGGATTAGATTTTTCTTTTTCTCTATAGAAAAAGAGTGGTTGGGAGAATGATGTTAACATTGACAAAAATAGTGCAGTTATGAGAGAAGAATTTGTGGGCAGTTATCATGTTAGACATTTTAAGTTTAGCTTGATGTCATCATATATAAGAAAATATGCAGCAAAACCTTTGAAGACTCAAGTCTGGCATTTGGTAGAGTTATAGATCTGATTATTTAATTGTACTCAGAGTTTTCTAATTGAGTTGCCATAGGTCCCATTTTCCCATAGGATAGTTACAGTTGCCTGACATTCTATCTGGATAACATCTCTTTTGCTTTCAAAAGTGACCCTTTTGGATGAAAATTAATAGCACCATCCTATGTAAGTGAACTCAGTTTGTCTTACGATTCCATATTTTGAAAAGGGTTCATAGATCTTAAAAACTGATGTATAGGATCCTCAAATGATTAGGTGCGATGCCTCAAAGTAACCTGAAAAAAAAAATGGATGACAATTTTGAAATGAAATGCTCTGAGAATAGTAACAATAGGTATTCACTATGTTACTAGTGACGCAGTATGTGGGTTTTCCACTTTGCAGTAGCTTTTGATAATTAATTAACAGCAAATAGTGGAAAATTCTATCATCTTCTTCAAGAGAAGATAGAATTCTATTGCCAGAATAAATGAATATTTCAGAATCAAGATCATGTTCTACAAGTTTAATTTGTACGAATCATAGCTATAACATGCATTCCAACATGTCATGGAATTTTGCTAAATTCTCCACCTCCATTAGCCATAGATTATTGCGTTATAATATATGATCCCATATTTGCTGGTATGTGCTATAAAAACTTTTATATTAAGCGGTCCCATTGATTAACATGGACAGGGGGAGAAGAAGGTATTCTGACTGGACAGATTCCATCTTTTAAAGCCTTGGGTACTTGGCCCAAATTTCAATGTCAAATGTAGACTATAATTTATTCAGGCTTGGCTTTTGTGCTTTCCCACCCCCAACCTCAAAAAACTACAGGGTAATATTAAGCATTTGAATTTATTAGCATTCATCAAAGAGTATTTTTGGCAGCATTGTATCACAAAGGCTGACATTGGCATATATAAAACAATACAAGTGCAAGCCTGCAAAGAAAGGACATTTGAAGGGAATGTCCGTTATATAACTTAAGCTGTTTTTGCTGGATCGAATAAAATTATAGAGGCGCCACGCATAGTACTGTTGCTGAAGGCCATCATAAACCCTCGTTTTCATGGGGTTATATGGTCTTTTGGCCACGAAAAAAAAAAATTTATTTTAAGTTTCCAAAGTACTGAAGCAGCCTGGGAAAGGGAGACTTTATTATTTTTTTTCTAATTAAAAAAAGGGTACCTATAAAATAAGTCCTTTAAAGACAGATGAAGCCAAAATTTAAATGCCTTGATGTCTATACTGAAACTATTTGATTTTTCTTCCTGGAATAAATGTGTATTATATGATTACAGTTGTATATAGTCAATGTGTTTTAAAAGTAAGGAGACGTATCTATTAGGGCAGTTTATTTTTCATATATCTTTACAGAAGTAAATATACAAATGGCTTGGGCATGATAAGTTGGTAAACATCTTGTCACACCCATTGCTTATGATTTAAAAACATAAGGATCTATACTGTTATGTGAGAAGGAAAATGGACTCAGAAGTCACATAATTTGCTAACCTTATTTGAAGCTTTAAAAAAATCACAATCCAGGGCAATTGAAAATTTGAGTCACACCTGATTGATTTCCTATAGGGAACATCTGCATATTCAGAAATATCTAAATATATTACTAAACTTTTCAGGGAGTCAGATATTTAACTAGAGAGGTTTTATTTCTCTTTAATTATGAATCAAGGTAATATATACACACCATCAAAACAAAATGAGCATAATAAATTAAACCAGTATGTTGTACCATCTCTGCTAACCTTCTTGGACTCTGTTATGCTGCTGTAAATTGCAAAATAGATTATAGTTCCTTCCTGAATCTTCTGTAAAATTGTTATTATGTCCTTTAACATCAGAGGGCATATGATGTCTGTTTATTCCATTATTGTGGATAGTAAATTGAATCATTTGGCTCAGGTTATCCACAAAACTTCTCTATTTACTAATTTTTTTTCTTTTTATACTAATAGTTAATTTGTGTGGTGCTATATTGAGACTATCTGGCTATTCTGTTCTCCAACAGTTTTTCACCAACAATTTTAGCATCCATTGGCAATTTTCACTTACAGTAATCATTTCTATATTTGTGTTAATGTGATGATTTTTGAGTTCTATTGTTTATTCTATATATATATATATTTTAGTAGACAGTATTCAGTTAGGAAATGCCCCTCCCACATCAAGTCACTCACTTTAATGATTTGTTTTTAGTATCAGTAAGGATTCATGGATCCTTTGTTTAACCAACACTTTATAATCTATTTCTGTCAATATTTATTTTATGACAAGTTTTCTCTAATTTGGCCAATAAAATAAAGTCCTTTCTGGACGGCTTTTATGTCCTTTAACATCATTAGTTGGTGTTTGAGCAGTTCTTCAGTTACTACTATAAATGGCAAATATTTTTTTAAAGATACACTTTTGGATCCTTGACTGAAAGTGAAGAAAAAAAAAAAAAGCTGAAAAACCCATCGTTGAACAATTGGGAAATTTTTGGAATATTGATTATACATTATATACTACTTGTATTTCTTGCTGTAAAAGTTTCACTCTGTTCATATAGGATAGTACTATTATTTTTAGAAGATATATACTTAAATATTGAGGAGTAAAATAGCACTGTTTATTTAACTTTCAAATGTTTCAAAAGGTATTGTGAAGTGCTAATATTTGGTGAATCTAGGGAAAGAGTACTTTTCTGGACATCCAACTTCTAGGAAATCCAGATGCTTACTTTTGTTGATAAAGATTCAGTTCTAACACAGCTAAAATCATATGCCTAGCACCAAAAAAATGAGCTACTATCAAATAGAAAGAGAAAAGTTGTGGCTAATTGAAATTTTGGGTAGAAAATGAAATTATTTAAAAATCTCATTATATTTATCAAAAATGTTAATAATAATCCATGACATTATATATGTATTTTCATAACATAAAAACAATGTAAGTTAAACATAATTAAACATAATTGAATTTTCCAACATTCACCGTAAATTATGAATATATAGATAATTGAGTAGAACTGAGTATGAAAGAGCCTAGTGTATTTTGTATATTATCACTTATCTTTCTCGTAGCAATATTAGAAATGAAGGACATGAAAGTTCCTTTGATGTAGATTTTGGTTAACTGGGTTCCAGTCAATTCAGTTCTCATGCAGTAATTTTTGCCCATATTCTCAAAGATTCCTACAGGAGAAAAAAATTATGATAGCATGGCAAAATACTAATGTTCTACTCTTTGGGAAGAGGAAAAAAATGGAAACTGAAATCAATTTTTCTCTGTCTCATTACTGAGTTTTCTGTTTGAATAAAGCTTTCCCAAAAGGAAAAAAGATAAAATCTATATCCATGGGTAAAGACTAGGAAAAGATGTATGTATGTTTTTGTGTGTAAATGTGCACACATATACATATATATATATTCTTATTTAATCCTTACAAAACCTTGATAATATGTTAATGAATTGATTATTATCACTAAGAAATTGAGAGACTTAAGCATAGGAAACAATTCAAATAATATGGTTTTTTTAAAGTTAAATTCATGTAATTTTTAAGTCATCTATGGTGTTCTTCTGGAAGGAAAGACTTAATCTCTTCTAATATACAGGAGATACTGTTTATCTAGATTACTAAACTACTTCCATCTTCTGAGAGCCAAGTAACATAGCACACTCATTTCACAGGAAGGATATATCTTAAATTTTTGGAAATATGTGAGGTGGGAAAAGGAATGTTTGAGCACTCGTTACTGTAATATTTGCCACTATTAAAAGTAGTCCGAAAGTTGTTTTCGGAATTCTAAGTTTTCCATTTCAGAAGCATTGGTTAAATTAAATTTATTTAAATTAATCATTGTAAAGGTTGACTTTTTTAATTACAAAGATTATAATTAAGGAGGTAAAGACAACAGGTTAGCAGTGCATATTGGATGTGCTGGAAATCAGAATGCATATGAAAATGAAAAAATCTGACTAAACTGTGCATGTCAATAAGTGGCATATTATTAGCACTTTTAAATCTCTCTTTTTGTAAATCCAACTAAACTATATTTAAACCTATAAACAAGGAAATCTCCTTCTAGGCGATTGCTGTTTTTGATGTTTAGCTTTACTTTTCATTTCTTTTCTTTTTTAACTGGATTATTCTTGTTTAAAAAGCAAAATCATGTTGTTAAACAATTTTTAAATTATATTTTTAATATTTCACAAAGTTCTTAAATATTTTACCTATGATTGTTTTTACATGGGATTAGACATCAGTTCTAAAATATATGATGTGGTAAGTAATGAGTGGCAGGAAAGAATATGTTCAAAGGAGTATGTAATATTTTGACTCCTAGTAGAAAATAGTTTGCTAATTGGAATATAAAAATGGACAGACATGTAAGCATTTGATTTTTAGATTTTCCCATTACACAGTAGTGCTCATATAGCTTGGATACTATAGAGGAGTGAGTTATTCAAAACATGTGAACTCTCACTGTTGAATATTACATGTAAGTATTGCATATATACATATATGTGTGTGTGTAGTTTATATATAGTGTTTGTGTGTGTGTGTGTGTGTGTATATATATATATGGAAAAATATATATATAACTTTACCTATTATCAATCAATTATGTTTCCTAAAACATAGAGAAATAAAATCCAAGAAAAATGATCATATAATAATAATGTACCTTGTAAACACAATGAAGACTATAACAATTTAAGAATTCATTATTTTTCCAAATAAATTATGGAAAACAAAAAAAATGAAATATTTATGTAAATGAAGTTAGAAATTTTATCCTTTCAAAATGAGTTCAATGAAATTAATTGGTGATTTAAATAATTTCTTAGGTATCTCTTCCTCCTTTATGATAGTATGCTAGTGATATATGTCTATTATTAATAATAATGTAATTACATTATTACATTCTATTTAATACCTTACATATTTTAGAACAAAAACATTTCAATAGCTAACATGATAATATCCTGGGCTAACATTATCACAAATACAGTTGACCCTTGAACAACATGGGTTTGAACTGCTTCCACTTATATACATGGATACATGGATATTTTCAACAAATTCTTACTAATGTACCACACAATCCATAGTTGATTGAAAACTCATATGCCGAGCTGCAGATACAGAGGACCAACTCTAAAATTATACATGAATTTTTGGCTGCACGGAGTTTCCCACCCCCCCAAACCCCACATTGTTCAAGGATCAGTTGTACACTAAAAATAAATATAAAACACATTAGATAAATTAATCTATACTCAAAACCAAAGTCATAAGAAAACAGAACTTTATAGAAGGCCCTACTGTTAAACATTGGATAGGCATGATGCATTTTCTTGTCACAACTGGCATTACAAAGGACTTGGCCTTATAAAATACTGCTAAGTATTATTTGATAAATAATCTTCCAAAGTTTTTCTTTGTTTTTCCACTGTATCCCCAGTCACCTGATTTCTAATTACCAAAAAGTCAGTAAGAAATAAAATGTTGCTTCTTTACCATCATACTAATTGTCCAGTTCCTACTAATCTGTAGATATTATGGTAGTAAATCAAAAAATATATGTTTTGTGGGAAATGACTAAGAAATTAGAACAATGGTCAATAATGCATGTGTATTTCTCAGTGTGAGAAGTTGAAAGATGGTATCAGTGGTTTTTGGTGTTGGGACCTATGTCTTTCGGTGCATTTGCTAATGATGAAGAAGACAACATAAACAGAAAAATGGTGAAATATTCTGACAACACTAAACTATTTGGGTTAGTTAAAAACTAATGAGGTTTGGGAGATGCTCCAGATGGCTCTAATCATACTGGAGAATTGGGCAGCCCAGTGGCAGATGAAATTCATTTTTGATAACTATACAGTAAGGAATATTAAAAAGTTATAATTTAAACTCTCCATGTATACCATGAGGTTTTGAACCTGCAAATTCTCTGAAGAGCAAGACATTTACTGTTAGCATTGCTGGTTCAATGAAGGTGTCCCCCATTGCACATCCTTTTGAAAACAGCTGAGTAGATGCATGGAAGTAGAAAAAAGTTTGAAAATGAAAATAATAGGGAAAGCTGTTTTGAGACAGATAAAGAATGTTTTACCCAGTGCAGCAGGATGGATTTCTTCTGGGTAACAAGTGACAGAAACAAGAAAGTCACAGAAGCTTGTGGAAAAAGTGACTTATTCTTGGAATAAGATTGAAAGACAAGAAGACAACTGGAGAACACATTTACATATGCCCAAACCTGTTAGTACCATGAAGCTTTTCAATTTTGAATAAGATTTGAACCATGGAGAATTTGATCTCATTAACGGGGCAGCAACTTTTGGGGCCTTGGCAATTAATACATGAGTTTGAAAATTTGGCACTTAAAAGTTAAAAATTCAAGGCTTGGCTCTATTTGGTATTTGGTTGTAGGTGATAAATCCTAACTGTGTCTAGTCATAGCCTCTTTGTAAAGGCAATAATCTAAGAAAAAGAGTGACTATACTAGCGTATCAAAAGATCATGTTTCCAATTCACCACTGATTGAACAAGCAATAGGTAAAGATAGGGAGGAAAGTAGAGAGATTGCCTTAAACTGAGAAAGTCAATGCTAAATTGCTCACACTGTATTTTTTGAGTTTGTTGTAAATGAGTAATTGGAGAACTGTCTTAAGTGGTTTGTTTTTGACTCACACCCAACAACAAAAATAGGGAGAAACATTTTATAAATTTGAGGTTCATTGATAAAGTTGACAGCTTTCTTTTTTTAATGGAATGATACATTTACTATGTTTAGTGGAGGAAACATGAAATATATATTATTTTTTCAAAGGATTGACCATCAAATTTTTGACCATCAAATATGATGAAATAAGCTGAACTTCAATAGAACAAATAAATGTAATAGCAGTTATATACTATATATTTACATTACATGTTTATATATACGTTAGTGTGAATATTTATTTATTATAATTGTACAACTATAATTATATAACTATACCGTAGTATGTATGCTATATCTCTATAGGTTAGTCTTGTTTTTCTTCATAATTAGAATTTGCGCTAATTATTTTATTCTTTTGATACGTGCTTCCTACATGAAGAAGCCAATGCTTCTTCTTTCCACTAGAGCAATACTGGGACTATAATAATAACTCGGGAAGCAGAATTCAAGAAACACACTTCCTAACATCCTTTTATAACAGATGTATGTATTGAGCTTTATGTTGATCCATGTAAATTTTTCTGTATTTTTATTTTTTTATTAGTTATATTTATTTTCATATTTTTGCCTTTAGTTTTCTTTTTTGTATTTTTTTGTTATTTCCCCAATACAATTTTTTTCTTCTACTGCACAGTATGGTGACCAAGTTATACATACATGTACACATTCTATTTTTTCACATTATCATGCTCCATCATAAGTGACTAGACATAGTTCCCAGGGCTACACAGCAGAATCTTATTGCTAATCCATTCCAAAGTCAATAGTTTGCATCTATTAACCCCAAGCTCCCAATCCACCCCACTCCCTCCCCCCTCCCCCTTGGCAACCACAAGTCCATTCTCCAAGTCTACGATTTTCTTTTCTGTGGAAAGGTTCACTTGTACCATATATCAGATTTCAGGTATAAGTGATATCATATGATATTTGTCTTTCTCTTTCTGACTGACTTCATTCAGTATGAAAGTTTCTAGTTCCATCCATGCTGCTGCAAATGGCATGATTTGTTCTTTTATATGGCTGAGTATTATTTCATTGTGTATATATACCATATCTTCCTAGTCCAATCATATGTCAATGGACATTTGGGTTGTTTCCATGTCTTGTCTATTGTGAATAGTGCTGCAATGAACATGTGGGTGCATATGTCTTTTTTAAGGAAGCTTGTCTGGATATATGCCCAAGAGTGGGATTGCTGGGTCATATGGAAGTTCTATGTATAGATTTCTAAGGTATCTCCATAGTGTTTTCCATAATGGTTGTATCAGTTCACATTCCCACCAACAGTGCAGTAGGGTTCCCTTTTCTTCACACCTCCTCCAGCATTTGTTATTTGTGGACTTCTTAATGATGGCCATTCTGACTGGGGGGAGGTGGTATCTTGTGGTAGTTTTGATTTGCATTTCTCAACATCAGTGATATTGAGCATTTTTTCATGTGCTTGTTGGCCATCTGTACATCTTCCTTGGAAAAATGTCTATTCAGGTCTTTTGCCCATTTTTCAATTGAGTTGTTGGCTTTTTTGCTGTTGAGACAGGCTTTTCAGCAAGTATTGCTGGGAAACCTGGACAGCTGCATGCAAATCAATGAAACTAGAACACATCCTCACGCCATGCACAAAAATAAACTCAAAATGGCTTAAAGATAAGACAAGACACCTTCCAACTCCTGGAAGAGAACATAAGCAAAACATTCTCTGACATCAACCTTATGAATATTTTCTCAGGTCAGTTTCCCAAAACAACAGAAATAAAAGCAAAAATAAACCAATGGGACCTAATCATACTGACAAGCTTTTGTACAGCGAAGCAAAACAAAAAGAAAACAAAAAGACAACTTACAGAATGGGAGAAAATAGTTTCAAATGATACAACTGACAAGGGCCTAATACAAGCAAGTTTTCTGTATTTTTAAATACTTTTTTCCAATGAAACACTAACTGAACATTAAATTACAGACATGCTAAATGACTTGTATTATTTTGATTATTTGCATGATCCTTTAAGAATACGGTTTAAGAATTTGTTTGGATCTAGAGATCCCTGATGCCTCAGTGGATTAAGAATTCTGCATTGCCACTGAAGCAACTGGGGTTGCTGCTGTGGCATGGGTTTAATCCCTGGCCTGGGAACTTCCACATGCTGTGGGTGGGACCAAAAAAACCCAAATAAACAAACAAAAAAAGAATTTGTTTAGATCTACATTAGGGTTAATCTACCTATATGTGGGTTTAGAGATCTATGAATATTTCCAAAGTGCTGACATGTTGCAGATTGGCAGGGGAGGCCAAGTTAACCTGCAGTTTTTAAAACAGTAGCAATGAGAAATGAATTAAATAGTGAGGAGGAAAGAGGCTGTTCAATAACACTTCCTATCCTAAGCATGTCCCTCTGAATGCCACATGTTTCCTCAAGATGTTGAACAGACGGCTTCTATGGGGCTGCCCCAGTTATCAACATATTTGTGAAGGAAGGCACCTGAAACTGTGATTGAATCCTTCTGCCAGCATCTGCCTTGCCCTCTGGCTTTCAGCATTCCTAGAACTCTACTCTTCCTAGCAATAAATCTCTTCCAGGGCACTATGCTGAAAGTTCACTATTCATACATGCTGGTTCCCTTTTACTGAATAATGTATATACGTAGAAACGAATAATATTGGTCACAAGAGTTACAAACAAAAGTGGTTCCATGTGTGCCTGGAGAGGCAGTTCACTTGAGTAAAAGGGCAGCACCATCCTTCCCTCCACTGGCATTCTCAGAAAGCCGTGCTGATTATAATTCTCCAGATGAAAACCTGATTACTGGGATGCTGTTAGCTTGAAGCTGCATTTCTTTGATAAAATATCTAACAAAATAATTGTTTCTAAGGGAGAGTACACCAACCAGTGAGTATAATAACCACAATAGTATTAGTTTGGATATCTTTACTCATATCTCTTTTATGTTATATTACCTAGAGATCCCTGAGTATATTTTCAATTAAAAAAAACAAGTGTTTGACTCTTTTTTTCTTTAAAAAAATGCACAACTGTTTAATTCTTCCAGCAGCCCTGAGTTCAGGGAAATGAATAAAAAAAAAAAAATGGCTGCTTAATCTGCTCAGTGGATCCCATTACTAGAGGAACAACCTCACTCTTTTTTTTCCCCTTCCATAAAAGTGAGTGTAAATGTGAGCAGAGAGTCTTACTTTGTGGGCATTTAGTTTGAGAGCAAATTGTAGCATATTATGTGTGAATGACTAGATGAATAAAATTTTCACTGTCCTGTAACAATGAAACCATTGCTAAAGAAAGAGGCTTGGAAGAATCATAGGAGAAATAAAAACTATGGAGCTTGATTACAGTCTCAGAGTGAAAAGAAGTGAGAACTATAGCAACACATTCACAATTATTGTTTCTTTGGTTTGGGTCTCTGCAGCTTTTTTTTTTTTTTTTTGCTTTTTAGGGCTAGGGAGCGAATCAGAGCTGCAGCTGCTGGCATACAGCAATGCCAGATCTCAGCAGAGTCTGTGACCTACACCATAGCTCATGGCAACACAGGATCCTTAACCCAGTGAGTGAGGCCAGGAATCAAACTTGCATCCTCATGGATACTAGTCAGGTTCATTACAGCTGAGCCACAATGGGAACTCCCTCCTGCAACATTTTTAAATTTTTTTATTTTATTGCAGTATATTTGACTTACAATGTTTTGATAATTTCTGCTGTACCTCAAAGTGATTTAGTTACACATGTACACATATCCATTCCCTTTGAGATTCTTTTCCCAGATAGATTATCATAGAATATTGAGTAGAGTTTTTGCTATACTGCAGGTCCCTGTTGGCCAGTTATTCCATATACCTCACTGTCCCTGTGCCAATCCCAAACCCCCACTTCACCACCCTCCCCTGTCGCCTTTGGTAACCATAAGTTTTTTCAAGGTCTGTGGTTCTATTTTGTTCTGCAAGTAAGTTCATTTGTATCTTTTTTTTACATTCTACATATAAGTGATATTATGTGATGTTTATCTCTCATTGTTTACTAACTTCACTTAGTATGATACCTCTAAGTCCATCTATGTTACTGCAATTGCCATTATTTTATTCTTCTTATGGCTGAGTAATATTCCATTGTATATATGTACCACATCCTTTTAATCTATTCATCTATTGATGGATATTTAAGTTGCTTCCATGTCTTGGCTCTTGTAAATAGTGCTCCAATGAACATTGGAATGCATTGTCTTTTTGAATTATAGTTTTCTCTGTATAGGTGCCCTGGAGTGTGATTACTGGATCATATGGTAGTTCTATTTTAGTTTTTGAGGCAACTTCATACTGTTTTCCATAGTGGTTGCACCAATTTAAATTACCACCAACAGTGTACAAAGGTTCCATTTTCTCTGAATCCTCTCCAGCATATACTGTTTATAGACTGTTTGACGATGGCCATTCTGGCTTATGTAAAATGATACTTCATAGTAGTTTTGGTTTGCATTTCTCTAATAATTAGCAATGTTGAGCATCTTTTCATGTTTCTTTTTTAGGATATTAATATTTTAATATTTTGCATACAAAGTATGAGAAATAACTAAAGAGTCAAAAGTTGGGGGGAAATATAGGAATTATAGGCCTTTAGTATTCTGAATGTTAACAACGCACACAATTGGAGATGATAAAGTGACTAACATAAGCACAATTCACAATAGAACAAAGTTTCTAAACGTGAAAGTGTTCCACCTTACCTAAAGGTATACAATTAAATCATTTTAATGAGATGTCACTTTTACGTAATAAAGATTTTATGTATTTTAATGAACATTATTTTGTGATGACTGGTTAGGGTATGATTACATTTTTGTCTATTTCATAGTGACAATGTAAATTGTTAACATTATTTACTAAAATCGTTTTGACAAATACATCTGTTTTAAATTTGTTGAAGTTTATTTCATTATAAAGACCATATACATATATGGGCATGATACATAACAAGTAACTAAAATGACTATGAGATGTTTGTGTGTGTTTTATTTTACTTGATATATGTAGATGTATAGATATATATATAATGTAGATTTACTTTTTAGAGGAGAAAAATGATATATTTCTTTCAAAATATTGCATAGATACTTTTATCACTTGAGTTCCCAGAGTTAATTCACTAGATCCTTATTTCTCATTAGATAGTATTATGAGTCATTCAATTTGAAGTTATTCTCTTAATTGCAAGTTCATCTCCACTGTCCTGCATTTGTACCCACCTCTTCTCATGATTTCTGATTTTGGTGGTATAATTGTGCATGGATGATTTCGTATCTTTACTGTATATATACCTTTAGTATATATGGTGAGCCTTGTCATTTGTGGAATTTTTGTTTCCTGTTGCTGTCTTTTCTGCCTAGAGAAGTTCCTTTAGTAGTTGTTGTATGGCTGGTTTAGTGTTGCTGAATTCTCTCAGCTTTTGCTTATCTGTGAAGGTATTGATTTCTCCTTCAAATCTGTCTTTTTTTTTTTTTTTTTTTGCTATTTCTTTGGGCCGCTCCCGCGGCATATGGAGGTTCCCAGGCTAGGGGTCTAATCGGAGCTGTAGCCACCGGCCTACACCAGAGCCACAGCAACGCGGGATCCGAGCGGCGCCTGCAACCTACACCTCAGCTCACGGCAACGCTGGATCGTCAACCCACTGAGCAAGGGCAGGGACCAAACCCGCAACCTCATGGTTCCTAGTCGGATTCGTTAACCACTGCACCACGACGGGAACTCCTCTCCTTCAAATCTGAATGAGAGCCTTGCTGGGTACAGTCATCTTGGTTGGAAGTTTTTCCTTTCATCATGTTGAGTATATCATGCCACTCCCTTCTGGCCTGCAGAGTTTCTGCTGAAAAATCTGCCAATAACCTGATCAGGGTTCCTTTGTATGTTAATTGTTTCTTTTCCCTAGCTGCTTTCAAGATTTTCTCTTTGTCTTTAATTGTGGTCAGATTGATTAATATGTGTCTCGGTTTATTCCTCCTTGGGCTTATTTTATATGGTATTCGTTGAGCTTCCTGGATTTGAGTGAGTGATTGCTTTCCCATGTTAGGGAAGTTTTTGGCTATTATCTCTTGGAGTATTTTTTCTGTCCCTTTCTCTCTCTTTTCTCCTTCTGGCACTCCTATAATACGGATGTTGCTGCGTTTAACATTGTCCCACAGTTCTCTGAGACTCTCTTCATTTGTTTTCAATCTTTTTTCTCTTTTCTGTTCTGCATCTATAATTTCTACTCATCTGTCCTCCACCTCGCCTATTCGTTCTTCTGCCTCCTGTATTCTGCTGTTAGTTTCTTCTAGTGAATGTTTTATTTCAGTTATTGTATTTTGCATCTCTTCTTGTTTGTTTTATATCTTGTATCTCTTTGCTCAGTGTTTCCTGTAAGTTATCCATCTTTGCCTCCAGTTTATTTCCAATGTCTTGCATCATCTTCAGCATCAACAGTCTAAAGTCTTTTTCCTGGAGGCTGAGAATCTCCTGGTCACTTAGCTGATTTTCTGGGGTTTCCTTTCTCCCTCATCTGAGTTACAGTTCTCTGTCTTTTCATTTTTATAGGTTTTTGGTGTGGTGACTTTTTACAGATAATAGAGTTGTAGCCTCTCTTACTTCTGGTGTCTTCCCCCCCTGTGGCTGAAGTTGGTATGTGTGCTTGCTATAGGCTTCCTGATGGGAGGGGCTGATGCCTGCCCACTGGTAGGTGGAGCTGATTCTAATCCCTCTGTTGGGTGGGGCTTAGTCTCTGGATGGGATTAGAGGCAGCTGTGTGCCTGAGGGGTCTTTAGTAGCCTGTTTACTGAGGGGCAGGGCTGTGATTCCACCTGGATTGTTGTTTGTCCTGGGGCTTCTCAGCACTGACTGATGGGTGGGGCCAGATTTTCCCAAAATGGCCACCTCCAGAGAAAGGAAAGGCTGCTGAGTATTCTTGAGAGCTTTGCTTCCAATGTCTTTCCCTCACAACAAGCCACATTCAGCCCTGTTTTCCCAGGATGTCCTCCAAGAACTACAGTCAGGTTTGACCCAGATTGCTATGGAGACTTTGCTTTGCCCTGGGACCCAGTGCACATGAAAGTCTGTGTGTGCTTTTTAAGAATGGGGTCTCCGTTTCCCCCAGTCCCGTGGAGCTCCTGCACACAAGCCCCACTGGCCTTCAGTGCCAGATGCTCTGGGGCTCTTTCTCCCAGTGCCAGATCCCCACACATGGGTGTTTGATGTGGGGCTCAGAGCTCTCAGTCCTGTAGGTGAGTTTCTGTGAACCAGTTAGTTTCCATCTGTGGGGTTTCCCACCTGGAAGGTATGGGTTTGTTTATATCACGAAATTGCCCCTCCTACCTTTTGATGTAGACTCCTCTTTTTCTTCTGGAGTAGGATATCTTTTTTAAAGTTTCCGGTCCATTTGGGTGAAGATTGTTCAGCCTTAAGTTGTGAATTTTGTTGTTTTTAGGAGAGAAGTTGAGCTTCATTCCTTCTATTCTGCCATCTTAATCCCATCTCCCCTGTTTTCATGTGTTTTTGGCCTTCTGTATGTCTCTTCAATAAGTAGTGCAGGGAAAACTAAACAGCTACATGCAAAAGAATGAAATTAGAACACTCTCTAACACCATACACAAAAATAAACTCAAAAGGGATTAAAGATCTAAATATAATACTGGGTACTATAAAACTCTTAGGGGGAAACATAGGCTGAACACTCTCCAGCATAAACTGCACCAATACCTTCTTGGATCCACCTCCTAGAGTAATGAAAATAAACCAAAAATAACCAAATGTGACCTAATTAAACTTAAAAGTTTTTGCACAGCAAAGGAAACTGTAAACAAAATGAAAAGACAACCCAAAAAATTGGAGAAAATCTTTGCAAATGAAGCAACTGACAAGGGATTACTCTCCAAAATATACAAATATCTCCTGTAGCTCAGTATCAAAAAAAAAAAAAAAAAAAAAAAAACACAATGCTGTCAACAAATGGGCAGAAGATCTAAAGAGGCATTTATCCAAAGAAGACATACAAATAGTCCTGAAGAATTTTTATGTCATTAGATTATAAATTACCATGTATTTGCCATCCTGCTGTCCCATGGCACATATTTATGAGAAAGAGTTAATCTATCCTCCATGAATCCAGGGATTTTCTTTTTATTTTTTTATGATTCTACACATCATATACTTTATGAGAAAGTATGTGCTTAATTAATAAACAAATGCATGAGCAAATGACTGATTAAATGAATGATTTTAATGAAGGATTTGATATGCAATACCAAGGCAAACTATCCTGGAGGAAGTCTGAGGGCATGAAGGAGGAAGCTCTCCAGTTGCTCCTTTAAAATACTCAGTATTTCAAGAAATCTGCCTTACAGTATCCCAACAACTTATGTATTTTTTTCACTACCATCAATTTACATGTTTTTATGGAAGAGAATATAGATGTTCCCTTATAATTCCTGGTTTCTAAAGATAAGAATATAGCCTGGCATATATTAAGTGCTTAATCATTGCTTGTTTGAAATGAAACATTTTCATTGCTTGGTATTCTTAGTCTGGACTTTCTTGTTCTCCACTAAGATTATGAAAACTTATGGAACTGATCTTATTTCTGATAAAAAGAGATCTTTTCCAGGACTAAAACCATGTCTTTCTTTCCAATTTCTAATTAAACAGTAGCTTGAGCTCTCACATTCATATGAATTGATTCATACTCATTGATCCTTATATCCTGCTCTGATGTCTCATTCATTAATCAAACCCTATATCTCCACATGAGATGAGGACTCAAATTTCTTATGCTCAAAATTGAAGTTTTCATTTTCCTCTCCCCTTTTTGCTTTTCCCTCTCAGTACCATATTTTCATCTCAATGTCTTTTCAACAAGAATTAAAACATTGACTCAGCCATCAAATGGATTTCAGAATATCCAAATGGTTCTACATCCCTAACAATCACTCCTGTCCCCAGTTTTCATCTCCACTGCACAATTTATTTAATTACCCCATGTCAATTCTCTCACCTTTTAAATCAGCTCTCATGTTGTTGCCAGATATATGCCTATAATTACCCTGATTCTTTACAATGAGATGTTAGTAAATATTATTCTCCCACTAAAAACCTTCAATTATTTGTCCAAGTCTGTATAATTCAACCTAAACTTCAACTCCCAAAATCCAAATGGTATGATGCTCATATTTGCCTCCCACTTATGATATTTCTATACATTAAGTCCAGAAAATACCGGACTTTGAGAACAAGGGAAACCTGAATTTGAAATATGTCTCCTTTATTAGTAGTTTTGGATAACATAATCTCTTTTAGCCTGTCTCCTTATTGTAAAATGAAAATTATAATGTTAACTCTAAAACCTTAAGATAATGAAATAAAGTAAAATATGCAAACACTTGGAGTAAATTAGGATCACATGTTAGTCAGCTTTCTTTTTTTTGTCTTTTTGCCATTTCTAGGGCCACTCCCGTGGCATATGGAGGTTCCCAGGCTAGGGGTTGAATCAGAGCTGTAGCTGCCGGCCTACATCAGAGCCACAGCAACGCGGGATCCGAGCCGTGTCTGCGACCTACACCACAGCTCACGGCAACGCCAGATCCTTAACCCACTGAGCAAGGCCATGGATCGAACACGCAACCTCATGGTTCCTAGTCGGATTCGTTAACCACTGAGCCACGACGGGAACTCCTTATTCAGCTTTCTTAAAGACAACTCCCCTTTTTAAACTGTTAATTTGCTTGAGTGTAGAAACACCAGTTAACCACAATGGTGAGGAAGAAACCAGATTTTTCTCTAAGAGGATAAGAAATTTGAATCTGGAGTTCCCGTCGTGGCGCAGTGGTTAACGAATCCGACTAGGAACCATGAGGTCGCGGGTTCGGTCCCTGCCCTTGCTCAGTGGGTTAACGATCCGGCGTTGCGGTGAGCTGTGGTGTAGGTTGCAGGCGCGGCTCGGATCCCGCGTTGCTGTGGCTCTGGTGTAGGCCGGTGGCTACAGCTCCGATTCAACCCCTAGCCTGGGAACCTCCATATGCCGCGGAAGCGGCCCAAGAGATAGCAACAACAAAAACAACAACAACAACAAAAGATAAAAAGACCAAAAAAAAAAAAAAAAAAGAAATTTGAATCTGAGAGTTCCTGTTGTGCCTCAGCAAAAATGAATCCAACTAGTATCCATGAAGGTGCCAGTTTGATCCCTGGCCTTGCTCAGTGGATTAGGGAGTCCACTGTTTCTGTGAGCTGTGGTGTAAGTCACAGAAGCAACTCAGGTCTGGCATTGCTATGGCTGTGGCATAGCAACAAGCTGTAGCTCCAATTGGACCCCTAGCCTGGCAACTTCCACATGCTGTGGGTGTGGGCCTAAAAAGAAAAAAAAAAAAAAATTGAATCTGTCACTCACTAGTTGTGAAAAATCCAGTTCATATATCAGAGTAGCAGTCACCTCATCAGTAAAACAATTCCTCCTTCTTAAAAGTGTCCTTAGAATTAACTAAGATACCATCTGTGGAAGCACCTAATATGAAGTCTGTCTTCCAAAGAACTGAATAAAAGTGTTTCTCTCTTTTTCCCAGTGTTTAGTGTAGCATACAAATAGTGGATTCTCATGCAGAAGTATGAATTAGTGATTATTGGCCTAATTGATTACATTACTCCATTATTAAACATGCAACTGTTAGATCTATTTATTGATCTGATTTAAAAAAGGAAAGAACTATCAAACTAGAATAATTTTTTTATGGTTTTCTTTACCGGATTACGATTTCAGTGTTTTCCAAAGCATCTTACCCTTTGTGACTATTTCAGAAATATTCAGTGAATGTCACTACCCCAAACATTAGTCTCCAATTTCCATTTCTTTGGCTTGATTGTGTTATGTTTTTCTGGGTAAAATTACTAAAAAAAAATTAGTTAACACAAAAAGGCTTGTCATGCACTCCACATGTACTCTTTCTTTCTTTCTTTCTTTCTTTCTTTCTTTCTTTCTTTCTTTCTTTCTTTCTTTCTTTCTTTCTTTCTTGTCTTTTTGCCATTTCTAGGGCCGCTCCCCTGGCCATGTGGAGGTTCTCAGGCTAGGGGGCTAATCTGAGCTCTAGCCTCCCGCCTACACCACAGCCACAGCAATGCAGGATCCCAGCCACATCTGCAACCTACACCACAGCTCACAGCAATGCCGGATCCTTAACCCACTGAGCAAGGCCAGGGATCGAACATGCAATCTCATGGGTCCTCGTCAGATTCGTTAACCACTGCACCATGACGGGAACTCCAATGACATGTACTGTTTCTTAAACTGCATATATTCCTATGTCTCCATAAGTCTCCTGTTTTTGATGAATTACAGTTTCAACAAACTTTTAAAATTACTTGAAAAGAGGAGTTCCCCTAGAAAAGGCAAAAAGACAAAAAAAAAAAAATAGTTTAGGTCCATGTTGCAAAGTGATGGTAACATGTATCTAATATTATTTGAAATACACAAATATTGCACTTAGTTTCACCCACAGACATTGCAGATAGAGTAGATGTGTTTAGTGAATTCTGACATGCAGTACTGGGAGGAGATAAAAGGGAAGTTACTCATTATTCAGCATTCATTTCTATACATATTTAATTTACCATAGATTAGCAAAATGGCTTCATTACAGGTATTTAGGCTAGATTAGTAAATTCATTTATGCTGAGTCCACACAGATTTGTGATACTTGGCGCCTGGCATCTACATCTGCTTTGAGATTGAGGTGTGAGAGCCTCTCTGCGCCTGAGCTTTCTTTCTGTTACAATTACATGGGCTTATTCCACTGGGCTATGTGTACATTGCTGCAATTGAACTAAAATGGGTCTGTTTTTCACCAAGCACAGTTTAGTCACGCATCAATACACTTTTAATTAAAAGTATGTGACAGGTACAATAGTGAAACACACCAAATAATTTTCTCAAACATTCCATTTCCTCAAAGATAGGTAATCAGAATCATGTCTGTTAGTCAGCGAGAATGTATTTTTTATCTAGATGTTTGATTAAATATCTGAAAACTTTATGTTAAACCACTGCATTTTGGTTTCAAGTATTCTACCACAGATACTTTATGCTGTTTAATCAACCTAAAGCATTTGTTTTTGGCAGAACTAAAATAGGTGACAAGCAATTTGATAAATTTCTTTTTTGCTTTTAATGTTCATAATGAAAAGATGAGTAGTCAGCAGTGATATGAATAGTGGAAGCAATTAGAACATGGTTATTTCAGAGGGGAGAAATAAGTGGAAACCTTAGAAACAAAGAAACTGAGGGAACAATTTCAGGATGCCTGTACTGAGGTGCATGAATAACATGACAGTATTGTTATGTTTATGTAAAGAAAGACTAATCTCCCTAAATGAATTCTAAACGTGAAAGTTGGGTGACCAGCAGAGACTATAACTTCTTGAATTCTTTGCATATGTCACAGTACAAATTTCTGAAAACCAACAACCAATGTAAGGTGGAAAATTCAGTGTTGATGAAAACACTAGATCTAGTGGTTCAATTACTGATGTAACAAATTTAGGGCCTTCATGAAAAGGGACTCTGTTATATTTGATGGTCATGTATTTTCAAAATTTCAATGTTTTACCTTAGTATTTTGTACTTAAATCTATTAAAAACTGCTTACAAACAGAAAATACACTCTGGTGTATTGGTGGATTGGGACTTTGGTGCTAATTTCACGTGGCTAGAAGCCAAGTACTAGAAATCAGCTGACGATCTCAATAATATTCCATGATCCCATCAGAAGGCAACTCACACAGCATATGACATGAACAGAAAGCTTTGGGTATCTTAGTAACACTTGATTAATTTATTTTCATTGATTATGTGTTTAAAAGTTATCTGACTACTAAAATATATACTACATTCTGTATAATATTTTCAAAAAATTATTTTTTGTTTATCCTACATTACTTTATCATTACAAACTCCATCACATTACATTGACTTTTGGGGTCAATGTTTTTAAGTGAAACAATAAAAAATATTCATAAAAGATATTTCTTTTTTTTTCTTTCTTTCTTTCTTTCCTTTTTTTTATTTTATTTTCCCACTGTACAGCAGGGGGATCAAGGTATCCTTACATGTACACATTACATTTTTTTTCCCCCACCCTTTGTTCTGTTGCAACATGAGTATCTAGACATAGTTCTCAATGCTACTCAGCAGGATCTCCTTGTAAATCTATTCTAAGTTGTGTCTGATAAGCCCAAGCTCCCAATCCCTCCCACTCCATCCCTCTCCCATCAGGTAGCCACAAGTCTTTTCTCCAAGTCCATGATTTTCTTTTCTGAGGAGATGTTCATTTGTGCTGGATATTAGATTCCAGTTATAAGTGCTATCATATGGTATTTGTCTCTGTCTTTCTGGCTCACTTCACTCAGTATGAGATTCTCTAGTTCCATCCATGTTGCTGCAAATGGCATTATTTTGTTCCTTTTTATGGCTGAGTAGTATTGTGTATATATAAAACACATCTTCCAAATCCAATCATCTGTAGATGGACATTTGGGTTGTCTCCATGTCCTGGCTATTGTGAATAGTGCTGCAATGAACATGCGGGTGCATGTGTCTCTTTTAAGTAGTGTTTTGTCCGGATAGATGCCCAAGAGTGGGATTGCGGGGTCATATGGAAGTTCTATGTATAGATTTCTAAGGTATCTCCAAACTGTTCTCCATAGTGGCTGTACCAGTTTACATTCCCACCAACAGTGCAGGAGGGTTCCCTTTTCTCCACAGCCCCTCCAGCACTTGTTATTAGTGGATTTATAAATGATGGCCATTCTGACTGGTGTGAGGTGGTACCTCATGGTAGTTTTGATTTGCATTTCTCTTATAATCAGCGATGTTGAGCATTTTTTCATGTGTTTGCTGGCCATCTGTGTATCTTCCTTGGAGAAATGTCTATTCAGGTCTTTTGCCCATTTTTCCATTGATTGGCATTTTTGCTGTTGAGTTGTATAAATTGTTTATATATTCTCGAGATTAAGCCATCAGTTGCATCATTTGAGACTATTTTCTCCCATTCTGAAAGTTGTCTTTTTGGTTTCTTTTGGGTTTCCTTTGCTGTGCAAAAGCTTTTCAGTTTGATGAGGTCCCATGGGTTTATTTTTGCTCTAATTTCGATTGCTTTGGGAAACTGAATTGAGAAAATATTCATGATGTTGATGTCAGAGAGTGTTTTGCCTATGTTTTCTTCTAGGAGTTTGATGGTGTCCTGTCTTATATTTAAGTCTTTCAATCATTTTGAGTTTATTTTTGTGCATGGTGTGTGGGTGTGTTCTAGTTTCATGGCTTTGCATACAGCTGTCCAGGTTTCCCAGCAATGCTTGCTGAATAGACTTTCTTTTTCCCATTTGATGTTCTTGCCTCCCTTGTCAAAGATTAATTGACCATAGGTGTCAGGGTTTATTTCCGGGTTCTCTATTCTCCTCCATTGGTCTGTCTGTCTGTTTCGGTACCAGTACCACACTGTTTTGATGATTGTGGCTTTGTAGTATTTCTTGAAGTCTGGGAGAGTTATGCCTCCTGCTTGGTTTTTGTTTCCTAGGATTGCTTTGGCAATTCTGGGTCTTTTGTTGTTCCATATAAATGTTTGGATTGTTTGTTCTAGTTCTGTGAAAAATGTCCTGGGCAATTTGATAGGGATTGCATTGACTCTGTAGATTGCTTTGGGTAGTATGGCCATTTTTACAATATTGATTTTTCCAACCCAGGAACATGGAATATCTTTCCATTTCTTTACATCTTCTTTGATTTCTTTGATTAAAGTTTTATATTTCTTGGCATATAGGTCCTTTACCTCTTTGGTCAGGTGTATTCTGAGGCATTTGATTTTGTGAGGTGCAATTTTAAAAGGTATCGTATTTTTGTATTCCTTTTCTAATATTTCATTGCTGGTATACAGAAATGCAACTGACTTCTGAATGTTAATCTTATAGCCTGCTGCTGTGCTGAATTTATTAATCAGTTCAAGGCGTTTTTGGGTTGAGTCCTTAGGGTTTTCTATGTATAGTATCATGTCATCTGCATACAGTGACAGTTTTTCTCTTCCTATATGGATGCCTTTTATTTCTTTTGTCTTATTTCTGTGGCTAGGACTTCCAGTACTATGTTGAATAACAGTGGTAAGAGTGGGCATCCCTGTCTTGTTCCAGATTGGAGTGAGAAGGCTTTCAGTTTTTCCCCATTGAGGATTATATTTGCTGTGGGTTTATCATAAATGGCTTTGATTATGTTCAGGAATGTTCCCTCTATAACCACTTTGGCAAGGGTCTTGAACATGAATGGATGTTGGACTTTGTCAAATGCTTTTTCTACATCTATTGAGATGATCATATGATTTTTGACTTTTCTTTTGTTAACGTGGTGTATGATGTTGATTGATTTGCATATGTTGAACCATCCTTGTGAACCTGTGAGGAACCCTACCTGGTCATGGTGTATGATCTTTTTGATATGTTGTTGGATTCGGTTGGCTAAGATTTTGTTGAGAATTTTTGCATCTATATTCATCAATGATATTGGGCGATAGTATTCTTTTTTGGTGGTATCTCTGTCTGGTTTTGGAATTAGGGTAATGGTGGCATCATAGAATGTCTTTGGGAGTATTCCTTCTTCTTTAACCTTTTGAAAGAGTTTAAGGAGGATGGGCACCAGTTCCTCTTTTTATGTTTGGTAGAATTTGCCTGTGAAGCCATCCGGTCCTGGACTTTTATTAGTAGAGAGTGTTTTTATGACCTCTTCAATTTCATTTCTAGTGATGGGTCTGTTCAGTTGGTCTGTTTCTTCTTGATTCAGTTTTGGCAGGCTGTAAGAGTCTAGAAAATTGTCCATTTCTTCCAGATTGTCAAATTTGTTGGCATATACTTGTTCATAGTATTCTCTTATGGTTTTTTGTATTTCTGCAGTATCCGTTGTGATTTCTCCTTTTTCATTTATAATTTTGTTTATTTGGGTTCTTCTCTCATCTTTTTAGTGAGTCTGGCCAGGGGTTTGTCAATTTTGTTTACCTTTTCAAAGAACCAGCTCTTGGTTTTATTTATTTTCTCTATTGTTTTTTGAATCTCTATTTTATTGATTTCTTCTTTGATCTTTATAATTTCCTGATAGAAGATATTTCTTGTTTTAAATTGTAAGTTATCATATGATGTTACTAAGATTAAAATTATATTAAAAAAGATAGTTTAGTTCCATGTTCCATAGTAATTATTTAAAATGATAACTATCATTAAATTAAGACATGAAACAAGTCATAGTATCAAAAAAACATATAATTCTGTGTAGGAAATTATTATCTTACAAAGAATGTCACTGTGGAATAACATTACATATAGCCAGGCAAAAAAAGATTAGTTTTTTGGTGGAAAAAACTAACCATCTTAAATTGGAACACTTAAAGATTATATATTCTAAACCTTTACATACTGTCAGTGAAGTGGGATATCACAAACTTATTGAACTTAAATTTCTTATTTGTAAATGAGGATAAAATTAATTGAAGCCATTCCCATAAGATTGTTGAGAGCAACTAATTAAGTTGTATCTATGACAAAGTTTTATGAACTGGAAATCTCTATATCCATGATTGTTGGTTCATTTATTCAAAAAGTGTTATTAAGAATGTTATTCTCCATGGCCAACAGGCACATGAAAAAGTGCTCAATATCACCGATTATTAGAGAAATGCAAATCAAAACTACCACGAGATACCACCTCACACCAGTCAGAATGGCCATCAAATAACAAATGCTGAAGGAGGTGTGGAGAAAAGGGAACCCTCCTGCACTGTTGGTGGGAATGTAAATTGGTACAACTACTATGGAAAACAGTATGGAGGTACTGTAGAAAACTATAGGTAGAACTATCATATGACCCAGCAATCCCACTCTTGCACATATATCCAGACAAAACTTTCCTACACATGCACCCACATGTTCATTGCAGCATTATTCACAATAGCCAAGATGTGGAAACAACCCAAATGTCCATCGACATATGATTGGACTAGGAAGATGTGGTATACTACTTAGTAGTAGTATTCCACATATACACAATGGAATACTACTCAGCCATAAAAAAAACAAAATCATGCCATTTGCAGCAACATGGATGCAACTAGAGACTCTCATACTGAGTGAAGTCAGTCAGAAAGAGAAAGACAAATACCAGATGATATCACTTATATCTGGAATCTAATATACAGTACAAATGAATCTTTCCACAGAAAAGAAAATCATGGACTTGGAGAATAGACTTGTGGTTGCCAAGGGGGGGGGTGGATTGGGTGCTTGGGGTTAACAGACGCAGACTATTGCCTTTGGAATGGATTAGCAATGAGATTCTGCTGTGTAGCACTGGAAACTATGTCTAGTAACTTATGATGGAGCATGATAATGTGAGAAAATAGAATGTATACATGTATGTAACTGGGTCACCATGCTGTACAGTAGAACATTGACAGAACACGGTAAACCAGCTATAATGGAAAAAAAATTTAAAAAATCATTATATAAAGAAAAGATGTTATTAAGCCCCTGAGAATTGAAGATTGAGTGGAGATACTTAAGTAAAAGGAGAAGGGTGCATGGAAATATCACACAGAGAGGGTAACATGTGTCAGGAATGTTATGACCACCGTACACACAATTCTAGGCCAAGGATGAAGGTAGGTATTGGTTGTGGAAGCTCATTTTACCTGGTACTCTTCCCAGAGCTCTGTGGTACACTAGACTGTGGCTATATATGCAGTGGTTTTTGTGAAACCAGAAAAATCATGGTGATTTCCAGAAGTGAAATAACTCCAGTGTTGGAGTTCCCATTGTGGCTCAGTGGGTTAAGTACCTGGCTAGTATCCATGAGGATACAGGTTCGATCCCTGGCCTTGCTCAGTGGGTTAAGGTTCCAGCATTGCTGTGAGCTGTGGTGTAGGTCACAGACACGGCTCAGATCCTGCATCACTGATTTGACCCCTAGCCTGGGAACTTCCATTTGTCACAGGTGTGGCACCAGAAAGACCACACATACCAAAAAAAAAAAAAAAGGAAAAAGATCAGGGTTGCTTGGCTTTTGTGAGTTAGTTTGGCAAAACCTGGAAATAAAGGAAGGTTAGATAAAATAATTCAGGATTCTTGTAAGACCATTTTGAGAATATTGAGAATGTTGTATTTCCTCTTAGGAGAGAGGGAAACATAATTTTGTTTTAAATTGGAGCTGTGTTATGAAAAGAATTATTTTAACAGTTGTGTGATGTATATATCTAGCTGATCAAGTTTCCTGTAATAAAAATAACTGCAGTAGTTTAAGCTCAAAATAATAGTGCCCTTGTTTAGAGATGTGGAGAGGAAGCAAAGCACAAGTTATCAAGAAAAACTGGGGGCTTTACAAACAGGATTTAATAGAATAATATTTAGCAGTGATACATAAAGCTAATTTATCTAAAACATTTATCTATTACTGAATATATTTCAGCTGGTACGCATCATTAATTGAAGGAAAGACCATTAAGTTTAGGGTGCCCTGGTCCCTGATTCCAAAGGGTGCATAACAGACTTTATTTGCAAATTAGTGTGTAGGTTTGTTCTAACTTGTTCTGGGGCTACCTGAAGGATGAACGCAAAACTTCTTGTCTCTCTTGCCTAACTCAGAACCCATTCAGCCTACAGAAGGGGAGAAAACATTTGCAAATCACATATCTGATACTAGTCTATAACCCATATATATAAATAACTCTAAAACTCAACAACAAAAAAGACATACCAGAATGAAAAAAAAAAAAAAAAAAAAAACAGGCGACAGACTTAAGTACACATTTCCGCAGGGAAGATATATGTCTTCCACACACAAAAAGTGCTCCACATGGTTAAGCATTAGAGAAATGCAAATCAAAACCACAATGAGATAATTTCACACATAGTAGGATAGCTATAATTTAAAAAATAAAATGAACAATGGGACTCTCACACATTGCTAATTGAAATGTCAAATGGTTCAGCCACTTCAGAAAACATTTTGATAGATCTTCAAAAAATTAAACATAGAATCACCATGTGACCCCACAATTCCACTCCCGAGTGTTTACACAAAATAATTGAAAATGGGTACTCAAACATGTAAATGCATGTTCAGAGCAGCACTATTTATAATAGTCCAGATGTCCACCAATGGATAAATGGTTAAACATATGTTTACATACATACAATGGACATTTATTTGGCCCTAAAATGAAGTGAAGGATTGACCCATGCTGCAACATAGCTCCAAAATAGTTGGCTAAATGAAAAAGCCAGATACAAAAGGTCATATATTATATGATTGCAGTTATAGTAAATCCAGAATTGATAAATCCATAGAAAAAGAAAATAAATTTATTGGTTTCAGGGTCTCAAGCGAGGGAACAATTGCTTAATGTGTGAATAATTTTACTTTAGAATAAGAGAAATATTTTGAAAGTAGATATAGTGTTTGTGCAACATATCTATAAGTACCAAATGCCAATGAATTTTTCACTATTAAATAGGTACTTTTATGTCATGTGGATTCACCTCAGTACATTTATTAAAAATTAAACAAAAACAGATTGTAGATTGATATTCAGGTATGTGTATAGCTTTTATTCTTCTGATAACATACCCACATCTTTCCTAGTCTATGCAACAGCTCAGAAAGTAACCATAAACTAATTATTATTTCTCTTTTACCAAGGTTGTCTGATGTAAAGAACAAAAAAATAGTTGAGGCTTTCTCCTCCTACATGGACTGATCATGAGAAAATTTGTTCCACAACAAAGCAAACTGCTAAAACAAATAGTTGGATTTAATTGATAATTTCTATTAAAAGACATTGATATTATACGGTATATAATATGATAATCTGATTAAAAAATTAATGATGGTTTGGTTTGCTTTCTCAGTTTTAGAGAGAATTTTCCCATCTCATTGATACTTTTAGATGGTATCTTTCTAGTTGTGTGATTTTTTTTTCTGTCTTGTGAGGTGAAAATCAAGTCTACAAATTTTTTTACTTGGTGCCTACTTTATAAAATAGTTTAAATTATTAGAGATGTCCCTCTACCTTATTCAAAATACTGAAAAATTTTCTATGACTTTCTGTCATTATTATATAATTGGCGATATATTGGCCTTAAATTCAATGAGGGGCAAATTGATCATCTTTCTAATAAAATTCAATTTTCATATATTTATCAAATGAATTACTATTTGCCTTAATGAGCCACTTTTACATTCTCATTTTAATTAATTGAAGGTTCAATGAAGCACATAAAAATAACAGAAAATTCAAGTGTAAAACTACAACAAACAAAATGTTAAGGAAATTTTTTCTCTTACTTGAATGTTAGTTGAGATATACTGATTAGCTCTTGAGAAATATTAAGATAATTATTTAAAAATATAGAAGTTTCCATGAAAATGAAAACCAATCTTTTCAAATTTATAAAATTAATATAAACAAAACTAATTATTGATTTTTATTTCATCTGAATATGATAAGTCAGATGGGAAGCTCATGATGTTATTTCTAAGACTATCAGTGATTCATGGACCATATTTTGAAAATCACTTCACTAAATGATGTACATGTTTTATAGAAAGTCTAGGTTTTGTTATCATATTTTGGGTTCCTCTAGTTCTTTGTTATGCTATAGTTATAGACATGTACATGTAAATGGTTACCTTCTGAGTCTAAGTAATTCTGCTTTGTTGTAAGACTCTGGTTGAAAGAGCAAGGGTTCAGAGGTCAAAGTAATTCCTCTGGAAGGTTTCACTCTTCATGCATCTCTTACAAGATTCCCAGTGGCCCCTCTACCTCAAATGTGATGCTGGGAAAAATGCCTAAAGAGAATCTTCATTTGACTTGTTCTGCAGACTAGGAACAAGGTCGTATTTACTAAATGAAGGTAAATATTGCAGCAAAAGCATCCTATTTAATGACTGAACAGAACTTTAAGGTCAGTTGACCTCCAGCAAATCAATAGCATTGCATTTTCATTCTATAAATATTTTTGTGTTTCCTATGTGATGTGCAACTGTTGTAAACATTCAGAATAGCAAGTCGGCAACTTGCCAAATACTAAAATGATTTTTCAAAAATCTCTAGAATTAAATTACCATGTTGTCACCTATAAAATCATTTCCCCTTCTGATTCAATCGCCAACTAAATTTAAATTAATTTCTTATTTTTAATCACCATCTAAATTTATATTAATTTGTTATTTATTTGGGGAGTCAGGCATGGCATTGCTTGTTCATAGTTAAATCCCCAATATCTAACAAGAATGCTGAGTCACACAAAATAGATGCTCAAGAACTCTTTGTTGAATAAAAATGACTCAAAGGGTAAAATTGAATCAATTGTGATTTTTGTTCTAATTTACTGTTTAAAGAAAGAGATGTTCAGATGATAAAATAAAAATAATTAATTTAGAATATAATAAAGGAAATTAGTATTTTTAAAAATGTAATCTTTTAGGTCTAAACAACTCTTGGCTTTAATCTCTGTGTGATTTGTTTATTTTCTATGAGAATGTTCACAGGGACTGTATATACATATAGTGGATATATAGTGTTCACATTAAGCCAAGTGATGTCTTCATAGATCTAGTGTCTTAAAAACATTCAATTCCCTTATTAAATTAGCCATCCAGAGGATGTTTATACTGTATGTGCTTGAATTTAGTTAGAGCAAATGAGTGATTTATAAGAGTGTCAAAGCAATTGAAAAGCCTGAGGCACACAAGAAGTCAAATGGAACTACGTATACAATGCTTTTAATTTTATATTAAAACATGTATCATGTTTATAAAATGTAGTAAATTATTTAGGTACTAATCTTATACTAAACTTTTAGTGCCATTTCTGATGTTCTTCTTAATAAGAAAATAAAGAGTTCAAAATTTGTTTATTTTCAAATCAATTTTTTTTCTGTTCTAAGTTAGGATATAGAGCAGAAAGCCCATTTCATTATAGTGTATAACCTATTTATAACCTACCTAAGAAGGCAACATTGTGTATCTTCTATTAGGGTAATAGTTAGAATTAGGCAGAGAAGGCAAACAAAAATATAATTTCTCCATTACCTCTACCTCAAGTTTATTTTTGGTTGTGATTACTTTTAAAAGAACAAGGCTCAGAAGAGGGGATATGATAACTCTGATTCGATGTTGAATGAATTAGAATGATGAAGCCAGAAAAATTATGTTTCTGTCCACCCTAAATATACTGATAACCCCAAGGTTATGTTTGAGACCAAAATTAAATCAACCACAATTTGGATAATTTTTAGAATAAAACAGAAGAAATGAGGGGGATCTACTTCCAGGTAGCGGGAAGAAAGACTTAAGAGAATGTTGATCATCGTCTACTAAGGAGAAAAGTTCAAATAATCTACAAAATCATTATGTGGTTTTTGTTTGGTTTTTGAGGTCGTAAAGTAACCAGGAGAATGGAATTCCAAAGTGTGACAAGCATTTCTGAGGAGAGAAGGTACAGATGGACTCTTTAGTCTTTGGCAAGGAACAGAAGGACATATGAGTGGGTTATGACAAAACATCTAAAATTATTAGTGAATTCTTAAATACTAAAAACTTTCCCTTTATGATCAGGAAGTAGACAAGGATGCTCACTTTCAGTACTTCCATACATCATAGTACTTGAAGTACTAGCCAGAAAAATTAGGCAAGACAAAGAAATAAGAGACTTTCAAAACAGAAAGAAAGTAAAATTGTCTCTCTTCATACATGACATGATCTTATATATGTTAAAAATCCTAAAAATCACACACACACACCACACACACACACACACACACACACATTAGGCTAAATCAGCAAAGTTTCATGATATAAAACTCAACATACAAAAATTAGTTGCACTTTACACTAATGATGAATAATACAAGGAGGAAATTAAGAAAAATTTCCACTTACAATAGCATCAAAAATACTTAACAATATACAACAAGGAAGCAATAAGCAAAAAACCCTTAAAACTATCGTATGTTGCTTAAAGAAATTAAAGACACCAATTTAAAAAAAAAGAAAGACTTTCTGTGTCTCTAGATTAGAAGACAATATTATGAAGATATCAATATGACCCAGAGCAATCTACACATTCAGTACAACCCTTAATGTAATCCCCCTGACATTTTTTGCAGAGATAGAAAAATCCATCTTAATACTAGACAGAATCTTAAGGGAACTTAAATAGCCAAAATAATTTTGAAAAAGAACAAAGTTGGAGGTATCACACTTCCTGACTTCAAAACTTAGTACAAAATTAAAATGTGTAATTAACACAATATTGCACTGGCATACAAACAGACATAGAATAGAGAATCAAGAAATAATCCCCACATACATGGTCAAATCATTTTTGACAAGGGTGCCAAGACTAATAATGGGAAAGGGAAATGTTAATTCCATTAGTATAAAATTCTGGAAAAGGCAGCGTGTAGGGACAGATCAGATCAGTGGTTTTCAAGGACTGAGGATGGGATTGAGAACTGACTACAAAGGGGCCTAAGGGGAATCTGGGGGAAGATGGCAATGTTTCCCATCTTGTTTGTGGCAGTGGTAACACAACTGTATAATCTGTCAAAACTCATTGAAATGAATACTGAGATAGCATAAATTTTACTAACTGTAGATTATACCTTAATGAACTTATTTTAAAATGTCCAAAAAAGGAGGGACAGGGGGAGCTTCTGTGGAGAAAGGATTCTCAAAAAATATTAGAAGAAAACCTGGATCTCTGTGAATTACAATTGAAAAACAGTCCCTATGAAATACAGAAATGATAGTGTAATACGAAGAATATAGTTCTGAAGCCCAGATGGCAGACATCTAGATGCTGGCACCTCTGCTCCAAGGGATGTAACCTTGGACAAGTTGCTGAATTGCTGTCTATGAAACAAGGATAATAAAAACAGTGCCTTCTTCATAGGATTGTCATGAGGATTCAACTAAAAAAAACACTTAGATCAGTGCCCAACATATGGGAAGCACAACATAAATGCTTTTAAAAATATTATGTAATATAATGAATCACTGTCACAAATATATCCATTAATTTACTGAATAAAATAAGTAATACAAATCAAAGGCAGCCCCAAATATTGGTACTTTTTTAAGTAATGGTTTGTTTTGAGAGTAGGAGGAAGCATGTTTAATTTTTTTTTCTTTTGACGACCAAATGTTTATAAGGACTGTGATGCATATTTGAGTTACCCAGTGCTTTTGATAATCATTATTACTTACAGATGATACAGATTTGATTAAAACAATAAATGGAAATGTGTTCACTCAGTCATTAAGCCAATATTTACTGTTCTTTCCTAGGAACTTGGCATAAAGCTATGTTCCGGGGATGCATAAATGGGTTAGTTTCTAGCACTGCTTATAATGCGTTCATCATCTAGTGGAGAAGAAAGATATGTACACAAAAAATCACTACACTGTATGGAAGCGCTAGAAGATAAGACATACATACATAGTGAATGAACTCTGGGAGGGCCTCATTAAAATTAAAACAGAAGAGAGAAAGCAGTAAGTCAAAGTTAAAGGGTTTAGGCTTGCTAGTCACTGGGTAATGGGACAGCTCTGACTTCCTCCTTGAGTGACTATGAGGAAGTAATTTAATTCTTTAAGCAAGACCTTCCTTATCTTGAAACATGAAACATAATAGTAGTTTACCATAAAGTTGTAACAATTAAATGAAATAATACATGTGACTTGCTTAGTGAAACAGATAAATCTAGTGTTCAGCAGATGCTAACTATATTAATAGTAGTAGTAGTATTTCCATTTAATACATCACATCATTACCGTGCCAAGTGCCCCTCCTATTTACAAAATGTTTCACAGGTGATATTATTTTACTGAGTTCTCAGCAATTATCCAAGTTATAATGGCAGATTTTATTGTCTTCAATAAAAGATAAGATAGAAAAAGAAGAAAGTAAATGCCTCAGTCTATAGAAAGATATAGGTATTTTTCACCAAAGCCTATATTTGTTTCATTATCACAGATTTAAAATATTTTTAATTTTTTTTATTATGATGTTATACTCATAAATTCTCCTTGATACACTGTAAAATGCTGCCTAAAAATACATATATTCACACACACACACACACACACACACACACACACACACACACACACACTCAAACTCATCCAACCCCTGTTTATTTTCTATTACTAGGTGATGGTTCTTTTATATAGCTCTTGAGTGATTCAAACTTCTTTGATTCTGGCAAAGTCCATTTTTCCAGTTTTTATAATTTAATTGGGTATGTTTCATTATATTAAAAATATTTCTGACAGAAAAACAAGAATAAAAATAGTAAAATATTTTGAACTATAAAATTGAGACTTTATACTCAATTCCATTTCTAGGAATTGAGTATAGGACATAAAGATAAAAGAAATACTTAATAACAACAAAAATATTCTGTTACTGATTCGCCATGTCTTATTTACCTTTTAAAAAGATGCTTTCATTTATTCTTTTAATAAAATATCCATAATCTTTGACTAATGAGAAAAGAGAGACTAGTATTGTTCAATGCTTCTTCTTAGATACCTGGCAGAGAAAAATGTTACACACATAAAAAGCAGCAGGAGGGAGAGCAGGTGAAATATGACATGAGATTAAGTTCTTATATCCTATTAAAATTTATAAGACACAGATTTGAAGAGACACAGATATTGTTTATAACCATTCACTGATTTAGTCAATTTAGTTGATTTAATGGGGCAGATTTTTTTTTTTTTTTGGTCCTTTGTTGACTTCAAGATACAGGTACCAGCGGTTAAAGTTGAACTTAGGGTTTCAAATTTTGTTTCTTGCATAGAATTCTTGCATAGAATTTTGAAAAAAAAATCCAGGGTAGCATAGTGTAAAATTAAGCAATATAAAATCAATTTGTCACTTTGACAATATTTTTTTGTCACTGAAGAGGGTAGAAGATCCACAGTTATTACCATCTTTGAAACAGATATTATGTGAATACGAAAAATATTTGTTGGGAGTGGAAAAATGACTCCATGTGTTGTTAATCAATCATCCAGTTAGCTTCCTGCTGGTAGTTGTGTAGATCCATTACTGTTGTGAATATTTTACCTGTGAAATCAGGGAGAAAAGATAATTAAACACACATTAACCAGACCTAGGGGTTTGAACAGAGCAATCTATTAATCAATATTGATTGAATATTTTAATAAGCATCATGAAGGAGATGGGTTTTAGCTATGTCTTGAAATATGAATATGGTGGGAAAAGTAAGAAGACAATAAGATGAGAAAAGGATACAAGAGAAATTTCAACTAAGGGAAAGATATTTCTACATCTTCTTATTCACTGTAGAAAACTGTATGTCTACTCATTTTTTTCAGAATCAAAGAACTGAATAAACATGCTTTATTTTCTCATCCTATCAAAGGTTTTATATATGAAAAATGCTAAAATATTTTGGAGAGTTCTTTTGAAGTATGAATTAATCAAAATAGTGCTTCTGCTTGATATAAGTGCTCAGTCATACATTCATTTGTTTCCATGTTCCCTCATATGTTTCACTTCCCATTTCCATTCCCTTAGTCCATGCTTCCATTTAATCACCCAATATTTCTATGTTCCTATTATATCCATGGCACCGTGCTGGGAATGCAAGAATGAGTAAAAGAGGACATGAATCCCTATTTCAGGATGCTTATAGTATAATTGTGGAAACAGAAATTAATCAGATGATTCTGTAAATAAATGCACAATGGTCCCCCCTTGTCCTCAGGGTATACATTCCAAGATCCCCACTGGACACCTGAAACCTCAGTAGTACTGAGCCCTATATATACTGCTTTTACTATACACACATATCTATGATAAAGCTTAGTTTATAAATTAAGCACAGTTAAGAGATTACCAACAATAACTAAAAATAAGATAGACTAATCACAACAATAGACTGTCATAAAAATCATGTAAATCCAGTCTCTTGCTCTCTCTCAAAATATCTTTCCTCCAGGATCCATTGTTTCTCTCTCAATGGCAAATTACCATCAGTATGAACTATACAAATATACTTTTATTTCTTCCATCCTAAAAAGAAAATCTTATTTCAACCCCACAATCTCCCGCAGCTACTACCACCTTTATTCTCCTTAGACAGTAAAATTCTGCTCTCGAAGTTTACCCTCACTTTTTCCTGATCATAATCCAACCAGTCTTCTCCCTCTGTCTCTCCTTTTAAGATCATAACTTCAAGAAAATTGTTCTTTTTAAGGTCAATGACAAACTCCACGTTGCTTAGTGTAGTACTCAATATTTGTTAAGCTACTTGACCTATAACAAGCATTTAATATAAGGAAACCCCTTACCCTTTTTGTAACCCTTTTTGTGTTTTGGTTAGGATGTTACTTCCTCTTGATTTTCTCCCTACATTCATAGTCTCTTTGCAGATTCTTCCTCACATTTTCATCCTCCAGACACTGAAGTCCATCCTTGGGCCTCTTCTCTTCTCTATCTGATCCATCTGATCCAGTCTCATACTTTAAATATAATTTGAAGATATTCAAAATTTTTTTCCAGACCAGTCATTCCTGCTTAAAAGCAGACTCATATATATCAAAATACCTACATGTGATTGACTAATATATTTTTCAAATTCAGAACCCTGTTTTAACTTGCCCTTATCAGCCTCTCTCACTTAGTACATGACAATTCCCTTTTTCCAGCAAAAAACAAGCCAAACAAACCCAAATCCTTACTTTTAACCATGAGTTCTCTTAAAATTCTCATACCTTTTATTGATTCCATCAACAAATCCCATCATCTGTACCCCATACCTTCAGGGCTCCCTATCTCACTCTACTTTATCATCATTTGGTAAACCACAATTTTCTCATTTTTATCCCTTCTTTCCAACTTTAAGTCAATGAAAGTAGGGAATTTGTTTTGTTTACTGCTGTATCTCCATGCCTATATCAGTGCCTAGCACATAGTAAGTACTCAATAAACATCTTGCATAAATAAGTATATAAGTCTATTAATAAGAATGTGGTAGTTCCTGTTATGGCTCAGCAGAAACAAATTTGACTAGCATCCATGAGGACACAGGTTCTTATCTCAGTGGGTTAAGGATCTGGTATTGCCATGAGCTGTGACAGACACGACTAGGATCTGGCATCACTGTGGCTGTGGCATAGGCTGGCAGCTACAGCTCCGATTCAACCCTAGCCTGGGAACCTCCATATGCCAGAGGTGTGGCCCTAAAAAGACAAAAAAAAAAAGAGTATGATGCACTCCCCCATTTTGTGATATGCTTACATAACCAGTAGCTCCTTGCCTCCCCTTTTACTGACATAATTTCCCCAACAACATGGGTTAAATCTTACCTTTGCCCTATGTTTCATGATATGCTGGTGTAGAAACTGACTTGAATATTCTGATCCCTGGGCAAACCTAGGATTCTGGGAGAGTTGACACCTGAGAGAGCAACTGTTGACCAATAGGGGATGTTTGCTGGTGCATAAATGCCCCTCCTTCCATTTCATGAACCTTCTAAATCATATTCCATACAGCACCTCAAAGCGTCCACAACATGAGCAAACCACAGTTGCCCATAATGGTAACTAATTAGTGATGCCGTGGTGCATTCATTCTACCTCCTTCCTTGGAATATCTTTCTAAAATAAACTGCTGCACTCAAGCCCTTGGCTTGGATTCTGTTTTCTGGATGGAATCCAAGCTAATGCAATTTTTCTGTGAACAAAGTTACGAAATATTCCCTGGTATATAACAGTAGAAATACTTTCAGAATAAATAAATTGTAGGATTCATTATAAAGGCAACCCTTATTACACATTTTAGATAAGTCCTGTGAGATCAAATTTGTCTTATTTATATCATCTCTTATTGCTTCATTTCTAACTGTATATCAAATACCAGTAACACAATGTCCCAGCAGTCAGTAATCTTCTTAATCAACTTTTTTTTTTTCCAAATTGACTAAGAGGATCATGGAATGTTTATAATCAAAGCTTTAGAATACCTTCCATTTTAATGGAAAAAAAGAGATGAATTACAGTATGAAAAATTTCATTAGTGCCTTCTACTAAAACCTACTCCATTGGAAGATTAATGACATCTTTCAGTTTAACTCTAAAACTCAAGAAACTCTTTTAATTTGCACTTTAAGTTCTCTTTCTTCAGAACAATATTTAGGGTCATTGAACTTCTACAAGCTACTCAATGGGTAAAATTCAAACCAAACAGTAGGACTGAGAGGTAAATGACTTCATATATCTTGGCAAAAGTAAGGTAAGGGTCCATAGTTAAAGTGGTTTATGGTGATCCTTATTCCTCATTTATTTTCTTTTCTTAGTAGTAAAAAGTAAAATCATTATTTCTCAAAGTACTTCTGGCTGGTGACAGCTGATATGAGGGTCTGATGACCCTGGTTCTAGTTTGGTTATACTAGAGACATAAAAATAAGGCACAGTGATTAAATACACAGAACAGTCAGTAAATGATCCTTCATACAAGTTAACTTTTACCCTTACCTGTTACAGTTGCGACTTCATCAGCTTCTCATGCACATCCTCCTACAAGTTTGTAAAATCTGTGCATTAAAAAGATAATAGGTTGACTTGGATTCAACTTTCTTGTGTGCAAATGAGTTTTTGCAATAGGAGGTGTCTTCTTTTTGGCTTACTGGAAGTGGGAATGGGCGAGAGAAAAAGTTTCTCTTCTAGATACACAATGGTAATGTCCAAAGTCTCTGTTCAGACTCCTCCATGAGAATGTTACTGTCATTTTGCTAAACGTTTTATATTTAATTATTTCAATGCCAATTCTATGACAAACTTCTAGTATCTATGAAAATCGTGGCTGTTGTCATCTAGACTGAGAATAGAGAGGCAAAATGGGTGTGGGTACAAAAACTGGGCTAAAATTGAAGGTAATTACTAAAGATTCTCAGTCCACAAGTATTTCTGTAGCTTCCTCTGGGGTTTCATAAATGCTAGTTTTGGCCTATCTGAATTGACTAAGACTTAGAAAGTTAATTTTCCATTCTGGAGTTCTTCTAATCCCAGTCATCCAGTAAAAATTTAGGAGTTCTTGTTTGTTTGTTTGTTTTTGTAAGGATTAAGAGAGCCGTGAAAGTTAAATTATTCTTTATATTTAACTAAAGTAGTTCTTAAGTCATGTTTGTCTAATGATGTCCTTTGAAACTATGAAAAAGGTAAAATAGCACACATTTCCAATAATCTATTATTCCAATTCTGTACACTGTACATTAAAGTACTTTGTCAATCACGAAGATAAAACTAATGTTAAAAGAGAACCAACATGGAGTTCCCGCCATGGCACAGCGGAAAGGAATCCTATAGGAACCATGCGGTTTAGGGTTTGATCACTGGCCTCACTCAGTGGGTTAAGGATACGGTGTTGCCATGAGCTGTGGTATAGGTCGCAGATGCAGCTAGGATCTGGTATTGCTGTGGCTGTGGTGTGTGCCGGCAGCTACAGCTTTAAATGGACCCCTAGCCTAGGAACCTCCATATGCCCCAGGTGTGGCCCTAAAAAGACAAAAGACAAAAAAAAAAAAAATAAAGGGAACCAACCAACTTATATGGTCAGGTGATTTTATTTGATGAATGATTAAGAAGGGCTCTGTTGTAATGAAAAATGAAATAGTACCTTCGAATGTTTAGAAATATTTTATAACTAATTGATGAAGCAATAAACTGTATTGCAGAGTTCTTTTGCTTACAGTACACTTGCCCATATATCAATGCTTTTGAACCATCTGATTATCTTTTCAGAAAACTTGGGCAAATGGATTTGTCCCCATCACAGGAACCAAAGAATCAAGACTGTCCTAACCCTTTAACCAACTTACTCAAGGCAGTTTGTACATGACCAAGTCTAATTTAGACTCAGATTAATTTTAAAATTTTAAATAAACTAAATATAAAAACAATGAAAGGGTAGCTGTTTTCTTAATGGAAGTCCAGGCTTTCTTTCCCATAAAACATTTAAATAAAAATGGAACACATTATTATTATTATTATAACTTTGTAATCATGAGTAATGACAAAACATGGCATATAACAATTAATTATTAAACTATTAATTATAAATCTTATAAATATAATGTAGGATGTATTTACCAAGTTAGTAAAAGTTATTGTTTTTCATACCAAATATTAATTACTATCATTCTAAAAGACCCACTAAAATACTTTAAACTCCTATCTGTATTCAGAAATATAGAGAACCATTTTATTTTATTTTTTTAATATTTTTTCCATTATAGTTTACAGTGTTCTGTCAATTTTCTACTGTACACCAAATTGACCCAGTCACACATACATATACTTTCCTCCATCATGCTCCACCACAAGTGACTATATATAGTTCCCAGTGCTATACAACAGGATTTCATTGCTTATCCATTCCAAATGCAGTAGTTTTCATCTATTAACCCCAGATTCCCACTCCCCCTCTCCCCCTTGGCAACCACAAGTCTGTTCTCCATTTACATTGCAACAGTACACACACTTGAGTATAAAAATAAGTATACCTTTTTAATACAATCAAAGTTTTCTTGATATTTCCATTTCAATTAGCAGCTAAAAATTCTCCATTTTTAAATCAAGATTGCAGTCACTGCTAGCATTAGGCTAGTGCATTCAGATTTTAAATTCAACCAATACAATATTTTCCTCTCTCCTATTTTCTTCTCTCTTCCCTTTATGGATAGCTTAAATTTCTAGAAGCTTACCTATCACTAGCATTGTGCAAAGGACCATGGCTTTTGCACAATTTTCTCTAGCCACGCTGTCTTCAGCTTCCTGGTGGCTGGTTCCTCTTGATCTTGTCTATCATTGTGGGCTGGCATCCATTAATAATATCCTCAGTTCTTCCATAGCCTCTGCTGTCAGTGTAACATTTACAGTATCATCCAGGGATTTCTTCCTGTGGCTCATTGGAAACAAATCTGACTAGGTTCCATGAGGACTTGGGTTTTATTCCTGACCTTGCTCAGTGGGTTGAGGATCCGGTGTTGCTGTGAACTGTGGTGTAGGTCACAGAAGCAACTCGGATCTGCTGTTGCTGTGGTTGTGGCGTAAGCTGGTGGCTACAGCTTTGATTTGACCCCTAGCTTGAGAGGTTCCATATGCCACAGCTGTGGCCCTAAATAAAAAAAAAAAAAAGGTAAAAAATAAAAAAAAAACATCATTCAAATTCATCCTCTAGTTTGCCAATACTTCTAAATCCCACTTGATAATCAAACCAAGATTACTTTAGTTTGTGATAACTCTTTAAACTAAATTAATCTTCTATTTTTTTCCTAACTCTACACTCTTGAGGGAGTCACTTCTTCTCAGACACTCACAAGTACCTAAATTTTAGTCATATTCCCTACAAGGCTTTGCTTCATTTAGGCTGGGCTGGTCAAAATCTTCTTTCTCTTTGAAAAGGAAATGACTTTTCCTTTGTCACATATTCTACCACAATACAAAGTTTATGGTTTGTTATCCAGTCTCTCAGTCATATACTTTCAGTTTTGATCATTAGAAAGTTTCAGAAAAAGACTTTTCTCTCTCAAGTGCAATCAAAATCCATGACTTTCAAGATAATTCTCCGTTCATGAGCATGTCTACCCACCTGCAAGAACAGTACATACAAGCATTGTCTCTGTCTAAAGTGGAAGGAAGTACAATGGACTGAAAGATTGTCTGAGAGGACAGAGAATGGAGGAAGAGAAAAAAGTCCTAAATTAGTACTCCTCTTCATATATTTTGTTCCCTCTTATTGTTTAGACATTCATTTTACATATTGGTTAGTAGTATAATAACTCTTACATTCCTCTTTAAAGAAAGTGTTTACTGAACACTTGCAAAGTCCAGAAGCTATGCTAGATTTTTTTGGTTCCAACATGAAGATTATACAGTCTTTGTGTTCAAGGTCCTCACAATTTTATTAAATAAACAAATAGCTAGAGTGTAGTAGATTGTGAAATCTGTAACAATGAATAGGGTGAATAGGATATTCAAGTTAAACTAGAGGATTCAAAAGCCTTCATAGAGTTGGTCATTTGATCTTGCTCAAGAGAGATGAATAGGAATTTCAAATGTGTATCAGAGTAAAGTGAGATAAATTATTACAGATATCACTGGATAAGGTTAGTACTGTATGATTATAATTTCTGTGTTCCCATAGGATTTTTTCCGCCTTATCAGAGACACATATTTTACTTTAGCATTAGAAACCTCAGAATCAAAAATAAACCAATGAGAAAATTACTCTAGGTTATCCTAAAACACAGCTTTTGATACTTTGCATTCCTCTGCTAGGATGAACTTGTCAACAGTTTGGCTCTGTTTCACAATTAATTGGCTAATTCAGTCAAACTGGCCATCAGATTGATTGATTGGTTAAATCAATTGTCTTTATCAGGTTGAGTAGTAAATAGAAAAGAGCAAAATATATGTTTCATTTTAAATTTAAGGCAAAAACCTAAGTTTTATATTTCTCATTTAAGGTACATCTATTGATTTTATAAAAACAAAACATGTTTTAACATAGAAATTTCACCTGAGTTTTTATAATACTGTAAAATAAGTTAGGGAGATGTCTTTGACTATACTTTATTGATTGAAAGACTAAGGAATTATTAGGGTTAAGCAATTTTTTGCTATTGTACTACCAATAAATGGCATGGCTAGGATGTGAACCCAAGGGTTACTGATTCCCAGTCTAGTATCTTTTTTTTTTTTTTTTCAAATGAATACAGAAGGGTGGGATGTTGTGTGGGGAAAGTTTTAGAGCTATCAATAATTAAAAGATATTTCAATTCATGAGAAATTTTTATTTTAACCACAGAAGCATTTCCCGCCTTAATTATTAAAGTGGAAATGATATTTCTAGCTCTATAGTTGAGAAATACTCAAAGCAGATAGATGACCTTGCACAATGATATTGGAAATGAGGTATCATTTTAAAAATATGTCATAAATCATTATGATGAAACTTCTCCAGAAGTAATTAGAAAAATAAAAATACTTACAGGATCCCCTGTGAGCTTCCCTATAATATTAGCTGAGTGATATAGAATGCTAAGGTACATATTTTTCCTATTTAACCGGTTGAACAAGGATATTTATTAAAGTACCTGCAGCACGATTGGTACTCTTGGAGATGAAAAAAATAGAAAAATGGATTTTTTCTATTAAAAATGTTTTCCTTCCTTCTTTCTTTCCTTCCTCCCTTCCTTCATTCCATAAACATGAGTTGAATGGCCACTCTATATTGGGCACTATTGTATGTGTAGGAATAGTAAGCCAGGTCTGAAAAATGGTCCTCTTCCTGTCCAAACTCACATCTAGTGATAGAGAAACAATTTCCACTTGTTAACAAATTAAAGAATTAGATAATTATATTTTGACTTGTGAGTTTCTAAGTAGCATTGTACAGTCATGGAGAATATGGAATACAACTGATCAGTCTAATTCATTAAGTGAATTTGAGCAGAACTCCTAACTTAAACCTATATGTATAAGTTAGAAGGTAAACCTGGTGAGAACTGTGATGCAGTGGCCATCACAGGTCCTGCCTAGCCAGGTTCCTCACCCTCCTGCCTCATAGAATATTGCTCTGCAGAAATTTAAGCTCAGCACTGCCACAGTATCAACTATTATAGCAATCTTAAAATTAAATTTATTGTGAAATCTCTCAATTTTTAAAGATGGCAAATAAATGAGACTTTTGGGAAGGATTTTGTTGGTAAAACGAAATAATCACAGCCAACAGATTACAAAATATTTTTTAAATTTACCTAAGTTTTTGGAATTACAACATGATAACATTTTTCAGCCAGGTCACTTACAAGTTTGATCCCAATTGAACTTGTTTTTGAACCTAGGATAAGCGCTAAACTATAAATTGAGAAGAAAAGCAATAAAAAGAAGAGAAGAAGGGGGAGAGGGAAAGAAGACTCTAAGGAGGGAAGGGAAGAGAAAGATAAGGGAGGGGAAGGGGGAGGAAAAAAAATCCCTTTGTTCACAGTCTGTGTGATGGCTACATTTCACCCTCAAATTTGTTAAAAGAAGAAAAAAGTATGTGTTAATTTTTTAAAGAGTCAATTAGAGAAATACTCTCAACTTGCATTTTCTTATGAGTGGGTAACAGATGTTTCCCCACGTTAGTGAGTTTACTTAAGTGTCAGAGGCTGGACATTTGTATATAAAATCTCTCTTTAGTCAAAAAGAAGCAAATTAGAGGAATCTTTTACCAGTGTAAATATTTCAGATTGTAATAAACTCCATAATGCCACAGCATAAAATGCTTGGCCAGAACACATTAACTTGTTCTCTCTAATTTCAGTAACACTAGAATTTTCTCTTTTGAGTTTGAAAAAACAAATCACACTTCGCACAGAAATGCTCTAAATGTAGGAATCTTTTAAAACTCTGCCTCTTTAGCATGTGAACCTCATTCCAAAGTAGTTAAAAGACAAACTACTAACTTTGTTTTCACTTCCTTTGAGTCATGACTTGACTTTCAAAACATTTTGGTCCAGCAGACTCAAAGTCTCCTCACAGAAGAAACATTGAGGAATCATGTACTTCTCTCGCTTTACAATTCCCCTTCAGGGCAGGGCACAGCCAAGTGACCCTGGCTTTTGACAAACCTTAGCTGAACAAAATGTAACAAGCCTGTCTGTTTTGAGCAGAATTTTCTATTCTGACAGATACAGCTCAAGAGCATTTGATGTCTGCTTGCTGGTCATAGATAATGGTGCATCTTGGGACCATTGTCATTCCTGTCAATAAGAAGGCCTGGGGGGACATGCAACAAAGCTACCTTTTGATTCACCGTTTTTCCTGCCTTCCCAAGACATTTGTAAGCCTGTGGTCAGCTAGGTCATTTTATTTTATCCTGATGTGCCTTGATAATAGCATGATGTCTACAAAAAATTTGACAGGCCATCGATGTCTGTTTCTCTGACTCCTGTGTTGTTTTTCAGTCTTTCTCAATGTCAAACATACTTTGAAAGCTACTGATTATGTTGGTTGGGATGTATTTGACAAGACATCTATTCTTTGATAAAATTAAACTCATGGGGTTGATCTTGGAATTTAAGGTAATTTTTTGAGCAATGCAAGAGACTCTGTCACTCTACTGCTAGCATTCAAGAGATGTTTGAAAAGTGAATTCTTTTTAATGTAGATGGACAGTGTTTTTTTGGTTTTTTGTTTTGGTCTTTTTGTCTTTTTAGGGCCGCACCCATGGCATATGGAGGTTCCCAGGCTAGGGGTTTAATTGGAGCTGTAACCACTAGCCCATGCCAGAGCCACACCACTGTGGGATCCCAGCCACGTCTTTGACCTACACTATAGCTCATGGCAATGCCAAATCCTTAACCCACTGAGCAAGGCCAGGGATCAAACCCGCAACCTCATGGTTCCTAGTCAGATTTGTTAACCACTGAGCCACAACGGGAACTCCTAGATGAACAATGTTTTTTAGTATGAGTTTGGAAGACTGGAATAAGAGGAAATGAATAAGCAAAAAAAGGACAAGTTATGACTGGGTCACAATGAAGTGAGATTTACTCTCCCATTTATTGAATTAATAAATTATGGTACAATTATGGATAATATATATGCAAATTATCTATATATTAAAAGTAGAGTTTACATATAGGTCAGTCTTAGTGAAGAGACTGGCCATAGTTTTCTATTCTCAAAAACCTGTTGCAAGTGTATGTTTATTTATTTTGTCTCTTAGAGCCACACTCGCAGCATATGGAGATTCCCAAGCTAGGGGTCCAGTTGGAGCTGTAGCCTCCAGCTTATACCAGAGCCATAGCAACGCAGGATCCAAGCCCCATCTGTGACCTACACCACAGCTCACAGCAATGCCAGACCCTTAACTCACTGAGCAAGGCCAGGGATCAAACCCGCATCCACATGGATGCTAGTCGGGTTGGTAACAGCTGAGCCAGGACAGGAACTCCATTTTTTTTTTTCTTTGAAGTATATGTTTAGAAATACATGTGTGTGTATGGGCACATACACACATATATTTATATATGAGTATATATATTGATACACACATACATACATATATATAAGAAATACATATACATACCAAAGCAAATTCATATATATAATGAAATATATGTTATGGAGTATATGTTATGAAATAAATAAAAATATTGCATATAATGTGAATATTGAAGTGAATATGTCGATACCATAATGGCAAGTTTTCAAAGATAATATATCACAGGGCTTTAGAAGGGTTTTCAAATCTCATTTCTGGTCAGATTCTCTGAGTGTCATTCTCCCTGCTTATTTTCTTATCTATAAAAGATAAGTAGGGAGTTTCCATTGTGGCTTGGGAGGTTTGAACCTGACAAGTATCCATGAGGACACGGGTTCAATCCTGGCTCCACTCAGAGGGTTAAGGATCTGGCATTGCCATGAGCTGTAGTGTTGGTCGGAGACACGGCTCATTGCCACGTTGCTGTGGCTATGGTGTAGGCCAGAGCTGCAGCTCAGATTTGACTCCTAGCCTGGGAATTTCCATATGCCACAGGTACATCCCTACAAAAGAAAAATACATTAATTAATTAAAAGATAAGTAAGCAAAGTCTTGGAAAACTTTTGTGGTTTTTCCCATTGATGCTTAGAAATTGACAGACTGAGAAATGAAAAGCAAGTACTTTGCATCAAATCTATGATTCTTTCCATGACAACACGATAATGTGTGTGCAAAATTCTTGGCACATAGTAAGAGCTCAATAAATGTCAGCCAACATTATCAGAATTATTTAGTAGATGACGAGAAATTTCTTTAGCTCACTGAATTATTTCATATCTACTATTGGGAAAAAGGGATTATTTTTCTTGAATATAGTGAGAAAAATCATTTATTCATATACCAAATGCAGATTTTAGCACAATCACATCACAGTATTCTAGCATGATAGTTAACTAACTTAAAATAAAATCTAAATAAGTATTAAGTTAAATATTTGCTTGGGTTTCTCTAATGGAAGACCAATACAGTATTGACAATGAATTCTTTATTTTTATAGATTTTCACCTTTATGTGGTATCTTGGCCTTTGAATAATAACCAGAAAATTATACTTGGAGGTTCAATATGTATTTTAAATTAGCTTCAAAGGAAATTTTATGTATTACTCTTCCCATAATGAGACACTTGTTGTCTAATTCCTTTTGCTACTGAATTTCTCAAATCATCATATTCTACAGAAGGGTCCCCTTATGCCTTTGGCTGAGTACTGATCTATACCTGTGTGAGAAGACTCTAGAGGAAAAAAATAATTAGAATGGAGTAGATAGACTCTGGTTGAGGAATAGGTCACAAGCCAACATGGCAAAAATCTTATAATAAATGAGACAAATAGAAACCTTAGACTATCACTTTGGTAATGGGGCAGAATTAGCCATGGACCAAAGGCTTCTCTGAATCTTCCCTATAAACTTAAAATGAAGGCTCAAAAAGATCCATCTTCCTCCAAGAACTTAACCAGGTCTCTAATTTCCCCTCATCACTTCCAAAGACTGTGTAGGGATCTGCAAACTGAGAAAACTTTCCTGAGTCGAACCCCCTTTGTAGCTCTTAGATATGATTTTCTCCTGCTGCTATGTCTTTGCTAGTTCCCACCCTCTCTGTCATGAGACATTATTGGTTAAATGGTAAAAGATGTCTCCTAACTTTAACAAGGTCAAGTTTCCATTTCTCTTTCTTGTTCTTCCTGTAGTTTTAGGATGAGTTTTGAAAGAGGAAAGGGAAGAAAATGCATTTCTAACATATTGCGATATATTTTTGTTTCTGATCCTATTTTGTATTTGTGTTCCACAGGAAAATTCCAGTTTAGAGTTAGATACTTTTACCTGTTTAGTGGAAGATGATATCAGGATGTTTTTATACTCTTTGGAGCTAAGATGCTCTGGATTTCTCCAAATCATCACCTATGCTATTTCTAGTTTTTCTTCAAAATAATCACTATAGTAGCCAGGGCTTTTTGAGCATTTATATTATTCTAGTCAATGTTCTATGGACTGAACAGACATTAACTTCCATGTTATTAGGAGGTGAATAACATTATGCCAACTTAACTGATAAAATGAAAGAAAACTGAGACAAAGCTTAAATAATTTGCACAAGGGAATACAGTTTTAAATGATGGCACTATAATTTGAACCCAGGTAGTTTGATTATACATCTTTTAACTACTACACGATACAACATAATGAAAATGGGTAGGAAGATACAATTACCTATGTGTTTGTGTGTGTACAATGTTTTCCTTTTTTCCTTTCTGACATCCCCCTCAGAAATAAAAAAAAAATAGAATTTATAGAATACTTTGGGAAAAAGTAAATGCAAAATATTAAAGCAAAATTATATAAATGTACCATACAGACTAATCTTGTCTCTTTAGAATGTAAGAGTCTGTTATAAGGATCTTGATCTCTAGTGGAACACTGAGGAGAGAAGCTCCTGCACAGCAGATAAACTTGCTGATGACAGGAGGACAACCTGCCAGTTCCCCAGACAATCTAGTTATCTTGGTTGATTAGACTAGAATATGGTCCTGATGTTTCCAGCAGAGGCTTCTTCCTTTTTTTTTTTTTTTTCCTTCTGTAAAACTTGATTGCATTTCCAGCAAATGCTGGGAATAAATTAATAAAAGAGGCCCAGTCTTTGGCCTTATGAAGCTATTTGGTGAGAGACAGTAGATAACCAGCACACACTTGACCATGTGATTACTAAAGGGGTATATCCTACAGAGGAAAAGTAGAGGTACTATGGGAGTGTCAAACATGTTAGCTTATCCAATTTCTTTTTTTATAGCATTGAAATATAGTTGACTCAATGATATTATTATAAATTATGCAGCAGTAAACATTGAAGGGCATGCACCCTTTCAAATGAATGTTTTTGTTTCCTTTGGATAAATACCCAAACATAGAATCACAGGATCTCATGGTAGTTCTATTTTTAATTTTTCAAGGAAACTCCACACTGTTTTCCATAGTAGCTGCACCAACTTACATTCTCACCAAGAGTGCCTGAGGGCTTCCTTTTCTCCACATCCTCACCAATACTTGTTATTTTTTTTTTCTTTTGGATGATAGCCGTTTTGACAGTGTGAAGTAGTATATCACTGTGATTTTGATTAACATTTCCCTCACTATTTTGAACATTTTTTCATCAAGGCCTGAGAAAACAGCATTTAAACCAAAAAAATGAAGGAAAATTCTCCTCTCTCGTGGATTTGTGAGAAATTTCTGGATCCATGCAATATCAAGTCAAGTGAAACTTCTAAAAGAGGCTTAATGTCTTTTAACATAGTGCTTCAGGGAAGATTTTTCAAATGAATTAACACTGTAGTGTAATTTATGAAAGCTTTTATATAGTTTAGAAAAGTGACTTAACCTCTCTGAGATTCAGTTGCCTCATCTGTAATTGGTTTAATAAAATTTCCCACTCATGTTTGATGAGAGAATGAAATAAGATACCTTTCACAAAGAACAGGACAGTGCCAGGCACATAGCAGGGATGTATAATTGTTTAATTCTTACCACATTTAAAAAAATCAATCATTCTTTTAGCTAACAGAAGGACTTGCCATCCCAGTCAACAGTCATGCAAATAAAGTATTATTTTCACCCCAACTACCAGAACAGCAGCCTTGTTAAACAGTATGTCCCCATTCTGCCAATAACACTGGCCCTATTTCTTTATGAGCAATTTGTTCATTTTGTGCTATCAGGGTTGTTATTTTCACTCCACTTTAAAAGATGAAAGAAGTGAGTGGAGAACTTAGGAAGTAATAATAAATTGAAATAAAGATGATCTGGAAGTCAGGGAGTGTAAAGCAACCCTGCTTCTTTGCTTTCTTGCAGGACTGTGTATTCTTGCATGATCTATGCTGTTCTCAGACTTGAGTCTCAGGACAGACATAGATCATGCCACAACTTTCCTTATCAATATGCACACTAATATATATAATAGATATGTACGAGGGACCTACTGTATAGCACAGGGAAATCTACTCGATGCTGTGTAATAATCTACATAGGAAAGGAATCTGAAAAAGAATAGATATATGTACATGTATAAATGCTTTCCTTTGCTGTACATCTGAAACTAGCACAAATTTGTAAATCAACTATACTCCAATAAAATTTATAAAAATGAAATAAATAAAAAATATTTCACTTTGGGGCCTTACATCCCAGTATGTCACTCAGTTAGGCCTGATGTTCTTGGAACAGAGGCTCAGGTTTCCCTATATATTTCTAAGCCTACTCACATCTACTATGCATGAAACATTCTGTGCATATCTCTTTTATCTCCTAGTTTGTTCTTCCACATACTTCCATGACCCTCCACCATGTCTACCTCCACTCTCACTGCTGATCCTATGTGGCAGCGCTTTACGATGGTTGCATTTGTCTTTTGCAAGGTAATAGTTATCTCACAGATGAAACCAACCTGATAGGCTAATATGAGTACAGTGAAAACTAGGTCAACTCCATCTTTTAGCATTTGACTTCTGCTTAGTTTGTTCCTATAAAATATTACCAGATTCTGAGTTCAATAAAAGTAGAATGATTTTATCTATATTTGCATCTATATTAGGAATTGGTATCTGTTTTTTCATCTAATAATATATATAGCCTTTTATTGGCAATATTTTCCATTTTATCTGTTAAACCCATTCATGTTATCTTTGGATAACCCTGGAATATAAATATGATTAAGGAAAAAGAAGTGTAAAAGATCACATATTTGTTAAAAATTGTACAGGGAAACATCTCAATGCCCATGTTAGACTAGGTGTTTGAGAATTACCTGTAACTCTTTCCTCATATCAGCCATCTCCTTGGTGTTACTGCTGGTTCTCATTAATTCCTGCTAATTATTTGAAAGCACTTCTGTCTACAACCTTGTCTAAACTTTAGTCGCTAACATCATCTCTTTGGGCTTTTTTTTTATACACAATAGGTTAAGATTTCTCAACAATTTAGCATATGCAAACAATTTAATGGATGTTAGGTTAAAAAAACCACAGCTTCAATTTTAACCACATTAAAAAAGTGTTTATCATGATATATACTTACCAAAATAAAGCATGATGTTATATCATATTATTATTTTAAATAGTATTAATTATTAAATATGAAGAGCAAGATTACTTTTGGTCTTTTACAAAGGTCCCTCTACCTGGCCTGTTGACAACTTGGGCCATTTGTCAGTGTCTGCATCCAGTTAATTTCTTTTATCACTCAGTATTTTTATTCAACCAAGCAACTTTAACTCATAATTATAACTCTTTGGTAACTCATCAATTAATTCAACAAAAATATTTATTGAATATATATTGCTTAGAAACAGTCTAGATATGTGAATATATTAAGTCCATAGGATATCACAGACAAAATTTCCAACCTTTGAAAAATATGTAAGTTAAAGAGGAAAGACAGACAATAAATTATATATGTAATGACTAAGTAGATTATTTAGTCCATTAGAAAGTGATAAGTGCTATAAAATAATAGAACAGAGTAAGAGGAATAACAGATACTTTGTGAAAGATGTAGAGATGGGAGTTTCATGATAGTCCTCCTTTAGAAGGTGAGATACAAGCTAAGCCTTGGAGGAGGTGAGAGATTAGGCAAGTGGATATATCTGGAGTAAGAGGGTTCCAAGAAAAGGGAACAGCTAGAGTAAAGGCTTCAGACCTAGCAATTCTAAAATTTAGTGAGGCTGGATTAAAGTAAGAATGGGGAAAAGAATAAGAAAATAGATTTTTTTTTTTTTTTTTGGTCTTTTTGTGTTTTCTTGAGCCACTCCTGCGGCACATGGAGCTTCCCAGGCTAGGGGTCGAATCAGAGCTATAGCCACCAGCCTACGCCAGAGCCACAGCAACGCGGGATCTGAGCCGTGTCTGCAACCTACACCACAGCTCGCGGCAACGCCAGATCCTTAACCCACTGAGCAAGGCCAGGGATCGAACCCGCAACCTCATGGTTCATAGTCGGATTCGTTAACCACTGCGCCACAATGGGAACTCACAATAAGAAAATAGATATTTTGATGAAGAATGGAATTCTCACAAAAGACTACTTTCAATGCAGTAATAAATAGTAATAAAGAGGCATATCATTCTCATTTTCAAGATTTGGTGATGGAACACAACAGTGATAAAAATCACAGTTAATGAGTTCCCACTGTGGCACAGTGGGTCAAGAATCTGTGTTGGCTCTGCAGCAGCTTAGGTCAACTGGGGCCCACAGATCTGGCGTTGCTGCAGCTGTGGTATAGGTTGTAACTGTGGCTAGGATTCTGTCGCTGGCTTGGGAACTTCCATATGCCACATGTGAAAATACCAATATTGAGAGATCTTTTAATCCCTTACCTACATTTTTATCAATTTGAACTGGATAATACAAAACTACCAGTATATGGACAACTTTTGAGAGCAGTAAAGACTATACGAAGGCAAAAAGAATGAACTCAATATGCTATTTAGTTCCATTAGTACTGGACTACATCTGTTCAAATTCTGTGATCTCATTTCTATAACATGTAATTAATTTATTTTTTCCAGTGGGTGAAGGATATCATTAAGTGATGGTAAAGATTAAAAAAAGAAAAGTGGAGTTCCCGTCGTGGCGCAGTGGTTAACGAATCCGAGTAGGAACCATGAGGTTGCGGGTTCGGTCCCTGCCCTTGCTCAGTGGGTTAACGATCCGGCGTTACCGTGAGCTGTGGTGTACGTTGGAGACGCGGCTCGGATCCTGCGTTGCTGTGACTCTGGCGTAGGCCGGTGGCTACAGCTCCGATTCAACCCCTAGCCTGGGAACCTCCCATATGCCGCGGGAGCGGCCCAAGAAATAGCAACAACAACAACAACAAAAGACAAAAAGACAAAAAAAAAAAAAAAAAAAAAAAGAAAAGAAAAGTGATTTTCATTTGTACTACAGAGTCCTGAGTCCTGGGCAATACTGATAGCTCATCCTCAATCTAAAAACACTCATGCCATGGCCAGAAAATAATAGGTTCATGCTATTCAAGATATGCATTATATCTTTGTGAACTTTCTTCCTGAAATCAATCATAGCAAGTCTTTTTTGTGCCATTTTCAGTGGCTTGCAAGGACACATTTTTGTCTCATCCCTGATGCACGTTTTCCATCAAAATAGCATACTTCAGGATGAAAAATAAAGATATTTCCTGCCCAAAAATAAAGATATTTCCTGCCCAATATATAATATGTAATTGTATATTATTGTGTGAATGCATAGAATAACAAAATTGTACATAGTCTCAACTTTCAAAATACTGTTCTTCATAGAATTAAGAGTTTTAGGTATATGCACATTGATCTCTGCAAATAAAATGATGTAGAACTCATCATTCAAATATAAAATCTTTTATTGATTTAACTGGCCCTTTTTTGTCAAACATGTATTTCAGTTGTCCGTGAGTTCTAATCCCAATGCACTTTTTGAAATCCATGTGACAGCCAAGAAAATTGCCTTATTCTAAATTTGCCTTTTTCTGTAGCATGATATTTTAATGATGAACAAAGACCTTCTTCCTGAGGCTTACATATCACCTGCATGTGTTTATAGACTGAGCCTCAGTGTTTTCCTCTAGCTGTAAGGCAAGGTATCTGAGGGTACACATCCATGATGACAATAATTTTTTACCATACTACATTCCATTGAAATGATACATTACCTACCCAAAGAGGCATATGAGTAAGAAAATTTTCCAGTGTCTCATTCTGTCTCCTTTCCTGGAATCACTTTGTCTTTAACTTTTTTGCTAGCTTATAAGAGGTGACTGTGCTGTGTTAAAAATGTGAAAGCTTGGAAGTTCCTGTTGTGGCTCAGAGGGTTAAGAATCCAACTAGTATCCATGAGGACGCAGGTTCGATCCCTGGCCTTGCTCAGCGGGTTAAGGATCCAGCGTTGCTGTAAGCTGTGGTGTAGGTCACAGATGCAGCTCAGATCTGGCATCGCTGTGGCTGTGGTGTTGTGGTGAAGGCCAGCAGCTGTGGCTCTGATCGACCCCTAGCCTGGGAACTTCCATATGCCATGGGTACAACCCTAAAAAAAAAAAAAAAAAAAAAAAATTAGTGAAAGTTTCCTGTCCATCTTTCATAGCAGACAAGGCAGTATTATAGACTTTGGGCTAATGGTCCAATAATCTGATGTTTCCAATATACATCATTATAATTCCTGTCTTTAGTTTTTCATTTCAAATTCTTGAGAAATTCATCAAACTTTCAGAGTTAGCTGTTCTCATACATAACAGATTCTACTGTTTGCTGACACTTGTGTCCTATGGTATGCTTTCTTGTATTTTTCTATTTTCTTCCCCACTTTAAGGTCTCAGTTCCTCATTTTGAATCATTGATTTATTTTGCTTAATTGATGATGCAAAATAGCACAATAATAAAAAACAACAAAATTTAACAAACCAAACAATAATGTAAAGAAGACATGAAAATACCATAGTTAAAAGAAATCAAACTCTATTCACTAAATGTTGGTCAAAAGGGTAACCTTTGCAGAATATGACGACCATTAAAGTGTAAATATTATGAACTGCTGAAATGACTGCAGAAAACCTATTTGTGCCATTATATGCATTTCACTGAATTTTTAAATTGCCAAGATAATTTATCATCACTTGAGAGGCACCTAGTGTTTACCATAGTAAATACTATAAATTTTGAGGAGAATATTCTATGCCTTTGTTGAACAAGAACCTTCAGCATTACTGAATAATAGCATATATATACATATATATATATATATTTTTTTTTTTGCTGATATTTTAATCTCAATTTAAAATATCTTTCTTCCTCTCCTTTCTCTTTTACAATAACTAGAATTCATTATAATCTTTAAGGCCCAGTTCAAATGTCATTTTCTCCATGATTTCTTTTCTTTTTTGCTTGTTTCTTCCAAGCAAGAATAAAACCTTTTATTTTGTGTATTCCTACAGCAAATAGTTGGCTTCTCTCTTAAAACACTTATCACATTTTGTACTCCTTTCTTTCTTTCACCTTTAGAGTAACAAAAATCAATTTTTATGTGTTACAGTTAATTACTTGTAGAACAAGGACCAGATCCCAGATTTGTTAACTCTCAGTCCAGTGCTCTGTCTACTATACTCTACAAAGCTGCCTCTTATATCTCTGCCTAATAGACATTCCATTTCTATTATTTTTATTTCTTATTACTTTATATCTATTTTATATTTATTTATATTTTAATGCTTTTTCTGCTCCAGTGTCTCCTTAGATTGTATTTTACTGAGGGGAGAGAGAGTGCCTATTATTGTATTCTGTGAACACCTTAATAATGCCCAAATGCATAGGTAATAAAGTTTGTCTAAATGAAGATAAAGTTAAAGGAAGATGAAGAGCTAAATAGAGGAAGGAAGAGAAGGGGGAGGAAGGAGGAGGTGAATAAGATAACACCACAGAGCAAATACTAATGTCATCTCTAGTAAAGAAAATACGTTTTCAGAATAGATAGAGGTTCCATCCTCCTACCTTTGTCTTGGAGGTAGGAAGGGGGCAGTTATTAACAAATCCATAGAGCAAGTGGTATTTTTCACCAACAGGGAATCATCATTACATGGATTTAGCTTCCTAGTCACATCAGTGGGAATGAAGGAAAAATATTTGACAAGGAGTACAATGTTAGTAAATACTTCTCAAGTGACTGAGACAAATTGTTGCTTCCAATCAAACTCTTCTAAATATCATTAAAAACAGCATAATACAGTAGCTTATATTCCTTATACTGTGCTTTTATTATCCTCTCTCAAATTTCAGTTGTCTGTGTTTTCCTGTTTATTCCTATATGAAACTCAGAATTTATCCCCTTTGCAAATGTGATTGCATTTTCAGTGTTTAGGTTTATTTTCTTCACTTGTAAGTCTCCATTAAATTTTAAGCATTTCAGTGGAAGTTTCTAATTAGTTTCAAAGTGACCAGAGAGCAAGGCAGTTGCTTGATTCTTCACACATGGCACTATTAACCCCAAAGAGCTGGTTGAGAACCCAGCACTATGCCATGCACTTTAAGCAATGCCAAACTTTAGAGTACTACCATGGTTGCAAATTATATGTGCTCTGGAGTTTACTTTAAGCTGACAGTGTTTAGCTTCTGCATTTACAGAAATAAACAGAAAACAAAATTAATTACTAACAATTGCATTTGATTCTTGATATTCCTTGGCAACTAATCACTACTCTTCTGCAAGACTCTATGCATGACATGTAAATATTTGACAAGAAGCTATCTGAGCCCCTTATGCATTTAATGATCTTCCACATAGAGAGAGGCAGAGAGTAGACTGAAAATAAAATATCAGTGCAGCAAAAGGGCTATGGATATCTAGATTCACCCACCAATATGGTGGCACTCTTTTAATGGCATACTGTGGATGCTGCTAATGGGAAAAAATCTATATCAGTGGTTCCTGTTCCTAATATCTACTACAAAGTTTGGAAAAACACAAGTTTATTCAGGTTATACAACCAAAAGAAATGACAAAGATAATCTTCTTGACCTCCATTACTCCATTCTTCTAGAAGACATGTCTGCTTTTGTCTTTATAGTACTAAATTAGTTTGAATATCAATGTGAGACTTCTGTATAATCAAAGCAGGCTACATTGGAAAGGGCTTGAAAAGCTCCTTTAAAAAGTGCAAGTTGCAAACTAAGACCTCCCAATCTAAATCCAAATCAAATGTGTGTTCTTCAGCTAACAGACTGTTATTAAAATAAAATTAAATAATAAAAAGAATTTCCACACCCTGAATCTGGCCTTGGGCCCAGTTGTTACAGAAATCCCCACACCCTTTTCTCAAGCATCTCACTTCAATTGATCTGGATGCATTATCTGTATATCTTCATTATTTATAAGGAGAGAAACTGAGATTTAGAGTAGATAATTAGCATACCCCAAACCATATATCTACTTAGCTAGCAGAACTGGATTTGTAACTTAAAGTTCCTGGTTCTCAGCTCAGATCTTTTTCTGTATTCTACAAATTTAAATGTGGTGGAATAAAATATTATATAGTATGGCACAATTATTATAATGAAATTAGTTTTATTTCTCAAAAGAGTAGAGCTTTCAAGTATGTTTGTGCATATTGGTGGAGAGGATCTCAGAGAATGGTGAAGCTGAAGTCCCAGAATGTACACAGGGATGCAGCTTATCTCTCAAGTCAAAGGGGTTAATAAAATAATGACAACATCTTCCCGCTATAGCTCTCTTACTTCTAGAAGTGTCCATGGACCACAGAGAGGATAAACACTTCCAGCTCCATCCACCTATCAATTATTTGGAGAAATATGCAAAATGCCATGAGACATACTGGTCATGTATAAATGTGTTTAATTTTCTTTTCTTTCTTAAAAAAATTTTATTGGGATATAGTAGACGTACAATGTTGTATTATTACAGGAAAGCAAATAAGTTATACATACATGTAATCTTTTTCAGATTCTTTTCACATGTAGGTAATTACAGAATATTGAGTAGATTGAGTGCTATACAGTAGGTCCTTGTTACTTATCTAATTTATATATGGTAGTGTGGATACATTAACCCCAATGTAATTTATCTTTTCCTGCCACATTTCCCCTTTGGTAACCATAAGTTTGATTTTGAAGTCCCTAAGTATGTTTCTGTTTTGTAAAATGTTCTTTTATATCATTTTTATTAGATTCCACATATGAGTTATATCGTTATGATATTTGTCTTTGTCTCGCTTACTTCATTTAGTATGATAATCTATAGGTCCATCCATGTTGCTGAAAATGGCATTATTTCATTGCTTTTATGGGTGAGTGATATTACACTGCATATATGTACTACATCTTCTTTATCCATTCCTCTGTTGATGGACTTTTAGGCTATTTACTTGGCATGGCTATTGTAAATGGTGCTGCAATGAATAGCAGGGTGCTTGTATCTTTTCAAATTATAGCTTTTTACAGATATATGCTCAGGAGTAAAATTGCTGGATCTTATGGTAGTTCTATTCAGTTTTTTGTTTTTTTGTCTTTTGTCTTTTTAGGGCCACACCTGCAGCATATGGAGGTTCCCAGGCTAGGAACCACAGCCACAGCAATGCCAGATCTGAGCTGCGTCTGCGACCTATACCACAGCTCACAGCAATGCCGGATCCTTAACCCACTGAGCAAGGCCATGGATCGAACCTGCAACCTCATGGTTCCTAGTTGGATTGGTTTTTGCTGCACCATGACAGGAACTCCTCTATTCAGTTTTTGAGGAGCCTCCATACACTTCTACATACTGGTTGTAACAATTTACATTCCAACCAACAGTGTAGAAGGGTTCCCTTTTCTTTATCGTTTGTAGACTTTTTTACATCTTCTGGCCATTTTTTGATTGGTTTTATTTTTTTTTTTTTTTGATGTAAAGCTGCATGAAATGATTTATATTTTGGAGATTAACCCCTTGTTGATATCTTGATTTGAAAAGATATTCTTCCATTCTGTGTATTGTCTTGTTGTTTAATAGGGTTTCCTTTGCTATTAAAAAATGTTTAATTAGGTACCATTTATTTATTTTGGTTTTATTTTTATTACTCTAGGAGGTGGATCAACAAAGATATTTTGGTTTATATCAAAGAGTTTTCTGCCTATATTTTCCTCTAGAAATTTTATAGTGTATCTGGCCTTACATTTAGGTCTTTAATCCATTTTGAGTTCATTTTTGAGTATAGTGTTAGAGAATGTTCATATAGTGTTAGAGAGTGTTAGAGAATGTTTCATTCTTTTACATGTAACTGTCCAGTTTTCCCAGCACCACTTATTGAACAGATCTTTTCTCCATTGTGTATTCTTGCCTCCTTTGTAGTAGACTGGTTGATCATAAGTGCATGAGTTTATCTCTGGGCTTTCTTTCCTGTTCTACTGATCTGTATTTATGCTTTTGCATCAGTAGCATACTGTACCATACTGTTTTGATGACTTTAGCTTTGTATTATAGCCTACAGTCAGGGATCCTGATTCCTCCTGATCCATTTTTCGTTCTCAGGATTGCTTTGGCTATGTGGGGCCTTTTGTGTTTCCATGATAATTTAAAATTTTTTTGGTCCTAGTTCTGTGAAAAATGCCACTTGTAATTTTGTAGGGATTGCATTGAATTTGTAGATTGCCTTGGGTAGTATAGTCATTTTGACGCTATTGAATCCTTCAACCCATGAATATGGTATATCTTTCCTCTGTTTATGTCATCTTTGATTTCTTTCCTAGATGTCTTAGTTTTAAGAGTATGGGTCTTTTGCCTCTTTAGGTAGTTTTTTTCTCAGGTATTTTATTCTTTTTGATTCAATGGTAAAGGGGATTATTTCCTTAATTCTCTTTCTGATCTTTCATTGCTACATTTACTTTTCTGATGAGAGGAACTATAAAGTAAATTTACTAGAACTCCAAGGAAGCCCGGAGATACAAAAGGAATACATATTTCACAAATATGAGGGACAACATAAACAAGAGTGACTCAAGATTCATTTCTGAGGAACATAATTGGTGAACACCAAAAGTTTCTTTGCCACATTGGTTTGGTGTTATTGATTTAAACTAACAAGATCAAATTTAGAAAGGTTGCTTCATTTAGCATAACATGTAGTTAAGCAGAGAAATCCCTTATCCATCATACATCTGTTATGATGGAGGCAGCTTCTGGAAACAGACACACTCTATTAAAATGGTGTGTTCATATAAATCTATTTTTTTGGTGTTAAAAATTCCTCCTTTGGATTTCAGTTTCATTGGACTTTTTTTTGTCATCAAGAAGTGTATAAAAACATAAAACCAAAAGTGAAAGACAAGTTGCTTAGTAATCTACTCTATATGCCAAGCTAACATTGGATTTTCAAGGCCAAATGCTTCCCTGTAGATGACTAACAAGAGGAGCCAGAACAGATACAGGGGAACCAAAACTTTGAAATATTTATTTATTTATTTATTTATTATTTTTGTTGTTTGTCTTTTTAGGGCCACACCTGCAGTATATGGAGGTTCTCAGGCTAGGGATCTAATCAGAGCTGTAGCTGGCGGCCTGCACCACAACCACAGCAATGTCAGATGCGAGCCACGTCTGCAACCTACACCACATCTCACAGCAATGATGGATCCTTAACCCACTGAGCAAGGCCAGGGATTGACCCTACAACCTCATGGTTCCTAGTAGGATTCGTTTCCACTGTGCCACAATGGGAACTCCCAAAACTTTGAAATCTTTAGACATGAAATATTTTGCCAGTAAAAATGAGAATTTATATTTCTGGGTGTCTTTTTCTTCCCGTTTATTATCAACAATTAATGTTTATTTTGCTCCTTCTTAGAAGTTACGCCACTGTTTGCTTAATGGTATATATACATTTTTATTATAAGCGTGTTACCGCTTTGTATAATTATTAAGTGTGATTAATCCTACATGCTCTGGAAAACTGAAAGGGTTTATTTAACTAGAGGGAATTACTTTAAGTCTTTGTGTTATTCGCATGTAATGCAAGGTGGCAAGAACTTCTGTGAATGGAGCAGAATATGAAAAGTTCATATGTAAACATCTGTCCTGAAGTAGCTAGAAAAATGGCATTATTTTCCCCTTTTATGACCATTCTTGTGTTAACTGGTAGGTATAGAAGAATTTTCCATGCAACACAAAAATATTTTGGACATCAGAGTAACAACATATGTATTTTACAACAGGATAAATTGCAAAACATAACATTGCCTCTGATAATAAATTACAAATAAGAGTGTTATCAATAGTATTTATGTCATAACTCTTGGTGCATGGATAGCAGTCCAAAGACTATACTATTGGAAAGATAGATACAAATAAATAGAAGGGGGAGAGGTGATAGATACGATCATGAGAAAAACAGACAAAGAGGGAGAGAAGACTACAACTCTATAAGACAAATAATAAATTGCTGTTTCGACAAAAGAGGAATTCCTCCTCAGATTTTCAGCTTATGGCTTGTAATTATTGTCTTTCTCAGTAGTTAGTGGAATTTGACATTGACCACTTGCCAGATTTCTGTCAAAAATTAGATGACGAAGGATCTAAGCAGATAGAGACCAAAATATCAGCTTTTGTCCTGATATTTTGTGGAAGTTTGTACCTTATGAGTCATAGTCAGTCATAGGCTATGCTATAAAGTTGAGACCCCACTTCAGAAAGACAGTCTTTGTCTTCAGCTTATGGGATGTCAAGGATTAAACAAGGATATGTATCTCAGACCCAAAGTAGGGAAGGAAGGAAAGAGCTTAATCTTCATATACTCAGTTTCTTACCTCAAATGGACCCATCAGATGTCTCACTGCTTCTCCAGTAGGAAATAATGACTTGAACTCTCTTTCAGAATCACTTTCCAGTCACTGACTTTAAGGCCATTCTTCTTCAGTCTTTTCTCTTACATTTGATGTCATCATTACACAGTCTTTATTCTTGTTTAAATTTTATTTTATTGATTGATTTTTCATGCTGATATATTTCACTTTTTATATTTGTTGATTAAACTATATTACTTTAATAAATTTCCAAACACACCCCCACCCCCACATCAAGAGAAAACTCTCAGGAATAAAATAGTTATCCCATAGTAGATGCTAATAGGCATACCGATTCAACACTGCTCCATCAATATTGAAGTTTCTAATGTGACAAATGGGTTCCCTTCTTGTTTAACTTCTCTAGAACAGGTTGAATTGATGGAATAAACTATTTCTATGCTGTTTCAACAGTACTCAGAGAAACCAGTCTTCCCTTCTCAGAATCTCTGATCCGAGAAGAAATTTTTAAGCAACTTCAGCAAGCTAAAGATATTTATTTTCCATGTTTATTAAAAGGGGATCAAGTTATGTTGTGTGCTCAGAAAGTGTTTTCAGTCCTTCATTAATAGCAATTCTAATAATTTATGTTGTAGAGTTATCATTTAGTTTATATTGTTACTGCTTAATGAAATAAGTGGATTCTGGATCCATGACTCTTCTATGAACAGATCTTCCTCAGATTAAAAAAAAAAAAAAAAAACTAAAAAACTAAGATAATCTGTAAAATTTATATGGTGTTCCATGATAAATTTAGCAGATGTATAATAACTGCATTACCACCTACCTCTTTAAAATCAGTTAAATTTTGGAATCTGTCATTACCATTTGCTGAAATCCTCCAACATCTCACTTCTGTTTTTATTTTTTGGCTTTTTCTACCTATGAAAAAGATGTTGCATTTTACTTTTGCATAAGCAATAGGATTATTACAAATGATAATAGGATTATTATGAGTGATATCAAAGAAATAAATGATAATAGAAATGAAATGATAATAATAGGACTATTAAAATGTTATCAGAGAAATAAACAAATATGGTGGTTTTGTCCACATCTGGTTCACAGTTGGGATCAAACTGGTTTGCTACCTGCCAAAAACATCTCATGATGTTTCTTTTCTTAAAAAAACATGTTCTTGAGATAGTCTTTCACTTCAATAAGCTTATCAGTGTGGCTTGCACTTATAGTTACTTATAATCATTTTCTGTTTAAGTACTTAATGAAGAATATCAAACTTAACCCTTTAATCTTTGCAAGATTTACGATTTTACTATATCACTAAATATATATTTAGTTAAAATAACATCAATTTTTTTTTTTCTTTTCTAGGGCTGCACCCGTGGCATATGGAGACTCCCAGGTTAGGGGTCTAATTGGAGCTGTAGACCCTGGCCTGTGCCACAGCCACAGCAATGCAGGATCCAAGCCGAGTTTGCAACCTACACCACAGTTCATGGCAACACCAGATCCTTAACCCAATGAGCAAGGCCAGGGATGGAACCTGCAACCTCATGGTTCCTAGTTGGATTTGTTAACCACTAAGCCATGATGGGAACTCCAACATTAATTTTTTTATACCATAGCATTTATGATGAAGGAAGCATTGGGCAGCTTTACATTCTCTTACAAGATCCTTAATTAGGATAACTACTGGAGGATATTTTCTTGGCAGTGTACCTGCACCATTAGGATATTCTTGTACCACAAGTTTAACTTCCAAACCACATTTGTCAGCAATGCAAGAAGTTATAGTTTTTATATAGTGCAGAGATAGTTGTTTGTTAAAATAAAATGAGAGAGAGATCTTCCATTATAAAATCAACACATTTTCCATATATTGAAAGAAATACCCTTTTAACAAAAATTGGGCAAGTAAGCTGCAATAAACAATACTTTGAAGCACTCTTTATTCCTCCAGCTAGTCCTCAGTATCTGAATATGTTCAAATATGATATGTCATTGAAGAGTAGTACTTGAATTACCTTTTTTGCAGTAGTAACCGAACATTTCCAAGCAAACATACTGACTGCAGTACTTCACTAAGGTCTTTGCTATTGTTTATGTTTTTTTTGGTGTTAGTAAAGCAAAGTGCTACTTTATAAGAAGCCAGCAGTGTACTCATATTTAAATGTAAAATATTGAACATCTGCTTCTGTTGACTTTTTAATTTAATATGTCTTTCAAATAGTTCTTTGTTTTTGAACTTAATTCTGTATGCTTTTTATGTTAATACCATTTATGTTTTGAAAGTTTAATTGCCTCATTAACTATTACATTTCACTACTACATTTCATAAATAATACAATGTCGTTTCAGCAATTTACCATCAATTATGGTAAATATAGGAGAGGTCATACTTTTAAGTAAAGCTAGTATGAACTCATGTGATCTCCAATTTTTCAGCATCATATTTTTACTTTCTGTCCTTCCTTCATTTTTCTTATATCACTTGTAGTCACCTCTGTCTCTTTTTTTTTTTTCCCCTCACAAACCCCTCAAAGCCTGGATAATAGACCTATATAGGAATGTTTTCTGCCTTTATCTATCTTCCCCCTACTGTCTCACTTTTGTTTCATAGCCACATCATTATTTTTAGCAGTTCTAAGGCAATGTACAATAATCTCAAATTCCCTTTCATTTTGGATTCTTGCACCTGGCCTAATGTGACTGTCTACATTTTTCAAAATCATTGCTCTGTTCAAATCAGGTAAGTGTGATTTTCTTTGGAAAAAGGGCAAAACGCTTTCTTTTTATTTCAGCTATCCCTCTTCTAACCGTCTGCTTTTGCCTGAAATGGTTTTTTGTTGTTTAGACATTACACACATATCTCCTTATTTTTATGTTATCTGATGTGAGATAGCATATGTACATATAAAATTGCATAAAGCATGATTTTAGTGTTAAAAATAATTAAGAAATATACTCATATATAGCTACCAATCAAATCAATAAATAGCACATTTACAGCACCACTGAGATCCCCCTTGGTCCTTTCATGTTCACACACACAATACACCCTTAAAAAGGACCAACATTTTAAGGCAATCATTTTTTTTTATTTTCTTTCATTGTAGTTTTAATAGGTTTATTAATATTGATTAGTTCTTTTTCCATTTAGATCTTAAGGTGCATGGAAATATATTGTGTAAATTTCTAGTGTTTTTTTTTTGTAGATATATGTTGTTATGATGATGTTATAGTATGCGAAACTAGTTTGTCCTTTTTCCTTGCTGTATATTAATGCCACTCAAAGGAGCTTGTTCTCAAGTGATGAGTCCACAATGAATGTAAATGAAAACACAAGGGTGTGAATCAATATACTGTGTCTTCATTGGGAAAACTTTCCATGGTAAAACAAACAAAATCTAGCATGTTTTGTAAAGCAGTTGATTTCTTATTCTGTTATAAGCTCCTTATCCTGTTAGAGACCACTATCAAGCCTATCTTTTACCAGTGTCAATAGTGGGACCTCATTTTAAGTATAATTGCTGTATTGTATTCCAGTGATTAACACATTTTTATTTTCTCATTTTACTGTTGATTGAAAATTATACATTTCCAGTGTGAAGCTGTAAAAAAAGAAAAGTTCCAGCTACTTGTCAAATCTACAGTCAAAAAAGATTCACAACTACCTAAAATATGCTGGATAGTATATAATATTTTCAAAAGTAGTTGGATAAACTTTTATGTCTGGCAGAAGTGTATGGATATTCTAGTTGCTTCATACCATCAAGTACTTGATAATGTCAAATTTTAAAATGTTTGCCAATCTGGTGGATATACATTGTAGTTTTAATTGGCATTTCTATATCATTATCTTATGGTATCTTTTGAGGAACAGAAATTGATTTTAATATGGTTAAATTTATTACTTTTTCTGTATTGCTTAGTGTTTTCTATTCTTGATTAAAGGAAAATTATTCTACCCAAAGTAAGGAGATATTTTTCTATATCATCTTCAAAAAGTTAATCATTCTGCATTTCACACATATGCTTAGACCCATCTTAAGATGATTTTTGTGGAAAGTAGGTGTTTAATTTCATTTTTTCCCACACGTTTTCCTCCCTCTCTATAATTACGCCTTTGTTATAAGCTGAGTATCAATGGATACAAAGATGTGTTTCTGGAGTCTCTTCTCTTTCATTGCTATATTTTTCTATTCTGGTGTCAAAATTATAATTTCTATAGATTTAAAATCATTCTTGATATCCAGTAAAGTAATATTTTCCTAGAGATAAGTACATTTGTCTAAACTTTCAAGTTTAATTGCATAAACCTATGGAAACTCTGGATACTGTCCTAGTCCTCTGACGAGGGTTGGTGTTTTTGCTTTAGAAGAAAATTAACCTGGCCAGCCTCAAATGGAAACCTTTGCCTTGCCTGAGTAGAGAGCATCTCATATCTTCATTTTCTTTGCTGTATGTCAAATCTTGTTTTCAGTCTATCTGCAAATGCATGTTTCAAAGGTGAGCCAGAAACATGGTCAGTATTTAAGCACAGAAGTTTTGAGTCTTTTCTCTCCCTCTCTGGATCTCTCTCCTTTCTGAGATTCCATCCTAGCTGGCATACCTCCTTCCCTCTTCTTCTGGCCATAACAATTAAACACACTCTACTGGCATTTCCTGTGTCACTTAGCTGCCCTTGGTGTAAGACTTTGAAACAGGAAACTTACCTGGCCAGTAGCTTCCTTTAGATGTTGTGTCCTCTTCAAAATTGACCTGCTTTTCTAGACTTTCCAGATCCCATTTTTTTTTTTTTTTTTTTTTTTTTTTTGCACAGATATCACATTGAGATGTTGGTGTGTAAGGAAATTAAAAGTCCTTCACACAGAAAATAGAACTCTTCCTTGCTGTTTCTTAAAGGTCAGCAAATGTCCTCTAGGTTTTCCTTTTCTCCTGGATTTTGACTATCTTACCTCTGATTATTTTTTTTTTTTAATGAGGGAACTTTTTAAAAATCTTTTCCTCTATGGAAGGTTATTGGCCAAGTAAGTACTTTCACAGGATGGCTAAGTCGTCAGGTGATTTTCAGAATATGTTGGTAGAGTATGCATCTTCCCTCAATTAGCAAAAACCCCTTTGTCTCTAAATCACACAAACTAGGCAAATAGTAAAACTCATGGAATTCCAGGCTTTGTGTCTTCAGGTGCACACAGTAAAACTCCATACTAATAGGAATCTGAAAATCCATTTATCTAAAATGGGTGGTACATCCTAGAGAGCTGAACGTAGTAATTAGGACTATCTTGTGTGTGGAAGAGAGCACCTTTGAACATGGATGAGGATCAAATCCTCTCAAGTCCCAACTACAATGTGTTGCCACCTGGTGGTGCTTGTCAATTCCAACTTGAATATAAATAGATATTTGGTTCTGTAGCCTACTGGAGTTTATAGAATAATGTCAGTGATTCCATGATACTTCCAGCTAATTGCCCATTCTTCTAGGTATAAACAGGGGAGACTTGGGTGGGAGAACCCTGGACCAACCTCCCTTCCAACTGGTTCCTGAGATCACATTGCCTGTTTTCTCCCTACTTTCACTGGCCAGCTACCCCTTTACTTCCTGCCTCAGAGTCTAAAAACTTGAGCTTTCTTAGAAAGAGCTGGGCTGAGAACAGTAGGTTATCACTTGTCTTTTTATGTCAAAGAATTTATTACATTAAAATTAATGATTTCAGGGTTTTGTTTTATATTCCCAAATCCTGTCTCCAAAACTGAATAATCAGATTACCAGAAATGAAAATATAATTGCATTGCCTCCTCAAGCAACTATTTCTTTTCAAACATATAAACAAAGTTGCTTCATCTTAACTTTACATTTCCAGAGGGAACTTTTCCAGAGTGACTTAGCATTTTTCTTTCTATTGAAGCTCCAAACATAAAACCAGTTAACTCTAGATTTTAGGTATAAATCTCCTCTTACTCCCAAGAAAGTTATTTACCACTGATTGTCTTTGGGGCTCGTTCAGAAAACACAACAAAACAAAGAAACCACAACTTGCCTCTTTTAGATAGCTACTTCCAATAAATTTTCTAATGTGTCCTCCTATTATCCTTCTAACCACTTAGAAGATTCAAAAATTATCTAGTTTTTCTATTGTGAATCTTTCCTCTTACTGTTTGCTCCTTCTCTCAAACTTTACATTCAAATAAGAGCAAAAAGACAACATACATGTATTTAGAAGCCAGTGAGAGCCTTTCCCCAGTAATTTTAAACACCTGTGCTGATCTTGCTATTATCATGTATCAAGGACTTAGAGTACTCCACCCTCCTCCAACCTTTTCCACCTTCTCTACTTTATGCATAGCAGGCTGTAAATGCCCTCATCCCCCCCCCCCTTATTTTGTAATATTTCCTTTTAAAAAAATTTTATTGGAGTATCATTGACTTACAACTTTGTATTAATTTCAAGTGCACATAAAAGTGAATCAGTTATACATATGCATATATCCATTATTTTTCAGATTATTTTCCCATATAGATGACTACAGAGTATTAAGTAGATTTCCCGATGCTATACAGTAGGCCCTCATTACTTTACTTGTCTATTTATACATAGTAGTGTGTATATGTTAATCCCAACCTGCTAATGTATCCCTCCCCACCACCTTTCCACTTTGGTAATCATAAATTTGATTTCAAAATTTGTTTTGTAAATAAGTTCTTTTGTATCATTTTTATTAGATTCCACATATAAGTGCTGTCATATGATATTTGTCTTTCTTTGTCTGAATTATTTCATTTAGTATGATAATCTCTAGGTCTATCCATGGCATTATTTCTTTTTAATGGTTGAGTAATATACCATTGTATGTATGTGCCATATCTTCTTTATCCATTCCTCTGTCAATGGACATTTAGGCTATTTCCATGGCATGGCTATTGTGAATAGTGCTGCAATGAATATTGGGGGGTGCATATATCTTTTCAAATTATGATTTTCTCCAGATATATGCCAAGGAATGGAATTACTAAATCACATGGTAGTTCTATTTTCCGTTTTTTGAGCAAACTCCATACTGTTCTCCATAGTGGTTGCACCAATTTACATTCCCATCAACAGTGTAGGAGGGTTCCCTTTTCTCCACACCCTCTCCAGCATTTATTGTTTGTAGACTTTTTGATCATGGCCATTCTGACTGGTGTGAGGTGATACCTCATTGTAATTTTGGCTTGCATTTCTCTAACAATTAGTGATGTTGAGCATCTTTTCATGTGATTTTTGGCCATCTGTCTTCTTTGGAGAAATGTCTAATTACATCTTCTGATCATTTGTTGAATAGGTTATTTTTTTAATATATAAAGCTTCATGAGATGTTTTATATTTTGGAGATTAAACTAAGGCCAATTACCTGCATAACCATGGTTAAAATGGGGCCAAGAGCAGTACAAACAAGTGTACTTTGTGGGCCCATGCAGTAGGTGAAAGTGATACAGTAGAGCACACTCAGAAGTGAAAAGCTCCAGCAGAGGAACTCAGTGGCTCCTCTCCCAGTGGAAGTGCTACAATCTCACCCACCTTGCTCCACAAATCAGAAACACAGCTCATGAGCAGATATGGGGGTTTCTACTCCAACAACTAGGGAGCAGACCCTGCCCCTTATAGGGCTGTGACAACAACAGAGAAAAGAGGAAGCCCCACTTAATGTCCGGTGTGGGCTCTGGTCACATCAGTCACACCACAATACAGTCACACTTTGATAATTCACAGTATCAAGGGGATAATGGCCAGCATACACTGAGGAAAGTGGTATCAGGTATCCAACTAAAAACAGCCTTTGTACCAAAAACTATTAAACCCAGACAGGTACTTAATGTTGTACTGAGCTCATGGTCATCTCTACACAGACCTTGACATGGTCCCATGCACCAGAGCGACAAGACCCAGCTCCACTCACCAGTGGTCAGGTACCAGTCCGTCCCACCAGTAAGCCTACACAAGTCCCTGGATTGACTTAACCCACCAGGTGGCAGACAGCAGAAGGAAGAGGAAATAAAATCCTGCAACCTTAGGAAAGAAGACCCATCTTGCCTTTCTTTACCACATTATCATTGGTCATTTCAATTATTAGACTATCTTTAAAATATGTTCACTTACCGCAGATATAGTAACTTGGCTATTTTTTCTTACCAACATGCACTACTTGTTCCTGTTGGTTAAAGGCAACTGTATCCTCTCAACATGTGGAAGAAAATTGATTAATGCAACAAGGATGCCAGCTTCACTGTCATTTATGAAACTCCTAGTATAACTCAATAAAGTCTATACCTGAACATTATATTGGGATATTATTTTATATGACATATTCAGAAATATTTTCTTATACTTAGCATATTGAAGAAATAATAAGTATATAGCCATTTTCAAAGTTAAACTAATAGAAAAATGCCAGTGCTAAGCTTGATTTAGTTTTGATATTTTTAAATGTATTTATTCCTGCAAAACATCCTTCCAAAATTTAGTGGCTTAAACTACAGTGATTTATAATTTCTCAATATTGTGTATGTTGGTAGGTGATTCTTCAGCTGGTCTCACCTGGGTTTCTGCATATTTGTGAAGACCAGAAGAATCACATTTTATTTGCCAGTGAAGGTTACATGGGCCATATATAGGAGAAATAGACTTCACCTATTGATGGCAGGAACAGCAACAAGCAACATCATATTTCAAAGATGTGAAATTTCTTGGGAATATTATTGTAATGATCCCCCGCAAATATATATGCTCAAATACTTTACACTTAGTTTGCAATACTTTCAGCTTTGTCTATGCACAGGTCACCCTACTGTGAAAGCAAAACTATTCAATCCACCAATAACATGTTATCCTCAGCTGATGCATCAGTGGCACAATGCTTCTTCCATTCCTCTTTAGAATTATAGTTATCTGTTTTGTGCTCAAAATATGCACATGGTGGCAATTTCTTCTGTGAAGACTTGGGGGACTTATTATTAATCATTATAACTGAGTACAGATCCTTTCTCAGCATGACTCATAAATATCTTTGAGTTTTAAAGCTCTTTATAATAACATTAATTTAATCTGTAAAATGGCATTGCTTGCAATAAATTCCATTTAAAAATCTGAATAGGCAATGAAGAGAAAGTGGTAGTGTTGTTGCAAATTTTTAATGGAGACTGAAAAACAATGGAGCAATGGAAAACATGAAAATATCTTCTTGCTTCTAAAAGATCCTGCAGAGCTGTGACATTAATGAAGACGGAGCTTGCTTAGACAGATTTGCCTAAATGCCATTTACTGCCAAAGAGATGGTTATCCGCCTAAAAATCTATTATTGATTATTCAATTTAATGTTCATATATTTAAATTTTATTCAGGTTGGAGTGATGTTGAAATTTGGGTTTCCCATCTTAGCATGCTACTGTTGTGGTTGACAACAAAAACATTAAAATAAAATCATCTTCAGAGTATAAAATGGCCATTGGAGGACTAATTTCCATTTTGTGGTTTATGGCTTCTTCTTAATATCTGATAATGCAATTATGCTTCAGCAAAGAATGAATCTTCTCTCCATAAAGTAAGCCATGCCCAGAATATTGATGATTTAAATAAAATAGTATTGCAGCTTTAAAAAGGGTCTTCAATTAGAGATGTAAATATCTATTATTCAAAGCTAGCAATCTTATCACACTTTCTTCCCTGGGAAGGAATGTATAAGAATAAGGATTTGGTTTCAAATTGTTTATTAATAGTATTGTTAAAATTGAATATGTTCTCTTCCCCTTTCTTGCTGTATTTTATCTTATCATACTTAAAGAATTATTTTTCTGAAAATAAGTATCTTAAAATTACTCAATACAATTAGAATCTTTCCCGAAATTTGATCTATATATTTCCTGGTACTATATTCTTATCAAACTTATGAAAACTTCTCTGCTGGATTTATAACTTGATGGGGATATCTGATATGTAACTACTGTAAGTCCTTTTCCTTTTAAATTTCAGTTGTCAAGTCATGTTATCTACTTCATACTATTCTGAATTATATTCACTGCTTTCCCATTCTCTGCTAACACAACATCTCATAAAATCACATAGGGTAACATAATATGACAGTTGAATTTAAGAGACCTCTTATTATATTTGAAATCCAACCAATGTTCCAATTTAGTGGCAATAGATGATTAGAGAAAAATGACATCCTCATTTCAGAGATATTTTTACTCCAATGTATTTTTAATGCTCTCATATCTTTTATTATTTTGACAGGTTTTCAGAAACAGTTTCAGAATCTCTTGTTTCAGGACTGATTTTTATGAAGAGAGACAGAGACATATTTTTAAAAGCATGTTATTATATGATTCTAGTCCATGAAAAAAAATTTAAATAGGTACTTTGAATATTTACATTGTTGATCAAATTTTCGAGTTAAAACTCCTGCAAAATAACTAGAAGACAAGTAACTTCCCCTCAGTAATCCTTCAGATGTTCTCCTTAGTAGCATGCAACCTGGACCAGCTCAGAACTCAAGCAATAATTATTTTGAAAAAGATCTGATGTGGCACTGGCCCTTAATGAGAGAGGGTTATGATATGTAAGCATATACTAATATCTTTGAGATTTAGAAGCAGAAGATTGAAACCACATAAAAGATGCATAAGCAAAACTGAATGTTGATTTTTTTTTTAATAAAGTGTTCTTCCTGGACACTTTAAGTGCCTTAAAAGATAGCATCTCTAAATAAACCATGCTTGTATGGAACACCTTGGTATTTTCCATGGAGTAGTATTTTATACGCTGTAAAATGCTATAAACAAATAACATTCACGTATGTTGTGCTACTTGATCCTCACAAACATTTGTAGCATTTATTGCTTCCTTTTAATCAGTGGAAAACATGGGGTTCTTCAAGGTAAATTGGCTTAGACATCCCACAGACCTATGTAGCCAAATCAGGTGGCCCAGACCCCCCTGCCCAGTGATGAGATCAAGCTGCCACTTTACTACAGATGGCAGGTGGTAACATGTACTGGTCAGAACTTCTTCTCATAGTGGGTTTATCCTGGACTCATGATTAAACAAAACTTAGAGTTTTTGTTTTGTTTTATTTCAGTTTGCTTGTTTGATTTTGGTTTGCTTTAACTGTTTATCACTGTAAAGCACCCTTGCTTACATTCTTTGAGTAGGCTTCTTAGCCTTCTAATGTGGCAAAATTTTAAGTACTGAAAATGAACAGAAGATATGAATCTCTTGTTGCTGGTGAAGTTGGGAAAGAGCAGATCCTATAAGGCAAAAGATCCTTCAAAAAAAAAAAAATGCAAGATTAAAATATCACCTGTTATTCACAGAAGCAGCCTCTGAGGAGCTCAGAGCACTTTACAAATCCAATTTGACTTCAGCCCGGTGCGGGGCTATGCAGGAAACTGAAAATGATCACTACCCTCATTAAAAATTTCTACTCCTCTGAAGAGGCTGTGCTCCTACTCAGGTATTCCAAGACTTGGGGAACCACTGAGGCTGAGGGACATGATAGAAAATGGGGGTGTAGTAGGGAAAGGAGACGGGATGAGGGAAGAAGTGGAAAGTACATCTATCCACTTCATTTTTTAAAAGGAAATAAAACCACCACTCTCTCCTAGCCTCACTAAGGCCTTCTGAGAGCCAGAGTTTGCCATAGCTGTATGTGTGAGAGTCCTGCTTCTCTTTCTCCATATCTGTCACATTTAATGTTTAAATGTATAGAATCATTGTCATTGATCACCTGCCAGTTTTGCTCACTTGATCATAAAAGTAACACTTAAATTGTTTTAGAATTATTGGCATAATACCTATGGTTTTAGGAGAGCAGATACCAGTTTTATAAAGGTTTAGCTTTCTTAGTTTTTCTTTTCAAAATTAATTATGTAAATAGTAATGACAACAATAGCTATATTCCCAGGAGTACCCACAGTGACAGCCACTCTTAAGGTATGCTTTTAAATCTTTATGTCATTTGCCCCTCACTAAAAACTTATAAGTATTATATTTCATGTGATGTAACATTATTCAGGCTTGAAAAGGAGGAAATCCTATCATATGTGACAACATGGATGAACCTGGAGGACATAATGCTGAATGAAATCAGCCAGTTACAGAAGGAAAAGTACTTCATTATTCCACTTACATGAGATACCTAAAACAGTCAGACTCATGAAACAGAGAATAAAATGTGGTTTTCAGAGGCTAGTGGCAGGAGGAATTATACTAATCAACAGGTGTAAAATTTCAGTTATGCAAGACCAGTAAGTTCTAGAGATACGCTGTCCAACATTATGCCTATAACACTTAAAAATCTGTTAAGAGGGTAGGTCTCATGTTAAGTATCATCAACACAATAAAATAAAAATAAAGTATATACACATTTTAGAGGTGAAGAAACAGAGACTCAAAGATGTTAAAGAAATATCTCAGATTATATAGATGGTAAGCGGAGGAGATGGTAAGCGGAAAGCAGAACACACTGCATCAATCGAGATTCTAAAAGCAAGTATAAACAGAAATAATGGAGATTATAATATTATCTCTATCTACTTATATATTATATATATATATGATACATATCATTACATATGCAATACATAATACATGGATAGATGAAAAAAGAGGAAGAGAGAGAGATTTTAAAGAATTGGTTTGTGTGATTGTGGTATTGGCAAATCCTAAACCCACATTGTAGGGTAACCAAAAACTCGAGATTTAAGTTCTAAATCTATAGGTCAGGACATCAGATTGGAAACTTGAGGAAGCATGTCTGTGTTACAGTCTTGAAGTAGAATTCCTTTTCTGGGAAACATCAGTTTTTGCTCTAAGACCTGCTACTGAATGGGAAGAGATCCATCCTCTTATTGAAGATAATCTCCTTTGCTTAAAGACAAAAAAAAAAATCACATCTACAAAATAATTTCACAGCATCATCTAGACTGTGTTTGACCAAACAACTAAGCACCAAGCTGACACATAAAAGTAACCACTACAACATCTAAAATCCCAAACCATATGCCAAACGATCACATGGCATTAACTTCAATATCAGACATTTTTGGAATTCACTATCTTACTTATAATGATGGAATATAGTTTTGGCATTCTAATTATTTATTTCAATGCATTTTTATTATGTAATAAATGTGTTTGTACACATATAGATTATATATGTATTCAACAACTGATTCAAACTCAGACTACCAGCTAGCTGACCAATCAGAGATAATAAAAAGGAAAACAATTAAATGCTATTTTTCTAACATTATAAATCAAACAATTTGAGGTTTAGATAAATTTCATTAATTAGTAATTTATACTATTTTAGTGATTAATACTATGTAAATTTTGTCAAAACATCTATAAATTAAATATCTCCATACAGATTCTTAAGGGTATTTTTTTGTTGTTGTTTATTGTTTGTTTGCTTTACCTATATAGCATATAAACATTTTATATGCTTTCCTCAGGTTAATACATAGTACATAGAGCCACAAATTAAACTTGGTATTCATCATGTGCTGTATTACATTATCTCAGACAATATATCTCTTTCAAAACTGTAGCAGAGATTCACAAAGCCATGGTCTCTCTCTTAGTGTTGTTTACTTGTAGCTGGTTATGCACACCCATCTGAAATTTCCTTTTACTAGTAATGTGCATACAGTAATATTTTTACAAAAACCCTGCCTATGTAAACTTGCTATAAACTTATGCTTCTATGTAATTTTTATTTCTCAAAAATGTTTCTCCTCAAACATGGGATTATGATTTTTAGATCTCATTTTGTTTAGCTATTTCCGAAATAAATGTTCCTATGTAATCTATAAAGAAGATTTTGGGGGAGTTCCCTTTGTGGCTCGGCAGTTAATGAACCCAGTTAGGATCCATGAGGATGCGGGTTTGACCCCTGGCCTCACTCAGTGGGTTAAGGATCCAGCATTGCCGTGAGCTGTGGCATAGGTTGCAGTCGTGGCTCAGATCCTGTGTTGCTGTGACTGTGATGTAGGCTGGCAGCTACAGCTCCGATTGGAACCCTAGCCTGGGAACTTCCATGTGCTGAGGTGCAGCCCTAAAATAGCAAAAGAAAAAAAAAATTGGATCAGACTAATATTTTAATAATGACATATGGTGGTATTCCAATTATAGTTGATCCCCTACTTAATTTATTGCAATAACTACTTTAATTTCCAGAAAAATGTGTTACTCTGTTTATTAAAAAGGGAGAGAAGAACCTAGGCTGTCAATAGAAAGACATTTGCTATCATAAGTGATTTCTATGACATTACAAAAATGTTGACCTTAAAATATTATGCAAATTTTATTAAGTGACAAAGTCACACAGGTTTTGAGAAATTGCACCACAGTTGCCCATTAACAGGTCTACATTAATGTAAATCTCTTTAAAGATTTATTTTTTCATTGTTTTGAAGAACAGTAACTTCACTGATGTATTAATGACCTAATTGTGACTAGCCAATCCCATTTTCATTTGAAGGATCGTTCCCTTGATTCATTCAATAAATACCGTACGTGGGGGAAAAAGAAATTTGTATTGATGGACAAAAATTGTAATTACCACAAATGGATTTATAGGTTGAGGGAATAATGTGATTATACAAAGAAAAATGAAATGATGCTTTATGAGCCCTTGATGAACAACACAGGGTATTTGTATTTGGTGTGTCATGGATTTGGAAGGTAGCAGGAAAGGTACTTTATGACATGCTCATTTTCTTATAAGTGCCTAAGTGTCAGTGCTAGAACTCTGTGTGTTGTGCCTTAAGGGGAATATTTTCTATTGTCAGTGACAGAGTAAGATGCACTGTTGAAGAAGCAGAATCTTTCTTTGGAGATTCTCCAGATTCATATTTCTAACCAATTTTATTCCTCAGCAATACAATTTTCATAGAATTATATTGTTCTATAAATCATTGTCCAGGAATTCAGGAGCCAAATATTAGTCCTATCTGACAATTCTTGAAACAATTCTTGAAATTCTTGATTATTATCAAAATAATTTGAGTTGAATATTCTAACCTCAAAGAAATTATGCAAAACTTAATGAATAATGTTGAAATTAAAATCTCATGTTATTGAGACAATTTTGTCATCATATAAAATAATTCATAAATTGAGTATAACATAATAAAGATATATAAACTGGAGAAATATATACATACACATATATATTTAGGGTAAAATATACATATTTAGAATAAAAGAAAAATTATCTTTGTGTAATTCTGCAATAGCTGTTTTCCCCTCTTTTAGCTGGATTTTATGTTCCTTGTGTAAAAGTACTCAACACAGAGCAACTACCATACTAAGAGCTCTATAGATATTAGACATGAATATACTTTTACATCCCTTAGCTAATTACATTTGCAATTAGTAAAGTTTCAACTTCAAAGATTCCAGAGCTTAGGCTCTCTTGGAATATACTGACTGAAAGTAGGTTGCCTCTTCAGAGTTTACTGGACTTCAGCAAATATGCTGATGCATCCAAACTGACCTGAGTTAACTTGAAATATTGCTTACCTGTGAACAGTTTATCCAGATATGTGAATTTGTGTTTTGATTTTGAATACTGGAGGGGGGGGCAGTATTGGAAAGTTAAACTTTATCTTTGCTATTTACATCTCTTTATTTTCAACATATTTATTTCCAAAAATATAAAGCAAACAATGTTTGCTAACATTTTGTTTTCATTTGCATGTAGGTGCCTAGGTTTGGAATTTTTTTCTTATTAGAATGTATTAACGAGTAGCTAACATGTGCATTCTCCTTCAATAACTATATGATTTTTTTTTTCTATAGAGAAGTTCATGTGACTTAATTATAAGCATACCTGAGAGATATTTCAATTTGGTTTCAGACCACCACAATAAAGTAAATATTGCAACAAATGAGTCACGTGAACTTTTTGGTTTCCAAGGCACTGAAATTGTGTTTACACTGTAATGTAGTCTATTAAGTGTGCAATAGCATTATGGCTTTAAAAATACATACCTTAAGTACAACATGTTTTATTACTTAAAAGTGCTAACCGTTATCTGAGCTTTCATTGAGGCATAACTTTTTGCTCATGGAAGGTCTTGCCTCAATGTTGATAGCTGCTGACTGCTCAGTGTATTTGTTGCTGAAGGTTGGGGTGGCTGTGGCAATTTCTTAAAATAAGACTATAGTAATATTTGTCACATAAATTGATTTTTCTTTTCATAAAGGATTTTTCTATAGCATTTAATGCTGTTTGATAGCAGTTTACCCACAGGAGAACTTCTTTCAAAATTGAAGTCACTTCTCCTCAAAACTTGTCTCTGCTTTATTGACTAAGTTTATGTAATATTCTAAATCTTTATTGTCATTTCAATAATAGTAATAGCATCTTCACCATTAGATTTTAAGAAACCACTTCTTTAAACCTAATCTCTAAGACGTAACTCCTCCTCCATTCAAGTTTTATCATGAGATTGCAGCAATTCACTGACAGCTTTAGGTTCCACTTCTAATTCTAGTTCTCGTGCATCTATAATAAAGGCACAGTCCTCAAAAATCCATGTGCATCTAATAGAATAAAATAGCATTAAAATGTGAAGTAGAACCTGAGAAAATATAGTAAAATTATTACACATTCAACATGATGGAAGTCTTTAATGTTTTATTTCATATCCTTGAAAGTCTACCTAAATATATGAGCCTATATATGGGTTTGTATAGTATCATGCATAATACTGTCTATATTATTGATTATATATATATATATATATTTTCTAATATATATATATTAGATTTACGTGACTGACAGACTCTAATTTAACTCCATGACTCCTCTCAGTGTTTAAGTATTTGGGTAGTACACTCCACTTCAGTATAGGTGGAACTTCTGACTTGTTTCTAATGAATAGAACAGGGAAAGGTGAAAGGATGTTGCTCCCTTGATTGCATGACATATAAGACCTTGTCTTCTAGAGGAGTCTCATTCACACTCTCTTGCTATCCTTAAAGAAACAATTTGCCATGTTCAAACTTTCAAGGAAAAGGCAGTGTAGCAGGGCACTGTGATAGCCTCTAAGATCTGGGTAGCCCCTGGTTTATAATCAGACTAAAACCCGAGGGTCTCAGAACTATAACCTGAAAATGAATTCTGGCAACAACCTAAGTGCTCTTTGAAATTAACTCTTCTTTGGTTGACCCCTCAGCTAAGAACACATTCCAATTCTTACTTTAATTACAGCCCAGTAAAACCCTGAAACCTTCACTCCTGACCCACAAAAACTGTGAGATAAAAGTATAGTGTTTTAAGTTGCTCAGTTAATGGTAATTTGTTACATAGCAACAGGAAGCTTATGCAGGTATTGGCATTTGAATACCAATTTCAGTACCTTTGGTATTTGAAAGTAGGGTGCCTCTGCTAAAAATCTGCAAATGTAGAGTAGTGCTAGAACTGTTAAGAGGGTAAAGAATAGAATTTTGAGGAGCATGATAAAGCCTAAATTGCCTCAAACAGATAGGACAAAGCTAAATATAAAAGATGCTGGACTCAGAAAGAAACCAGAAAGTTATCATTGAAAATTAGAGTTTAGAGGGATCTTCGCAACGAAGTAGTAGAATACTTAGTGATTTTCTCTCCTGCAGTTATAAAATAAACAAAAGCAGAGGGTGTGATTTCACAACCTTTGACTCAAAGCTCATAAAGATAAAAATGTTAGAGTATTCAGGCATGTAGTGGGCACTTACAAGGAGACTGAGGTTGTGCCTCACAGGTCATCTCAAATCAACCAGCCATAGTGTTGTTATTAAGTCCAAGTTTGTACTGCTCACTGCATGACAGGCCAGTAAATCAAGGGACAAGGTATGGGGGCAGGAATATCAACTTTACTAGGAAAACCAGCAGACTGAAAAGATGGTGGGCTAGTTTCCCAAAAAACCATTTTATCCAAGTTAGAATTTAGACTTATTTTATACTAAAAGGGAAGGGGTAGTGATAGTTGTTGCAAATTCTTGGCTGACAGAACAAAAAGAAATCCTTTGTTCTTTCATCTGTCCATGTAAATCTGGCCACAGTGTTCCTATACATAACCATTTAAAGTCTATGGGATGCAACAAAAGCAGTGTTTAGAGGAAAGTTCATAGCAATACAGGCCTTCCTCAAAGAATAAAAAAAAAAAAATCTCAAATTGACAATTTAACCCACCACCTAAAAGAATTAGAAAAAGAAGAAAAAACAAAACGTAAAGTCAGCAGAAGGAAGGAAATCATAAAGATCAGAGAAGAAATCAATAAAATAGAGATTCGAAAAACAATAGAAAAAAACAATAAAATCAAGAGCTTGTTCTTTTAAAGGATAAATGAAAAAAAACAATAAAATCAAGAGCTTGTTCTTTTAAAGGGTAAATGAAATTGACAAATCTTTGACCTGACTCACCAAGAACAGGAGAGAAAAAGACAAATAAACAAAATAACAAATAAAAAATGAGAAATCTCAATGAATACTGTAGAAATACAAAAAAAAACATAAGAGAATACCATGAACAATTATATGCCAACGAATTTAAAAATCTAGAAGAAATGGACAACTTTCTAGAGACATGTACCCTGCCAAAACTGAATAAAAAATAAATAGGTCAATTGAACAGACTAATCACTCAAAATGAAATTGAATATGTAATAATAACACTCCCTCCAAATAAAAGTCCATGAACAGATGGCTTCACAGGTGAATTCTACCAACCATACAAAGAAGAATTTATACCCATCCCCCTTCAACTTTTCCAAAAGGTCGAAGAAGAAGGAATACTCCCAAAGACATTCTATGAAGCCACCATCACCCTAATACCAAAACCAGACAAAAATACTACCAAAAAAAAAAAAGAAAATTATAGACCAACATCTTTGGTGAATATAGATGCAAAAATTCTCAACAAAATTTTAGCCAAATGAATCCAACAACATATAAAAAGGATCATACGCCATAATCAAGTGGGAGTCATTCCAGGTTCACAGGGATGGTTCAACATATGCAAATCAATCAATGTCATATACCACATTAACAAAAGAAAAGTCAAAAACCACATGATCACCTCAATAGATGCAAAAAAAGCATTTGACGAAGTTCGACATCCATTCATGATCAAAACTCTTACCAAAGTGGATGTAAAGGGACCATAACTTAACATAGTAAAAACCATTTCTGACAAACTCACAGCACATAAAATACACAATGGAAAAAGCTGAAAGCCTTCCCACTAAAATCTGGAACAAGAAAAGGATGTCCTCTCTCACCACTTTTATTCAACATAGTATTGGAAGTCCTAGCCACAGCAATCAGAAACAAAATAAAAAGTATCCTGATTGGAAGAGAAGAGATAAAATTGTAACTCTATGCAGATGACATAATACAGAAAACCCTAAGGACTACACACAAATACTGCTTGAATTGATCAATGAATTCAGTGAAGTAACAGGATACAAGATTAACATTCAGAAATCAGTTGCATTTCTGAATACTAACAAGGAAATATTAGAAAAAGAATACAAAATACAATAACTTAAAATCGCACCCCAAAAAATCAAATACCTGGGAATAAACCTGACCAAGGAGGTGAAAGACATATGCTGAGAACTGTAAAACGTTGATCAAGGAAATTAAAGACGATGTAAAGAAATGGAAAGATTCTTCTCTGGGTGAGAAGAATCAATATGGCCTTGCTACCCAAAGCAATCTACAGATTCAATGCAATACCTATCAAATTACCCAGGACATTTTTCACAGAACTAGAACAAACAATCCAAAAATTCATAGGCAACCATAAGACTCAGAATTGCCAAAGCAGTTCTGGATAACAAAAATCAAGGAGGAGGAATAACTCTTCCAGACTTCAGGCAATATTACCAGACTGCAATAATCAAGACAGTGTGGTACTGGTAGCAAAACAGACATGCAGATAATGGAACAGAATAAAGAACCCAGAATCAAATCCCGCACCTCTCGTCAATTAATTTTCAACAAAGGAGGCAAGAATATAAAATGGGAAAAAAGAAAGTCTCTTCAACAAGTGGTGCTGGGAAACCTGAACAGCCACATGTAAATCAATGAAACTGGAGCACACTCTCCCACCATGCACAAAAACAAACTCATGATGGCTTAAAAACTTAAACATAAGACAAGGCACCATCAAACTCCTAGAAGAGAACATGGGTGAAACATTATCTGACATCAACCTTACAAATGTTTTCTCAAGTCAGTCTCCAAACGTAACAGAAATAAAAGCAAAAGTAAACCAATGGGACCTAATCAAGCTGACAAGCTTTTGCACAGCAAAGGAAACCATAAAAAAAAGACAACCGACGGAACAGGAGAAGATAGTTTCAAAGGGCACAACTGGTAAGGGCTTAAACTTTAAAATATTCAAACAATTTGTACAACTCAACAACAAAAAAACCAGCAGCCCAACTGAAAAATGGGCATAGACCTGAATAGCCATTTCTCTAAAGAAGACGTACAGATGTTCAACGAGCACATGAAAAAATGCTCAACATCACTAATTATTAGAGAAATGCAAATAAAATTATTCTGAGGTACCATTTCACACAAGTCAGCATGGCCATCATTAACAAGTCAACAAATAATAACAACAAATAATAAATGCTGGAGAAGAGTCTACACTGTTGGTGGGAATGTAAATTGGTACAAGCACCATGGAAAACAGCATGTTAAGTTCCTCAGAAAACTAAATATAGAACTACCACAGGACCCAGCAATCCCACTCTTGGGCATATATCCAGACAACACTTTCCTTGAAAAAGACGCATGCACCCGTATGTTCACTGAAGCACTATTCACAATAGCCAAGACATGGAAACAACCTAAATGTCCATCTACAGATTAATGGATTAAGAAGAAGTGGTATATATAAATAATGGAATACTACTCAGCCATACAAAAGAACAAAATAATGCCATTTGCAGAAACCTGGATGGAACTAGAGACTCACATACTGAGTGAAGTAAGTCAGAAAGAGAAAGACAAATACCATATGCTATCACTTATATCTGGAATCTAATATTTAGCACAAATGAACCTTTCCATAGAACAGAAAATAATGGACATGGAGAACAGACTTGTGGTTTCCAAAGGGGAGGGGGTGGGAGTGGAATGGACTGGGAATTTGGGGTTGATAGATACAAACTATTTTATTTGGAGTGGATAAGCAATGAAATCCTGCTGTATAGTACTGGGAACTGTATCTAGTCACTTGTGATGGAAGAAGATGGTGGATAATGTGAGAAAAAGAATATATACTTTTATAGGTCAAGCTTGTTAGGGAGAACCTTGAGAATGAGCTACCATGTGTATTTCAGGTTACAGGCAATATACCTTCCCAAAGATCAGAGCCAGCATGACTAATACAGGCAACAGAGCACAAAGCTTAGAGCTAAAGGAACAGATTCAATATCAAGTCAGCTTTCTTCTTCTGTTAGGATAGGACCTCTACAAAGCTTAAAGGCATTGTCCTTCTGTAAGAGCCAAAGACAGACCACTCTTAAAAAATGTCATGAATGTGGTTTTCATCTAATTGAATAGACTTCAATGAAATACACAAGTGACTGATAAAGTTCTTAAGAAAATTATTTTAGCTACTGATGCATGTGTATTAAAATTTCTCACTATGATTCTGGATGTTTTCCAATATTACTGACTAATCTCTCAGTTTTTTAACCTTAATTATTTAGAAAGGCTTTCTTATTTCCTTATAGAGTAACTAAGAGCAGAAAGCCAATGAATTTTGTTTCTGATTTCTGTAACTTCAATTTAAATTTTACAAATTAGGTGCCTCAGTGCAGTCATTAGTATGTCAGTCTCATAAATTTTATGTTAATGTGTGGTGAATATTTTTGAATGACCCTTCTTAAAGAAAAAAAAAATGTTGTATAAAATGTTAGAACTGATTAGTCCAGAATAGTTCCTAGGGATAGATAGATCATAGAAGGATAACAGTCTCTACATTTTCTCCAATCATCCTCACCATCTCTAACTTTCTGATAAGAACTTTTCATGTATGTATCATAAACTTGTAAATATTCTTTTATACCTATTTATGTTTTAATCTACTACCTTTTCAGCATAATGAGTCCTTCATGTATTTTATTTACAGCATACCTTTATACTACCTTTAATTTGCTCTCCCATTTAAAGTGCTTCTTTAAGGGTCAAGGGGTAGAGAAATCTGAACTGGGTATGGACAAAAGATGCATGCATGGCCTTACTCTCATTTTATAGTTGGTGAGCTTGGTTTAGATAATACTTCTTATTAATATGACAATGAGAAAGTTTTTAAATGCATCAGGGATTTCCCAGAAAAAATACACATAAAACATTTGGGTACCAAATCATCTGATGTTATTCCTTCTTACATGCATATAGTTGTACACTACAGTGGCTACTTTATTTACTTTACATAGGAGAGTGCCATTTAAGCCATAAGTACAACTCTACATAATTCAACTTAGTTTAAACATCTTGCTAGAGGATTAGTAATCAAATTTAGCTTCGGGACATATTGTAGACTAATACAAAAGCTCTATATGTACAGTAAAGATTATGCTACAAATGGGGTTCCTATTTTACTATTTGATGAATGATATGTCACAAAGTGTCGTATGATTCCATAATAAAAGATATTATTATAATGCCGCTGTCCAGAAGGATAAAGTTAACCTTGCCAAGAGGACTTGAACTCTCAAATTCTAGAATTAAGTAAGTTGCATCAGGGCTTGTTCTCTGAGTTCTTGGAATGGAAGAAAATATATGTGGGCATCCAAATCAGGTCTCCCAACTGCATTAACCTTCCAAAAGTGTGCCTTCTAAATGTTATATCACTTATGTTAAATATTACTTTATAAAATGCATAGTTAGTTGTGTTTAAAACATTAAAGTAACTACTGCTATCAAACTCAGCATAAAATTCCACTCATGAACAAATAAGTGCAGTAGTTTAGATTTAAGTAGCAGTGATGGTCTACCTAGCCCAACCACAAATTGCTTTAAAATAATAAACTTTCTCCTTTACCCATCTCATTTCAATTAAAGCTTTCTAAAAAGAAAGTGTTATCTCCACAAGGGTAAGGTTAAAAACAAAAATATAGGCGTCATAAAATGATTGAAAATTAATTTATCGGATTACATCAAGTTGGACCTAAACAAATGAGCTATCAAATAGGGATGCTTCACAGGAAAAAAAAACCTCTATAATCAATCCACATGTATGCCAGAACATGTTGTAGGCAGGGATAAAGGTGACATGTGTGGCTAATTAGTAAATTTATCCTCCAGGTGGAAACTGGAGACTATCTTGAATACAAATCTAATTTTTAATTTTATCTTAAATTAACTTTCAAAATTTAGTTTATTGATTTGTAAAGAAGAGAACCGAAACAAAACAGATTAGTAATGATTAATTTAGGTTCTCATTTTTAAATAAAAAAATCATTTTTGCTGCCTTCTAATTCTGTTTATAAGTAATCTTAACGATATGGTCAATAATATTTCTAACATATGAGGACAAAATGAAGCTTCACATGTTTTTATGGTTTGCATTATTCACTTTAAATATATATCATGGGATATAAATATCAAAGCTTTGATATTTCTGAAAACTTAGAGACTAAAAACAAGAAAAACAATCATCTGAAAGAATTGTTGGAGAAGGAACTCTGAGATGAAAAATCTTGATTGGCTAAAAGAAGGCATTTAGAATAAAAGTATTTAACAATGGCATCACTATTGTGATGCTATTAATAACAGACAATTGGGAAAGAGTTCATAATGACTTAATCCCTAGTCCATTAACTTTTATGAATTTAATAAAAATCTATTAAAATGAAAATATGCCACAATGAAATTACCAACCTCGGATATGCTTATTTTTGATGAGTTTCTAGAACGCATTCCGGTATGAATTTCTACCATCTAAGTGAACTGTGAAACAAATTGCTTTATTTACCATTATCCTAGTTTTATTTTAGCTTGTGTCTTTTAGTTATTTGTAGAAGACAATATGCAGTATAACGAAACAGAGTATTACAGAAACTTCAAATTATTTTCTCTGAGTTTGTAGAAAACTAGCTATTGTTTAATGAACCCTGATGCTGCAGTTACTGACAGATAAAACAATAAGTTAGAAATAAGTAACTGTGTTTCTCTTCCTTATTTAAAAGTACTTGGCATTTCACTACTGTAAAAACCATAAGGCTCAACATACATTTTCGAATGATTTTGTAATATAGTGAAACAGCTATTCAGATGTGTTAGAATGATAGGTTTGTTGTTTAGGGAAAATTGTGATTACAACTATTGCCTTCCAAGCCCTAAGTAAGCTAAGTTAGCAGCAGCTATGCTGGGGGGACAACATCCCTAGTATATTTTCTATTCATTTATATTTAGTAGTCTCCGATTACACGTGTACTTTTACACAGAAAGGGTTTATTATTTTCTCTGAGCATGATATAAATGTTTCCCTGCTTATGTTTGTAGATATAATTTTTTTACTGCTACAAATCTGAAATTTTTCCTTCACCTTAATATATTTACATTATATTTTTACAATATATGTTTCCAATAGTTTACTTTGCTACCTTTGTATCATTAACTCCAAAATACCAGATATTTTCCATGAATTATCTTTTATTGGAAGTCTAGCACTGATTTCTCTAGGGTACTTTTTTAAAAAGTAGCATTTTAAATTCAGCACAATTTAGATGAGATGATAAATTTTATTATCAAATTAGTTTATTCATTGAAACACTCTTATTGCCTTCAGAATAGCTTCCGTACACATGAAGTTTCAATATACAGTTGACCCTTAAACAATGAGGGAGCTAAGAGTGCTGACCCTTTGCGCTGTTGAAAATCAGCTATAATTTTACAGTCGGCCTTTCCTGTCTGCAGTTCTGCATCCTGAAATTTAACCATCTGTAGATTGTGTTATAGTTTAGGATATATTTATTGAAAAATCTGCATAAATCTGACCTTTGCAGTTTAAACCCATGTTATTCACAAGCAACTGTGTATTTTCTGAGGAGTGTGAAATGCCTGTGTGATCAAACAGAAAGTAACATGTACAGTAAAAGAAGAGAATGGGGCTTATTTCAGTAAGAAAAAAATAGAAACTATTTTCTCATTGAGCTAAAGGGTATTCTTAAGGAAATCTACTTTTAAAGAAATGGTAAAGGAGTGCCTGTTGTGCCTCAGCAGGTTAAGAACCCGACATTGTGTCCATGAGGATGCTGGTTCAATCCCTGGCCCCTCTCAGAGGATAAAGGATTAAGCATTGCAGCAACCTGCTGCTTAGGTCTCAGGTGTGGCTCAGATCCAGTATTCCTGTGGCTGTGACTTAGGCCAGCAGCTGCAGCTCTGATTCATTGTTAACCCTAGCCTGGGAACTTCCATATGCCATGGATGAGGCTTTAAAAAAAAAAAAAAGAAAGAAAAAAGAAACGGTACAGAAGGTCTTTTCTTTCCCCAGTTCTATGGGTTTGTACCTTAGGAACTTTTTTTTTTTTCCGTTTTTTATGTTCACACCCCACAGCAGGGGACCCCACATCCTGGACCAGGGATCAAATCAGAGCCACAGCTGGGGCCTAAGCCACAGCCAATGCAACACCGGATCTAAGCCAGGACTGTGACTTACACTGCAACTTGCTGCAACGTTGGATCCTTAACCCACTGAGCAAGGGCAGGGATGGAACTGCATCCTCACAGTGACAAAGGTTCTTAACCTGCTGAGCCACAATGGTAACTCCCTAGGATCTTTTGAAATGTAAGTATTTAAGTGAGAATATATGTGATGACAACATATTTTAACTGTCACAGTAAATGTTGATGGTAAACTTATCAAATACAGATATAAGAAACAAAATTTAAAAAGCCTTGGATAACATAACAATCCAAATAACAGTAATATGAAGAATAAAGGAAGAAACAGTACAACAAAGGTTATAGTGCTTAACAATGATTTAAAACTGATTATCTGTCAGGCAACATAAAAGGCACTTTCTCTGTAATGTTCTTAAATTATAAAAGATCTGTGAGAAAAATCTGAACACATTTTCAAGAGGTAGCATACTTAATTTAGAAAGGCAAATTATGTAAATGATTAGGTTTCTACCTTTCTCACAGAGAATGATAAAGGGACAAGAAAAAGAGAGGAAATTTGGTAAATTAAGCACTAAAAGTGGAGAGCAGATGACAAATAGGGCTTCATTTTCTCCCTCAGAATATTACAGGGACCACAAGCATGGATTATGCTTATAAAACAATGTCTGGGGGGTATTAAAATCCTATATGTCCAGGAAAGTAAGGAAGCTGGGAATTGGGAGCCTTGCATCCACATTCCATCTGCATTCAAATAAGTCTCCAAGTCTAAAATGAATGTAGTGCCACTGAGGAAAGAGGAATCTTCAGGAAAGAAACAAAGTTTGACAAGAATGCTAGATAGATTTTAGCAGATGAAATTTGAATACGGTTGTTCTTCCATGGGTATTTTTATATACACTTCTTGATTTGACAATTAAGTAAGTTGCAAGGAACGAAAAAGCTAGCAAGAGGCCAAACCAGGATTTGGATCCCACTTTTATTCTTTTCCTTTTTTTTTCCTTGCTCTGCAACACAGTGCAAGTGTAAGAGAACATAGCCAGGTGAAACACCTCTAATTTTCTAATAGCCTGGCAATGTAAAGGGCAAGCATGTGAGAAGGGAATAATGCAGGAAATATCCAGCTGAAGATTTGATAGTTTTAAATCATTTTGGTTCAATTGGTATTTCTTATATGTGCAATCTAAAATATGGCACAAATGAACCCATCTATAAAAGAAAAGCAGACTCACAGACATGGAGAATAAACTTGTGGTTGCCAAGTGGGAGTGGAGAGGGAGCTGGATGGGCTAGGAGTTTGGGGTTAGTAGATGCAAGCTATTACATCTAGGATGGATAAGCAATGATGTCCCTCTGTGTAACACAGGGAACTATATCTAGTCTCCAAGGATAGGCCATGACAGAAGTGAATATAAAAAAAATATATATGTATAATTATATATATAACTGAATCACTTTTCTTACAGCAGAAATTGGCACATTAAAAAATCAACAATACCTTAATTTTTTTAAAAAGAAAAATTCATGGAAATAATGCTATAAACTCTAATATTAAAATAATTTTAGAAATTTAAATGTACAGTTATAGTACAATCATAGACCTACGTAATCATCTTTACCATTTCCAGAACTTACCAGGTTAGAAAATAGTTTTTTAAATCTATTTACTAAAATAGGCAAACTCAAAGTGAGAGTTAATTCTTATATTCTCAAGTATGTAGTAATATCTTTTGAAATAAAAAATATATATTTATTTGGAAAATGACAGCTCTAATCTTCCAATTCATTATTGATTATCCTCTATTGTTTATTTAATGTCATTTTTTTTGCCCATAAAGGAAAATTCCTTTAAGAATTAAATGTGCTATTGTATTAAGTTCTCTTAGAAAATAAGAGCATTACAAGTAAGAGGCCTAGGATTATGCTACTTGTAATATTTATCCATGAAATCATTTAAATACCTTTCATAATAAAAATATTTTTATACATTATACCTCATTTAACAGCCATTAACACATCTTCCGTCTCAAATCAAGTGTACCTACTAATAATGACTTAATTTTATTTCTTATTTGTTGTGGTTTTACATTATCAGTGATCTTATATCAAGTCTGTGAAGTTTAATATGTAACGGTTCTGCAAAATGTGTTGCTCATCTCTTGATAAATCATTTTAGGGCTAAAACAATTAAGTTGTAAAACAATTAAGTTTAGAATATAATAACTGCAAAATCTGTCTTTTATAAGATAAAATACAAAATTAAATGTTTATAAATCTAATTTCAAAGGTTAAATTAATAGAAATTTATAGCACTTAAAAATGCCAAACATATTAAAAAAATAAAATGCAGGAAATTTATTGAGTGCATATAATAGATAAAACCAGATATATGTATATTTCAAGCTTTTACCTAAACACACACACATTCTCTCTAGAAATTCTAGCAAGAATAATTAAAGACCAATTGCTCAGAAATTTGAAAAAAAAAAATAGTACATGGGTCTATTGCAAAGGTCACATTTATCACTAAATATTTGTTTTATGTTATTTTGATACAGTTTTAATAATTTAGCATATAGTTAGTTGATAGCATATAGAAATATAATAGATTATTGTTTATCATCTTTGCTACTTTACAAAATTTGCTTCTTAGTTCCAGTAGCTATTATCTATATTATTAAATAGGTTTTGTAGATTTCTTAGAATTTTTTAGGTCCCTGTTCATGTAGCCTGCATATAAATAATGTTTACTTTGTTATTTTCTATGCCATTTCTGGCCAATTTGAAATTGACCCCTTTTATTTATTTTATCCTGTTCCTTTAGTCTGTTTATTTGGTGAATTACATTGATTTCTTAGACAAACCATATTTGTCCATGGTATGTTGTTTCATATGTAGCTGGAATTGTATATAAATGGATTTGACTAGCAAATTTAGAGAATTTTAGCAAACTGGGGTTTTTACTTTCTGTCTTTGTTCATAAAAGATATTCTTCTGTAGATCAGTTTTATTTCATTTTTTATGGCTGACTAATATTCCATTGTGTATATGTGCCACTTTATCCATTCCTCTGTCAATGGACGTTTAAGTTGCTTCATTGTCTTAGCTACTGTAAATAGTGCTGTAATGAACATTGGAATGCATGCATTTTTTCAAATCATGGTTTTCTCCAGATATATGCACAGGATTGGGATTGCAATGTCATATGGTAGATCTATTTTAGTTTTTTTAAGGAACTTCAATACTGTTTTCCATAGTGGTTGTACCAATTTACATTCCTACTAAGCCTGCAGGAGGGTTTGCTTTTCTCCACACCCTCTCCAGTATTTATTGTTTGCAGACTTATTGATGAGGGCCATTCTGACTGTTGTGAGGTGGTATCTCATTGTAGTTTTAATTAGCATTTTGCTAGCAATTAGTGATGTTGGACATCATTTCATATGCTTTTTGGCCATCCATCTGTCTTTGTTGGAGAAAAATCTGTTTAGTTCTTATGCTTATTTTTTAAGTGTCTTGTTCGTTGTTTCCTATTGAGTTGCATGAGTTTTTGCATATTTTAGAGATGAATTCCTTGTTGGTAGTTTCATTTGCAAATATTTTCTCCCATTCTGTGGGTTACCTTTACGTTTGTTTTATGGTTTCCTTTCCTTTACAAAAGTTTTTATGCTTAATTAGGACCCATTTGTTTATTTATGTTTTTATTTTCATTATTCTGATGTGGATCCAAAAAGATATTGTCATGGTTTATGTCAATGAGTGTTCTACCTAAGTCTTCCTCTAAAGAATTTTATACTGTTAGGTTTTACATTTAGGTCTTTAATACATTTTGAGTTTATTTTTGTGTATGGTTTAAGAGGATGTTCTAATTTGATTCTTTTACATGTTGTTGTCCAGTTTTCCCAGCACCACTTATTGAGGAGAGTCTTTTCTCCATTGTATATACTAGCCACCTTTGTCATAGATTAGTTGAAGCCATCTGGTTCTGGACTTTTGTTTGTTGGAATTTTTTAATCACAGTTTCAATTTCAGTTCTTGTGATTGGTCCATTCATCTTTTCTATTTCATCTTGGTTTAGTCTTGTAAGATGGTACTTTTCTAAGAATTTGTCCATTTCTTCTAGGTTTTCCATTGTATTGGCATACAGTTGCATATAGCAGTCTCTTATGATCCTTTGTATTTCTGTGATGTCCATTGTCACTTCTCCTTTTCATTTCTAATTTCATTGATTTGAGTCCTCTCTTCTTTTTTTCTTGATCAGTCTGGCTAAGGGTTTTTCACTTTTGTTGATCTTTGCAAAGAACCAGATTTTCATTTCATTGATCTTTTCTATGGTTTTCCTTGTTTCTATTGCATTGATTTCTGCTCTGATCTTTATGATTTCTTTCCTTCTACTAACTTTAGGTCTTGTCTGTTCTTCTCTCTTAAAGTCTATTTGGTCTGATGTCAGTATTGCTATTCCAGCTTTATGTTTTTTTTCTTTTTTTCTTTTTCCTGTCTTTTTACCTTTCCTAGGGCTGCTCCCACAGCATTTGGGGATTCCCAGGCTAGGGGTCTAATCAGAGCTGTAGCCACCAGCCTACACCAGAGCCACAGTAACATGGGATCCGAGTGGGGTCTGCAACCTACACCACAGCTCATGGCAACACCAGACCCATAACCTGCTGAGCAAGGCCAAGGATCATACCCACAACCTTATGGTTCCTAGTCGGATTTGTTACCCACTAAGCCATGACAGGAACTCCAACTCCACCTTACTTTTGATGTCCATTTGCATGAAATATTTTCTTTCATCCTCTCACTTTCAATATGTATGTGTCCCTAGAAGTGAAGTGGGTCTCTTGAATACAACATATATATGGGTCTTTTTTTGTATCCATTCAGCCAGTCTATGTCTTTTGGTTGGGGCATTTAGTCTGTCAACATTTAAGGTAATTATTGATATATATATATGTTCTTTGGATTTGTTTTTGTTGCACTTTTTTCTTCCCTTCTTCTCCAGTTCTCTCCTCTTCTGGTTTGAGGACTATCTTTAGTGTTGTATTTGAGTTGATTTTTCTTTTTTGTGTATTAATTGTAGATTTTGGTTTGCAGTTATTCTGAAGTTTTGATATAAGGGTCTATATGTATATGAGATTGTTTTTATTTGTTGTTCTCTTAATTGCAAGTTCATCTCCAGTGTCCTGCATGTGTACCCACCTCATGATTTCTGATTTAGGTGGTATAATTGTGCATGGATGACTTTGTATCTTTACTGTATATATACCTTTACTGGTGAGCCTTGTCATTTGTGGAATTTTTGTTTCCTGTTGCTGTTCTTTCTTTTCTGCCTAGAGAAGTTCCTTTAGTAGTTGTAAGGCTGGTTTAGTATTGATGAATTCTCTCAGCTTTTGCTTATCTGTGAAGGTATCCTTTTTTCTCTTTTCTGTTCCACATCCGTAATTTCTACTAATCTGTCCTCCACCTCGCCTATTCGTTCTTCTACCTCCTGTATTCTGCTGTTAGTTTCTTCTAGTGAATGTTTTATTTCAGCTATTGTATTTTGCATCTCTTCTTGTTTAAGTTTTATATCTTGTATCTCTTTGCTCAGTGTTTCGTGTAAGATATCCATCTTTGCCTCCAGTTTATTTCCAATGTCTTGCATCATCTTCAGCATCAACAGTCTAAAGTCTTTTTCCTGGAGGCTGAGAATCTCCTGGTCACTTAGCTGATTTTCTGGGGTCTTTTTCTTTCTCCCTCATCTGAGTTACAGTTCTCTGTCTTTTCATTTTTATAGGTTTTTGGCATGGTGACCTTTTTCCAGATAATAGAGTTGTAGCCTCTCTTACTTCTGGTGTCTTCCCCCCTTGTGGCTGAAGTTGGTATGGGTGCTTGCTATAGACTTCCTGATGGGAGAGACTGATGCCTGCCCACTGGTAGGTGGAGCTGATTCTAATCCCTCTGTTGGGTGGGACTTTGTCTCTGGATGGGATTAGAAGCAGCTGTGTGCCTGAGGGGTCTTTAGTAGTCTGTTTACTGAGGGGCAGGGCTGTGATCCCACCTAGATTGTTGTCTGCCCTGGGGCTTCTCAGCAGCTGACTGATGGGTGGGGCTAGATTTTCCCAAAATGGTCACCTCCAGAGAAAGGCAGCTTCTGAATATTCCTGAGAGCTTTGCTTACAATGTCCTTCCCTCACAACAAGCCACATTCAGCCCTGTTTTCCCAGGATGTCCTCCAAGAACTGCAGTCAGGTTTGACCCAGATTGCTATGGAGACTTTGCTTTGCCCTGGGACCCAGTGCACATGAAAGTCTGTGTGTGCCTTTTAAGAATGGGCTCTCCGTTTCCCCCAGTCCCTTGGAGTTCCTGTGCCTAAGCCCCAATGGCCTTCAATGCCAGATGCTCCAGGGGCTCTTTTTCCCAGTGCCAGATCCCCACATGTGAGAGTTCGAGTGGGACTCAGAACTTTCACTCCTGTAGATGAATCTCTGTGAGCCAGTTAGTTTTCAGTCTGTGGAGCTTCCCACCCAGGAGGTATGGGTTTGTTTATATCCTGAAATTGCCCCTCCTACCTCTTGATGTGTCCTCCTCTTTTTCTTCTGGAGTAGGATATCTTTTTTAAGGTTTCTGGTCTATTGGGGTGAAGATTGCTCAGCCTTTAGTTGTGAATTTTGTTGTTTTTAGGAGAGAAGTTGAGCTCCAGTCCTTCTATTCCACCGTCTTAATCCCATCTCTGTACATATTACAATTTTGTGAGTTTGTCTTCCATAGTCTTTATTATGTTGAAGTAGGTTCCCTCTGTGGCCACTTTCTGAAGGGTTTTTATCATAAATGGATGCAGATATTTTTTTCAAAAGGTTTTTCTTCATCTATTGAGATGACCATCTTGTTTTTATTATTCAATTTGTTAATGTGGTATCTCACATTGATTGATTTGCAGATACTGGAAAAATCCTTATATCCCTGGGGTAAATTCCACTTGATCATGGTGTATGATCTTTTTAATATATTGGTTCTTACATTTTTCTAGTATTTTGTTGAAGATTTTTTGCTATATTTGTTTATTGATATTGGTACGTAATTTTATTTTTGTGGTATCTTTGTCTAGTCTTGGTATCTGGATGATGACGGCTACATAGAATAAATTTAGGAGTGTTCCTTCCTATACAAATTTTTAGAATAGTTTTAGAAGGATAGATATTAACTCTCCCCTACATGTTTGATAAAATTCACCTATGAAGCCACCTGGTCCTGGACTTTGGTTTGTTGGGAGTTTTTTAATCACAGTTTCAATTTCAGTACCTGTGATTGGTCTATTCATATTTTCTATTTCTTTCCAGTTCAGTCTTGGAAGCATGTACCTTTCCAAGAATTTGCCCATTTATCTTAAGTTGTCCATTTTGTTGGCTGATAGTTGTTTATAGTATTCTCTTATGATCCTTTGTACTGTAGATTTGTTTTGTAATGTCTTTGTCCAGTTTTGATATCAAGATATTTTAGATGAAATGAGGATTTTTAGTACTTCATATCATCTTTATTACTTTATTAGTTACATTTTAGGTATTTATTATTTATTTTTATAGTGTAGAACTGGAGAAACTAGAAATTAACTAGAGTATGGACCCAGAAACCCACATTTTCTAAAACTACAGCCCAAATGTTTTTATATATGAGTGGATATAAACAAGATAGTAAAGATACCAGAGAGAATGAAGGTCAGGGGAAAATTAGCAGTGAATTCTATTTCCCATTTTGATCTCTGAGAATGTCAATGAAACATGGGGTCATACTCTTGGATTGAGATTTGTAGAGTAGCAATAATTGGTATTTTGCACATAGAATTTGAATACTTTGCCATCAATAAAAATATACTGTAAGTTTTCTGGTCTTTGTCAGGTGGTGGCATTCCTGAGAAGACAAGCAGATAGGACAAAACCCAGATTTGAGTTGAGGAAGCTATGGATAGCCATTGCTGGAGTTTAACTCCTGTTGTGGGCAAAGAACAAGAAAATAAAGAAGGTGAAGAATTTCTGAAAGACTATATATTTATTCCAAATACTCCACACTGTGATACATCATAACTAAAAATAATTAGTGAGTTGGATGAGAAGTCACTATTAGTCTGAATGTACCATGTAAGATACAATAATTGTTCTTTTCTCGACAGATTATGGCCTCAAGAGTAAAGATAAACTAAGTTTTAGAAAATATTCTTTCACATTTGCATGGCAGTCATAAATCATAACTCTTTGCATGTAGAATCCATATATTGTTAAATAACCTTATTCTATTCTAAAGATGTTTTTCCCTTTATACAACCTATACTCAATACTTTCTTTAACTGTCAGGTTATATTGTAAAGTTTGTTTGATACTTCATCCAAAGCAAATAGTGATAGAGGAAACAATTCACAGTAATCTAGATTATGCATTCATAAAATAGAGTATCTGAAAACTTGACTCGACAAGCAATTATCATATGTATTTTTGCATAGCCAACAGTCCTCTAGCTCACAAACAGATGAGTTCCAAAAGTTCATTTGCTAGGAGATTTTTTTTTTTTTTTTTGTCTTTTAGGGCCACACCTGTGGCATATGAAGGTCCCCAGGCTATGGGTCAAATTGGAGCTGTAGCTGCCAGCCTACTCCACAGCCACAGCAACATGGGCTCCACGTCTGCAACCTACACCACAGCTCACAGCAATGCCAGATCCTTAAGCCAGTGACCGAGGCCAGGGATCAAACCCATGTCCTCAGAGATGTTAGCTGGGTTTGTTAACTGCTGAGCCCCAATGGGACTAGGATATTTTTAAAATTCAGAAGATATTTTCCCTCTAGGAACAATATTGGATATGGTGATTAGGTTATTGCACAAGACCAAAAATGCTGTCAAATTTGTAATAAAATTTAGTTTAATAAATTTTTATTGAACACTAATTGTGGGTACTGTTTATGTTTGACTCTGAAGATACAAAGATTTATAACCTTGAATTCAAGAAGCCAGGATATATGTGAATCACAAATTTGTATATGAAATGTAGAAGTACTTATTAAGCACCTAATTTAGATGCTGGGAATGTAATATAAGCAAAACAGGGGTTTGCTTTCAAGGAGCATGCTCTGAAGTAGAGGGAGCATGGATATTGACTTGACTAAGCTAAGCATGACTAAAGTGGTATTATAAGGAAGGTTCTGATTGCAGTAAATGTTAATAAGAGAGGACACTGACCTTGTTTGGTGGGTGATTTCCCAGGGAAAGCTGACATATGATGAATTATTGGGGTTTATGTGAACTAATCTGTGGGAAGAGTGGGAAGAGAATGATTTCCTGACATAAATAGAAGTCCTTAGGGAGAGAATACATTTAGAAGAGTTTTAGTAGTTTCACATCTTGGGTTGACTACACATAAGTAATGAACAAATTGATGAAATATACATAAGTCAGAGATTGCCTTATAATTAGGTTATGCTGCATAAGTACTTTAAAAAATCTTATTTGAAAAACATTCCAATTAGGTGTCCTATTATAATCCCAGAAGAAAATATGCTTCATAATGGTTTGCCAAAAATCCCGATCCAGTACTTGGGAATAATTGGAAGGTAATTTTCACCTTGTTTCTTGGGTTTTTTTTTTTTTTATCATTATTATTATTCCTGAATAGAACCTACTGTGAATGAGCCATGATTTCACTGTTAGATATAATCTAGGCTGTGCACTGTACTGTTGTCATATGATGAACAATTTGCCAAGGCAGTATACTTCATATGTTACATTGTATAACAATGTCCCCACTGTTAATTATAATTCCCTCTGTTCATATGCCTTTGACATTGACTTGAGGTTGTCCCTAGGACTTCCTTTGACTAACAAGATATTAGCAAATATGACACAAGGAAGAATTCGACAGACACTCACACAGTGAGAGTTGTCCTCTCTCACAGCTGGAAATTCTTCCCTGGAATAATGAATAAGCCAGGGCTAGCCTGCTAAAAACATGTAATCCAACCAGTAGCCAACCTGAGCTGCCACACATGTATATATACGTCCACCTTAGAATACGTAGCCTCATTTGAGCCTCCAGGTAACTCAGTTGGATGAGAGCAGCAGAACAGGCCAGCTGCATTTAGCATAAGATGCTGACTGACATGATTGTGAAATGTCAGTTTTCAGGCCACCATGTCTTGGCGTTATTGGTTATATGAGGGTATTTACAAAGATGTTTGGAAAAATCAAATGACCCATTTTCCAGAATGCAGTATATTATGAATTCACAAGCTATCTTACAAATGAATATGGCAAAAAATATGTTATCTTGTGCACCACTAACAAAATCTCTATTCTCTGCTAAGCATGAACTTTCTGAGAGTTTCATAAATATATTAATAAGTCACACCATTTATTTGTTTCCTCAGGCTTCATCCTTCCACTCATTAACTTAACAATATTTATTGAATAGCCACCACAAGTCATACAGTGCATGAAGTGCTTTGAGTACAAAGGCAAAAAAGACATTGCATCTCTGTCTTTGGTCTTCACTTCCATGCAAATAGATTTGCATTTATACTACAAGGTTAAATGCATTGCAAAAGATCGGGTATCCCCTGGGACAAAGGCTTCCAGAGATGACTTCCTAGAAAAAGGGATATTTCAGCTAAATTTTCCTCCAGGGAGTCTAAGCTTTTAACCATTTACATATGTAGTTCAGATCATTATAAAATGACTGTGTTATAAGTAGCAATGATTTATTACATTGGTATTTTAGCTTCAATGTTAATAAATTGAAGATGAAATGGAAGATATTTTCTGTGTCTTCACTCATCAGGCTTCGATTTAGGATATCCAAAAAATTCTCATGATTTATTTAAAATGTCCATATTGACACTCAGATTCCTCTCAAATGTTGAGATTAGTATATGAAATTCTATGAATATCCTGATGCTATTTATTGCCAGATAAAAAATCTTTTACATAAGCTTGAAACCATGATAACAAACCAGATGCAAATCAATGGAGGAAGTCAAGCTTTTAAATAGTTAGGTTAGCCACAATGAGACCAAAACTTTCTTCTGTACTGAGGCTGCCAATAATAAACTCTAATTAAATTTGCAGTGCAATTATGGGAAAAGGAAGGGTGCCATCCACATTGGCCTCTCTGGACTACTTTCACCCAACAGGTTTTATTTTGTTCTTTTTTTTACAATATCCATATTTTTGTCAAAACATGTATAATGACAATTTTCAATAGCATGGAGTCGTCATAGGCTTAAAGAATGTCTCATGCTACATTATCATCATGTTTATTTCATAATGCTCCCTCATAGAACTTTTAAGATTTTACACGAGTCTCTCTAAAAAAATACTTTTTAAGTAGAAACAGTTCAGAGTTCCTGCTGTGGCAGAGTGGGTTAAGAATCTGAATGCAGCAACTCATGTCCCTGCGGAGGTATGGCTCACTTCAATGTGGAGTTTCAGGTTCGACCCCGGCCCTGGTGCAGTGGGTTAAAGGATCAGGCATTGCTACTGGTATGGTTCAGATTCAATCCCTAGCCCAGAAACTTTCATATGTTGTGGATGTGGCCATAAGAAATAAAAAATAATTTAAAAATTAATAAATAGGAACAGTCCAATAAGCATATGGAAGGATACTTTACCAATTTAAAGCTTTATTTTAAGAATAACTTCTAGGATATATACATATACATATATATATATATGTATACACTCACACACACACATATATATACATGCTATATATACATATATATATATACATATTTTGTTTTCCAATAAATCTCAAATAGGATTATAATATATATATAGATAGTCATATATGTTGCATAAATACTCATTTTACAAGTTGTGTACAGATAAAACACATTATTACCTGAACAAAAATAAGCAAATCTTATGTTTAAATATTTCGTGTTTGTTATGGAATTGAAATTCTGGGGTCATTTGTGCCCTTGAAATCTGCTTTTCAGTTTTTCCAATTCCTAAGTTATTATCAGTCAATTCTCATCAATTAGCTATCTTTCCTCTTAATTCTTTTTAGGTTTAATATCTGTATGTATCCAAACCCTCTCTCATTCATCAAAAATGTGTGTGATTGTGTGTGTATGAGAGAGATATACAGAGAAAGCAACAGTGAGAGAGTGAATTATCAGTAACTAGAAGGCTAGAAAAGAGATGTGATTAAAATAGACAGCAATGAAGTAATGTCACTGGTAAAACACGACATCACCTTCTCAACAAACAATTTGGGTATATTGGACATCCACATATAAAAAATATGAACCACATCTAAACCTCATTTCTTATACAAAAATTAGCTCATAATGGATGATATATATAAATAGACAATAAGAATCTATAAGGCTTTAGAACAAAATATAGGTAAAAAGCTTCATGATTAAGAGTTAAGTAAATACTTTTTTACATGACATCAAAACCATGTTCCTTATAAAAATTAATACACTGAACTTTATAAAAATTGAAAATATTGTGCAGTGAAGGATACTGAGATAATGAAATATAACAAAAAGGCCACTATAAACAAAGAAATAAATATCCAACAAAAATCTTGTCTTAAGAATGTATGGGAGTTCCCATCATGACTCAGTGATCAGCATAACCGACTACATCCATGAGGATGCAGGTTCGATCCCTGGCCTTGCTCAGTGGGTTAAGGATCCAGTGTTGCTGTGAGCTGTGGTGTGGGTCATAGCCACGACTTGGATACTGTGTTGTGTTGCTGTGGCTGTGGTGTAGGCCAGCAGCTACACTTCTGATTGGACCCCTAGCCTGGGAACCTCCATATGCTGCGGGTGCAGCCCTAAAAGACAAAAAAAACAAAAAGTATGTTACTTTCAAAATGCTGCAGTAAGAAACACAATTCAATTTATGCAGAAATTGACACAACACTGTCAATCAACTATATTCTAATAAAAATAAAAAAATCAAAACAGAGAAAATACATGAATACATTACCAAAGAGGCTATACTGATAGCAAATATAAACATGAAAAAATATTCAAAATTATTAATTAAACCCACAATGAATGATCTTAAAATAGCTAAAATTAAAATTTAAAAAAAAGAACATTAAGTAAAAAAAAAAAAAATCAAGTGTTGGTGAGGGTGTGGAGCAACTGGAACGCTCATACATTGCTGATAGAGAAACCAAAATGTTAAGAGACGAACTGGAAAATAACTTGAAATTTTCTCATGAAGTTAAATTTACACTTAGTGCAGTGATCTTGAAGTCCCACTCAAAGGTAATTAACTTATGTATATTAAAACTTATCTTCACATGAAAATCTGTGCATGAGTAACAGCTCCATTCATAATTGCCCACAACCAGAAACAACCCAAATGTTTTTCAAAAAATGAATGAATAAACAGACTGTGGTAGTTCCATACAGAAGTATAACACTGAATGATAAAAAGGGGAAAACTATTGATTCACACAACTTATATAAATTGAAAGTGAAATAAGGTTGTCTCAAACAGTTATATACCATATGATTTTAAAATGACCAAATGATAGTGATGTAGAACAACTGACTGTCAAGCGTTCAGAGTCTGAGAGAAGTGTTAAAAAAGGAATTTTGGGGGACAATAGAACTGTCCAGTATTCTGATTGTGATAGTGGTTACATAAATTTAGAAATTGTCAAAATTCAGAGAACTGTATACCAAACATAGGCAGTGTTATTTAGAAGAAAAATAAAACAGTAGTAGAATTTCATGTTTTTAAAAGCCTTGAGGTTTGTTGATTCCTCTATATTCCTACATATGCATCAATTTCCTTACAACATTCTAGCTTTTTGAAGAGTAGGAATCATGTCGTTATTTTTCAAATAACTTTCAACTTTAGAACAGTCTAGATTTATAGAAAAATTGTGAAAATAGTTACTATATATGATTTTTATCATTCTTGACTTAATGTGGTGCATTTGTTATAATTTATAAATCAATATTGATACACTGTTGTCAACTAAACTACACACTTTATTTCCTTTTTTAAATATCTAATATCCTTTTTCTGTTCCAAGATTCCATCCAGTATATCACACGACATTCAGTCATCGTGTCTCTTTAAAATATTCTCAGAGGTGTTCTCATCATGGCTCAGTGGTAACTAACCTGACTAGGATCCATGAGAATGTGGGTTCAATCCCTGTCCCCACTCAGTGGGTTAAGGATCCAGGGTTGTAATGAGCTGTGGTGTAATTCGCAGACATGGCTTGGATCTGGTATTGCTATGACTGTGGCTTAGGCAGGCAACTGCTGCTCAGATTTCACCCCTAGCCTGGGAACTTCTATATGCTGTGGGTGCAGCCCTAAAAAGAAAAAAAAAATCCTCTTGGATAAGATTTTATCAGACTTTCCTTGTTTCTGATGACCTTGAGAGTTTTAAGGAATAATGGTCAAGCATTTTGAGGAATAATTTTCAATTGAGATTGGTTGGCCATTTATCTTGTAAAGAGACTAGGGTTTTAAGTTCTTAGGAGGTAGATCAAAATGGTAAAATGTAATTACCATTACATCATATCTAGGTACATACCATCAACATGACATATTGATGTTAACACTGAACAACTGGCTGAAGTAGTGTTTGTCAGAATTTTCCACTGTAAAGTTAATGTCTTTGCCACCTTTTCCATACTTTACTCTCTGAAATGACTGTTTAAGGAATGAATAGTTATGCACCATCTCAAAGAGCTAAGTAACTGCATAAATTATTTGGAATCTTTCTGTATGGGAGATTTGTCTATTTTCCACACTTTATTTATTGAATCATCTATTTATACAGTGTGGACTCAGGGATATTTTATAGTTTGTATTATAATGTAACAATACTGTATTTTAGTACAAACTAAATTCAGCTTTGGTTTATAGGTAGTCCTCTGATGGGCCTCTCTGAGGGTGTTCCTATGACACACAACCCTATTGTTGTGGAGATATAAATATATATAATTTTATACTCCCTTACTCTCTGGCCTTACAAGATACGCCAGATTCTTCTGGTTAATTTCTTGTTCCAGTCGTATATTCAGGCATTTCTCCAAGGATTTCTGGTTCCTTTTATTGTACACTGTTTTTAGAAACTAAGACCTGGATACCAGGTGTGCTTATTGATATCAGAGTGTCTTTTCCTAAAGGAAATATTGGTCATCTCAGCTGACCAAGTAAGGAAATACATATTCATGTCTAGCATGTGTATATAGACATTAATATAAATGTTTTAGTATGCAACCATCTGTATCTATATTACATATATGTGAATTCATAGAGATTCCTCAACTTCAAACCCATTACAACACTCTCATTCTAGCCTCTCCCATTTGCTTGTCTTTAGTAAGATGAGCAGCAGTGAGAAACCTGATTGCTCCCATTTGCCAATCTTAGTCATATCTGTTTAATTCTAGTGTACATCTTTAGCAGTATCAGAAATGTTTATACGTACCCTCATTAAAAACAACTCAATCAACTAGAGTATAGGTCTTATGTACAGTTACTTTTTTCTTTACTCTTACAGTTTACTCATTTCCAGAGTTACCTGGGTCAATGACTTTTTCTTCCACTCCTTTTTATTGATGTTAATTCATACATTCGTGATACAGTTAAATTTGTTTGTCACATTTCATTCCATACAGGATGCCCCAACCTCCTAAATTATTTGCGAAAATCTGTATACATTAATGTAAACTCTGCTTTGGAAAATTCTATGGCTTTTGAAAAGTGAATAGTATTGCATGTCCAACTCTGAAGTATCATGTGGAATAGTTTTACCACAATATAAACTCTTATCGCTTCACCTATTCAGCTTCCTCTATCTCCTTGACACTTTGGGAATTTTTTTTAATCAACTACTGATTTCTTTAAAGTCTCTATAGTTTTGCCTTTTTTTTTTTTTTCAGAATGATATATAATGGGAATCATATAACATATAGCTTTTTCACACTGGCTTTTTAGACTTACTAATATAAAATTAAAAATAACCTTTGTCTTTTCATGGCTTGTTAATTTACCTTTATCACTGTATAATATTTATACACACACATTCACAGCATATTTAAAAACTTGCCAGTTGAATATACCTTGGCTGCTTTAAGTTTTGGAAGACTATGAATACAGCTGCTATACACATTCACATGAAAATCTTTTTATGACCATATATTTAAAAATAAGTTGAGTAAATACCTAAAATGCCATTTTTGATTGTATGATAAGACTATATTTGGCTTTGTAGGAAACGGGCAAACTCTCTTCCAAAATGTTTCTATACCTTCATTCCCACTTCCCTATCAACTATTGATATTTTCAATTTTTAGGGTTTTAGTCACTCTTAACAGCTATGTAGTAGTATCTGATTTTTGTTTTAATTTTCAAATTCCTAATGATACAATACAGAGAACATCTTTTTGTATAATTATTTTCATATTACTCTGCTGAAGTGTCAGTTCATATCTTATACTAATTATTATGTTATTTGCTTTCCTATTTTCAGATTTTAAGAATTATTTCTGTATTTTCAATATATGACCTTTATCAGATATCTGCTTTGCAAACATTTCTTCCATTCTGTGACTTGCCTTTCCCTTTCCTCAGTAATTTTTATTGAATAGAAAATTTAAATTTTGAAAAAGTTTATTTATCATTTATTTCCTTCACTGATTTTGTTTTTGGTGTATCTAAAAACACATCACAAAACATGAGGTCATACACATTTTTCCTATTTTTCTAGATGATTTATTATTTGGCATTTTTATATTTAATTTTTTTTTGTCCTTTTTCCATTTCTTGGGCCACTCCCACAGCATGTGGAGGTTGCCAGGCTAGAGGTCAAATTGGAGCCATAGCCGCCAGCCTATGCCAGAGCCACAGTAACACGGGATCCAAGCTGCGTCTGCAACCTACACCGCAGCTCACAGCAACGCTGGATCCTTAACCCACTGAGCAAGGCCAGGGAATGAACCTGTAACCTCATGGTTCCTAGTCGGATTCATTAACTACTGAGCCATGATGGGAACTCCTATATTTAATTTTTTTGAATTAATTTCTACGAAAGTAAAAAGTCCTGTATCCAGGTTCTTTTTCTTCTTTTCTTTTGCATATATGCACATCCCATTTGTCCAATATCATTTGTCGAAAAGACTCTTATATCTCTATTGAATTGTTTTGTTTCTTAAAGATCAGTTAACTGTGTTAATGTGAGTCTAAGTTGAATCTCTCTCTATCCTCTTCCTTTGAACTATTTGTCTATTCTTTGTCATCACTATACAGTCTCAATAACTATGCCTTTATAGTAAGTCTTTATTTGGGTTCTTTTATTCCTCCAACTTTATTACTCTTCCTTAGTATTTTGTTGGCTATTCTGTTTTTCTATAAAAATATATTATAATTAGATTGCAGTATCTACAATATCTACAAAATTGCTTTCTAGAATTTGGGGGAGGATTGCATTGAAACTATAGATCGACCTTGGAATATATTGTAACAATATTGAGTCTTCCTACCCATGAACATAAACCGTCTCTCCATTTAGGTAGAACTGCTTTGCTTTTTCCTTTTTTTTTTTTTAATCTTTTTAGGGCTGCAACTGTGGCATATGGAGGTTCCCAGGCTAGGGGTTGAATCAGAGCTGTAGCTACTGGCCTACACCACAGCCATAGCAACCCAGGATCCGAGCCATGTCTGTGACCTACACCATAGCTCATGGCAACGCCAGATCCCTAACCCCTGAGCAAAGCCAGGGATCAAACCTGCATCCTCAGGATGCTAGTCAGATATATTTCCACTGAGCCACAATGGGAACTCCAAATGTAGACCTGCTTTTGTTGTATCATTGTACACATACAGAACTTATATGTATTCTCTTGTATTTATAACTATTTTTTGCCATTGTGAATGTTATTAGGTTTTTATGTATAATTCCAATTGTTCAGTGCAGGTATATGGAAACTAATGTGCCTTCATATATTAATCTTAAAGCACCTATGGTTAAGTTATTAGTTCCAGAGGCTTTTTAAAACTCTAATTATTTGTAATTTTCTACATAGACAATCATGTCATCTACAAAGTTTTATTTTTTCCTTTCTGATCCATATCCCTTTTATTTCCTTTTTCTTGCCTAATTGCATTATCTTGGACTTCCAGTACAGTGTTGAATAGCAGTGGTTAATATGTAATGCCTTATTCTCAAACTTTGGAGAAAAGCATCCAGTTTCTCACCACTAAGGATTATGTTAACTGCATGTTTTCTGAGGATGTTCTAAATCAAGTTGAGGAAGTTCTCTTATATTTCTGTTTTGCCTAAAGTTTTTAATATGAATAGGTGTTGTATTTGTCAACTGCTTTTACTAAATCAAATGATATGATCGTTCAGTTGTTTTATTATTTAGCCTTTCATGTGATGGGTTATAATAATGGATTTTTTTTTCTTTTCAGGGCTGCACTTGCTGCATATGTAAGTTCCCAGGCCAGTGGTTGAATTGGAGCTGCAGCTGCCAGCCTATGCTGCAGCCACAGCAATGCCAGATCTGAGCCACATTTGTGACCTACACCACTGCTCACAGCAATGCCGAACCCATAACCCACAGAGTGGGGCAGGAATCAAACCCATGTCCTAATGGATATTGGTTGGGTTCATTACCACTGAGCCACAATGGGAACTCCATAATAAATGATTTTTGAATCAGTGTTAAAGCAACCTGGTTTACCTAGAATAAATCTCATCAGTGGTTGTGAAAAATCATTTTTATTGTATTTCATTTGATGATATTTTGTTGACATTTCTATATTTATGACTATAATTTTGATCTATAATTTTACTCTCTTGTAAAAAGTCTTTGCCTTGTTTTGGTATTAGATTAATGCTGACCTCTTAGAATGAGCTAGGAAGTATTCTCTCTTCTGTTTGCTGAAAGGAATTATAAGGAATTAGGACAGTATTTTTCTTAAAAGTTCATGTAATTGGCTGATAAATCTGTTTAGGCCCTTATGTATTTTTTTTTTCCTTTTAGGACTGCACCTGTGGTTTATGGATGTTCCCAGGCTAGGGGTCAAATTGGAGCTGCAGCTGCCAGCCTATGGCCACAGCTCCAGCAACATCTGTGACCTATATTTCAGTTTGTGACAATATCAGATCCTTAACCCAATGAGCAAGGCCAGGGATTGAATTCACATCCTCATGAATACTGGTCAGTTTCTTAACCTGCAAAGCTACAACGGGAACTCCTGTTTAGGCCCTTTTAAAAACTTTATTACTGCCTTAAGTTATTTTATATATACATATATATATAATATGCACGTATATAATATATACACGTATATAATATACACGTATGTAATATACACATATGTAATATACATGTATGTAATATACACGTATGTAATATACACGTATACATACACGTGTATAATACACGTGTAAATCGTATATAATTTATACGATACGTATACAATTTATACATACATATATAATTTATACATACGTATACAATTTATACGATACGTATATAATTTAAACGTGTATAATTTATACATACGTATATAATTTATACGATATGTATACAATTTATACGTATACAATTTATACGATACGTATATAATTTATACGATATGTATATAATTTATACATATATAATTTATTATATATGTATATACACATGTATAATTTATACATATATAATTTATTATATATGTATATACACATGTATAATATATACATATATAATATACACATGTATAATATACACATGTATAATATACACACATATAATATACACACATGTAATATACACACATGTAATATATACACATATATAATACACACATAATATACACACACATATAATATACACACATATTATATACATATGTATTATATATACATATATATAATATATACATATATATTATATATACATATAGTCTGTTCATATTATCTATCTACTGTGTGTATTTTCCTGGCTTGTCTTTCAAGAAATTGGTCCATTTCATCTATGATATTAAATTTGTGAGCATAGACTGGTTCATAAAATTCATTTACTGTCCTTTTGATGTCAAGAGGATCAGTAGTACTGGGTATGCTCTCTCCCTCTATCTCTTTTTATTCTTAGCTTGGCTATAGGTTTATCAGGTTTAGCTTTGATTTATAAAACTCTAAATTTCATAATTCATTTTTTTCTGATTAAGTTTTCATACAATTCTCAACTTTCCTAATGTGGAAGCCTTGGGCATTTAAATCTTGAACTTTCTTCCTTTATGATATATTAATTTAATGTTATAAATGTTCTTCTAAGTACTCCTTTCAGGGCCTTCCACAATTTGTTTTTTAAATTTCAATTTAGCTCAATATTTTTTTCCTTTAAACATCTACTTTGGCCTGTGTGTTATTTAGTAGCATATTGTTTAGTCTTCAAATATGTCGGGATTTCCAGCTAGTTTTTGTTATTGATTTCTAATTTAATTCTATTGAGGTCTGAGAAGACTCTTGAATGATTTATATAATTTTAAATTTGTTTAGGTGTGTTTTATTGTTTAGAATGTAGTATATCTTGGGGAAATCTTCCATGTACATTTGAGAAGAATGTATATTCTATTGTTATTGAATGAAATATTCTGCACATGTCAAAGAGATAAATCAAGGGTGTTATTCTAGTCAACTACATTCTTACTGATTTTATGACCACTTGAACTATCAAATACTAAATGAGCAGTGTTGATGTCTACAATTATAAAAATGATTTTATCTGTTTCTCCTTATAGTTCTATCAGTTTTGCCTCACATGTTTTGATGAACTATTATTAGGTACATATATGGTAAAGATTATTTCCTCTGAGAGAATTGACCTACTTTTTAATTTTAGTGCACTTAATTATCTATGCTAAGCTACCATGTTAAAATTTATTTTCTCTAAAATTAATATAGTTACTCCAGCTTTCTTTTGATTAGTAGGATTTAGCATGATTTGTCTTACTTCATCTCCTTACTTTAAATTTATCCAAGGCTATATTTAAAGTGGGTTTCTGGGAATTCCCATTGTGGCTTAGCAAGTTAAGAACCTGACTAGTAACCATGAGCATGTGGATTTGATCCCTGGCCTCCCTCAGTGGGTTAAGGATCCAGTGCTGCTGTGAGCTGTGGTGTAGGTTGCAGATGCAGCTCAGATCTGGTGTTCCTGTAGCTATAGTGTAGGCTGGGAGCTGCAGCTTCAATTTGACTCCTGGCCTGGAAACTTCCATAAGCCATTAAGCACAGCCCTAAAAAGAAAAAAAAAAAAATGGTTTTCTTATATGTAGCATATAGTTGGAGCTTATTATATATACTCTGAAATTCTTTTTTTAAACCAAGTCATTTAATTTTTTAAAAATTTTATTAGAGTGTATTTGACTTATTCTGTTGTGTTTTAAGTGTACAGCAAAGTGAATGGGTTACACATACACAAATAGCTATTCTTTTTCAAATTTTTTACCATATGGGTTATTACAGAATATTGAGTAGATTTCCCTATGCTATAAGAAGGTCCTTGTTAGTTATCTAATTTATATATAGTACTATGTATATGTTAACCCCCAAATTCTAACTTACCCCTCCAACATTTCCTCTTTTGTAACCATAATTGGATGTCAAAATCTGTGGTCTGTTTCTATTTTGTAAATATTATTTTGTATCATTTTTATTAGGTTCCCCATACATATCCCACATAGCTCTATATTAAAAAAAATCTCCAATCAAAAAATAAACATAATAGTCTTTTTCTCCAAAGAAGACAGATGGCCACAAAGCATATGAAAAGTTGCTCAAAATCACTAAATATTAGAGAAATTCAAATCAAAACTACAATGAGGTATCATTTCACACCAGTCAGAATGGCCATCTTTAAAAAGTCTACAAACAATAAATGCTGGAGAGAATGTAGAGAAAAGCCAACCCTACTACATTCTTAGTTAGAATGTAAATTGGTATAACCACAATGGAAAACAGTATGGAAGTTCCTCAGAAAACTAAAAATAGAACTACCATATGACCCAGCAATCATACTCCTGGGCATATATCTGGAAAAAAGAGTAATTCAATATAAGCAACTTATACAACTCAACAGCAAAAAAGCCAATCAATTAATAGAAAAATGGGCAAAAGACCTCAATAGACTGTTCTCCAGGGAAGATATACAGATGGCCAGCAAACACATGAAAAAATGCTCAACATCGCTGATTATAAGAGAAATGCAAATCAAAACTACCATGAGATACCACCTCACACCAGTCAGAATGGCCATCATTAATAAATCCACTAATAACAAGTGCTGGAGGGGCTGTGGAGAAAAGGGAACCCTCCTGCACTGCTGGTGGGAATGTAAACTGGTACAGCCACTATGGAGAACAGTTTGGAGATACCTTAGAAATCTATACATAGAACTTCCATATGACCCTGCAATCCCACTCTTGGGCATCTATCCGGACAAAACTCTACTTAAAAGAGACACATGCACCCGCATGTTCATTGCAGCCCTATTCACAATAGCCAGGACATGGAAACAACCCAAATGTCCATCGACAGATGATTGGATTCGGAAGATGTGTTATATATACACAATGGAATACTACTCAGCCATAAAAAAGAATGACATAATGCCATTTGCTGCAACATGGATGGAACTACAGATTCTCATACTGAGTGAAGTGAGCCAGAAAGACAAAGACAAATACCATATGATATCACTTATAACTGGAATCTAATATCCAGCACAAATGAACATCTCCTCAGAAAAGAAAATCATTGATTTGGAAAATAGACTTGTGGCTGCCCAATGGGAGAGGGAGGGAGTGGGAGGGATCGGGAGCTTGGGGTTATCAGATACAACTTAAAATAGATTTACAAGGAGATCCTGCTGAGTAGCATTGAGAACTATGTCTAGATACTCATGTTGCAACAGAACAAAGGGTGGGGGAAAAAAAATGTATACATGTAAGGATAACTTGATCCCCTTGCTGTACAGTGGGAAAAAATAAATAAAAAAAAGAAAGAAAAAAGAGTAATTCAAAAATATATGTGCACTCCAGTGTTCACTGTGGCACTATTTACAATAGCTGAGACATGGAATCTACAAAAATGTACATTGACAGAGGAATAATGGTACATATTATACAATGGAATATTACTCAGCCACGAAAGAGAATGAAATGATGCCATTTGTGGCAAGAGGGCTGGGCCTAGAGTTATTCATACTAAGTGAAGTCTGTAAGAAAAAGGCAAATATGAAATTCTTTTTTAATAGTCTTTAATTGTTATATAGGCTATTCCCATTAAGAGTGACATCAAGGAATTCCCTGGTGACTCAGCAGGTTAAGGAACCAGTATTGTCACTGAGGTGGCTTGGGTTGCTGCTGTGGCACAGGTTTGACCCCTGGCCTGGGAATTTCCACATGCTGCAAATGTGGCAAGAAAAAAAAATCATCAATATATGTAGTTGGGTTAATGTTCATAATTTTTTGCATTTACTGCACTTGTTCTATGTTCTTTGATCCTATCCTCTCATCTTATTCCCTTCTTCCTCTTCTCTACCTCCTTCACTTATCCTCCTCCTCCTTCTCTTTTGCCTTTTCTGGTTTTAATTGTGCATTTTTCATGATACCATTTTTTTTCTCCTCCCTTAGCATATCTATTATACTTCCTTTAAAATGTATTTACAGGTTGACCTAGAATTTGCATTATACATTTGAAACTATTTTAGATTTTCAATCAGATAACACTATACTGCTTCATGGATGATGGAGATTCTTGGTAACAGAATATTACCAGTTCCTTCATTCCATAGGTTATAAAGTCTCTGTCATTCATTTCAGTTACTCTTTTAACTGTTATCCATTGTTATTATTCTTACTTTAAGCAGCTACCTTTTAGATCAATTAAGAAAAATACAATTAAATAAATTACTTACCTTCATTTTTCCTCCATTTCCTTTCTATGTGCAGATCTGAGTTTTCAACCTATATCATTTCTCTTCTCTCAGAAAAACTTCTTGTAATGCAATGTAATTTTTATCTGTATTCTGGTTTAAGTAATTTTCATCTTTATTCCTTACTCTAGCTGATTTCAGCTTTTCTCTTTATCTTTGATTTTCAATAATATACCCAGGTGTACCCGTTCTGGTATTTACTGCGCTTGGGATTCACTGAGCTTTCTGGAGCTGCGGTTGTTGTCCACTGCTAATATTGGGACATTCCTGGCCATTTTTATTTTAAATATTTCTTTTGCTTTTTTATCTTCTATTTTTTCAAATATACATGTAATACTTTTTGAAATTGTCTCATAGATAATTCCTATAGAAACTATTCTGTTTTTATTCAGTATATATTATATTTTAGGAATTTCCTATTGACCTGTGTTAAAACTCACTGTGTCTTTCCATGTTCAGCTTACTGATGAGCCCATCAAGAGTATTCTTAATTTCTGTGAAAGTGTTTTGGATGTCTAGCATTTCATTTTTTCCCTTGGGATTTCCATCTTTCTGTTTATATCACCCCATTCTGTTCTTGCATACAATTTACCTTTTTCATCAATGTTTGTAATAGTAATCATAATTAATCATACTTAATAATTCCACCACTGTGCCATGTCTAAGACAATTCTGATGCCTGCTTTGTCTCTTAAGACTGTGTCTTCTGATTTTTGACATGTCATAATTTTTTCTTGAAAGCTGACCATGTTGTAAACTCACTAGGAACTGAAGTCCATAGGACTTTAGCATGAACTTTTATGTTAATATGCCTAAGAGTTGAGCTTTATTTATTATTTATAGCAGGTACTTGTCTGAGGTTTCAATATCATTCCCTATTATAGTTTTTTTCTTTTCCCTTCTTGTCCTAGGATTTCCATTAAATCTCTTTAAATAGAGTGGGTGCCTTCAGCCTTTTTTAGTTGTAATTCACACTCTACTGAAGCACAGTTGATGTGCTTCAGGTGTGAGGGGAAGTGTTTTATAATCCTATGATTAATTCTCAGTTCTTTAGTGGGCCTGTGTCCTTGGGTTATCACCTTAATAGGTATTTCTAAGATTTGGTCTCTCCTTAGGTGATAAAAGGCTTGAGGAGACTAGAATCAGGTAATTTCCCTTCTCTGATGTTGGATCAGCTATTTTTTTTAAAAAAAGTATTCTCCCTTTCTCAATGGTCCTTTGCTATGGAGGATGCACTGGCTGTATTTGAAAATGGTTCAACTCCTTCTCTCTTTGCCAGAAATAAGAACACTTTTCACTTGGCCCTTTGCTTGTGCGAACCTGGTTGATTTCCAGGAGATAAAATCAATAAAAGTATGGGAGTCTCTATAATACTGCAGTCATAAGATTTCATCACTCTCACACTGGTCAACACTTTGACTTCAACAATTTGTTAAAGTTATTACTTAAATGTTCCTATCAGTTTATAGCTCTAGTGACTTCCACCCCAGGTAAACTGATATAATCTTGGATCTGATTCTCTTTATTCACCTGTCTCTCCAGATTTTGAGGTGGCATTTTGCCCTGTGATCTCAGTTGTTTGCTGGATCTAAGAAAATTCATTGGTTTTCTTTTTCTTTTTCTTTTTTTTTCACATTTTCTCTTGTAGAAGGAAATGATAATTTCCAAGATCTTTACATGTTAATCTGAAGCTGTAAGTGCCATTACCTTTACAAAACTTGATGTTGCCCCTTCACTCTCTTTCCTTTTTTTGAATTCGTGTGTGTGTGTGTGTGTGTGTGTGTGTGTGTGTGATTTCTCAAAGTCCTATAACTGTTTTAAAGACTTTGCTATATTTTTCAGAAGGTCTCCTATGTTTGCTTCTGGACATAATTATCTAAATTGCTAGTAACTAATCCTCTATATGGTAAGGCTATCTGATGAAATTTAATTTTTGGTTCTAAATTTTTACTTTAACTATATAATTTACATTTAAAGTTTCTGGTTACATTCCTCATCTTGTCTATTATTTATTGACCATATTAATGTTACCTACTTTTTTTTAACTTTTGTTCCCCCCCAGACTTGTATATTCCTTTGGATTGCATATGCCATTGTATATGCCTTCCCTGATATCTTACTTTCTGCTTATGTTCTGAGCCCTGAGACATATTAGAACCAGAAAATGCCTTAAGGTAACATGTACCAGATAGGACTGGAGATAAGGGGGTAGAGTAGAAGGACTTGAGCTTAGCTCTTCTCATGAAAACACAAAAAATCACAACTAAACGCTGAACCACCATTCAAAACAAAAAAGGCTAGAGCCTACCAAAAAATGTTATTTTACAAGTAAAGACAAAGAAGCCAAAATGAGACAGTTAGGAAGGGCACTTTTGTGATATAACCAAATCCTATACCCACCAGATGGACAAATAACAACTGGAAAATAATTATATCATGGAAGTTCTCCTAGAGGGGTGAGATTTTTGATCCCTGAGGCAGGCCACCTAGCCTGGGGCTCTGGCATCAGGAGGAGCTGCCTCCAGAGCATTTGGCTTTGAAGGCCAGCTGGGCTTGAGTGCAGGAGCTCCAAAGGACTAGGGGAAGCAGAGACTCCACTTCTAGAAAATGCACACACAAGTTTTCACATGCACTGAATCCTGAGGCAAAGCAGAGACTCCATAAGCTTTTGGGCCAGATTACCTGTGGGTCTTGGTGGGTATCCTAGAGATATAGAGGCAAAGGTAGACATATAGTCAAAGTAGGAAATCATTTACACACAAATATTATATCAAACCCAGCAATTGGAGAAAGGGGGAGTACAAATGCAAGATATTGGAAATGGATTTGAAATTAAGAGACCAGCAGCTTAATACATTTATAGACTACTGGATCAAACCTCATAATAACTACAAACCAAAAATTTACAATAGATACACACACATAAAAGACAAAATAATCCAAAAACAACACTAAAGATAGTCATCAATTCCAAGAGAACAAAAGAGTAAACAAAGAAAAAAGACCTAAAAAACCACATCCAAATAGTTAACAAAATGGCTATGTATATACATATATATATGTGTGTGTCTATATATATATACATATATATATGTGTGTGCATATATATATATATATATATGTATATATATATATATATATAAAATTACTTTAAAAGTAAATCTATTACCACATGCTCCAACCAAAACATATGGACTGGCTGAATGGATACAAAAACAAGACCACTATCTACAAGAGAGCAACTTCAGATCTAGGAAAACATACAGACTGAAAATGAGGAGATGGAGAATGGTATTCCATGTAAATTGAAATCAAAAGAAAGTTGGAGTAGCAATACTCATATCAGAAAAAAAAAAATAGACTTAAGTAAAGACATTTATAAGAATAAATGACATTACATTATGATCAAGGTATCAATCAAGAAGAGGATATAATAATTATAAATATATATCCAACATAGGAGCACCTCAATATATAAAGCAACTGATAACAGCCTTAAAAGCAGAAATCAACAGTAACACAATAATAGTGGGGGACTTAAAAATCCCACTTACATAAATAGACAGATCATCTAGACAGAAAATCTATAAGGAAAAGACAGTCCTTAAATGACACATTATACCAAATGGACTTAAGTGATATTTATAGAACACTCCACCTGAAAGTAGAATAAACATTCTTCTTAAGTGCAAATGAAACATTATCCAAGATAGAGCATATCCTGGGCCAAAAATCAAGCTGTTGGTAAATTTCATAAAACTGAAATCCTATCAAGCATTTTTTCTGATCACAATGCTTTGAGATTAGAAATTAACTACAAAACAAACAAAACTAAAAAGAACACAAACACAGGGAAGTTAACACTATGTTTCTAAACAACCAAAGGATCACAGAAGAAATCAAAGAGGAAATAAATACCTAGAGACAACTGAAAATGAAAACACAACAATCCAAAACCTATAGCATATACCAAAAGCTGTTGTAAGAGGGAAGTTTATAGGGATGTAAGCTTACTTCAGGAAACAAGAAAAATCTCAAATAAACAACCTAATATTACACCTAAAGCAATTAGAGAAAGAAGGACAAACAAAATCCAAAGTTACAAGAAGGAAACAAATAATTAAGATCAGATCCGAAAAAAATGAAATAGACACAAAGAGGACAATGGAAAAGATCAATGAAACAAAAACCTATTTCTTTGAAAAGATCAGCAAAATTGATAAAATTTTAGCCAGGTTCATCATGAAAAAAATGAGTGGGCTCAAATCAATAAAAATAAAAATGAAACATCACATAAATACAAAGGATCCTAAGATACTACTACAAGCAACAATATGCCAATTAAATGGACAACTTAGAGGAAATGGACAAATTCTTAGACAGGTCCAAAATTCCAAGCCTGACCAAGAAAGAAATAGAAAATATGAATAGACCAATTACAAGGACTGAACCTGAAATTCTGATTTAAAACTTTCCAATACATAAAGATCCAAGACTGATGGCTTCACAGGAGAATTCTATCAAATGTTTAGAGGAGAGTTAACACCTATCTTTATAAAATTATTCCAAAAAATTGCAGAAGATCAAACACTCCCAAATTCATTTTATGAGGCCACCATGACCCTAATACCAAAACTAGACAAAGATACCACTAAAAAAAAGAAAATTACTGACCAATATTGCTGATAAATATAGATGCAAAGATTCTCAACAAAATACAATAAATCCAGTACCAACAATAAAAGGGTCATACACCATGATGAAGTGGGATTTATCCCAGGGATACAAGGATTTTTCAATATCCACAAATCAATCAATGTGATACACCACACTAACAAATCGAAGAATACAAACCTTTATAATATCTCAGTAGATGCAGAAAGAGCTTTTGACAAAATATCACTCCCATTTATGATAAAAATAAAAACCTCTAGAAAATGGGCATGGAGGGAAGCTATCTCAACAGAATACAGGCCATAAAAGACAAACCCATATCTCACATCATTCTGAATGGTGACAAGCTATAAGAATTCCCACCAGATCAGAAACAAGACAAAGATGTCCACTCTCACCACTTTTATTCTAGCTTTGGAATTCCCATCCATTTTACTATAGCTTTGGAAATCCTATCCATTGCAATCAGAGAAGAGAAATAAACAAAAGGAGTCAAATTGGAAAATAGTAAAACTGTCACTATTTGCATATGAGATTATGTCATTCATAGAAAATCCTAAATATGCTATCAGTAAACTACTACAGCTTATTTATGAATTGGGTAAAGTTGCAGGATACAAAATACACAGATATCTCTGGTATTCATATACACTAACAACAAAAGATCAGAAAGAGAATTGAAACAAGCCCATTTACCACTGAATCAAAAATAATAAAATACCTTAGGAATAAGCCTGCCCAAGAAGGCAAATGATCTATACTCTGAAAACTGTAAGATGCTGATTAAAGAAATTGAAGATGACACAAACTGATGAAAGATATACTCTGTTCTAGGACTAGAAGAATAAATATTGTCAAAATGACTATGCTCTTCACAGCAAACTACAGATTCAGTGCAATCCCTACCAAACAACCAATGATATTTTTCACAGAATGAGAACAAAAAATTTTAAAATTTGTGTGGAAACACAAAAGAACCCAAATAGCCAAAGCAATCCCAAGAAAGAAAAACAGAACTGGAAGAATCAGGCTCCCTGACTTCAGCCTATACTACAAAGCTACAGTCATCAAGACAGTATAGTACTGGCACAGAAACAGAAATATAGATTAATGGAACAGGGTAGAAAGCCCAAAAATAAATGTGTGCACCTATGATCAACTAATCTAGGTCAAAGGAAGCAAGAATATGCAATGGAGGTCTTTTCAATAAGTGGTGCTGGGAAAACTGGACAGCAACATGTAAAATAACAGATTAGAACATTCTCTTACACCATACACAAAAATAAACTCAAAATGGATTAAAGACCTAAATGAAAAATTGGATACTATAATACTATAATACTTGGATACTCTAATACTATACTTATTAGAGGAAGACTTAGGGAGAACACTCTTTGACATAAACCACAGCAATATTTTTTGATCCACCTCCTAGAGTAATGAAAGTGAAAACAAAATAAGCAAACGGGTTTATGCTGCTCAATATCAAAAAACAAACAATCCAATCAACAACAGGCAGAATATTTCACCAAAGACATACAGATAATCAAAAAATACATGAGGAGTTCCCAGCATGGCTCAGTGGTTAACAAATCTGACTAGGAACCATGCATGAGGTTGGCAGGTTCGATCCCTTGTTCAGTGGGTTAAGGATCTGGCATTGCCACGAGCTGTGGTGTAGGTTGCAGACACTTCTCAGATCCCACATTGCTATGGCTGTGGTGTAGGCCCGTGGCTACAGCTCCAATTGGACCCCTAGCCTTGGAACCTCCATATGCCGCAGCAGCAGCCCAAGAAATGGCAAAAAGACAAAAAGAAAAAGAAAAGAAAAGATTCTCACTAATTACTAGAGACATGCAAATCAAAATTACAATGAGGTATCACCTCACACCAGTCAGAATGGCCATCATCAAAAGGTCTAAGAACAATAAATGCTGGAGAGGGTATGGAGAAAAGTTAACCTTCCTACGGGAATGTAAATTGGTACAACGACTATGGAGGACATTATAGAGGTTCCTCAAAAAGCTAAAAATAGAACTACCATATGACCCAGCAATTCCACTCCTGGGCATATATTTAGGGAAAAATCATAATTTGAATAGACACATGCACCTCTATGTTCATAGCAGCACTGTTTACAATAGCCATGATATGGAAGCAACAAAAATGTTCATCAGCAAAGGATTGGATAAAGAAGCTGTGATACATATGTAATGGAATATTACTCAGCTATGCGAAAAAATGAAATAATACTATTTTCAGCAACCTGGATAAACCTAGAGATTATCATTCTAAGTGAATTAAGTCAGAGAAAAACAAATATTATATGATATCCCTTATGTGTGAAATCTAAAAAAAAAAAAAAAAAAAAAAAAAAAGAAATGAACTTATTTACAAAACAGCAGCACACTCAGACTTCAAAAACAAACTTATAGTTACCAAAGAGGACAGGTTGCGGAGGGATGAATTGGGGGTTTGGAGTTGGCGTATGAACACTATTGTATATAGAATGGATGGTAAACAGGGACCTGCTGTACAGCACAAGGAACTCTGCCCAATATTCTGTGATGACCGATATGGGAAAAAATATGAAAAAGAATATACATATTCATATGTATAATTGAATCAGATTGCTATAAAACTAAAAGTAACACAACATGGTAAGTCGTGTACTGCAATACAAGAATTAAATTTAAATTGAAAAATAAAAATAGTAAAACACAATGGATAATGTCATACTTACGTCAATAAAAAGAAAATTACAAAAAAGAAAACCAAAAACACTCACTTATTTCACAAATTATTGTATGACTGACTCACCTCCATTATCAGGAAAGCTTTATTTAATTTTGTTTAAATTTTTAAAAACAAACTTGCTCTCTCAATTTACTCTCATAATCTGTTCACACATAAAGACTTTAATTTTATCTTTTAAATAATGCAAATTATTTTCCTTATATATTATTCTCCCTTATTTTATGCTACCATAAGGTAAGGTATTTTTACTGACACCAGACCTAGAACATTGCTGGTGCAAGTTGAACATTTTTGTTTTGTTGTGTTTTTTCTAGGGATGCACTCGCAGCATATGGAGGTTCCCAGGCTAGGGGTCTAATTGGAGCTGTAGCCCCCGGCCTATGCCAGAGCCACAGCAAAGCAGGATTTGAGCCACATCTGCGACCTACACCACAGCTCACAGCAACATCTGATCCTTAACCCACTGAGTGAGGCCAGGGATGGAACCCGCAACCTCATGGTCCCTAGTTGGATTCGTTTACCACTCAGCCACGACAGGAACTCCGCAAGTTGAACATCTTTAAAAAAATAAAAAATCAGACTAGTGCGTATCAACCTATAGAACGCTTATCCCTAATTTTAAGTCATATTTCAAGTATCATCCCCTAATTTTTTCTTTTACGATGCATGTAAATGTCTTTAAATAACATCTTGTTTCATATAAACCTCAATTAAGAACCTAACCCTTCTCTTCTTTAAAAACAAGGCTAAAAGCTTCTTTAAGAAATAAAGGTTATTATATTTTTTTAACAAGATGGTTTAATACATTAAAAATATTGATTTTTCCTTTGGATGCCAATTTTGAAAAATAAAATAGAGAATATAGATATTGAGAATCATTCCCTTAAAATTAAAAAAATTAAAAATACCATATACCTGAATTTTAGTGTGTATGCAAATAAAAACTAAATTTTCATACAATAAAAAATTCAAACAATGTTAAAGACTAACCATATGTTTTTTAAATAACTGACTTGAGCATATAAAGTTTAATTAAGGTTATATATAACTTTTGGCTTTGCTATTTTAAACTAGAAATATGGTAAATATATCAATATTAAAAATACTATTTTATATGATGCTTTTGAAATTTTGCTCTCTAGAAGTCATACTTCATTTGCAAAACTGCCCCTTATTTAACCAAAATGACTTTATTTCTATGTTTTATTTTTGAAGCTCTTAATAGCCCTGAATTGTGTTAATTTAAATAATTAAATGGCACAGTAATGAAAAATAGAGCATCCTCTACATTTTTCAGCCACTGAAAATAACATTTTCTCTAAACTTTATAAAAACTTTGAAAAGCCACATGTCATCAGCCCCATTTTTGAGAATATCAAAGTTTTTAGGTTGCCAAAATTTTAGAGCAGATAAGGCCAGGTATCCCTGATTCCAAATTCTCTGACGTAGCACATGGTCATCTCTTCAGCAACCTTCGTAGCAATTTAGAAAGCTCAGCAAGATCCTTTTCTGTACATTATGAGGGATACAAGCCCAATGAAAATGAAACAGGTGATGTTCTTTTTGTTGTTTGCATAAAGTATCTGATGTTGCAGAGATTCAAATGAGGCTCAATACCTTTGGAACAATCATGCCACCTGCAGTCATTAACTTGAAAGCCTCGAATGTATAAATGCAGGAATAACACATGATTTGGGAATTGGAAAAAAGGTGTAATAAAATATAACCTGATAATCCATGGCTTAATTTTACCAATTATATTTATTGCAATTTACCATTTGATATGTTAAATATATCTGATAAACATGACCTCTAAGAATATGAACAGCCCATTGTCTCAAGCCTTTCTGCTGACCAATCTTTTTCAAGCCTATGAGAATTCCAAAAAACAGTTATTTTGAGATTTATATTAAAGTGCAGGGGTCTGAAAAATTTCAGAAATTTTTACATATGCATCAGAAATAATTAAATTAATAAAAGAAAATCACAATTGGAAGTTAGTTGCTATAAATTTCATTGTTATTACTTTAAGGATAGCACATGGTTCAGAAATTATACTGACACACCCAAACTGAACTAGGTGTCACATTCTAACTTTCTCTTCAGCTTCTAATCATATGTGAAACTTCTAAATTACAGTCTGAATCAACTAGTGCTTTAGATAAAAGCAGTTTAGTAATTTGAGGGATCTGCTTTTTTTTTTTCCTATAAAATGAAATACTAAAATCTCAATGATTTGGATGATTTCTCTTCTATTTGTATAGGCTTTATTGTTTGGAATGTTAATGCTACAAACTAATAGAACTATTGGGAGCTGTTGAAACTAATTTAATGTTAAAACAAAACTACATTGTTAATGAAGCTGTTATTAATACCACATTGCCAAGAAAAGTGTAACCATAAATAAAAATTCCAGATACTGAATTTAGATCTATGGTTTCATTTATAGCTTGTTTCAAATCAATTTTTCTTCTTTCCAAAAAGAAACTCTAAAACCCATGACCACATTATGTAGGCTATTTATATCATTAAAAACACATATATGCATACTTTCTGACTAGTGCAATCTTCAAGACAAAGCCTAACTCAAAACAGTTAAAGAACAAAGGAAAAAGATAAAGCCAAGATAAAGTTTACTCTCTGGAGTGTTTATACAGTTTTATTTTTAAACTCTGCAATATTCCCTAGGTAGCCAGATATCTCAGTCATCCCATACCAAGTACTTCATGTGATACAAGGGGATGAATGCAAATGAAAGAACTTCCTTAGTGTAGCAAACTGCAGAGATTTTTTCTACATTCTGTTATATGAAATAAAATCAGCACAGCTATATTTATTTAGTAAGCATCTGAGGTATATTAGTACAGTATACAGTTCCTGAAGTACAAGAACATCAAAACTTGGGATCCACCTGAAGGAGACCTCAGAACAACACTGATGAGCCTTACCACATTCAATTTTTTTTTTTTTTTTTTGTCTTTTCTAGGGCCACTTCCAAGGCATATGGAGGTTCCCAGGCTAGGGGTCGAATCAAAGCTGTAGCCGCCAGCCTACACCAGAGCCACAGAAACACAGGACCTGAGCCGTCTGTGACCTATACCACAGCTCACGGCAACGCCAGATCCTTAACCCACTGAGCAAGGCCAGGGATCGAACCCCAACCTCACGGTTCCTAGTCGGATTCGTTAACCACTGCACTACCACGGGAACTCCCACCACATTTAATTTTTATACGTAGAGTTAGTCCACCTAAAATATAAATGTAAAAATTTTTAATCCTTATTTAAAATAAAGTGAGTGATAACAATACTACCTGAAAACACATCTTTCTCATTCACTTTAAAATAATTTTCAGATATCCTAGTTCAGCAGTCACTGTGGTAAAACAGATTTCTGAGTGTCTAGTTTCATAGGTTATAAAAGCAAATGGTATAAAAAAGGGAAAAAAAAAAGTAGTGGGCGAAGTATTGTTAGAAATAGCCCTAAGACGACTTCTTTTTAGCAAAGTAAATGATCTTTTAAACTTTTTTTTTTTTTTCCTGTCTTTTGTCTTTTTAGGGCCACACCTCGGACAAATGGAGGTTCCCAGACTAGGAGTCTAATTGGAGCTGTTGCTGCCGGCCTACGCCAGAGCCACAGTAATGCCAGATCTGAGCCGCGTCTGCAACCTACACCACAGCTCACGGCAACACCGGATCCTTGACTCACTGAGCGAGGTCAGGGATCAACCCACAACCTCATGGTTCCTGGTTGGATTCATTTCTTCTGCGCCACGACGGAACCTCTAGACCTTTTAAACTTTTAAACAATATTTCTGAAGTATATTATAAGTATAGAAAATACTGTCATTTAGTGTATACTTGCTGAATTTTCAACACACCAAACACATACATATATTCAACACCTGTAACACAAAGATTACTTTCTAAAAATGGGATATTAGTGTTTCTTATCAGTTCCTAAAAGACATAGAAACTCTGAAGACCTCAAGATAGTTGTCAGGTTATCTACAAATTTATGAATTGTAATATAAATGAATCATGAATTGAGAACTTTCTTTGGTAGAGAAACGATGTTAACTGTAAGAAAGTCATTTGAATTGCCAAGAGACCCTGTGAAGGAAGGGGCATCACAGTTTGGAAATATTTTCAATATATTTACTCACATTTTCTGATTCTGCACATGTTTTTGAAGAGCAGCAATCGAAGCCTATAAAATAACTTTCAACTTAGAGACAATTCATGTTGAAAAAAAGTCGTTAAGTAACTGAAACAAATTCAAACATGTGGGAGAGATGAGTCACAAATAATTTGTAACTGCCAAGTATGTTGTTAAATTATATTGAGACATAACTATCACATTAAATAACTATTGAGATAAACTAGGACCAAAGAAGTTGAATGTATAAAGATTTTGTGGTTTGGAATTCTAGCCCTGTCATTTACTGGCTATGTAGCCTTAGATTTTAGTTTCCCAGATTGTGAGACAGGAAATATGTAATATGATTCAATGGTGATTTCTTAGCACAATATATGGAATTGATGTATTTTACATGTACTTACACAGACTTCTATAGCCTCATCCTATCCTCTACTTCCACACACACATCACATACATACTTAGCAGGGTTTAAACTCATGTGTTTTAGTGCAAATCTATTACCTGAGAAGAAGAAAATAGTAAATAATCTTGAGCGAAAAAAAAATCTTCCTAAAATCAAAAGTTCTGACCACTGGATCTAATCTCATAGTACCTGCAACGCCAAAAAATCTTAAATAAGAACTGTAACTTAACCAAGAACCAAAAATATCTCTTGGGTCTTACTTTTAGTTTGGTTTTATTTTCTACACAGCTATCAGTAAACAGAATTCCCTCAACCACAGGATTTGGTATGAAACATACAGGAGTTTTGACTGATACTATTTTCTCTGAAAGATTATATAAAAATGGAACAGGAGAAATTCAGGTATCCTAAGAGCATAAACCATGTCCAACTTCTGTCTTACAGGAAGTAGCTGAAAGTTGACTTAGCTGATGAATCCTATTTAATTAATACATTTATAGAAGTAGACCTCCAAATATTGACCATTTTGAATAGTAACTTTGAGATAGTTTAAATTTTATATTTCCTTTCCTAAGTTCTCTACCTCACTCCTGTCTCACATACACTTACAGTTTATGACACTTAATATCAACTATTGAACAATTTTAAATGTCCAAGT